>NC_086455.1:74611187-75211187 GCF_028390025.1 Pseudophryne corroboree | reverse complement strand
TGAGGAGTAACTCCCGGCCAGCGTAGCTCCTGCAGCTGGCCGGGAGTTGCTCGTCGCTCCCGCTACCCCCAACGGTCCGGACACTCCTGCGTTGGCCGGACCGCTCCCCCTTCCCTTCAGCCCCCTCCCGCCTAGCGACCGCTTCTATCTCAGAGGCGATCGCTAGGCAATGTAAGCTGCCATGCGCCGGCGCATGCGCAGTTCCGACCCGATCGCTGCGACAAACTGCAGCGAGCGATCGGGTCAGAATGACCCCCTTTGTTCTATAGCAGTATTTGCACTGATAACTCTGTTTGAGCGGGGCAAGCATCAGTGTCGCTGTCCCCATCCACAGAACCTGTTCCTTTGACCTCCCATTCCAGGCAGAGAGAGGGGATTTCTCAGTCCATCGGTATTGCTAACAATACAGTTCCTGCAAAGGTTTAACTACAAAGGGAAGAGGATATTTTCTTGACACTTGAGGGCGGTTGTTCATGCAGAAGAATTTGGCATTAATGAGTTGTTTTCTAGAAAGACTGCAAAAGTTGTGCTACAGTAGTGCTTCAAAGTTTGTGAACCCTAAAGAATTTTCTATATTTCTGCTGAAATTCGGTCTAAAACTATATCAGATGTTCACACAAGTCCTAAAAGTAGATAAAGAGAAATCAAACAAATGAGACAAAGAAAATAGACATTCTTCTTTTTCTCTGACGTCCTAGTGGATGCTGGGAACTCCGAAAGGACCATGGGGAATAGTGTCTCCGCAGGAGACTGGGCACAACTAAAGAAAGCTTTTAGTTCACCTGGTGTGCACTGGCTCCTCCCACTATGACCCTCCTCCAAGCCTCAGTTAGATTTTGTGCCCGGCCGAGGTTGGATGCACACTAGGGGCTCTCCTGAGCTTCTAGAAAGAAAGTATATAATTAGGTTTTTTATTTTACAGTGAGACCTGCTGGCAACAGGCTCACTGCAGCGAGGGACTAAGGGGAGAAGAAGCGAACCTACCTGCTTGCAGCTAGCTTGGGCTTCTTAGGCTACTGGACACCATTAGCTCCAGAGGGATCGACCGCATGGAACTGGCCTTGGTGTTCGGTCCCGGAGCCGCGCCGCCGTCCCCCTTACAGAGCCAGAAGCAAGAAGAGGTCCGGAAAATCGGCGGCAGAAGACATCAGTCTTCACCAAGGTAGCGCACAGCACTGCAGCTGTGCGCCATTGCTCCTCATGCACACTTCACACTCCGGTCACTAAGGGTGCAGGGCGCTGGGGGGGGGGCGCCCTGAGCAGCAATAAAAACACCTTGGCTGGCATATATATCACAATATATAGCCCCAGAGGCTATATATGTGATAAATACCCCTGCCAGAATCCATAAAAAAGCGGGAGAAAAGTCAGCGAAAAAGGGGCGGAGCTATCTCAGCACACTGGCGCCATTTTCTCTTCACAGTGCAACTGGAAGACAGCTCCCCAGGCTCTCTCCCCTGTAGTTTTCAGGCTCAAAGGGTTAAAAAGAGAGGGGGGGCACTAAATTTAGGCGCAATATTGTATATACAAGCAGCTATTGGGAAAAATTCACTCAATATAGTGTTAATCCCTAAATTATATAGCGCTCTGGTGTGTGCTGGCATACTCTCTCTCTGTCTCCCCAAAGGGCTGTGTGGGGTCCTGTCCTCAGTCAGAGCATTCCCTGTGTGTGTGCGGTGTGTCGGTACGGCTGTGTCGACACGTTTGATGAGGAGGCTTATGTGATGGCAGAGCAGATGCCGATAAATGTGATGTCGGCCCCTGTGGGGCCGACACCAGAGTGGATGCATAGGTGGAAGGTATAAACCGACAGTGTCAACTCCTTGCATAAAAGGCTGGATGACGTAACAGCTATGGGACAGCCGGCTTCTCAGCCCGCGCCTGCCCAGGCGTCTCAAAGGCCATCAGGGGCTCAAAAACGCCCGCTCCCTCAGATGGCAGACACAGATGTCGACACGGAGTCTGACTCCAGTGTCGACGAGGTTGAGACATATACACAATCCACTAGGAACATCCGTTACATGATCCCGGCAATAAAAAAATGTGTTACACATTTCTGACATTAACCCAAGTGCCACTAAAAAAGGGTTTTATGTTTGGGGAGAAAAAGCAGGCAGTGTTTTGTCCCCCCATCAAATGAGTGAATGAAGTGTGAAAAAGCGTGGGTTCCCCCGATAAGAAACTGGTAATTTCTAAAAAGTTACTGATGGCGTACCCTTTCCCGCCAGAGGATAAGTTACGCTGGGAGATATCCCCTAGGGTGGATAAGGCGCTCACACGTTTGTCAAAAAAGGTGGCACTGCCGTCTTAGGATACGGCCACTTTGAAGGTACCTGCTGATAAAAAGCAGGAGGCTATCCTGAAGTCTGTATTTACACACTCAGGTACTAGACTGAGACCTGCAGATAGTGCTGCTGCAGCGTGGTCTGTAACCCTGTCAAACAGGGATACTATTTTGCGAACATAAGACGTCGTCTTATATATGAGGGATGCACAGAGGGATATTTTGCCGGCTGGCATCCAGAATTAATGCAATGTCCATTCGGTCAGGAGGTTATTAGAGACCCGACACTGGACAGGTGATGCTGACTTTAAAAGGCACATAGAGCCTTATAAGGGTGAGGAATTGTTTGGGGATGGTCTCTGGGACCTCGTATCCACAGCAACAGCTGGGAAGAAATTTTTTTTACCTCAGGTTTCCTCACAGCCTCAGAAAGCACTGTATTATCAGGTACAGTCCTTTCGGCTTCAGAAATGCAAGCGTGTAAAACGAGGGAAGAGGGAAAAAGCTGCACCAGTCAGCCAGTTCCCAGAATCAAAATTCTTCCCCCGCTTCCTCTGAGTCCACCGCATGACGGGGGGGCTCCACAGGCGTAGCCAGGTACGGTGGGGGGCCGCCTCAAAAATTTCAGCGATCAGTGGGCTCGCTCACAGGTGGATCCCTAGATCCTTCAAGTAGTATTTCAAGGGTACAAGCTGGAATTCGAGGCGTCCCCCCCCCCCCCCGCCGTTTCCTCAAATCTGCCTTGCCGACAACTCCCTCAGGCAGGGAGACTGTGCTAGAGGCAATTCACAAGCTGTATTCCCAGCAGGTGATAGTCAAGGTGCCCCTACTTCAACAAGGACGGGGTTACTATTCCACACTGTTTGTGGTACCGAAACCGGACGGTTCGGTGAGACCCATTTTATATTTGAAATCCTTGAACACATACATAAAAATTTTTGGATGGAATCGCTCAAGGGGATTATTGGAGGAGGGGGATTACATGGTATCCCTGGACATCAAGGAGGCTTACCTACATGTCCCCATTTACCATCCTCACCAGGAGTACCTCAGATTTGTGGTACAGGATTGCCATTACCAATTCCAAACACTGCCGTTTGGACTGTCCACGGCACCGAGGGTCTTTACCAAGGTAATGGCAGAAATGATTATACTCCTTCGAGAAAGGAAGTTTTAATTATCCCGTACTTGGACGATCTCCTTATAAAGGCGAGGTCCAAGGAGCAGTTGTTGGTCGGAGTAGCACTATCTCGGGAAGTGCTACAACAGCACGGATGGATTCTATACATTCCAAAGTCACAGCTGGTTCCTACCACACGCCTACTGTTCCTGGGGATGGTTCTGGACACAGAACAGAAAAAAGTGTTTCTCCCGCAGGAGAAAGCCAAGGAGCTGTCATCTCTAGTCAGAGACCTCCTGAAACCAAAACAGGTATCGGTGCATCACTGCACACGAGTCCTGGGAAAAATGGTAGCTTCTTACGAAGCAAAATTCCATTCGGCAGGTTCCATGCAAGAACCTTTCAGTGGGACCTCTTGGACAAGTGGTCGGGATCGCATCTTCAGATGCATCGGCTGATAACCCTGTCTCCAAGGACCAGGGTATCTCTACTGTGGTGGCTGCAGAGTGCTCATCTTCAAGAGGGCCGCAGATTCGGCATACAGGACTGGGTCCTGGTAACCACAGATGCCAGCCTTCGAGGCTGGGGAACAGTCATACAGGGAAGAAATTTCCAAGGACTTTGGTCAAGTCAGGAGTCGTCCCTACACATAAATATTCTGGAACTGAGGGCCATTTACAATGCCCTAAGTCTGGCAAGGCCTCTGCTTCAAAACCAGCCGGTACTGATCCAATCAGACAACATCACGGCAGTCGCCCATGTAAACCGACAGGGCGGCACAAGAAGCAGGATGGCGATGGCAGAAGCAACAAGGATTCTCCGATGGGCGGAAAATCACGTCTTAGCACTGTCAGCAGTGTTCATTCCGGGAGTGGACAACTGGGAAGCAGACTTCCTCAGCGGACACGACCTACACCCGGGAGAGTGGGGACTTCATCCAGAAGTCTTCCAACTGTTGGTAAACCGTTGGGAAAGGCCACAGGTGGACATGATGGCGTCCCGCCTAAACAAAAAACTAGAGAGATATTGCGCCAGGTCAAGGGACCCTCAGGCGATAGCTGTGGACGCTCTAGTGACACCGTGGGTGTACCAGTCAGTTTATGTGTTCCCTCCTCTGCCTCTCATACCAAGGGTACTGAGAATAATAAGAAAACGAGGAGTAAGAACAATACTCGTGGTACCCGGAACTTCAAGAGATGATCTCAGAGGACCCATGGCCTCTGCCGCTCAGACAGGACCTGCTGCAGCAGGGGCCCTGTCTGTTCCAAGACTTACCGCGGCTGCGTTTGACGGCATGGCGGTTGAACGCCGGATCCTGAAGGAAAAGGGCATTCCGGAGGAAGTCATTCCTACGCTGATTAAAGCCAGGAAAGATGTAACTGCAAAGCATTATCACCGCATATGGCGGATGTATGTTGCTTGGTGTGAGGCCAAAAAGGCCCCAACAGAGGAATTTCAACTGGGTCGATTTCTGCATTTCCTACAAGCAGGAGTGACTATGGGCCTGAAATTAGGCTCCATTAAGGTACAGATCTCGGCTCTGTCGATTTTCTTCCAGAAAGAACTAGCTTCACTACCTGAAGTTCAGACGTTTGTTAAGGGAGTGCTGCATATTCGGCCCCCTTTTGTGCCTCCAGTGGCACCTTGGGATCTCAACGTGGTGTTGAGTTTCTTAAAATCACATTGGTTTGAGCCACTTAAAACCGTGGATCTAAAATATCTCACGTGGAAAGTGGTCATGTTATTGGCCTTGGCTTCAGCCAGGCGTGTGTCAGAATTGGCGGCTTTGTCATGTAAAAGCCCTTATCTGATTTTCCATATGGATAGGGCAGAATTGAGGACTCGTCCCCAGTTTCTCCCTAAGGTGGTATCAGCTTTTCACTTGAACCAACCTATTGTGGTGCCTGCGGCTACTAGGGACTTGGAGGATTCCAAGTTGCTGGACGTAGTCAGGGCCTTGAAAATTTATGTTTCCAGGACGGCTAGAGTCAGGAAAACTGACTCGCTATTTATCCTGTATGCACCCAACAAGCTGGGTGCTCCTGCTTCTAAGCAGACTATTGCTCGCTGGATTTGTAGCACAATTCAGCTGGCGCATTCTGCGGCTGGACTGCCGCATCCTAAATCAGTAAAAGCCCATTCCACAAGGAAGGTGGGCTCATCTTGGGCGGCTGCCCGAGGGGTCTCGGCTTTACAACTTTGACGAGCTGCTACTTGGTCAGGGGCAAACACGTTTTCAAAATTCTACAACTTTGATACCCTGGCTGAGGAGGACCTTGAGTTCTCTTATTCGGTGCTGCAGAGTCATCCGCACTCTCCCGCCCGTTTGGGAGCTTTGGTATAATCCCCATGGTCCTTTCGGAGTTCCCAGCATCCACTAGGACGTCAGAGAAAATAAGATTTTACTCACCGGTAAATCTATTTCTCGTAGTCCGTAGTGGATGCTGGGCGCCCGTCCCAAGTGCGGATTGTCTGCAATACTTGTACATAGTTATTGTTAACTAAAGGGTTATTGTTGAGCCATCTGTTGAGAGGCTCAGTTGTTTTCATACTGTTAAACTGGGTATGGTATCACGAGTTATACGGTGTGATTGGTGTGGCTGGTAAGAGTCTTACCCGGGATTCAAAATCCTTCCTTATTATGTCAGCTCGTCCGGGCACAGTGTCCTAACTGAGGCTTGGAGGAGGGTCATAGTGGGAGGAGCCAGTGCACACCAGGTGACCTAAAAGCTTTCTTTAGTTGTGCCCAGTCTCCTGCGGAGCCGCTATTCCCCATGGTCCTTTCGGAGTTCCCAGCATCCACTACGGACTACGAGAAATAGATTTACCGGTGAGTAAAATCTTATTTTTTTAAGGAAAATGAACCAAAATCACATATCTATGCTTGGCAAAGGTATGTGAACCTTTGCTTGCAGTATCTGGTATGACCCCCTTGTGCAGCAATAACTGCATGTAAAAAATTTGTTTATTAATACTGAACATTGTCTTGGAAGAATTTTACCCTGTTCCTCTGTACAAAACATCTTTAACTCTGTTATGTTGGTGGGTTTCTTCCCATGAATACTTGCTTTAGGTCCTTCTATAACATATATATTGGATTAAGGTCAGAACTTTGACTTGGCCATTACAAAACTTTCAGTTAATTCTTCTTTAACCATTCTTTGGTCGAATGACTTGTGTGCTTTGGGTCGTTGTCTTGCTGCATGACCCATGTTCTCTTGAGATGCAGCTAATGGACAGATGTCCTGACATTTTCCTTTAGAATCTTCTGGTATAGTTCAGAATTGATTATCCCATCATTGGGGTGGTCTTCAGTATCCCGACTGACGGCATCCCGGCGCACAGTATACCGGCGCCGGGATCCCGACAGCCGGCATACCGACACTATTCTCCTTCGTGGGGGTCCACGACCCCCCTGGAGGGAGAATAAAATAGCGTGGCGCGCGCCACCGTGCCCGTAGCGTGGCGAGCCCGCAAGGGGCTCATTTGCGCTCGCCACACTGTCGGTAAGCCGGTGGTCGGCCTCCCGGCGCCGGTATGCTGGTCGCCGGGAGCCCGACCGCCGGCATACCATAGTGAACCCCATCAATGATGGCAAGTCATCCTGGGCCAGATGTAGCAAAACAGGCCCATGTGTTTCACAGATGGTATGAGTTTTATGCTACAATGCAGTGTACTCCTTTCTCCAAACATAACACCACTTATTTGGTCCAAAAAGCTCTTTTGGACTCATCTGTCCACAAAACATTGTTCTAATAGTCTTCTGGCTTGTCCATGTGATTTTAGCAAACTGCAGTCGGGCAACAATGTTCTTTTTGGAGAGCAGCTGCTTTCTCCTAGCAATCGTGCTGCCATGCGCACCATTGTTGTTCAGTGTCCTCCTGATGGTGGACTCATGAAATATAACATTAGCTAATGTGAGAAAGGCCTTCATTTGCTTATAGGTTTCCTTGTGTTCCTTTGTGACCTTGTACACTATTGACGTAATCTTTGTTGATCGACCACTCCTGAGGAGGGTAATAATGGTCTGGAATTTCCTCCATTTGTACACAATCTGTCTGACTGTTGATTGGTGGAGTCCAAACGCTTTAGAGATGGCTTTTGTAACCTTTTTCAGCCTGATGAGCATCAACAACTCTTCTACTGAGGTCCTCAGAAATCTCCTTTGTTCGTGGCATAATACACTTCCACAAACTGGCGTGCAGATGTGCATAAAACACTTCATATCGATTTGTGCTCATCATCGATAGGGTCTGAATTAGGCCCATTGATACATGTTCTAATTGTAAAGCGCAACGGACTATGCTGCGCTATATAAGAAACTGTTAATAAATAAATAAATAATAATAATCCCTGTTCTTTTAAAAAGACAGGTTGTCCACTCACACCTGACTCTAATTTCACCTTCAAAATATCTGCTAAGCCTAATGGTTCACATACTTTTGCCACTCCGATATATCAATAAAAAAATGAGCACATCAATTTTTTATTTTTTTTGTCTCATTTGTTTGGAGCGGTTCTCTTTATCTGCTTTTAGAACTTATGTGAATATATGAGAACGTTTTAGGCAAAATTTCAGCAGAAATATAGAAAATGCTGAAGGGTTCACAAACTTTCAAGCAACACTGTAAATAGATGCACCGCAAGTACTAATGCTCTGCATGGATATACTTTGTGGGAGAGTCTGATTCAGACCGATTTCTAATGTAGTAAGGTTGAACTGGACAAAATCATTTAAGATTCCTAAGTCCAAAGAAAGCTTTCCTAAAAGTTAAGATTGTTAAATTTAGGGACTATTTTTTTATCAAAACAGCATGATGGGTTCCAAGTCCCCCCCCCCTCCAAAAAAAACCCAGCTTCTTCCTTGGATCGGTTGTTTGTAGGCATTATAAAAAATATATGGGCTTCTGGGCGTTTTCATAGTTTACTTGACTCCATATCTTGACTGTTGATACCGCTGTGTGATCGGGTCTTTAGCCCAGAAATGTACCCTTCTTCTTCGTGTTCCGTAGGGCTCCATAGGAGAGACAGTGGTGTATCGGTGGTGGTATAGGACTGGCACTAAACAGTTACGTTTTTAGGTATCCCAAGATGCCCCCCCTATACTCCGCCTCCATGCTCAGGCAGATCTGTTTCGTTTTGGTGCTGGCAGGAGCTGGATTACCGCTTAAACAGTGGGGCTGCTTCTAAGCAGCTCCAAGCTTTTATTTTACAATTTCATTTATTTTTACTTTTAACATTGTTGAGCAGCAGCGCTAGGATGTCCTATGGATGCCAGCACTACTGCTCCATCACCCCCGCAGGCGCCAAAACTCTTGCCGTGGCCAGGTACTTCCGGCGGGGCAAGGGGAGCAGAGGCTAGCGCTGGTGGGTACCCCAGGACTGCGAGCTGGCAACAGGACAGGTAAGGTGGGTTCAATTTGAACATGAGTAGCCTGCTCCCGAATCATTACTTTCTCAGCTATTAAGGGGTTAAAGATGAATTTCCTCAGTCTGGAATACTGGAAGCCTGGAATACTCCTGGTAAAAAGTTTCTACTTCCCAAGCGACTGACTTTTTTTTATCCTGTTCCAGCGTCTGACTGTACTAAGTGGGAGACTTAGTACATACAGTAGCCCGCATATAAATCCTCCACCCTCCCTATACCGTCAACTTCTTCCCTAAAGGAGACTACGGATAGAAGAATTGTGGCTTGTCTCGTGTCAGGGGGTACTCCCTTATCTGGATGACCTGCTCCTTCTGACACACTCCCCAGAGGTCCTGCAACGCCATCTCCAGCTAACTGTTGACTTCCTACAGCAACATGGTTGGCTAATCAACTGGAAAAAGTCACCCCCTCATGCCTTCACAACATATGCTACATCTGGGAGCTCTCCTCGAGTCTCTGGTCTAACGACTCTTCCTGCCTGCCGACAAAATGTCAATACTGCAGCAACGCATACGCAGACTGCTGCACAGTCGTCTGATGTCCATCCACTCGACCATGCTAGTCCTCTTATCCATGGTCTCCACATTCAGCATGGTGGAGTACGCCCAGTTCCACTCCAGGCCCCTACAATGACTGAACCTTTCCCGGTGAAATGGACACCCCCACCTGATCAGGTCTCCGATGATAGTTCTCTTCCCAGAGTTCCGATTGTACCTCACCTAGTGGCTCCGTACTGACCATCTCAACCAGGGGCAACACTTCTGGATTCCGTATTGGGTACTTCTCACCGCAGATGCCAGCTTCCGCTGATGGGCTGCAGTGACCAGATAGCACTCCTTTCAAGGCTGTTGATCACCTGCAGAAAGCTGCCTCGCAATCATTGTTCTGGAGCTTCGATCGATATACATAGCTCCCACTCTGGTGCAAGATCTGCTATGAGGCAAACCAGTCCTGATTCAGTTTGACAACTCCACTGCAGTGGCTTACCTCAACCACCAGGGCTGCACCCGCAGTCTTTCGGCGATGCAAGATGTAGCTCACATTCTCTGGTTGGCTGAACACCACCATCTTGCCATCTCGTCATCCCGGGGATGCTGATCTGGGAGATGGACTTCCTCAGCCGGCATGACGTACACACCGGCGAGTGGTCTCTACACCCAGAGGTCTTCCAGCTCCTGGAGCGCAAGCAAATAGGGACAACCTCATGGCCTCCTGTCACAACTGCAAAGTTCCCGTGTACGGGTCCAGGACAGGAGGTCCCAAAGCAGCTTTCGTGGACGCCTTGACCATAAGGTGGCACTTCTGCCTGCCGTACGTCATTCCTCCAGTCCTCCCCCCGCCACATATTCTTCGGAAATTCAAGCAGGAAGGTGGCACCGTTCTTCTAATAGCTCCGGCATTGCCCAGGCGTCACTGTTTCTCTGATCTACAGAGTCTGTCCATAAATTCCCACTTCCTCTAACACCAGACCTGATATCTCAGGGTCCCTGTCTCCACCCGGGCCTAGCCCATCTGTCTTTGACGGCGTGGCTCTTGAATCATCTTTCCTAAGGTCCAAACGTTTTTCTCGCGCTTTGGTTCAGACCATGCTCTGAGCACGGAAGAGAGCCTCAGCCCGTATCTATTACCGGGTGTGGCATACCTACTTCTATTGGTGCGCTGCCCGACGCTATAACCCTCTGGTGTTCAGGGTTTCCTGGATCCTTGCGTTTCTTCAATCTGGATTGGATCTTAGACTCCGCCTGGTTCCTCTCAAAGTGCACATATCTACTCTGTCTGTCTGGATCCAGCGCAGGATTGCTCCACTGCCGGATGTTCTCATCTTTCTCCAAGGTGTGTCAGAGTTCAACCTCCCTACGTCCCTCCCATGGTTCCTTGGGATTTGTCAGTGGTTCTCAATGCACTTCAAGAGCCTCTTTTTAAACTCCTGATTCAGTGAATGTCAAGTTTCTGACAGCAAAGACTCTATTCCTTCTGGCAACTGCATCGGCCTGGTGGGTGTCGTCTTTGGGGGCGCTCTCTTGTCTCTTTCTGATTTCTTTAACGTCCTAGTGGATGCTGGGAACTCCGTAAGGACCATGGGGAATAGCTGGCTCCGCAGGAGACTGGGCACTCTAAAGAAAGATTTAGTACTATCTGGTGTGCACTGGCTCCTCCCTCTATGCCCCTCCTCCAGACCTCAGTTAGAATCTGTGCCCGGACAGAGCTGGGTGCTTTTAGTGAGCTCTCCTGAGCTTGCTAATAAGAAAGTATTTTAGTTAGGTTTTTTTATTTTCAGAGAGCTTCTGCTGGCAACAGACTCTCTGCTACGTGGGACTGAGGGGAGAGAAGCAAACCTACTAACTGCGGCTAGGTTGCGCTTCTTAGGCTACTGGACACCATTAGCTCCAGAGGGATCGAACACAGGACCTGACCTTGTCATCCGTTCCCGGAGCCGCGCCGCCGTCCCCCTCGCAGAGCCAGAAGACAGAAGCCGGCAGAAGCGGAGAAGACATTGAAATCGGCGGCAGAAGACTCCTGTCTTCACATGAGGTAGCGCACAGCACTGCAGCTGTGCGCCATTGCTCCCACACTAACCCACACACTCCGGTCACTGTAGGGTGCAGGGCGCAGGGGGGGGGGCGCCCTGGGCAGCAATTGATACCTCCTGGCGAAAACTGCATATAGACAGTGGGACACTGTTATATGTATGAGCCCCCGCCATTTATTTTACAGAAAACGCTGGACAGAAGCCTGCCGCTGAGGGAGCGGGGTCTTCGTCCTCCGCACTCACCAGCGCCATTTTCCTGCCACAGCTTCGCTGAGAGGAAACTCCCCAGGCTCTCCCCTGCAGAATCACGGTAGAAGGGTGAAAAAGAGAGGGGGGGGGGGGGCACATAAATTTAGGCGCATTATTCATAATACAGCAGCTACTGGGTAAACACTAAAGTACTGTGTAATCCCTGGGTTATATAGCGCTGGGGTGTGTGCTGGCATACTCTCTCTCTGTCTCTCCAAAAGGCCTTGTGGGGGTCCTGTCCTCATTTAGAGCTTCCCCTGTGTGTGTGGTGTGTCGGTACGCGTGTGTCGACATGTTTGACGATGAGGGCTATGTGGAGGCAGAGCAAGTGCAGTTGACTGATGTGTCGCCGCCGACGGTGCCGACACCTGATTGGATGGATATGTGGAAGGTGTTAAATGATAATGTAAACTCCTTACATAAAAGGTTGGATAATGCTGATACCTCAGGCCAGTCAGGGTCTCAACCCATGCCTGATCCTACAGCGCAGAGGCCTTAGGGTCTCAAAAGCGTCCACTATCCAAAATGGTTGACACAGATGTCGACACGGATTCTGACTCCAGTGTCGACGACGAGGATGCAAAATTGCAACCGAAAATGACAAAAGCTATACGCTACATGATTATAGCGATGAAGGATGTTTTACACATATCAGAGGTAAACCCTGTCCCCGACAAGAGGGTTTATATGTATGGGGAGAAAAAGCAAGAGGTGACTTTTCCCCCTTCACATGAGTTAAATGAGTTATGTGAAAGAGCGTGGGATTCCCCAGATAAGAAAGTCCTGATTTCCAAATGGTTACTTATGGCGTACCCTTTCCCGCCAGAGGACAGGGTGCGCTGGGAATCCTCCCCTAGGGTAGATAAAGCTCTCACACGCTTATCTAAGAAGGTGGCCCTGCCGTCGCAGGATACGGCCACCCTAAAGGATCCTGCAGATAGAAAGCAGGAAAGTATCCTGAAATCTGTTTATACACATTCAGGGACTCTACTGAGGCCGGCAATTGCGTCGGCGTGGATGTGTAGTGCTGTAGCAGCGTGGACAGATAATCTGTCGGAGGAAATGGATACCTTGGACAGGGATACCATTATGCTCACCCTGGGGCATATAAAAGACACTGTCCTATATATGAGGGATGCCCAGAGGGACATTTGCCTACTGGGCTCTAGAATTAATGCAATGTCAATTTCTGCCAGGAGGGTCCTGTGGACTCGGCAGTGGACAGGTGATGCCGACTCCAAAAAACACATGGAGGTGTTACCTTGCAAGGGTGAGGAATTGTTTGGGGACGGTCTCTCGGACCTGGTTTCCACAGCTACTGCTGGGAAGTCAAACTTTTTGCCATATATTCCCTCACAACCTAAGACAGCACCGTATTACCAAATGCAGTCCTTTCGCGCACAAAGAAGCAAGAAGGTCAGAGGTGCTTCCTTTCTTGCTAGAGGCAGGGGTAGAGGAAAAAGCTGCACCTTACAGCTAGTTCACCACTAAATCCACCGCATGACGCTGGGGCTCCACGGGTGGAGCCAGGAGCGGTGGGGGCGCGTCTCCGACATTTCAGCCACCAGTGGGTTCGCTCACAGGTGGATCCCTGGGCTATACAGATTGTGTCTCAGGGATACAAGCTGGAATTCGAGGTGATGCCCCCTCAACGTTACCTAAAATCGGCCCTGCCAGCTTCCCCCATAGAAAGGGAAGTAGTGGTAGCGGCAATTCACAAGCTATTTTTCCAGCAGGTGGTGGTAAAGGTTCCCCTTCTTCAACAGGGAAAGGGATACTATTCCACAATGTTTGTGGTACCGAAACCGGACGGTTCGGTCAGACCTATATTACATTTAAAGTCCCTGAACATTTATCTGAAAAGATTGAAGTTCAAAATGGAATCGCTCAGAGCGGTCTTTGCAAGCCTGGAAGAGGGGGATTTTATGGTGTCTCTGGACATCAAGGATGCTTACTTGCATGTCCCCATTTATCCGCCTCATCAGGAGTACCTCAGATTTGTGGTACAGGACTGTCATTACCAATTCCAGACGTTGCCGTTTGGGCTCTCCACGGCACCGAGAATATTTACCAAGGTAATGGCAGAAATGATGGTGATCCTGAGAAAGCAAGGAGTCACAGTTATCCCATATTTGGACGATCTCCTCGTAAAGGCGAAGTCAAGGGAGCAGTTGCAGATCAGTGTAGCGCACTCTCAGGAAGTGTTGCAACAGCATGGCTGGATTCTGAATATCCCAAAGTCGCAGCTGATTCCTACGACGCGTCTGCCCTTTCTGGGCATGATTCTGGACACAGACCAGAAGAAGGTGTTTCTCCCGACGGAGAAGGCTCAAGAGCTCGTGACTCTAGTCAGAGACCTCTTAAAACCGAAACAGGTGTCGGTGCATCACTGCACGCGAGTCCTGGGAAAGATGGTGGCATCGTACGAAGCCATTCCCTTCGGCAGGATCCATGCGAGGATCTTTCAATGGGATCTGTTGGACAAATGGTCCGGATCGCATCTTCAGATGCATCGGCTGATCGCCCTGTCCCCCAGGGCCAGGGTGTCTCTAATGTGGTGGCTACAGAGTGCTCACCTTCTCGAGGGCCGCAGGTTCGGCATACAGGACTGGGTCCTGGTGACCACGGATGCGAGCCTCCGAGGGTGGGGGGCAGTCACTCAGGGAAGAAACTTCCAAGGGTTGTGGTCAAGTCAGGAGGCTTGTCTGCACATAAATATCCTGGAACTAAGGGCCATATTCAACAGGGCGTTGAGTCAAGCGGAGCCCCTGCTTCGCAACCAACCGGTGCTGATTCAGTCAGACAACATCACCGTGGCGGCTCATGTAAACCGCCAGGGCGGCACAAGAAGCAGAGTCGCGATGGCGGAAGCCACCAGGATTCTTCGGTGGGCGGAGAATCACGTGCAAGCACTGTCAGCAGTGTTCATTCCGGGGGTGGACAACTGGGAAGCAGACTTCCTCAGCAGGCACGACCTTCACCCGGGAGAGTGGGGACTTCATCACGAAGTCTTCATTCAGATTACAAATCGATGGGAACTGCCACAGGTAGACATGATGGCGTCCCGTCTCAACAAAAAGCTGTGGATTCCCTCTTTGTCCTCTATGGATTCAACAAGAGGGGTTGGGCAGCTGACAGACTCCGGCAAGGTGAATTTGCATGACTATTTCACAGGCAAATATGCAGACTGACTTACCTGTACTGGCTACAGTCTCTGCTCATTCTACTCGCTCTGTGGGTCCTTTGTGGGCAGCACGCCGCGGTGCGTCCACCGAACAATTGAGCAAGGCGGCTATGTGGTCTTCTGTTCACACCTTTTGTTATGCTAAGCATACACTGGCCGATATTTCAACCTTTCTATTGAACGGATGATAGATCGTTGGCCAGTCGGCCAGTGTGTACCAATGATATGTCTATGAATGCTGTTGTTCAGACATATCGCGTCGGCCCTGCAGCACACACGATGACCAATATATCTACAGATACTTTGGTGTATCGTTGTGTGTCGTACATGCTGCAGCAGCCGGCGGTGATTGACGGCTGAACTGGGTGGGCGCATGTAAATGTCCGTCCAGTTCGTGACATCAGGATCGGGTATTGTATATGCACAACGCACTGCCCGATCCGACTATAGATATATCTGCAGATCCATTGATCTACCAGTGTGTACCCAGCTTTAGGGTCTATGCCTTTGATACATTCACTTCCCAGGAAGCTTCCTTTGAGCGCCGGATTCTTCTATATGGTCAGGTGTGTCCCCTCTCTCAAACAACTGCTTTTGGACATCCCCATTATCTCAGCTGTGAAGCGCTATAGAACCCTAAAAAGAAAGGAGAGTTAAGGTAGACTCACCTTGGTTAACTCTTTCTTCGAGGTCCATAGGGTCCACAGGGCGTCCACCCTGATGCACCTGGATTCTATGGGTTTTCTTCTCTTGGTCGCCGGTTTCCTTCTCTGATCTGTGAGAGTGTGTTCTTGTATGTACCATGTCTTCCTTGTCTTCCTTTACACCTATCTTGCTCCTGCCTTGGGCTTGTTGACAAAACTGATCTGCCTGAGCATGGAGGCGGGGTAAAGGGGGGAAGGAACGGAGCATCTTGGGATGCCTAAAAGCATGAGAATCGGAAAGTTAGAGGTTTTGCTAGTGTTTTTTTAATGTGGCAATCTTTTACATGGCAAAACCAGATTAATTTTGCCAATTAAATGATTACCACTTTAAAAAAAACAGGAGAACACTCACTCCCTACTACATTCCCCCCTTCATCAGAGCTGCCCTACATATCGGACTTTTTCTGCTATAGGTGGTGTCCACATTATTACATTTCAAGACCTTTTTATGCCGGCTCAGGTCACGATATTGCCATTGGTAGTGGAAATTATTGTTTTGAGGGTTTTTTTTATTTTATTTTGTTTTTCCATCTGGCTTTAAAAATCTAGGTGGATAGAGCTGCTCCATTGCAGAAAACTGACAGTCTTCTCATCCTGTTTGATGTGCGTAAAACAACTGGGCCAGTGACATATGTTTTAGAACCGGTCCAAGTTCCCAAGTTTATTATGGCTCATTCTACCAGATGAGTGAGTGCCTCTTAGGTAGTGCATCGATGGAACAGTTTTGCTGGACGGCCACCTTATCGTACTTGCATGAAATGTCACAAATTCAGTATATTTGTGCCTAAAGTAATGTGTACAGCTTTGTCTGAGCTTACCCTGGCTGATGGCCAGTTTTGGAACATATTCAAAGTAGGCAGCATCCCCAAAAGTATGAAACAGAAACTGATTTCTGGTACTTACCATTTTATCGACTTCTGAGCCTGTGGTACACTTTGTTTCTGTTCATCCTCAAGGTTTACATTTTGGTTCTGGTTTGAGGGTTTTTTTTTTAAACTATATACTTTATACAGTATGCTCTTCTATTGGCTTTAAGTTTAAAATGGTCCGGTTGTCTCTTTCTTGGCTTGTGGGAAGTAGAGGAGGAGGTTCTAGCTACAAACTAGTCTAGATTGATGTGCCCACTTCTCATATCGCCCTCTGCATCCTGAGGTTGGTCGACACACTTTTAATGTTTTTTGGGTGTAAGTTTCTATGTCTCGTCATATGTGACCCACAGTTAGTACAAACGTATACGCTTGTGAACTTGCTTCTCTCGCCTGCTGCGCTCCGCACAGGTTACTATTCCCAATCGTACTCCACGTTGATGGTAAATCAAGCAAAAGTTTAAAAATTTGAAAAATCACATAAACTTGTTTTGACCATTATTGTCATGTTAACCTTTTGAACATGTTGACCTATTGACTGTCTGCTTAGACACTCAATCTATACATTGGAACCCAAGTCAAATAAAGGAGTTTTTTTTTTTAAAAAGTTATTGGTTATTGGAAGATGTTCCTTTATAATGTTAGACATAAAAAAAAAAAAAGAAAGACGTTGTGTAGGTGCATTGACAGGGAGCTGTGTAGCTGGTATATAAGGACATGAGGAGCTCTGAGACTGGCAAAAAGGACAATGAGGGTTTCTGAGGCTTGCATATAAAAGGGGGCACGATGAGGGGCTCTGTGGCTGGCATATATATAGATGCATGAAAAGGGACTCTGGCTGGCAGGACCATGATTGGATTCTGGGGTTGGTATAGAAGTGCATGAAAGGCTCTGAGGCTGACATATATAAATGACCATGACAGAGGCTGGCTTATGAAAGTTACATGATGAGGTTCTGAGGCTGGTATATAAAGGGGGTATAACAAGGTTTCAGGTTGGTATATAAAGGGGGCATTATTGGGCACTACCATATATGTGACATGGGAGCGTTATGTAGTATTTTCTCTAACGTCCTAAGTGGATGCTGGGGACTCCGTAAAGGACCATGGGGATTAGCGGCTCCGCAGGAGACTGGGCACAACTATAAAGAAAGCTTTTAGACTACTGGTGTGCACTGGCTCCTCCCACTAAGACCCTCCTCCAGACCTCAGTTAGATTCTTGTGCCCGGCTGAGCTGGATGCACACTAGGGGCTCTCCTGAGCACCTAGAAAGAAAGTATATTTAGTTTTTTTTATTTTCAGTGAGATCTGCTGGAAACAGACTCACTGCAGCGAGGGACTAAGGGGAGAAGAAGCGAACCTACCTAACAGGTGGTAGTTTGGGCTTCTTAGGCTACTGGACACCATTAGCTCCAGAGGGATCGACCGCAGGACCCGACCTTGGTGTTCGTTCCCGGAGCCGCGCCGCTGTCCCCCTTACAGAGCCAGAAGCACGAAGAAGGTCCGGAAAATCGGCGGCAGAAGACTTCGGTCTTCACCAAGGTAGCGCACAGCACTGCAGCTGTGCGCCATTGCTCCTCATGTACACCTCACACTTCGGTCACTGATGGGTGCAGGGCGCTGGGGGGGGGGGAAGGGGCGCCCTGAGGGCAATAAATAACACCTTGGCTGGCAAAATATACATCATATATAGTTCCAGAGGCTATATAGATGTAAAATTACCCCTGCCAGTATTACAGAAAAAGCGGGAGAAAGTCCGCCGAAAAGGGGGCGGGGCTTCTCCCTCAGCACACTGGCGCCATTTTTCCCTCACAGTTCCGCTGGAAGGAAGCTCCCTGGCTCTCCCCTGCAGTCTAAGAATACTACAGAAGGGTAAAAAAGAGAGGGGGGGCACTAAATTTAGGCGCAGTATCTCCTATATATTTGCCCAAGTCTGTGACTCTGTGCTGGCCGTAACGCTGGGCGGAGTCACAGGCACAGATCTGGCCAGAAACAGTCCCCTCCCTCTCTCCGCCCAGTCCCCTCCCGATCTCCGCCCAGTCCCCTGTCTCCCTTCTCCCCGTACTGCCCCTGGTGAGTGGTGACACCGCAGCCGCTGACTGTGAGCGGAACTCACATTACCCGCCTCACAGTCTTGCGGCTGCCACTGAGTCAGGGAGACCTGCTGAACAGTGACTCGCCCCCCCCCCCCCCTCCCTCCCTACCTCCCTCCCTCCCGCCCGCCCGCGGCAACCACCCGCATCTGCCCCCCTCCCGCGGCACTCCCGTCCCCTCCCGCAGCACCAACATCAGCAGCACACCCGCCCAGAGTCTTCACTTTTCTAACACCCGCTGCGGTCGCGGGCGAAAAGGGGGCGTGGCTTCGTGGAAGGGGGCGTGGCTTCGCGTCCCGACCCCCGTTTTCGGCACGTTGTGGTTCGGGGGACACTGCTGAATCTGCAGTGCTGGCTTCTGCGCTGTGACAGGAGCCGGCACTTTGGTGTCACCCCTCAGAGGGTAACACCCGGGTGCGGGCCGCACTCCCCGCACCCACGTTGTGGCGCCACTGCTCCTGCCCCCTCCCCCACCCGTAGCACAAACACCCACCGTCTCCACCCACCACCCGCGGCACTCCCTTCCCCTCCCCCACCCAGAGCACAAACACCCAAGCAACCCACCCGCGGAACTCCCGCCCCCTCCCCCACCCGTAGCACCAACACCCGCGGTAACCAACCGCATTCGCCCCCCACCCGCTGCACTCCTACCCTCTCCCCCGCCCGCAGCACCAACACCCGCGCCACCTACCCGCAGCGCCCACCGCATCCACCCACCACCCGTGGCACTCCACCCCCTCCCCCACCCGCAGCACCAACACCCGCGGCACCCACCGCATCCACCCACCACCCGTGGCACTCTCCCCCCCCCCCCCCCCCCCCCCCACCCGCTGCACCAACACGCGCACCACCCGTGGTACTCCCGTCCCCTCCCCCACCCAGAGCACAAACACCCGCGCCACCCACCCGCGCCACCCACCCGCGGAACTCCCTCCCCCAACCCCTAGCACCAACACCCGCGGCAACCAACCGCATTCGCACCCCACCCTCTCCCCCACCCGCAGCACCAACACCCGCGGCACCCACCGCATCCACCCACCACCCGTGGCACTCCCCCCCCCCCCCGTCCCCCACCCGCTGCACCAACACCCGCGGCACCCACCCACCACCCGTAGCACTCCACCGCATCCACCCGTGGCACTCCACCCCCTCCCCCACCCGGCCCTGCAACCATAGCACCCTCACACCCACCCACCCCCAACCGCACCACCCCGGCTAACTGCCCCCTCCCCCACCCGCGGCAAAGCCGTGCAGAGGTTAACGGGGCGAAGTCCCTAACGACGGTGTGAAGAGCGCCCGTAGGGCGCGATGAATCGCCTAGTAGATATTATATATATGTAATATATATAAAAAAGCAGCTATAGGGAAAACACTCATTGATAGTGGGATCCCAGTGTTATATAGCGCTCTGGTGTGTGCTGGCATACTCTCTCTCTGTCTCCCCAAAAGGCTTTGTGGGGTCCTGTCCTCTGTCAGAGCATTCCCTGTGTGTTTGCGGTGTGTCGGTACGGCTGTGTCGACATGTTTGATGAGGAGGCTTATGTGGAGGCGGAGCAGATGCCTGTAAATGTGATGTCACCCCCTGCGGGGTCGACACCTGAGTGGATGGTGCTGTGGAAGGAATTACGTGATAGTGTCGACTCCTTACATAAAAGGTTTGACGACATACCTAATGTGGGACAGCCGGCTTCTCAGCCTGTGCCTGCCCAGGCGCCTCAAAAACCATCAGGGGCTCTAAAACGCCCGCTACCTCAGATGGTTGACACAGATGTCGACACGGATACTGACTCCAGTGTCGACGACGAAGAGACTAATGTAACTTCCAGTAGGGCCACACGTTACATGATTGAGGCAATGAAAAATGTGTTGCATATTTCTGATGTTACCCCCGGTACCACAAAAAAGGGTATAATGTTTGGAGAGAAAAAACTACCAGTAGCTTTTCCTCCGTCTGAAGAGTTAAATGAAGTGTGTGAAGAAGCGTGGGCTTCCCCTGATAAAAAGATGGTAATTTCTAAGAGGTTACTAATGGCGTACCCTTTCCCGCCAGAGGATAGGTCACGCTGGGAAACATCCCCTAGGGTGGATAAAGCGCTCACACGCTTGTCAAAGAAGGTGGCACTACCGTCTCCGGATACGGCCGCCCTGAAGGAATCTGCTGATAGAAAGCAGGAGGCTATCCTGAAATCTATATATACACACACAGGTGTGATACTGAGACCGGCTATAGCTTCAGCCTGGATGTGCAGCGCTGCTGCTGCGTGGTCAGATTCCCTGTCAGAAAATATAGATACCCTAGACAGGGACACTATTTTGCTAAACGTAGAGCATATAAAAGACGCACTTTTATACATGAGGGATGCACAGAGGGATATTTGCCGGCTGGCATCCAAAATCAGTGCAATGTCCATTTCTGCCAGGAGAGGGTTATGGACTCGGCAGTGGACAGGTGATGCAGATACCAAACGACACATGGAAGTTCTGCCTTATAAGGGTGAGGAATTGTTCGGGGATGGTCTCTCGGACCTCGTTTCCACAGCAACAGCTGGGAAGTCTACATTTTTACCCCATGTTCCCTCACAACCAAAGAAAGCACCGTATTATCAGGTACAGTCCTTTCGGCCCAATAGGGGCAAGCGGGTTAAAGGCGCGTCCTTTCTGCCCAGAGGCAGAGGTAGAGGGAAAAAGCTGCAGCATACAGCCAGTTCCCAGGAGCAAAAGTCCTCCCCCGTTTCCTCTAAGTCCACAGCATGACGCTGGGGCTCCACAGGCGGAGCCAGGTACGGTAGGGGCCCGTCTCAAAAATTTCAGCAATCAGTGGGCTCGCTCACGGTTGGATCCCTGGATCCTTCAAGTAGTATCTCAGGGGTACAAACTGGAATTCGAGACATCTCCCCCCCGCCGTTTCCTCAAATCTGCCTTGCCAACCACTCCCTCAGGCAGGGAGGCAGTGTTACAGGCAATTCAAAAGCTGTATTCACAACAAGTGATAGTAAAGGTGCCCCTACTTCAACAAGGAAGGGGTTACTATTCCACAATGTTTGTGGTACCGAAACCGGACGGTTCGGTGAGACCCATTTAAATTTGAAATCCTTGAACACATATATAAAAAAATTCAAGTTCAAGATGGAATCGCTCAGGGCGGTTATTGCAAGCCTGGACGAGGGAGATTAAATGGTATCGCTGGACATCAAGGATGCTTACCTACATGTCCCCATTTACCATCCTCACCAGGAGTACCTCAGGTTTGTGGTACAAGATTGTCATTACCAATTTCAGACGTTGCCGTTCGGTCTCTCCACGGCTCCGAGGGTCTTTACCAAGGTAATGGCAGAAATGATGATACTCCTTCGAAGGAAGGGAGTTTTAATTATCCCGTACTTGGACGATCTCCTGATAAAGGCGAGGTCCAGAGAGCAGTTGTTGATAGGGGTAGCACTATCTCGGGAAGTGCTACAACAGCACGGCTGGATTCTAAACATTCCAAAGTCACAGCTGGTCCCTACGACACGCCTGCTGTTCCTAGGGATGGTTCTGGATACTGAACAGAGAAAAGTGTTTCTCCCGGAGGAAAAGGCCAAGGAGCTGTCATCTCTAGTCAGAGGCCTCTTAAAACCAAAACAGGTGTCGGTGCATCATTGCACGCGGATCCTGGGAAAAATGGTAGCTTCCTACGAAGCGATTCCATTCGGCAGGTTTCATGCAAGAACCTTTCAGTGGGACCTGTTGGACAAGTGGTCCGGATCGCATCTTCAGATGCATCGTCTGATAACCCTGTCTCCGAGGACAAGGGTGTCTCTGCTGTGGTGGCTGCAGAGTGCTCATCTTCAAGAGGGCCGCAGATTCGGCATACAGGACTGGGTCCTGGTGACCACGGATGCCAGCCTTCGAGGCTGGGGAGCAGTCACACAGGGAAGAAACTTCCAAGGACTATGGTCAAGTCAGGAGACTTCCCTGCACATAAATATTCTGGAACTAAGGGCCATTTACAATGCCCTAAGTCAGGCAAAACCCCTGCTTCAAAACCAGCCGGTACTGATCCAGTCAGACAACATCACGGCGGTCGCCCATGTAAATCGACAGGGCGGCACGAGAAGCAGGACGGCGATGGCAGAAGCCACAAGGATTCTCCGATGGGCGGAAAATCACGTGTTAGCACTGTCAGCAGTGTTCATTCCGGGAGTGGACAACTGGGAAGCAGACTTCCTCAGCAGGCACGACCTCCACCCGGGAGAGTGGGGACTTCATCCAGAAGTCTTTCAAATGATTGTAAACCAGTGGGAAAAACCACAAGTGGACATGATGGCGTCCTGCCTAAACAAAAAGCTAGAAAAATATTGCGCCAGGTCGAGAGACCCGCAGGCGATAGCTGTGGACGCTCTGGTAACACCGTGGGTGTACCGATCGGTTTATGTGTTCCCTCCTCTTCCTCTCATACCAAAGGTACTGAGGATAATAAGGAGAAGAGGAGTAAGAACTATACTCATTGTTCCGGATTGGCCAAGAAGAGCGTGGTATCCGGAACTTCAAGAAATGATGTCAGAGGACCCATGGCCTCTACCGCTCAGACAGGACCTGCTGCAGCAGGGGCCCTGTCTGTTCCAAGACTTACCACGGCTGCGTTTGACGGCATGGCGGTTGAACACCGGATCCTGAAGGAAAAGGGCATTCCGGAGGAAGTCATTCCTACGCTGATAAAAGCTAGGAAAGAAGTAACCGCAAACCATTATCACCGCATATGGCGAAAATATGTTGCGTGGTGTGAGGCCAGGAAGGCCCCAACGGAAGAATTTCAGCTGGGCTGGTTCCTGCACTTCCTACAGTCAGGGGTGACTATGGGCCTTAAATTGGGTTCCATTAAGGTCCAGATTTCGGCTCTATCGATTTTCTTCCAGAGAGAATTGGCTTCACTACCTGAAGTTCAGACTTTTGTTAAGGGAGTGCTGCATATTCAGCCCCCTTTTGTGTCTCCAGTGGCACCTTGGGATCTCAACGTGGTGTTGGATTTCCTAAAGTCACATTTGTTTGAGCCACTGAAAACCGTGGATTTGAAATATCTCACGTAGAAAGTGGTCATGTTGTTGGCCTTGGCTTCGGCCAGGCGTGTTTCAGAATTGGCGGCTTTGTCATGTAAAAGCCCTTATCTGATTTTCCATATGTATAGGGCAGAATTGAGGACTCGTCCCCAGTTTCTCCCCAAAGTGGTATCAGCTTTTCATCTGAACCAACCTATCGTGGTGCCTGCGGCTACAAATGACTTGGAGGCTTCCAAGTTGTTGGATGTAGTCAGGGCCCAAAAAATTTATGTTTCCAGGACGGCTGGAGTCAGGAAGACTGACTCGCTATTTATCCTGTATGCGCCCAACAAGTTGGGTGCACCTGCTTCTAAGCAAACTATCGCTCGCTGGATCTGTAGTACGATTCAGCTTGCACATTCTGCGGCTGGACTGCCGCATCCTAAATCAGTGAAAGCCCATTCCACGAGGAAGGTGGGCTCTTCTTGGGCGGCTGCCCGAGGGGTCTCGGCTCTTCAACTTTGCCGAGCTGCTACTTGGTCAGGGGCAAACACGTTTTCAAAATTCTACAAATTTGATACCCTGGCTGAGGAGGACCTTGAGTTCTCTCATTCGGTGCTGCAGAGTCATCCGCACTCTCCCGCCCGTTTGGGAGCTTTGGTATAATCCCCATGGTCCTTACGGAGTCCCCAGCATCCACTTAGGACGTTAGAGAAAATAAGAATTTACTCACCGGTAATTCTATTTCTCATAGTCCGTAGTGGATGCTGGGCGCCCATCCCAAGTGCGGATTGTCTGCAATACTTGTATATAGTTATTGCTTAACTAAAGGGTTATTGTTGAGCTATCTGTTGAGAGGCTCAGTTGTTATCATGCTGTTAACTGGGTATTGTATCACGAGTTATACGGTGTGATTGGTGTGGCTGGTATGAGTCTTACCCGGGATTCAAAATCCTTCCTAATTGTGTCAACCCTTCCGGGCACAGTATCCTAACTGAGGTCTGGAGGAGGGTCTTAGTGGGAGGAGCCAGTGCACACCAGTAGTCTAAAAGCTTTCTTTATAGTTGTGCCCAGTCTCCTGCGGAGCCTCTAATCACCATGTTCCTTACGGAGTCCCCAGCATCCACTACGGACTATGAGAAATAGAATTACCGGTAAGTAAATTCTTATTTTCTGTGACATATGGTAGTATTAGGTGACATTGTCTGTGACGAATGGTAGCATCAGGAGACATTGTCTGTGTCGTATGATGGCATTAGGTGGTATTTTCTGTGCCAGATGGGAGCCTTATGTGGAATTCTATTACACATGGGTATTATGTGGCACTTTGTGGAATTGTTCTGACATATGGGGCCATTATATGGAATTATTCTGACATGGGGCATTATGTGTATTCTGTGACATTTGGGGGCATTATGTGGAATTATTCTGTGACAAGGGGGCATTGTGTAATTTGTCTGTGACATATGGGGACATTATGTGAAATTATTCTGCGACATATGGGGGCATTATGTGAAATTATTCTGCGAAATATGTGGGCATTATGTGAAATTATTCTGCGAGGTATTGGGGCATTATATGGAATTCTATTACATGGGACATTTTGTGTAATTCTCTGACATTTAGGAGCATTATGTGAAATTATTCTGATACATATGGCGGTAGTATGTGGAATTTTTTGTAACATAAGGGCACTATGGAATTCTTATGTGACACATAGGGTTTAGAAATTATTATGAGACATAAGGGCACTACAGAATTGTCCTGTGACATGGGGACATTATGTGGAATTATTCTCTGACATACCCTATGGGGGTATTATGTGGCATTTTCTGTAATGCATAAAGGCACTATGGAATTATTCTTTGACTAATGGGGGCATTGGGCCTAATTCAGTAAGGATTGCAAATTCAGCTAATAAGCAGAATTTGCAATCCTTCTGTTCGCATGCCGTGGGCAGCCCATCGCAGGGCAACGCCGCCATGCATGCTGACCTTCGCCTCCCCCCTTCAACAAGCAGAATTGCGATCAGAAATTAAGGATGCCTCCTGTTGGGACAGCTTAGCCCGCGACCAAGTTTACGAATGTGGCGGCTGCGTGTGATGTCACTCAGCCACCGCATTCATGCCCTCGTTTACCCCGCACCTTCCCCCGTTTTCGACCTCCGCCCCCGCAACACTCCATCTCCACCTAGGAAACAGAGCGTTGCTGCCCCGCGACCGCTTCAGCCTGATTGACAGAGGTGATTGCATTTTCTGTGCCTCCCCCCCCTGCAGGAAATGTGGGCGCATGCGTAGGACGGGTGCTGCGCATGGGCCTGCATCTTTTTTTTTTGCGGTTGGATCGCACACTGCGATGCAATCTGAATTAGCCCCATTATGTGGAATTGTTCTGTAACAAGGCACTATAGAATTGTTCTGTGACATATTGGAGTAGTATGTGGAATTATTCTCTGACATACTTTATGGGGTATTAGGCATTTTCTGTGGGTGGTCTTCTGTTTGCCGGCGGTCGGGCTCCCGGCGCTCAGTATACCGGCGCCGGGAGCCCGACAGCCGGAATACCGACAATTATTTTCCCTCGTGGGGGTCCACGACCCCCATAGAGGGAGAATAAAATAGTGTGGCGCGCGTAGCGCGCCACCGTGCCCGTAGCGTGGCGAGCGCAGCGAGCCCGCAAGGGGCTCATTTGCGCTCGCCAAGCTGTCGGTAAGCCGGCGGTCGGGCTCCCGGCGCCGGGATGCTGGTCGCCGGGAGCCCGACCGCCGGCCAGCCGTAGTGAACCCATTTTCTGTGACCTATGGGAGGCACTGTATGGCATTTTCTGTGATATGAGGGCACTTTGTGACATGGGGGTGCTGTACTGCACTTTCTGTGACATGTAGGGCACTATGGCATTTTCTGTGATATGAGGGCACTATGTTGCACTTTGTGACATGGGGGTGCTGTGCTGAACTTTCTGTGGCCTATGGGAGGCACTGTATGGCATATTCTGTGATATGAGGGCACTATCTGGCTCTTTGTGACATGGGGGTGCTGCGCTGCACTTTCTGTGACATATGGGGGCACTGTATGGCATTTTCTGTGATATAAGGGCACTATGTGGCACTTTGACATGGGGGTGCTGTGCTGCACTTTCTGTGACCTATGGGAGGCACTGTATGGCATTTTCTGTGATATGAGGGCACTTTGTGACATTGGGGTGCTGTGCTGCACTTTCTGTGACATATGGGTGCACTGTGGCATATTTTATGAAACAAGGCCACATTTGTAATGTTTGAGCGAATATTCTGCTGAACACAGCTCTACTGTTTAAAATTGGGAATGGTGGTGAGAAGATGGTCATGGACATATGACATATGAAACTAGATCACAAACTTTCGGATGATGAACATGCCTTCTATAGGGCATATCAATTCTAAGCTGCACAGGCAGGGACTGATGATAATGACTGAAATATTCTCAGAAAAGCGCCGTGGAGTATGTGTGTGCTATATATATATATATATATATATATAATTGAATGAAAAAAATCTTAATAAAAATGTGTGCACATTATTCTTTACCATTTGGTAGTGCAGCTTCTATAAAGTAAAAAGTCTGCCATCGTAAGCATATTGGATGTGCTGATCGTGTCCTAAATGTATATACTGTGATCTAGCATTGCCATGGTATACAGTTGTGTAAACAAGCTTAGCTTTTTTGCATTAAGCTGCAAACTAGATAGTAATTTAGGAAGTAGAGAAGAAATAAATATATGTGTAGATGTGTGATAAACTCTTGCAATAGCGCAGTTTCTATTTCTGGATGTTCCAGACTTAAATTTCCTGGAATGTCTGACATACTTTGCAGATTGTAAATATGAGATGGTAGTAATTGTATATTTCCCTGTTTGCCTTGCAGTGTTCTCTCTCTTTTGGATAAAAGCACCTTGAAGCTCCTTGCAGAAAATGAACGAATTGGTGCGTTTTCTCCCTCTTTGCAGGAGAGACTCCTAGAAGCACACCGGAGCAGCACAGGGAAGGTACATAATAATGTACGGATGGCGGTCGTTGGGTCGACAAGCATTGGGTCGACCACAGAAGGTTGACATGGTCATTAGGTCGACACGAGTTTTTCACAATTTTTTTCATTTATTTGACCTTTTTCATACTTAACGATCCGCGTGGACTACAATTGGGAACGGTAACCTGTGCCGAGTGCAGCTGTAGCGGAGCGAGGCACCTTGCCCGAAGCATGGCGAGCGGAGCGAGGCACCTTGCCTGAAGCATGGCGAATGAAGCAAGCCATGCGAGCGGACACGGTGCACTAATTGGGGTTCCACGTCACTTTTCAAAGAAAACGACACAAAAACAGTAATAAACTTATGTTAGCCTTTTTCCATGTCGACCTTATGACCATGTCGACCTAATGCGTGTCGACCATTAGTGGTCGACACAATGTATGTCGATCTAATGCGTGTCGACCATTAGTGGTCGACCCAATGTATGTCGACTTAATGAACCACACCCTAATGTACAGCTATATCTAGCCTCAGTACGCCATGCACCATGAGATGCCTGCAGTTCCTGTGCAACTCTGCTAATGCCGGGCATCTTTTTACTCACGTCCTAGAGGATGCTGGGTTCCACATTAGTACCATGGGGTATAGATGGGTCCACTAGGAGCCATTGGCACTTTAAGAGTTTGAGAGTGTTGGCTGGCTCCTCCCTCTATGCCCCTCCTACCAGACTCAGTTTAGAAAATGTGCCCGGAGGAGCCGGTCACAGCTAGGGGAGCTCTACAGAGTTTCTCATAGTAAAGTAATTTATTTAGAGTTTATTATTTTATAGGTAGGCTGCTGGCAACAGTCTCCCTGCTTCGAGGGACTAAGTGGAGTGGAGTAGTGTCCGCCCTGCGGGGTCTGAGCCACTATCTCCGCTGACAGGACACTGAGCTCCTGAGGGGATAGATCGTTCCCTGCCACAGGGGATCGCTCACCCCGGCAGCATGCCGCCACCCCGTTACAGAGCCAGAAGGTCAGAAGATGGCGAGATATGGCTGCACAAGGGTAGGAGCGCAGCACTGAGCGGCTGCGCTCCAGGAAGGCTCAGCGGCACACAGTGTTGGCGCTTTGAGGGGCGTCCTGAGCCAGCGTCTTAATACCCTACACTGGTCACAGATGCTAACCAGAGACTGAATCCCCAGGCTAGCGACGGAATCCTCAGGCCAGTATAAAGTATTGTGCGGGAAGACGCGCCATCTTCAGGAGTCGGAGCTTCTCCTCAGAGCGGACCCAGCAGCATTCAGCGCCATTTTCCTGCCTGCAGTTCCTGTACACAGGCAGCTGTCCCTCCAAACAACTCCAGCTATCCTGAGCGGGACCAGAGGGTTGTAGAAGGGGGAGGGAGGCTGTGTAAATTCTGTGTAGTCTATTAAGGTACACTGATGACGCTGGTAGTTTTATTTGTTCTACCTCGGAGAGCGCTGTGTGTGGGTTGGCTCCAATCTCTGTGTCTCTCTTTGCCATTATTGGGGGGAGCTGTGACTGACATTCCCTGTGTGTGTGTGTTCAATTCCTTTCATAGCCATGTCTAGGGACTCGGTGTCATATGCTGCTGACGTGGTTTCCTCTCAGGAGGAATCCATTTCATGTACACAGAATTGTAATCACGGTGCTTAGCCAGCGTCTAAATACCCTAAACTGGTCACAGTCGCTAGCCGGAGACTGAATCCCAAGACTATCGACTGAATCCTCAGTACACAGACGCTAACCGGGGACTGATTCCCCAGGCTAGCGACAGAATCCTCAGTACACAGACGCTAGCCGGGGACTGAATCCCCCAGCTAGCGACGGAATCCTCAGGCCAGTATGTAGAGGTTGCGCGGGAAGATGCGCCATCTTCGGAGGGCGGAGCTTCTCAGTGCGAACCCAGCAGAATTCAGCACCATTTTCCGGTCTGCAGCTCCTATGCCACAGACTGCGGACGGTGATGGGGACGTGCTGGGGGCGGCGACACCCTTTTCAGGGGGTGCAGCTCATGTTTGAGGCCATTAGCTATATATGTTAAATATTGCTGAGGAGGCTTACTTCACTGACAATAAGAAAGCCTCGCTAACCTTCCCTGCGTCTAAAGTATTAAACGCTGTTTGAAAAATCCTGAGAGGAGGATAGAATGAATTGGGAAAAACCCACCCATAGTTGACACATCTGTGTCCAGACTGTCAAGTATGGTGGTTTTACCTGTCCCGGGATCTGCCGCGTTGAAAGAACCGGCTGATCGCAAGATTGACACTATGCTCAAAGCCATATACACAGCTTCGGGGGCGATACTACGACCTACCATTGCCCGTGTATGGATTTCTAAAGCTATAGTGAAGTGGTCTGACACGTTACTTGAGAAATTGGTTACAATGGATAAAAGTGACGTTGAATTGTTTTTACGTAACATACAGGATTCTGCTGGATTTACGGTGGAATCCATGAAAGACCTGGGTTCGACGGCTGCAGGAATATCCTCAATCTTAGCTCGTACAGGACTCTGGCTGCGCCAATGGTCTGCCGACACGGAATCCAGGAGAGGTGTGGAGACCCTACCCTACACAGGTCAGGCTCTCTTTGGGGAAGCTTTGGATATGTGGATTTCCACGGCTACAGCGGGTAAGTCTCCTTTCTTCCCTCAGCTGCACCTTCCTCGAAGAAACCCTTTTCTTCAGCTGCGTCACAGTACTTTTGTACTGCCAAGCCAAGAAAGGCCAAACTGGCCAACACCTTCTTTAGGGGAGGTCGACCAGGATCCAAGAAACCTGCTGCTGTGGGTTCCCAGGAACTGAAACCTGTTTCAGGTACGCCAAAGTCCTCAGCATGACGGTGGACTGCGCGGCCTGGAAGTGGGACCGGTGGGGGCGAGACTCAGACATTTCAGTCACGTCTTGGTGTCGTCCGGCCTGGATCCCTGGGTGCAAGATATTGTGTCCCAGGGGTACAGGCTGGAGTTTCAAGATCTCCCTCCTCACCGATTTTTCAATTCAGGCTTGCCAGCTTTGCTGGCTGACAGGGCTATTCTACAGGAAGTCATCCAGAAGTTGGTAGAGGCACAGGTTATTGTACCAGTTCCTCCCCAGATACAAAACAAAGGTTATTATTTGAACCTTTTAGTGTTACCGAAACCGGATGGTTCGGTCAGACCCATTCTGAATTTAAAATCGCTAAACCCCTTCCTGAGGGAGTTCAAGCTCAGAATGGAGTCTCTAAGGGCGGTGATATCCGGTCTGGAAGAGGGGGAATTCCTGGTATCCCTGGATATAAAGGTATACCAGGAATTCTGATTTAACCGCTGCATCAAGCTTATCTCCGATTCGTACTGTTGGGACTGTCATTTCCAATTTCAGGCCCTGCCATTCGACCTCTCCACAGCACCGAGGGTATTCACCAAGGTGATGGCTGAGATGATGTTTCTCCTCCGCAGACAGGGGGTGAACATAATTCCATATCTGGACGATCTGCTAATACAGGCATTCGTCCAAGGAGAAGCTGTTGCAGTCCATTGTTCTCACGATCCATCTACTCAGAGAACACGGTTGGGTCCTGAATCTTCCAAAATCAACTTTGGAACCATCCAGGAGGTTGTCCTTTCTGGGTATGATCCTCGACACGGAAGTCCAGAGGGTGTTTCTCCCTGAAGAAAAAGCGTTGGTGATACAAACAATGGTCCGGGATGTCCTGAAGCCAGCCCGGGGTTCGGTTCATCAGTGCATTCTCCTTCTGGGGAAGATGGTGACCTCTTACGAGGCTCTGCAGTACGGGAGGTTTCATACTCTGTCCTTCCAACTGGATCTCCTGGACAGGTGGTCGGGATCCCATCTACACATGCACCAGAGAATATGTCTGTCGCCAATGGCCAGGATTTCACTCCTTTGGTGGCTGCAATTATCTCACTTTTTGGAGGGCCGCAGGTTCGGGATTCAGGACTGGATCCTTCTAACCACGGATGCAAGTCTCCGGGGCTGGTGGGGAAATCTTCCAAGGAAGGTGGTCAAGTCTGGAAGCCAGCCTGCCGATAAACATTCTGGAACCAAGAGCCGTCTTCAACGGTCTTCTCAAAGCGGCCCATCTTCTAAGAAATCGGACCATTCAAGTGCAGTCGGACAGTGTAACGACAGTGGCTTACATAAACCGACAGGGCGGAACGAAGAGCAGAGCTGCAATGTCAGATGTAACAAGAATCATCCTCTGGGCAGAAAAGCACGCGTTGGCGCTGTCGGCAATCTTCATTCCGGGAGTAGACAACTGGGAAGCGGACTTCCTCAGCAGACACGATCTCCATCCAGGGGAGTGGGGTCTCCATCTGGAGTTGTTCAAGGAGGTAATAGATCTTTGGGGCGTACCCCAGATCGACATGATGGCCTCTCGTCTCAACAAGAAGCTTCGGCGGTATTGTTCCAGGTCGAGGGACCCGCAAGCAGTGGCGGTGGACGCTCTAGTGACTCCGTGAGTGTTCCAGTCGGTGTACGGGTTTCCACCTCTCCCACTCATTTCAGGAGTTCTCAAACTCATAAGGAGAACAAGAGTTCAGGCAATCATCACCGCTGCGGACTGGCCAAGAAGGACTTGGTACGCGGATCTTCTGGATCTACTGCTAGAAGAGCCGAGGCCTCTGCCTCTTCGGGAGGACTTGCTGCAGCAGGGGCTGTTCGCCTATCAAGACTTACCTAGGCTACGTTTGACGGAATGGAGGTTGAACGCCAAATACTAGCTCGGAAGGGCATTCCGAACAAGGTGATTCCTACCCTGAAACAGGCTAGGAAAGGAGTAACATCCAAACATTACCATCGTATTTGGAAAAAATATGTCTCTTGGCGTGAGTCCAAGAAGTTTCCTGCGGTGGAGTTTCAACTGGGATGTTTTCTCCTCTTCCTGCAAACAGGTGTGGATATGGGTCTGAGGTTAGGGTCCATAAAGGTCCAAATTTCGGCCCTATCCATTTTCTTCCAGAAACAGTTTGCCGCCCTTCCTGAGGTTCAGACTTTTTTTGAAGGGAGTTCTGCACATCCAACCTCCCTTTGTACCGCCTACGGTGCCTTGGGATCTTAACGTGGTGTTGCAGTTCCTCCGGACTGGTTTGAACCTCTACAGGAGGTTGATGTCAAGTTTCTCACGTGGAAGGCTGTCACTTTGTTGGCCTTAGCTTCTGCTAGACGTGTGTCGGAGACAGAGCTGAGTTTCGGACACGTCAGCCGTTTCTTCCAAAGGTTGTCGGCTTTTCATATCAACCAACCTATTGTGGTGCCAGTTGCTACTGACTCCTCAATTCCATCAATGTCCTTGGCTGTTGTAAGGGCTTTGAAAATCTATGTGAAGAGGACTGCTCGTCACAGAAAATCGGACTCTCTGTTTGTCCTGTATGATCCCAAGAAAATTGGGTGTCCTGCTTCTAAGCAGATGATTTCTCGCTGGATCAGGTTCACTATCCAGCATGCGTATTCTACGGCAGGCTTGCCGTGTCCTACGTCTGTTAAGGCCCACTCTACTCGTAAGGTGGGTTCTGCCTGGGCGGCTGCCCGAGGTGTCTCGGCATTACAACTCTGCCGAGCGGCTATTTGGTCGGGGTCGAACACGTTCGCAAAGTTCTACAAGTTCGATACTTTGGCCTCTGAGGACCTAAGGTTTGGTCAATTAGTTCTGCAAGAGCCTCCGCGCTCTCCCTCCTGTTCTGGGAGCTTTGGTACATACCCATGGTACTAATGTGGACCCCAGCATCCTCTAGGACGTAAGATAAAATAGGATTTTAATTACCTACCGGTAAATCCGTTTCTCGTAGTCCATAGAGGATACTGGGCGCCCGCCCAGCACTTCGTTCTCCTGCAGTAGTTATCTGGTTCAGTACAACTTTGTTTGTAGTTGAGTACTGCATTGTTACTTGGTAAGTAATTTTTCAGCGGTTGCTGAGTTTCAAGCTAGTTAGCTTGGTTTGCCTTATATGTGTTAGCTGGTGTGAATCTCGCCACTATCTGTGTATGATCCTTCTCTCGAAGATGTCCGTCTCCTCGGGCACAGTTTCTAGACTGAGTCTGGTAGGAGGGGCATAGAGGGAGGATCCAGCCCACACTCTCAAACTCTTAAAGTGCCAATGGCTCCTAGTGGACCCGTCTATACCCCATGGTACTATTGTGGACCCCAGCATCTACGAGAAAAGGATTTACCAGTAGGTAACTAAAATCCTATTTCTCATACGTCCTAGGGGTACAAAACGGGGGGGGGGGGGGGGGGGGGCATGTAAATTGGTGCAATATATGTGATAGTAAAAGCGCTATAGGTCTGAGGCAATTTCTGGGTGATTTCAGACCCGTTGATTTAGCGCTGGGTTCTGAGCTGGCAAATCCCCTCTGTGTCTCTCTGACAGACTTTATTGTGGGTCTGTCCCCTATATGCCCGGTGTGTCTGTGGGTGTTTGTGCACGTGTGTCGACATGTCTGAGGCTGAAGGCTCTTCCCAGGAGGAGGCTGTATTAGGGACACAAACGGCTGCGGGGGTGACCATGTCGGCACCGCCGACGCCTGATTGGGTAAATGTGTTGAACGCCTTAAATGCTAATGTGGCTCTTATTAGTAAGAGGCTAGATAAGTCTGAGTCTCAGACCCAGGCATGGACGAAATCTGTGGAAGATATGTTATTGCAAAGTCAGGTTCCCTCAGGGTCACAAAAACGTTCGTTGGCCCAGTTGGCATACACTGCTACCGACACGGACTCTGATTCCAGTGTCGACTATAGCGATTCCAGATTAGATCCAAAATTGGCAAAAAGCATTCAGTACGGTTAAAGAGGTATTACATATCACTGTTGACCCGGCTGTCCCTGATAAAAGGGTCTGTATGTATGTATAAGGAAAGGAAACCTGAAATAATGTTTCCTCCCTCTCATGAACTGAACACGCTATTTGAAAAAGTCTGGCAAGGTCCTGACAGAAAGTTTCAGATTCCCAAAAGAATTACGGTAGCTTATCCGTTTCCCTCGGCGGATAGGGAAAAGTGGGAGTCACCCCCCACTGTGGACAAAGCCCTGTCACGTTTGTCTAAAAAGGTGGCTCTCCTGTCACCTGACACGGCGGCCCTTAAGGATCCTGCGGATCGTAAACAAGAAACTACGTTAAAGTCCATTTATGCGACCACAGGTACGCTACTCAGACCTGTCATTGCGTCTGCGTGGGTAAGTAGTGCTATCGAAAAGTGGGCAGACAACTTGTCTTCTGAAATAGATACCCTAGATAGGGATAGCATCCTCTTGACGCTGGGTTATATCAAGGACGCTGCAGCATACCTTAAGGAAGCTGCGAGAGATATTGGTCTTTTGGGATCAAAGGCCAATGCCATGGCAGTCTCAGCTAGGCGAGCGTTGTGGATTCACCAATGGAATGCTGATGCTGATTCCAAGAAAAGTATGGAATCTCTACCATATAAAGGTAAGGCCTTATTTGGCGACGACGTTGATGATTTGGTATCTACAGCTACCGCGTGTAAGTCATCCTTTTTACCTTATGTTCCTCCACAACAAAAGAAAACGCACCACTATCAGATGCAGTCCTTTCGGCCCAATAAATACAGAAAGGGCCGAGGTTCTTCCTTCCTTGCTACTAGAGGAAGGGGAAGAGGTAAAAGATCACCAGCCTTGTCAGGCTCCCAGGAGCAGAAGTCCTCCCAGGCTTCTGCCAATTCCACCGCATGACATTGGGGCTCCTATGCGGGAGTCCGCACTGGTGGGGGCACGTCTCAAACTCTTCAGTCAGTTTTGGGTTCGTTCGGACCTAAACCCATGGGTTTTACAAATAGTATCCCAAGGGCACAAGCTGGAGTTTCAAGACATTCCCCCTCGCCGTTTTTTCAAATCGGCCTTACCAGCTTCTCTTCCGGACAGGGAGGTAGTTTGCGACGCAATACAAAAGTTGTGTCAAAATCCAGTTTTCGTCAGGGTTCCCCAGTCACAACAGGGAGAAGGTTTTTATTCGAGCCTGTTTGTGGTCCCGAAGCCGGACGGCTCGGTCAGACCAATCCTAAACCTGAAATGCCTAAATTTCTTCCTAAAGAAATTCACATTCAAGATGGAGTCTCTCCGAGCAGTGATCTCCAGTCTGGAGGAAGGGGATTTTATCCTCCAAATCAGGCTTACCTCAGGTTTACAATTCAGGATTGTCATTACCAATTTCAAACGTTGCCGTTTGGTCTGACGACCGCTCCGAATATTTTCACCAAAGTGATGGCGAAGATGATGGTTCTCCTTCGCGAGCAATGAGTTACGATTATCATGTACTATGACGATCTCCTGATAAAGGCGAGATCCAGGGACCAGTTGGTGCAAAACGTTGCACTCTCCCTGACAGTTCTTAAGCAACATGGTTGGCTCCTAAACTTGCCAAAATCGCAGTTGATTCCGACGACGTGGTTGTCGTTTTTGTGAATGATATTGGACACAGAACTACAGAGAGTCTTTCTTCCAGTGGAAAAGGCTCTGGAACTTCAGAGTCTGGTCAAACAAATTCTGAAACCAGCAAGAGTGTCAATCCATCAATGCATTCGTTGCTAGGGAAGATGGTTGCAGCCTACGAGGCCATTCAGTTTGGCAGGTTCTATGTCAGGGTATTCCAGTGGGACCTGTTGGACAAGTGGTCCGGGTCCCACCTACACATGCACCGGAGGATAATCCTGAGTTGAGGGCCATTTACAACGGAAGGATAATCCTGTCTTCCAAGACCAGAATCTCACTCCTGTGGTGGCTGCACAGCTCTCACCTCCTAGAGGGGTGCACGTTTGGGATCCAGGACTGGATCCTAGTAACCAGGAATGCAAGTCTCCGAGGCTGGGGAGCAGTCACACAGGGGGAAAACTTCCAAGGAATATGGTCAAGCCTGGAAACTTGTCTCCACATAAACGTTCTGGAGTTAAGGACCATTTACAACGGCCTTCTATAAGCGGAATATCTTGTTCGAAATCTGCCTGTACTGATCCAGTCGGACAATGTAACAGCAGTAGCATACATAAACAGTCAGGGCGGAACGAAAAGCAGAGCAGCAATGGCAGAAGCCACAAGGATTTTCCGTTGGGTGGAAAAACATACAAGCGCTCTGTCAGCGATCTTCACTCCAGGAGTGGACAACTGGGAAGCAGACTTCCTCAGCAGACACGATCTCCATCCAGGAGAGTGGGGCCTCCACCAAGAAGTCTTCGCAGAGGTGACAGGTTGTTGGGGAGTTCCTCAAGTAGACATGATGGCAACTCGTCTCAACAAGAAGCTTCAGAGATATTGTTCCAGGTCAAGGGACCCTCAAGCAAATGCAGTGGATGCTCCTGTGACACCGTGGGTGTTTCAGTCGGTGTATGTATTCCCTCCACTTCCTCTCATTCCAGAAGTTCTAAAGATCATAAGAAGAACAAGGATCTTGGCGATCCTCATTGTCCCAGACTGGCCAAGGAGGGCTTGGTATCCAGATCTTCAGGAATTACTCATAGGAGATCCCTGGCCTCTTCCTCTGCGCGAGGACCTGTTACAACAGGGGCCGTGCGTGTATCAGGACTTACCGCGGCTACGTTTGACGGCATGGCAGTTGAGCGCAAAATCCTAGCCCGTAAGGGTATTCCCAGGGAAGTCATTCCCACACTTATTCAGGCCAGAAAAGGGGTAACGTCTAAACATTAGCACCGTATTTGGAGGAAATATGTTTCTTGGTGTGAATCCATTTTCTACAAGCAGGTGTGGATGTGGGCCTAAAATTGGGCTCAATTAAGGTACATATTTCAGCCTTATCGGTTTTCTTTCAGAAACAATTGGCCTCCCTTCCAGAAGTTCAGACTTTCGTGAAAGGCGTGTTGCACATCCAACCTCCATTTGTGCCTCCAGTGGCACCATGGGATCTTAATGTGGTGTTGCAGTTCCTTCAATCACATTGGTTTGAACCTTTACGGAAGGTGGAGTTGAAATTCCTCACTTGGAAAGTGGTCATCCTGTTGGCCTTCCCGCCTTACATTCCCGCCCTGCAGCATCTTCCCACCCGCCATCCTCAATCTGCGGGGGTGGTACCCAGCCGCAGGCACTATCTTCTTTTCTGCTGCGGGGTACACTGGGCTCCACAAGGAACGGACAATGGGGTGTAGAGTAGGATCTTGATCCGAGGCACCAACAGGCTCAAAGCTTTGACTGTTCCCAGAATGCATAGCGCCGCCTCCTATATCACCCCGCCTCCCTGCACAGGATCTCAGTTTTGTAGTTGGTGCTGCAGTAGCAGGCACTTAACAGCTTTTTTTCTGAGGTAAAAAGTGAAGACTTCAAGGGCAGCAGCAGTGTTACATGTCAGTGGACATTCATGGCTGCAGCTCCGGCTCTCCCCAGCGGCGCTGTACACTCCCGAGCCCTGGTTGCCGGGTAACTACAGCAGGAGGCTCCGGTTCTCTTCTTGTCAGGCACACACGACGGGGGCTCTCCGGGATCGTGTGGCCGCGCTTCGGGAGGTGGTAAGTGGGTCCCGCTTGCGGGACCCGGTCTTTATCGCGATCCGGCGCGGTCAGTGGGAGGCGATACGCGCGCTCTGGCGGTGGACACTGTGGCAGTAGCAGTACAGGCGATCCCACTAGATCACCAGGGCATGGGACAGGTCAGGTTTTCTCTATAAACTGTTTTATTAGAGCCCGCAGTACCCGGTGGTTTTGCCAGCAGGGGGATAGAGCTTGGACCTGAAGCCCCTCCCCCATCCCCAGGGCGCCATTGTCTGCAAATGTTCCCGCCCTGGAGATGCATATCTGTCTCTCCCTCACTCCCCGTCAGTGTCTGCAGCGCCATTATCCCTCAGCTCACTGTTCCTGGGACTGCTTGGGCAAATCCTCCTATGTAAAGCCGCCTGGTTGTCAGCGCTGTGCCTTTACATGACACAAGTATTCTACCTGCCTTTTTAGACTGTGATAGTTAAGAAAGAGTGCACTTAGTCAGGGTTTTATAGTACAATTACCCTGTGATATACATCCAGTTTCTTACTGTGTACTGTTATATCTATTGTTATATAGCTGTGTAAGCTAGTCCAGTGCAGTATTATTGTTAGTAATAACCTCTGCATTGTACAAACTGTGACTATTTGTGTGTGCATTTGATAGCTGAGTGCTGTCCATTTCGTGTCTTTCACTCAACCTGCTATCCCTATATTCTATAACCTGAGGGGGCTTGGTGCGTCAGGTTTTATCTAATATAGGATTTTCACAAAGATATACTGTATTACGTATTTTTCTCTGTGATTTAGTCACCATATCTCTCCTTTATCTCTGCTGGTGCTGACTACACTGCGCAGGGGTTTGGGCTAGAGGTATTGTGCTGCTGACAAATTGTACTGTGTTACCTGATACTGCAAGTTATATCATGTCTGCTTCTGAGGGTAACGGTTCTGTGGCTGAACACACTGCCGGTGTAGCTGAAGCCGCAGATACCTATGAGGAGAATATAGCAGCTTTGGGCTCTGGTTCTGGGGTCTCCTTGCCCCCCAGTGGGACGATGGCAAATAATGACCCGCCGTGGCCGCTTTTTCCACGCTTCTGCATACGCTAGTTCATAAACAAACACCTCCTATGGGACCCCCAATGCCGGTACAACCGTTTGTGGTCCCTGCAGCTAACCCGCCGTGGGCGGACGATTTATCTGCTCAAATAAAGAAGTTGAACCAGTCCCTGACTACTAAAGTCTGACCGTCGCTCGCCTTTGTCCAAGGGGTCCTCTAAGCGAGCGCTTGTCTCCTCACAATCCACTGTTGTCACTGACACCTCGGCGGATGAAGACGGCACTTACACTGACCCCACAGGTTCTGACTCAGACACGGCTGATGGGGAGGGTGGTTCACATGTGGATGTTCCTGATCTTTTAGAGGCTATTAAGTTAATTTTACAGATTACGGATGATCCTGAGCCATCCGTTCCTCCTAAGAAACCAGATAGGTTCAAGCGTCAGAAGGTGATTAAACAAGTTTTACCTCACTCTGACCACCTAATTGATTTACGTCAGGAACCCTGGGAAAACCCGGGTACGAAGTTTGTGCCTCAAAAGAAGATGCTGGCTCGCTATCCCCTCGCGCCGGAGCTGTCTAAGAATTAGGAAACGCCTCCTCCAGTGGACTCACATGTGGCTAGGATGGTGGTTTCCTCAGCTCTGCCGGTCACCACCGTCACGTCTCTAAAAGAGCCTACGGATAAACGTGTGGAGGGTTGTCTGAAAGCAATTTACACCCTCACGGGTCCTGTACAAAGGCCCACTATTGCAGCTACTTGGGTTGCAGAGGCCATTGAAGCATGGGCCTTGGAGTTAGAAGCTGAAATCTCCTCTGACTATGCTAGACAATGCTTGTCTTATATTGTCACAGCTTCTCGTTATATTAAAGAGGCGGCTTCTGATGCCGGTATCCTGGCAGCCAAGGCCTCTACTATGTCAGTCCTGGCTCGCCGGATATTGTGGCTGAGATCCTGGTCTGTGGATCTGGACTCTAGAAAAACCCTGGAGGTACTCCCTTTTAAGGGAGATATTCTGTTTGGGGAGGATTTAAATAAGATTGTGGCTGACTTGGCTACTGCCAAATCTGCCTGTCTGCCAAGTACTGCTCCTTCTGTGTCGAAGGCTAAAGGTACTTCCTTTCGCCCCTTTCGTCCTTCAGGTAAAGCAAAAGGTCAGGCGTACAACAAGCATGCCCGCAATTCCAAACCTGGTAAGCCTAAGCCCAAAAGAGCCTGGGCGCCCATCAGCCAGCTTCCAAGACAGATAAGCCTGCCGCATGACCCTGGGATCCCAGTGTGGGGGGGCCGGCTTCTAGGGTATCCCCAGGAATGGTTGAAGACCACTTCAGATTCCTCGGTACGGGAAGTCGTCACTCGAGGTTACGCCATAGCCTTCAAAAACCGACCCCCTCATCGATTTTGCCAGACAGATATCCCGTTGGACAAGACAAAGGCAAACACTCTACATTCGGTGGTACAGACCCTCCTGGATACAGGAGCCGTAGTACAGGTGCCTCTTGCGCAGAGAGGCTCGGGGGTACTATTCTCCGCTGTTTCTAGTCCCGAAACCGAATGGGTCCTCCCGGCCCATTCTCAACCTCAAGGCATTGAACAGGTTTGTGAAGGTTTCCAAGTTCCGGATTGAAACCCTTCGCTCTATAGTTCTGGCCTTGGAACCTGGGGACTTCATGGTCTCCCTGGATATACAGGATGCTTACCTGCATATTCCTATAGCAGTGTCTCATCAGCAATAATTGGCAACTGCCATTACCAGTTTCGGGCGTTACCTTTTGGTTTAACAACGGCTCCGCGAGTCTTTACAAAAGTCATGGCGGTGATGACGGTGGTACTCCGCCGTCAAGGGGTCAGGATACTGCCGTATTTGGACGACTTGTTAATCCTGGCAAATTCCCCTGAACTTTTCCTGCGTCATCTAGATGTGACGGTCCGGTTTCTGCAAGCCCACGGGTGGCTCATCAACTGGAAGAAGTCATCCCTGATCCCTGCTCAGATCATGGTGCATCTGGGAGAACTATTGGACACTCACAACCAGCGGTTGTTCCTGTCTCAGGAGAAAGTCCTGAAACTTCAGGACAGAATTCGTTGCTTCCTATCTCCTCCGCAAGTGTCGATACATTCGGCGATGCAGGTGCTGGGCCTCATGGTGTCCGCATTCGACATGGTGGAGTACGCTCAATTTCACTCTCGCCCTCTCCAGAGGCTGATTCTAGCCAAATTGTACGGCCTGCCTCACCGGATCAGGTCTCAAATGATCTCATTGACTCTGGAGGCCCGTCTGTCGCTGCTCTGGTGGCTCCGGGACCAACAACTGTGCAGAGTCCGTCCGTTCTGGATATCCGACCGGGTCCTGTTGACGACAGATGCCAGTGTAAGAGGTTGGGGCGTGGTACTGGAGCAACACTCCCTTCAGGGGCGGTGGACCACGGAGGAGTCCCTCCTCTCGATCAATATTCTGGAGTTGTGGGCGGTCTTCAATGCCTTGAACCTAGCCCAGCATTTAATTCAGAACCGTCCTGTTCAAGTACAGTCGGACAACGCCACCACAGTGGCTTACATAAATCATCAAGGCGGCACTCGAAGCCGCCTAGCAATGAAGGAAGTCTCACGGATTCTACATTGGGCAGAACGCCATCTACCGGCCATATCGGCAATATTCATTCCGGGAGTCCTGAATTGGGAAGCGGACTTTCTCAGTCGTCAGGACGTGCATGCCGGCGATTGGGGCCTTCATCCAGAAGTGTTTCAACTCCTAGTGGAACGGTGGGGCCTTCCAGACATAGATCTGATGGCGTCTAGACACAATCACAAGGTTCCGGTCTTCGGAGCAAGGACAAGGGATCCTCAAGCAGCATTCGTGGATGCGCTGGCGGTACCGTGGAGTTTTCGGCTGCCGTACGTGTTTCCTCCGGTGTCGCTCCTGCCCAGGGTAATTCGGAAGTTCAAGCAAGATAAAGGAATTCTGCTTCTCATAGCTCCAGCGTGGCCCAGACGGCACTGGTTCTCAGATCTGCAAGGCCTATCGTCAGAGCGTCCAATTCTACTTCCACAACGCCCAGACCTCCTCGTTCAGGGCCCCTGTGTCTACCAGGACCTAGCCCGGCTGTCTTTGACGGCGTGGCTCTTGAAGCTTCCGTCTTAAGGGCTAAGGGGTTTTCTGAGACGGTCATTCAAACTATGTTGCGGGCCTGGAAACCGGCTTCGGCTTGGATTTACTATAGGGTCTGGCATTCTTACTTTGTTTGGTGCGCATCTAACGATTATGACGCTTTTAAGTTTAGTATAGCCAAGTTGTTGGCTTTTCTTCAGCAGGGCCTGGACTTAGGCCTGCGTCTGGCCTCCCTCAAGGTTCAAATATCTGCCTTGTCGGTGTGGTTTCAGAGAAAAATTGCGACCTTACCTGATGTGCATACCTTTACTCAGGGCCTGTGGCTCCTTGGGACTTGTCGGTGGTTTTGGAGGCATTACAAGAGTCTCCGTGTGAACCTCTTGGTTCAGCTAACCTTAAGTGGCTTTCCCTTAAGGTGGTGTTTCTGCTGGCTATTGCTTCAGCTAGGAGAGTGTTGTATTTGGGTTCCTTGTCCTGTAGTTCCCCATATCTGATATTTCACAGTGACCGTGCGGTTCTTAGGACTCGTCCCTGCTATCTACCTAAGGTGGTTTCTTCATTCCACCTTAATCAGGAGATTGTAGTTCCGGCACTTGTTTCTCCTGATCTGTCTCCCAAAGAGCGGTCTTTGGATGTGGTACGGGCTCTCCGCATCTATGTGAAGAGAACTGCTCCTATTAGGAAATCTGATTCTCTTTTTGTTGTGTTTGGGTTTCACAAACGTGGCTGGCCTGCTCACAAGCAAACTCTGGCCAGATGGATTAGAATGGTGATTGCACATGCTTATGTGAAGGCTGGTCTCTCTGCTCCTGATCACATTAAGGCCCATTCTACTCGGTCTGTTGGACCTTCTTGGGCGGCCCAACGTGGTGCGACCCTTGAACAATTGTGCAAGGCGACTACGTGGTCCTCTGTGAACACGTTCATAAGGTTCTATGCCTTCGATACTGCCGCTTCCCAGGATGCTTCCTTTGGATGCCGGGTTCTTGTGCCCGCTACAGTGCGTCCACCCCTCCCGTAAGGAACTGCTTTAGGACATCCCCATTGTCCATTCCTTGTGGAGCCCAGTGTACCCCGCAGCAGAAAACGAGTTTTATGGTAAGAACTTACCTTTGTTAAAACTCTCTCTGCGAGGTACACTGGGCTCCACAAGGCGCCCACCCTGACGCACTTAGCTTCTTTGGGTTGGTATGGCATTAGCCGCTGACACGTCTCCTGTCGTGAGAATGTGTGTTGTGGCTACTGACCGTTGTCGTCTCTTTTCCTGCTACTGCATTGGACTAGTTAACTAAAAACTGAGATCCTGTGTAGGGAGGCGGGGTGATATAGGAGGCGGCGCTATGCATTCTGGGAACAGTCAAAGTTGAGCCTGTTGGTGCCTCGTATAAAGATCCTACTCTACACCCCATTGTCCATTCCTTGTGGAAACCAGTGTACCTCGCAGAAAGAGTTTTAACAAAGGTAAGTTCTTACCATAAAACTCGTTATCGCTGCCGGAGAGGACACAGCGGGGGATGCTGCGCTGCACATTGCACATTTACACGGGGGATCCAGCGACTCGCCTTGTATACTACAGACTGGGAGCAGCAAAATAGCAAGTATAGCACAGCTATTCATATGTTGTGGAGTTAGTGGACTATAGTTTCTTTTATTACTCACATTTTGATTTCTACAGTTGGGGTACACAACATTACAGCACATAATTAGAGGGAAGTCTTTTCTAAGTTTAACTCTGTATAGAACCACTATCCTTTTGTTTGTTATTTACTTATTGTTTACTTAATAGGCCACTGATAGAGTTTAACAATGGCCAGTAAACCAGATAAATCTACTAAAGGGAAAACAGGCTCAGCTGTGTATTTTGCCAGTTTTCAGTGTGGTTCCAAGCTTTCAAAGGGTAGCACGGATCCTGGTTCGCTGCCCGCTATCGCCTTCTCAGGAGACGAGTTAGATTCGGTAACCACCCCTCTGGAGGAAGGTGAACTGGATTCTGAGTCTGAGGATGCTTACGCTTGGGAAGAAGAGGAATTGTCTACATATTCAGGTGTCAGATTATTGATAGAGGCCATCCGTCAGACTCTTAATCTTCAAGATACGGTGGAGGTGGAGACTTGGTCAGTCTTTTTCAAACGTCAGAAAAGACAAGTAGTGGTCTTTCCTTCATATACACATTTTGCAGAAATTTTGAAAGAACCTTGGCTTAAGCCGGATTCACGCTTTCAGGCTCCTAAAAAATTTAATTTTTTGTATCCTTTTGCAGAGGAAGACACACAATTCTCTGAAACTGCTCCGAAAGTGGATGCTCCTATTTCTCATTTGGCGAAGGCTACGGTAATCCCTTCGGTACAATCAGTGACGTTAAAGGATCCAACGGATCGGAAGATTGAGGCGATTCTTAAATCCATTTTTGCCTTATCTGGTATTTCTCTATGTCCAATACTTGCTGGTGCCTGGGTCCTTAAGGCCGTTGATGACTGGTTAGCTCAAGTGGTATCTGGCACGCAGTCGGATGACCCATCGGAGGCTATTCAGCTAGCTGAACAAATTCCCGAGGCTCTCATTTATGTTGGTGAGGCCTTGCTGGACTCGGCCTCGCTACAGTCGCATGTATCTGCTGTAGCGGTTACAGCGAGGCGTTCGCTATGGCTTCGTGTTTGGAACGCTGACTCTGATTCAAAACAGACATTGACAGCCGTTCTGCTTGAAGGAGAGTTTTTTTGGTCCGAAACTCAAGATTCTCTCCGATACTACGGGTGGCAAGTGCCCGTTTCTTCCAGTTGCTTCTCAGGAGTCGAAAGCAACTAAATTTCGGTCCTTTAGTACTCAAAGCAGGGGCAGTTTCAAATCCTTTTGAGCCTTTTCAAGATGTCCGCGCAGAGGTGCATACCGTGGTAGGGGTTCACAGGCACCTCGCAGACCGGCAGTCAAGCCTACCGACAAGCCTGCTGCATGACGCAGGGACGTTTCCAAGAGAGATCCTTGGTGGTGGGAGCACGGTTACTGCAGTTCAACGAGGTGTGGCTCCTGTCGCATCCGGATCGATGGGTGACTGGGGTAATAACCCGAGGTTACATTTTGGATCTCGAGGAACCTGTTCCAGACCACTTTTTCATAACTCAAGTGATCCCTCCAGACGAATAGCAATAATTCAGGCTACTTCCACGCTTTTACGGCAGGGAGTAATTATTTCAGTTCCCAAACCTCAACGCGGTCAAGTCTTTTACTGAAGTCTTTTACTGAAGTCTTTTACTGAAGTCTTTTACTGAAGTCTTTTACTGAAGTCTTTTACTGAAGTCTTTTACTGAAGTCTTTTACTGAAGTCTTTTACTGAAGTCTTTTACTGAAGTCTTTTACTCAAGCCTTTTACTCAAGCCTTTTACTCAAGCCTTTTACTCAAGCCTTTTACTCAAGCCTTTTACTCAAGCCTTTTACTCAAGCCTTTTACTCGAGTCTTTTTCTCGTAAACAAACCAGACTGTTCATTTCGACTAATTTTAAATCTAAAGTGCCTGAATCCGTATCTCTCCAGAAATTCAACATGGAATCGATTCGTTCGATCATCACGGCCATGTAACCGGAGGAGTATTTGGCATCTATCGACATAAAGAACGCCTACCTCCATGTTCCAATTTGGTCAGGTCATCAACATCTGTTGAGGTTTGCGTTAGGTCCTTGGCATTTCCAGTTTCAGGCCCTTCCTTTTCGGTCTTTCCACGGCACCTCGAGTATTTACAAAAACATTGGGTCACGTGGTGGCGATCCTCAGATGTCAAGGGGTCAACATTTACTCCTTATGTGCACGATTTACTGCTAAAAGCTCCGTCACCGGAACTTCTTCAACAACACCTGAAACGCACCACGGACACTCTACAATCCTTTCGGATGGATTGTGAATTTCCGGAAATCTTACTTGATCCCCTCTCAGGAGATAATTTTTCTAGGTCTACTGTTCGACACAAGAAGTCAGAAGGTTTTTCTACCTCAGGACAAACTTCAGGATCTAAGATCCAGAGTTCGCTCCCTGTTGGAATTGCCAAGGGTCTCGGTTCTCAGATGTATGCAGGTGTTAGGCAAGATGGTGGCGACATTCGAAGCAGTACCATATGCCAGATTCCATGCTCAGGCCCTTCAGGCTCAGATTTTGGGCTCTTGGAATCAAACGGCTCCACATCTGGACTTGCAGTTGTGCCAGTTGTTGGTTCGGACTTGACAGTCTCCCCATTGGTGGCTTCACAGTCCCAATCTAACCAAGGGGGCGCTGTTCACTGTTTAGTCTTGGATGATTGTCACCACGGACACCAGCCTCATCAGTTGGGGAGCGGTGTTTCAATCTCAGCACTTCCAGGGACTCTGGAAAGGTCAAGAACCGAAGTTACCGATCAACATTCTAGAGTTGAGCAATTCGGTATGCTCTAATTCAGGTACAGACCAGCGTCCAGGGTCAATTGTACGCATTCAATCAGACAACGCCACGGCGGTGGCGTACATAAACAAACAAGGCGGAACTCGCAGTTGGAGAGCCATGAAGGAGGTCGCCCATATTCTTCAGTAGGCGGAAAAGTACGCAGTTCACATTCCAGGTGTGGACAACTGGGAAGCAGATTTCTTAAGCCGTCACACGATACATCCGGGAGAATGGGAACTTCATTAAGAAGTTCTTCTGGCCCTGGTGTGTCTGTGTGGAACACCCGACATCGACCTCATGGCATCCCGCCTCAACCGAAAGCTACCTCGGTACGGCTCACGAACTCAGTATCCTCAAGTGACGCTAATCGATGCCTTGACAGCTCCGTGGCAATTTCGTCTGAGATATGTGTTTCCACCATTTCCCTCGATACCGCGCCTACTTCAACGCATCCGGAGAGAAGGTCTCCCGGTCATTCTTGCACCAGACTGGCCTCGTTGTCAGTGTTACACTCTTCTTCGCAGCATGGTGACCATGGAACCATTACGTCTGCCTCTGCGACCCGAACTACTACTACAAGGTCCTTGTCACCACCACGATTTCTCTGACGTCCTAGTGGATGCTGGGACTCCGTAAGGACCATGGGGAAATAGCGGCTCCGCAGGAGACAGGGCACAAAATAAAAGCTTAAGGATCAGGTGGTGTGCACTGGCTCCTCCCCCTATGACCCTCCTCCAAGCCCCAGTTAGATTTTTGTGCCCGGCCGAGAAGGGTGCAATCTAGGTGGCTCTCCTGAGCTGCTTAGAATAAAAGTTTAGTTAGGTTTTTTTTATTTTCAGTGAGTCCTGCTGGCAACAGGCTCACTGCATCGTGGGACTAAGGGGAGAAGAAACGGACTCGCCTGAGTGCAGAGTGGATCGGGTTTCTTAGGCTACTGGACACTAGCTCCAGAGGGACGATCACAGGTTCAGCCTGGATGGGTCACCGGAGCCGCGCCGCCGTCCCCCTTACAGAGCCAGAAGAGACGAAGAGGTCCGGTGAAATCGGCGGCAGAAGACATCCTGTCTTCAGACTAAGGTAGCGCACAGCACCGCAGCTGTGCGCCATTGCTCTCAGCACACTTCACACTCCGGTCACTGAGGGTGCAGGGCGCTGGGGGGGGAGCGCCCTGAGACGCAATATAACAGAATACCTTAGGTGGCAAAACAGAATACATCACATATAGCTCCTGGGCTATATGGATGTATTTTAATCCCCTGCCATTTTACACAAAAAAGCGGGAGATAAGGACGTCGTGAAGGGGCGGAGCCTATCTCCTCAGCACACAAGCGCCATTTTCCCTCACAGCTCCGCTGGAAGGACGGCTCCCTGACTCTCCCCTGCAGTCCTGCTTCAGAATCAGGGTAAAAAAGAGAAGGGGGGGCATTGTTGGCAGCAAATAACAATAATTAACAGCAGCTAAAGGGAATAACACTTATATAAGGTTATCCCTGTATATATATATAGCGCTGGGTGTGTGCTGGCAGACTCTCCCTCTGTCTCTCCAAAGGGCTAAGTGGGGTCCTGTCCTCTATCAGAGCATTCCCGGTGTGTGTGTGCTGTGTGTCGGTACGCGTGTGTCGACATGTATGATGAGGAAAATTATGTGGAGGCGGAGCAGTTGCCTGCGTTGGTGATGTCACCCCCTAGGGAGTCGACACCTGACTGGATGATTGTATTTAAACAATTAAGTGATAATGTCAGCAATTTGCAAAAAACTGTTGACGACATGAGACAGCCGGCAAATCAGTTAGTGCCTGTCCAGGCGTCTCAGACACCGTCAGGGGCGCTAAAACGCCCGTTATCTCAGTGGGTCGACACAGACCCTGACACAGATACTGAGTCTAGTGTCGACGGTGACGAGACAAACGTAATGTCCAGTAGGGCCACACGTTACATGATCACGGCAATGAAAGAGGCATTGAACCTTTCTGACACTACAAGTACCACAAAGAAGGGTATTATGTGGGGTGAGAAAAAACTACCAATATTTTTTCCTGAGTCAGAGGAAATAAATGAGGTGTGTGAAAAAGCGTGGGTTTCTCCCGATAAAAAACAGCTAATTTCTAAAAAATTATTAGCATTATATCCTTTCCCGCCAGAGGTTAGGGCGCGTTGGGAAACACCCCCTAGGGTAGATAAGGCGCTCACACGTTTATCTAAACAAGTAGCGTTACCGTCTCCTGATACGGCTACCCTCAAAGAACCAGCTGATAGAAGGCTGGAAAATATCCTAAAAAGTATATACACACATACTGGTGTTATACTGCGACCAGCAATCGCCTCAGCCTGGATGTGCAGTGCTGGAGTCGCATGGTCGGATTCCCTGACTGAGAATATTGATACCCTGGATAGGGACAATATTTTGTTAACTATAGAACATTTAAAGGATGCATTATTATATATGCGTGATGCACAGAGGGATATTTGCACCCTGGCATCAAGAGTAAGTGCTATGTCCATCTCTGCCAGAAGAGCGTTGTGGACGCGACAGTGGTCAGGGGATGCGGATTCCAAACGGCACATGGAAGTATTGCCGTATAAAGGGGAGGAGTTATTTGGGGCTGGTCTATCGGACCTGGTGGCCACGGCAACGGCTGAAAAATCCACCTTTTTACCCCAGGTCACTCCACATCAGCAGAAAAAGACACCGTCTTTTCAATCTCAGTCCTTTCGTTCCCATAAGTACAAGCGAGCAAAAGGCCACTCCTTTCTGTCCCGGGGCAGAGGAAGAGGAAAAAGACTGCACCATGCAGCCGCTTCCCAAGAGCAGAAGCCCTCCCCTGCTTCTGCCAAGTCTTCAGCATGACGCTGGGGCTTTACAAGCAGACTCAGATATGGTGGGGGCCCGTCTCAAAAATTTCAACGCGCAGTGGGCTCACTCGCAAGTGGATCCCTGGATTCTACAGGTAGTATCGCAGGGGTACAAACTGGAATTCGAGGCGTTTCCCCCTCATCGTTTCCTGAAGTCTGCTTTACCAAAGTCTCCCTCCGACAGGGAGGCAGTTCTAGAAGCCATTCACAAGCTGTATTCCCAGCAGGTGATAATCAAGGTACCCCTCCTGCAACAAGGAAAGGGGTATTATTCCACGCTGTTTGTGGTACCGAAGCCGGACGGCTCGGTGAGACCAATTTTAAATCTGAAATCCTTGAACACTTACATAAAAAGGTTCAAATTCAAGATGGAGTCACTCAGAGCAGTGATAGCGAACCTGGAAGAAGGGGACTATATGGTGTCTCTGGACATCAAAGATGCTTATCTCCACGTCCCGATATACCCTTCTCACCAAGGGTACCTCAGGTTTGTAGTACTAAACTGTCATTATCAGTTTCAGACGCTGCCGTTTGGATTGTCCACGGCACCTCGGGTCTTTACCAAGGTAATGGCCGAAATGATGATTCTTCTACGAAGAAAAGGCATTTCAATTATCCCTTACTTGGACGATCTCCTGATAAGGGCAAGATCCAGGGAACAGTTAGAAGTCGGAGTAGCACTATCTCAGGTAGTGTTACGTCAGCACGGGTGGATTCTAAATATTCCAAAATCGCAGCTGATTCCAACGACACGTCTACTGTTCCTAGGAATGATTCTGGACACAGTCCAGAAGAAGGTGTTTCTCCCGGAGGAGAAGGCCAGGGAGTTATCCGAGCTAGTCAGGAACCTCCTAAAACCAGGACAGGTCTCAGTGCATCAGTGCACGAGGGTCCTGGGGAAAATGGTGGCTTCTTACGAAGCGATTCCATTCGGAAGATTCCATGCAAGAACATTTCAGTGGGATCTACTGGACAAATGGTCCGGATCGCATCTGCAGATGCATCAGCGGATAACCCTGTCGCCAAGGACAAGGGTGTCTCTCCTGTGGTGGCTGCAGAGTGCTCATCTACTAGAGGGCCGCAGATTTGGCATTCAGGATTGGATCCTGGTAACCACGGATGCCAGCCTGAGAGGCTGGGGAGCAGTCACACAGGGAAGGAATTTCCAGGGCCTGTGGTCAAGCTTGGAAACGTCTCTTCATATAAACATTCTGGAACTAAGGGCCATTTACAATGCCCTAAGTCAAGCAAAACCTCTGCTTCAGGGTCAGGCGGTGTTGATCCAATCGGACAACATCACGTCAGTCGCCCACGTAAACAGACAGGGCGGCACGAGAAGCAGGAGGGCAATGGCAGAAGCTGCAAGGATTCTTCGCTGGGCGGAAAATCATGTGATAGCACGGTCAGCAGTATTCATTCCGGGAGTGGACAACTGGGAAGCAGACTTCCTCAGCAGACACGACCTTCACCCGGGAGAGTGGGGACTTCACCCAGAAGTCTTCCACCTGATTGTAAACCGTTGGGAAAAACCAAAGGTGGACATGATGGCGTCACGTCTAAACAAAAAACTGGACAGATATTGCGCCAGGTCAAGGGACCCTCAGGCAATAGCAGTGGACGCTCTGGTAACGCCGTGGGTGTACCAGTCAGTGTATGTGTTCCCTCCTCTGCCTCTCATACCAAAAGTACTGAGAATCATAAGAAGGAGAGGAGTAAGAACTATACTCGTGGTTCCGGATTGGCCAAGACGGACTTGGTACCCGGAACTTCAAGAGATGCTCACGGACGAACCGTGGCCTCTACCTCTAAGAAAGGACCTGCTACTGCAGGGGCCTTGTCTGTTCCAAGACTTACCGCGGCTGCGTTTGACGGCATGGCGGTTGAACGCCGGATCCTGAAGGAAAAAGGCATTCCAGAAGAAGTCATCCCTACTCTGGTCAAAGCCAGGAAGGACGTAAACGCAAAACATTATCACCGCATTTGGCGTAAATATGTTGCGTGGTGTGAGGCCAAGAAGGCCCCTACAGAGGAATTTCAACTGGGTCGTTTCCTTCATTTCCTGCAAACAGGACTGTCTATGGGCCTAAAATTAGGGTCCATTAAGGTTCAAATTTCGGCCCTGTCGATTTTCTTCCAGAAAGAACTGGCTTCAGTACCTGAAGTTCAGACATTTGTAAAAGGGGTGCTGCACATACAGCCTCCTTTTGTGCCTCCAGTGGCACCTTGGGATCTCAATGTGGTGTTGAGTTTTCTAAAGTCACATTGGTTTGAACCACTTTCCACTGTGGACTTAAAATATCTCACATGGAAGGTGTCGATGCTGTTAGCCTTGGCTTCAGCCAGGCGTGTGTCAGAATTGGCGGCTTTATCATATAAAAGCCCTTACTTGATATTTCATTCTGACAGGGCGGAATTGAGGACTCGTCCTCAATTTCTACCTAAGGTGGTTTCTGCATTTCACATGAACCAACCTATTGTGGTACCTGCGGCTACCAGGGACTTAGAGGACTCTAAGTTGCTTGACGTTGTCAGGGCCTTGAAAATATATGTTTCCAGGACGGCTGGAGTCAGAAAATCTGACTCGCTGTTTATCCTGTATGCACCCAACAAGCTGGGTGCTCCTGCTTCTAAGCAGACGATTGCTCGTTGGATTTGTAGTACAATTCAGCTTGCACATTCTGTGGCAGGATTGCCACAGCCAAAATCAGTAAAAGCCCATTCCACAAGGAAGGTGGGCTCATCTTGGGCTGCTGCCCGAGGGGTCTCGGCTTTACAACTTTGCCGAGCAGCTACTTGGTCAGGGGCAAACACGTTTGCTAAATTCTACAAATTTGATACCCTGGCTGAGGAGGACCTGGAGTTCTCTCATTCGGTGCTGCAGAGTCATCCGCACTCTCCCGCCCGTTTGGGAGCTTTGGTATAATCCCCATGGTCCTTACGGAGTCCCAGCATCCACTAGGACGTCAGAGAAAATAAGATTTTACTTACCGATAAATCTATTTCTCGTAGTCCGTAGTGGATGCTGGGCGCCCATCCCTAGTGCGGATTGTCTGCAATACTTATATATAGTTATTGTTACAAAAATTCGGGTTATTATTGTTGTGAGCCATCTTTTCAGAGGCTCCTTTGCGTTTATCATACTGTTAACTGGGTTCAGATCACAAGTTGTACGGTGTGATTGGTGTGGCTGGTATGAGTCTTACCCGGGATTCAATATCCTTCCTTATTATGTACGCTCGTCCGGGCACAGTATCCTAACTGAGGCTTGGAGGAGGGTCATAGGGGGAGGAGCCAGTGCACACCACCTGATCCTTAAGCTTTTATTTTGTGCCCTGTCTCCTGCGGAGCCGCTATTTCCCCATGGTCCTTACGGAGTCCCAGCATCCACTACGGACTACGAGAAATAGATTTATCGGTAAGTAAAATCTTATTTTAAATCATCTGGCTTTGACGGCTTGGTTCTTGAATCCAGCATTTTAAGAGCAAAAGGTTTATCTGGACAAGTGGTGAAGACTATGCTTCAAGCTATATCACCTCTCGTATTTATCACAGAGTATGGCGCATCTACATTGCTTGGTGTGAAAAGCGTGGGTTGTCACTGCACCTTTTTCGTTTACCTCGTCTGTTGTCTTTCCTCCAGGATGGTCTGACTAAAGGACTTCGTTTGTCTTCCCTTAACCACTTAACTGACGATTTATTTAGACAAAAACCGCTCCGAAATAGTTTTTTTTTTTTTAATGATTGAATTAGGTGAAGGACATGAATTTAACCCTATCCCAAATGATTTTAGTTAAAAAAATAAATAAATATATATATATATATATATATATATATATATATAATGCACCAATTCCCGGCGCTCAAAACAGCAGACAGCAACAGCCACGGTGCCCTCCTCAACAGTTGTTGATATAGATAGCAATAGAGGCGGCACTCTCTGGCCTTGTAACCACAAAAGGACACTGTACCACCACGTACAGTACTAACGTTTCGGATAATTTAATCCTTCATCAGAGTACAAAAAACACAGTAAATGCACTTACCTAAATAGATACCGATCACCAGTGAACTGAATACACCCAAAGCGCGGCTCCCCGGCAGCGTACAGTTGCCGTGACGTCATTGCACAGCGCCCCGGCGTCAGACTCCCTGCAGCCGTCCAGGTTACCTAGGAAACAGTGTAGCAAAGACATTTGCCTGTATAATCCCAAGCACGAATACATAGTAACTATTTCGCAGTTACACTTGCTATATTGGATATTCTTTGTAAATAGATAGAGGTTATCAGAATGTGCCTCCAATAATATCTTATAATTAAGACATAACCTATTATTCTAAAATACAGCTTTTTCTTAACAGCACCCACATGTTCTATTTTCTATTTACAAACAATATCCAATATAGCAAGTGTAACTGCGAAAGTGTTACTATGTATTGGTGCTTGGGATTATACAGGCAAATGTCTTTGCTACACTGTTTCCTAGGTAACCTGGACGGCTGCAGGGAGTCTGACGCCGGGCGCTGTGCAATGACGTCACGGCAACTGCACGCTGCCGGGGAGCCGCACTTTGGGTGTATTCAGTTCACTGGTGATCGGTATCTATTTAGGTAAGTGCATTTACTGTGTTTTTTGTACTCTGATGAAGGATTAAATTATCCGAAACGTTAGTATTGTACGTGGTGGTACAGTGTCCTTTTGTGGTTACAAGGCCAGAGAGTGCCGCCTCTATTGCTATATATATATATATATATATATATATATAGCTATATATATATATATATATATATATATATATATATATATATATATATATATATATATATATATATAGCTATATATAAAATCATTTTCCCCCCAAACATCGAAACATTGATCGGGAACATCGCGGCTTTCATTTTTAAAGCCGGGACAGTCTGCAGGTATACAGGGGGGTCTGGGGGTGGCTTGGGAGGGTTCGTTCACACTCCCCAGCGGCTGCTATTGACTGCAGCCGCTGGAAGGGGGGATCCTGCCTTGCTGACCGACCAGCAGTGATCATCAGCACGGCAATCAGTGGGGGAGAGTGCGGGGAGGCAGAGGGACCTTTCCGGTCCCTCTGATAGTAGCAGTGGAGGAAAGTTTCTCTTCCCTGACGCTGATAACACTTCACATGTGTGGCTTTGCATTTTGTGTCTGATTAAATATAACTGTGGAAACCTTAACAGACCTTTGTTTATTTGAATAACAAGATCCTTTTCTGTTTTACAGGTATCTCTTATGCTTCCATCAATCCTCCACTCAGTGTCTTTCCAGCCAGAGACTGATAATCGCTCCAACTTTCCAAGTGATCGGTCTTTCCATATCTTCAAAAAGCAGAGGTAAGTTGGTCCTGTGTGTGGTATAGTTATCAGAATAATGTATACAAAGTTTCTTACCTCTGTATGTCAGGTTCCTGACACATTGTCACGATCCGGGTATCTGGACGCCATTTCTTACCCATCAGATGCCTCCTAAGGCTGGCTCAGCGCTCCAGGACCGGATCCCATCTGTTATCCTGATGTGTACATTCCTGTATCCTCTCCTGTCACTCTGGGACGCTGTCACAGTAAACGCCATATTACACCTGGCATGGCGTCTCCTGCGGCCTCCGCCGCCGTCCCTGAACTTCTGCATGCAGAGTGTCTGAGTGGCGATTACGTCAGCCGCGGCCTCCGCTGTGTCCGCGTGGTTGGATGTGCATCTGTCAGCCTGGCGCCTCCTGTCTCCGGTGGCCGGCGCCGCCATTACTGTTTTCATTACCACATGGATTACAAACCAAACTTCCCTCCAAGTGTCTGCATGGGCGCAGCCATCTTGGATTCTGTCAGCTGATCATTTCCACCAATCTGTTCTCAGTATTGATAATCTGCATAATTGCCTAGCCAATCCCTTCCTTGCTGCAGGTATAAATACACTGTGCCTGAGCAAGGAAGGCGTCAGTGCTTTGGTTGTCAAACCTAGTTCCTGTTTGTCTCTCTCCTGTGATTGTCTTCCAGGTTCCAGCTCCTGTCTCAAGACTTCCACCATAGAGACCCGCACCAGCATTCCACCTGCGGTGTAGCCTGACTCTCCAATCCATTGTGGATTCATCTGTTTCCAGCTACAACATTACCTGCTTCCAGCTTAGCTTCCAGCAGAGTACAGCTTCCCTTAAAGGGCCGGTGTCCTTTCTACACTTTACCACTCTCCACCGGTATTATTATTTCTCCGCTCTCAAGTTCTACATTTCAGTTCATATTTCATCGCTCCCAAGTTCATTTATTATTTAACTGGTTCCAGCCAGTATCCACTCCGTGCTAACAACAGTCTGGTTCCAGCCAGTATCCACAGCAGCTGTTTTATCTTCAGCAACCCAGCTTTTCCTGGAACACCAGCTGGCACAATCCTGGGTTATCTCCATTGCTACAGTCGGGCCTGGTAAGGACTTTCCATCTAGAAGATCATAAGAACTATCTCACACTACCAGTGCCCTGTGGCTCCTGCCATCCTGTAGTACCCAGGAACTGTATTTATTCTTTGCTGACTTTTACGTTTTCTTTTACTGCTGCTGTGTTGCGGAGTTGTCATAATAAACATCATTGACTTTTATCCAAGTTGTCGTGGTCACGCCTTCGGGCAGTTATTATTCATGTTACTTACATGTCCAGGGGTCTGATACAACCTCCCAGGTTCCGGTACATCTCAGCCCCTACAACTGAGGCTGCCTCCCGTCAGCTCAGGCCCTCAGTTGTGACAGTAAGCACTGACCTAATGAATCCAGCCGGAGACCAGGATCAAGCGGCCAGGCCGATGCAAGAACTGGCAGCCCGACTAGAACATCAGGAGGCTGCACAGGGCCACATCATCCGCTGTCTCCAGGATCTCTCTACTCGGCTGGATGGGATTCAGACAACTCTCCGTGGATCAGGCGCGTCTGGTGCGTCAACCACAGTGACTCCAGCTATAACCCCACCCACCTTACCCATTTCTGCTCCACGTCTTCATCTTCCAACGCCAGCAAAATTTGACGGATCTCCAAGATTCTGCAGGGGATTTCTCAACCAGTGTGTGATTCAGTTTGAGCTACAACCTGGCAATTTTCCCAGTGACCGTACAAAACTTGCCTACATTATTTCTCTTCTCAGTGGCTCAGCCCTTGATTGGGCATCACCGTTATGGGAGAGGTCCGACACCCTGCTATCTTCCTACACTGCCTTCGTGTCAACATTCAGGCGCATCTTCGACGAGCCAGGCCGGGTAACCTCAGCTTCATCCGAGATTCTCCGTTTACGCCAGGGGTCACGTACTGTAGGACAATATCTGATACAGTTCCAGATCCTGGCATCCGAACTGGCATGGAACGACGAGGCCCTGTATGCTGCATTCTGGCATGGCTTATCTGAGCGTATTAAAGATGAGTTAGCTACCAGAGACTTACCTTCTAAGTTAGATGAGCTAATCTCACTCTGCACGAAAGTTGATTTACGTTTCAGAGAGAGAGCAACTGAGCGTGGAAGATCATCTGCTCCAAAATCTTCTGCTCCTCCTCCTCGTCAACTGTCACCATCTAAAGATGAGCCCATGCAACTTGGCCGTTCCCGTTTAACTCCTGCTGAGCGCCGAAGACGTCTCTCCGAGTTTCTCTGTCTCTATTGTGCAGCTCCGTCTCACACCATTAATGCCTGTCCCAAACGTCCGGGAAACTCCAAATCCTAGCTCGCCAAGGAGAGGGCCGGCTAGGAGTAATGATCTCCTCTCCATCTCCTCAAGATTGTAATCTCCCAGTCTCGCTTCAAGTTGCTCAACGTTATCGGAACGTCATTGCCCTCCTTGATTCCGGAGCAGCTGGGAACTTTATTACCGAAGCCTATGTTAAACGGTGGTCCCTACCCACCGAGAGACTTCCTTCGTCCATTTCTTTAACTGCCGTGGATGGCAGCAAAATTTTTGATGCAGTTATTTCTTTAAGGACTCTACCTGTTCGTCTGAGAGTGGGAGTTCTTCATTCCGAACTTATTTCTTTTTTAGTGATTCCAAGAGCCACACATCCTGTGGTCCTGGGCCTTCCATGGCTCCGTCTTCACAATCCTACAATTGATTGGACGACTACGCAAATCCTGGCATGGGGTTCCTCCTGTGCTGAGACATGTTTGTTTAAAGTATTGCCTGTCTGTTCTTCCTCCCCCAGGTCGTCTGATGTTCCACCTCCTCCATATCAAGATTTCACGGATGTGTTCAGTAAAGCTTCTGCTGATATCCTTCCTCCTCATAGAGAATGGGACTGTCCGATTGATCTCGTTCCAGGGAAGGTTCCACCTCGAGGCCGAACTTATCCGTTGTCTCTGCCTGAGACGCATTCTATGGAGGAATATATTAAAGAGAACCTAGCAAAGGGGTTCATTCGACCTTCTTCTTCTCCAGCCGGCGCAGGCTTCTTTTTTGTAAAAAAGAAAGATGGTGGTCTGCGGCCGTGCATCGACTACAGAGGTTTGAACGACATTACCATCAAGAACCGTTATCCTTTACCCCTGATTACTGAGCTCTTTGACAGAGTTAGCGGAGCTACCATCTTTACAAAGCTGGACTTGCGAGGTGCATACAATCTCATCCGGATCCGTGAGGGTGACGAGTGGAAGACCGCCTTTAACACCCGTGACGGACATTATGAGTACCTCGTCATGCCCTTCGGATTGAGCAATGCTCCAGCTGTCTTCCAGCATTTTGTCAATGAGATCTTCAGAGACATTCTATACCGTCATGTCGTGGTCTATCTAGACGATATCCTCATTTTTGCCAACGATTTAGAGGAACATCGTTTTTGGGTTAAAGAGGTTCTGTCCCGTCTCCGTGTCAATCATCTCTATTGCAAATTAGAAAAATGCGTCTTTGAAGTCAAGTCCATTCCGTTTCTAGGGTACATTGTGTCCGGTTCCGGACTAGAGATGGATCCTGAGAAACTACAAGCAATCCAAAATTGGCCGGTACCCTTAACCCTCAAAGGGGTCCAGAGGTTCTTAGGGTTCGCCAACTATTACCGAAAGTTTATACGAGACTTTTCCACCATTGTGGCGCCTATTACTGCTTTCACTAAGAAGGGTGCTAACCCGTCCAAGTGGTCTGAAGAAGCCATGCAAGCATTTCATCTTTTAAAACAAAGGTTCATCTCTGCGCCTGTTCTGAAACAGCCTGACATCGACTCTCCTTTCATCTTAGAGGTGGATGCCTCCTCCGTTGGAGTAGGAGCGGTGTTATCTCAGAGGGCTAAAGATGGCCATTTACACCCTTGCAGTTTCTTCTCCCGGAAGTTCTCCCCAGCTGAGCGCAACTATGCCATTGGCGACCAGGAGTTGCTAGCCATCAAGCTCGCTCTAGAAGAGTGGAGGTATCTGTTGGAGGGAGCTTCTCATTCAATCACCATACTTACAGACCACAAGAACCTTTTATACCTGAAGGGCGCACAATGTCTCAACCCTCGTCAGGCCAGATGGGCACTTTTCTTTTCCAGGTTCGACTTTAAACTCCAGTTCTGTCCGGGCTCTCAGAATCGCAAGGCCGATGCCCTTTCCCGCTCATGGGAGCAAGAAAATGAGTCAGAGTCTTCAGACAAGCATCCTATTATAAATCCGTTGGCATTCTCCACGGTAGGGATGGACTCTACGCCCCCATCAGGGAAAAGTTTTGTGAAGCCGATGCTAAGGAAGAAGCTCATGCATTGGGCCCATGCTTCCCGTTTTGCCGGACATACAGGTATCCAAAAAACCCTGGAGTTTATCTCTAGGTCCTATTGGTGGCCAACTCTGAAAAAGGACGTCTTGGAGTTTATTGCATCTTGCCCAAAGTGTGCCCAACATAAAGTATCCCGCCAGTCGCCTGCGGGGCAACTGGTTCCACTATCCGTTCCCCGTCGACCATGGACCCACTTGTCGATGGATTTCATTACAGACTTACCCATGTGCAACAAGTTCAATACCATCTGGGTGGTAGTTGACCGGTTCACCAAGATGGCACACTTCATTCCTCTCACCGGTCTTCCGTCAGCTTCCAAGTTGGCTCAAGTATTCATACAAGAGATCTTCCGACTCCACGGTCTTCCTGAAGAAATTATCTCAGATCGAGGAGTTCAATTCACAGCCAAATTCTGGCGAAGTTTATGTCAAGTCCTCCAAGTCAAGCTAAAGTTTTCCACGGCTTACCATCCTCAGACCAATGGTCAAACCGAGAGGGTGAATCAGGACTTGGAGGCCTTCCTCCGCATCTATGTGTCCTCCTCTCAAGATGACTGGGTTCAATTACTTCCCTGGGCCGAGTTCTGTCATAACAACCAGTATCATTCTTCATCTGCTTCAACACCATTCTTCACTAACTTTGGATTCCACCCTAAAGTCCCTGAGTTCCAACCGCTTCCAGCAACTTCTGTTCCCGCAGTGGATATCACCTTGCATCAGTTTGCCAATATCTGGAAGAGCGTACGATCAGCTCTGCTCAAGGCATCGTTCAGGTACAAGAAGTTTGCGGATAAGAAGCGTCGAGCAGTTCCCGCTCTCAAGGTGGGTGATCGGGTATGGTTATCCACGAAGAATTTGAGGTTAAGAGTTCCCAGTATGAAGTTTGCACCTCGCTATATCGGTCCTTTCAAGATTGAACAAGTCATCAATCCTGTTGCTTACAGACTCCAGTTGCCTCCCTTCTTAAAAATACCCAGGACATTCCATGTTTCCCTGTTGAAACCGCTGATCTTGAATCGGTTTCATTCCTCACTTCCTCCAACTCCGAAAGTCCAAACTCAACGAGGTGTTGAGTATGAAGTGGCCAAGATCCTGGACTCACGTCACCGTTACGGTCAACTACAATATCTTATTGACTGGAAGGGTTATGGTCCTGAGGAACGTTCATGGACCAATGCTTCTGATGTCCATGCTCCTGCCTTGGTCCGGAGATTCCATTCCAAGTTTCCTCAAAAGCCAAAGAAGTGTCCTGGGGCCACTCCTAAAGGGGGGGGGGTGCTGTCACGATCCGGGTATCTGGACGCCATTTCTTACCCATCAGATGCCTCCTAAGGCTGGCTCAGCGCTCCAGGACCGGATCCCATCTGTTATCCTGATGTGTACATTCCTGTATCCTCTCCTGTCACTCTGGGACGCTGTCACAGTAAACGCCATATTACACCTGGCATGGCGTCTCCCGCGGCCTCCGCCGCCGTCCCTGAACTTCTGCATGCAGAGTGTCTGAGTGGCGATTACGTCAGCCGCGGCCTCCGCTGTGTCCGCGTGGTTGGATGTGCATCTGTCAGCCTGGCGCCTCCTGTCTCCGGTGGCCGGCGCCGCCATTACTGTTTTCATTACCACATGGATTACAAACCAAACTTCCCTCCAAGTGTCTGCATGGGCGCAGCCATCTTGGATTCTGTCAGCTGATCATTTCCACCAATCTGTTCTCAGTATTGATAATCTGCATAATTGCCTAGCCAATCCCTTCCTTGCTGCAGGTATAAATACACTGTGCCTGAGCAAGGAAGGCGTCAGTGCTTTGGTTGTCAAACCTAGTTCCTGTTTGTCTCTCTCCTGTGATTGTCTTCCAGGTTCCAGCTCCTGTCTCAAGACTTCCACCATAGAGACCCGCACCAGCATTCCACCTGCGGTGTAGCCTGACTCTCCAATCCATTGTGGATTCATCTGTTTCCAGCTACAACATTACCTGCTTCCAGCTCAGCTTCCAGCAGAGTACAGCTTCCCTTAAAGGGCCGGTGTCCTTTCTACACTTTACCACTCTCCACCGGTATTATTATTTCTCCGCTCTCAAGTTCTACATTTCAGTTCATATTTCATCGCTCCCAAGTTCATTTATTATTTAACTGGTTCCAGCCAGTATCCACTCTGTGCTAACAACAGTCTGGTTCCAGCCAGTATCCACAGCAGCTGTTTTATCTTCAGCAACCCAGCTTTTCCTGGAACACCAGCTGGCACAATCCTGGGTTATCTCCATTGCTACAGTCGGGCCTGGTAAGGACTTTCCATCTAGAAGATCATAAGAACTATCTCACACTACCAGTGCCCTGTGGCTCCTGCCTTCTTGTAGTACCCAGGAACTGTATTTATTCTTTGCTGACTTTTACGTTTTCTTTTACTGCTGCTGTGTTGCGGAGTTGTCATAATAAACATCATTGACTTTTATCCAAGTTGTCGTGGTCACGCCTTCGGGCAGTTATTATTCATGTTACTTACATGTCCAGGGGTCTGATACAACCTCCCAGGTTCCGGTACATCTCAGCCCCTACAACTGAGGCTGCCTCCCGTCAGCTCAGGCCCTCAGTTGTGACACACATGATGCAAAGTAAATGTACATCATATCACAGTCACTTTTTGTTTTATTCCCTGATTTGTATTCTAATTACGGTGAAATACAGTTTTCATGTTTTAAACTAGTCTCTTTCCTTCCAGCTCATTAATTGACTGTTCCTTGTATGTTTCAGAGATATTTTCTATGAGCTGCTACGTGAGTTTGAAGATTGCCATGAAAAGGCAGACTGGGATTTTGAGCGTTGCCTGGGCAATAAGATCAGGTACGCTCTGCTTATTTGTAGTTTCTGTACTCTATTTGCATGTTCTGACCTAAACCTGCATTGGAACTATTACTAATAGTCCTTTGTTGGGACTGTTGTGTAGAAGTGATAGTTTATGAGCATCTACATGTAGTCTATTTTCTCCATGATTTTTAAAACCTGTTGCAAAGTTTCTATGTTGCTCTTATGGATTGTATCCTACTCCTGGCATCTCTTCTGCTGTTTAAGCCTAAATCCTGATGGATTTTCTTTTTCGTCCATGGTGGAGCGCTGGAGTGTGTTATGGACTGACAGCAGCTTATAGGCACTTTCAAATGTAGCTCTAGATGCTCCAGCTCCTCCCTTATTGGCGAAAAGGGACCCAAGTCTTTCTGCTTATCTGCCAGAGCTGGGTACTTGCTCTTTAGGAAGCCACTTTATTGTCTTTTACTTTTCATTCAGTTTATTTTAGTATGTGAGTTTTCTTTGGGCTCTTCCTTTTCTCTGGACTGTATTTTTCTCCTTGATTGTGCAACCGCAGCTGTCCTCCCCTTCTTTCCCCCTTCATTCTTTCTATGTCTGGGAAGGAGAGTACAGGTGTGTACACACGGTGAGATTCGGACTAACCCTGATTCTCACTATTTGATAGGGGCTAGGTCGGTATCGCAACGCTAGGTGACTGTGCTTGCGATACTGGCTATGTACGATTTTGGCTGTCAATTTTAACTATACTTTTATGCTAGATAGATAAAATTGACTTGCCTGCACAGTCTATCTAGGCGTGCGATACCGACCTCGCGGGACTGCGTATCGGGATCGCAAGGTGACTTTCACCTTGCGATCTGCACTAACTTTTCTTGCGATTTTGACTATATAGTCAAAATCGGAAGAAAAAATCTAACCGTGTGTACACACTTAAAGTCCAGTGTAAATCCTGGAGGAGAGACCAGTGCAACGGTTCGTGTCTGCTTCAGTTGTCAGTCCATATTAGCGCTGTCCTCCTTTTTCTTTCAGAGAATACTGTTTCTTTTAGCCACGAACACCCAACCAAGAGCTCATTCGACTATTAGCCTGTCTCTGACGGCTGTAGCAGCACTCTTCTATTTAACCATTGGATTCAGTAGAGTTGAAGGTCTTCTTGCAGTTGTCTATCTCCACAACTTTGCGTGTTTCAAGGCTTGGGGGCTTTGTCTTTATAGGGTCTCCTTTTCTAATCTATCATCTAATTCAGCGTATTGTTGTTCCAACTTTAGAGCTGAATAAGTCTTCAGAAAAAGAGGGCTCTCTTTGTTCTTTTGACATTGTAAATTTAGTTAGAACCTGTGTCCATAGGCCTTGGCATTTGTGCAGGACGGATGGCCTGTTGGTCCTTTACAGTGGCTGGTTTGCAACAGACCATTGCCAGGGTACAGTGTGAATTTTGGCTATTAAATAATGAAACTTTACTTGTAACAAAAATTAAACAATACTGGGTGATTTAAAAGGGAGTGAGCGGAACACTGACCTTGCGCTATCCCAAAATGGTTAAACCAGTTTCACCCCTCTCGCACAGATCGATTGCTGTCAAACAGCGTTCGAAGAAGTCACGTTTTTCCTGTACATCATAAAAACGTTTAGTTCAAAAGTAGAACAACGTATTAACTTAAAATTTTTAGTTACGTTGAAATGGTAAATATCTACAAAGAAACTGTTAGGCAAGTTTTGTATCTATATCTTAACATGACAGACGTTTGTGCTAAGATGGTTCCAAGGTTTCTCACTGCCGAACAGAAAGAAAATCGAAAGCAAATTTGTACAGACACTTTGGAACAAATGCAAGCAGTTTTGCATTTTTTAGATAAAGTTACTACCTGTGATGAAACATGGATATTCCAGTGCCACCCTGAGACAAAACGCCAGACCATGCACAGGAAAACACCATCATCACCAAGAATGAAGAAAGCATGTTGAAACAAATCCAAATTCATAGTCATGTTGTTTGTTTTCTTTGATATCAAGGGTGTTATTTTGGAAGACTGGGTACAAGAAGGCGCAACAGTGAATCAACATTACTACAGATATGTTCTAAAAACTTTGCGGTAAAGAGTCCAGAGTTTTGGTAAAATTGTTTCATCCTCCATCAGGACAATGCACCAGCTTTCACTGTGAGGCAGGTTTTGGCCGAGAAACAGATTGCAGTGCTAGAACACCCTCCATACACACCAGACCTAGCACCATGTGACTGAACTGTAGAGACAGCTGACATATAATGAGCTACAGCACGGCTTTGACCAATGGAAAATAAGATTGCAGCAGTGTGTGCATGCACAAGGGGAGGACATAGATGGTGAACAAAGTTAAAATGTACTTTAATATAATTAAATGTTAATTATAGCATCAGTTTCGTTATTTATTAGCCGCATCTTGTATTGCTTGGGTAAATTCATGCAAAACAACCTGTCCCTGAAAATGTGAGGGCTCATTCCCCCAGATCGGTGGGTGCCTCTTGGACACTGTGGCATAGGGCCTTGGCTGAACATCTGTTCTGGGCAACCAGCTGGCATTTGGTTTACATCTTTACAATATTCTACAGGTTATTTACTTTTTATGTTCAAGGATGACTGCTTTGGATCTATAGTGCTCCGTACTGGTAATTCTGATGCGTGTCCATCCTTGTGCACAGCTTTGGGAGGTTGCCTGTATTCCAGTGACCCCATAGATGAAACAGAAAATGGTCTTGTTTGTATTTACATTTCTCTTACGTCTTAGAGGATGCTGGGGATAGACGGGCTCCGCAGGAGACATGGGCACTTTAAGAAAGACTTTAGCTCTGGTGTGCACTGGCTCCTCCCTCTATGCCCCTCCTCCAGACCTCAGTTTGATACTGTGCCCAGAGGAGACTGGATGCATTACAGGGAGCTCTCCTGAGTTTCCTGTCAGAAAGTATATTTGTTAGGTTTTTTATTTTCAGGGAGCCTGCTGGCAACAGACTCCCTGCATCGAGGGACTGAGGGGAGAGAAGCAGACCTACTTTTGTGAGTTTCAAGGCTCTGCTTCTTAGGCTACTGGACACCATTAGCTCCAGAGGGAGTCAGAACACAGGTCTCACCCTGGAGTTCGTCCCGGAGCCGCGCCGCCGTCCTCCTCACAGAGCCTGAAGATAGAAGCCGGGTGAGTATGAGAAGAAAAGAAGACTTCAGAGGCGGCAGAAGACTTCATGATCTTCACTGAGGTAACGCACAGCAGTGCAGCTGTGCGCCATTGCTCCCACACACCTCACACACGGCAGTCACTGTAAGGGTGCAGGGCGCAGGGGGGGCGCCCTGGGCAGCAATATAAACCTCATTTCTGGCAAAAGAGATATATATACAGCTAGGCACTGTATATATAAAGAGCCCCCGCCAGTTTTTATTATATTTAAGCGGGACAGAAGCCTGCCGACGAGGGGGCGGGGCTTCTCCCTCAGCACTCACCAGCGCCATTTTCTCCACAGCACAGTTGAGAGGAAGCTCCCCGGACTCTCCCCTGCTTATCCACGGTGAAAGGGGGTTTCAGAGAAGAGGGGGGGGGGCACATAATTGGCAGCAAATAGCGCTACTGGATAAACACATTGTGTGTTTTTCCTGGGGTATTAGCGCTGGGTGTGTGCTGGCATACTCTCTCTCTGTCTCTCCAAAGGGCCTTGTGGGGGAACTGTCTTCAGATAAGAGGATTCCCTGAGTGTGTGGTGTGTCGGTACGTGTGTGTGTGTCGACATGTCTGAGGTAAAAGGCTCTTCTAAGGAGGAGATGGAGCAAATGTGTGTGTGTGGTGTCTCCGTCGACAACGCCGACACATGACTGGATATGTGGAATTAAGTGCTGAGGTAAATTTATTGCACAAAAGATTAGAGAACAGACAGGGAATCTACCCATGTCTGTCCCTATGTCGCAGGGACCTTCAGAGTCTCAAAACACCCACTATCTAAAATAATAGACACTGATACCGACACGGAGTCTGACTCCAGTGTCGACTACGATGATGCAAAGTTACAGCCAAAACTGGCAGAAAAGTATTCAATATATGATTATTGTAATAAAAGATGTTTCTCTATCGTCCTAGTGGATGCTGGGGTTCCTGAAAGGACCATGGGGAATAGCGGCTCCGCAGGAGACAGGGCACAAAAAGTAAAGCTTTAGGATCAGGTGGTGTGCACTGGCTCCTCCCCCTATGACCCTCCTCCAAGCCTCAGTTAGATTTTTGTGCCCGGCCGAGAAGGGTGCAATCTAGGTGGCTCTCCTAAAGAGCTGCTTAGAAAAGTTTAGCTTAGGTTTTTTATTTTACAGTGAGTCCTGCTGGCAACAGGATCACTGCAACGAGGGACTTAGGGGAGAAGAAGTGAACTCACCTGCGTGCAGGATGGATTGGCTTCTTTGGCTACTGGACATTAGCTCCAGAGGGACGATCACAGGTACAGCCTGGATGGTCACCGGAGCCTCGCCGCCGGCCCCCTTGCAGATGCTGAAACAAGAAGAAGGTCCAGAATCGGCGGCATGAAGACTCCTCAGTCTTCTTAAGGTAGCGCACAGCACTGCAGCTGTGCGCCATTTCCTCTCAGCACACTTCACACGGCAGTCACTGAGGGTGCAGGGCGCTGGGAGGGGGGCGCCCTGGGAGGCAATGAAAACCTATTTTTGGCTAAAAATACCTCACATATAGCCTCCGGGGGCTATATGGAGATATTTAACCCCTGCCAGAATCCGTTAAGAGCGGGAGACGAGGCCGCCGAAAAAGGGGCGGGGCCTATCTCCTCAGCACACAGCGCCATTTTCCCTCACAGAAAGGCTGGAGGGAAGGCTCCCAGGCTCTCCCCTGCACTGCACTACAGAAACAGGGTTAAAACAGAGAGGGGGGGCACTAATTTGGCGTTAGAAATATATAAAAAAGATGCTATAAGGGAAAACACTTATATAAGGTTGTCCCTATATAATTATAGCGTTTTTGGTGTGTGCTGGCAAACTCTCCCTCTGTCTCTCCAAAGGGCTAGTAGGTCCTGTCCTCTATCAGAGCATTCCCTGTGTGTGTGCTGTGTGTCGGTACGTGTGTGTCGACATGTATGAGGACGATGTTGGTGAGGAGGCGGAGCAATTGCCTGTAATGGTGATGTCACTCTCTAGGGAGTCGACACCGGAATGGATGGCTTATTTAGGGAATTACGTGATAATGTCAACACGCGCCAAGGTCGGTTGACGACATGAGACGGCCGACAAACAATTAGTACCGGCCCAGACGTCTCAAAAACACCGTCAGGGGTTTTAAAACGCCCGTTTACTTTAGTCGGTCGACACAGACACAGACAGGGACACTGAATCCAGTGTCGACGGTGAATAAACAAACGTATTCCTTATTAGGGCCACACGTTAAGGGCAATGAAGGAGGTGTTACATATTTCTGATACTACAAGTACCACAAAAGAGGGTATTATGTGGGATGTGAAAAAACTACCGTAGTTTTTCCTGAATCAGATAAATTAAATGAAGTGTGTGATGATGCGTGGGTTCCCCCCGATAGAAAATATGGGCGGTATACCCTTTCCCGCCAGAAGTTAGGGCGCGTTGGGAAACACCCCTTAGGGTGGATAAGGCGCTCACACGCTTATCAGAACAAGTGGCGGTACCGTCTATAGATAGGGCCGTCCTCAAGGAGCCAGCTGACAGGAGGCTGGAAAATATCATAAAAAGTATATACACACATACTGGTGTTATACTGCGACCAGCGATCGCCTCAGCCTGGATGTGCAGAGCTGGGGTGGCTTGGTCGGATTCCCTGACTAAAAATATTGATACCCTTGACAGGGACAGTATTTTATTGACTATAGAGCATTTAAGGATGCATTTCTATATATGCGAGATGCACAGAGGGATATTTGCACTCTGGCATCAAGAGTAAGTGCGATGTCCATATCTGCCAGAAGATGTTTATGGACACGACAGTGGTCAGGTGATGCAGATTCCAAACGGCACAAAGGTGTATTGCCGTAAAAAGGAAGAGGAGTTATTTGGGGTCGGTCCATCGGACCTGGTGGCCACGGCAACTGCTGGAAAATCCACCGTTTTTACCCTAAGTCACATCTCTGCAGAAAAAGACACCGTCTTTTCAGCTTCAGTCCTTTCGTCCCTATAAGAGTCATATCTGCCCAGGGATAGAGGAAAGGGAAGAAGACTGCAGCAGGCAGCCCATTCCCAGGAACAGAAGCGTTCCACCGCTTCTGACAAGCTCTCAGCATGACGCTGAGACCGTACAGGACCCCTGGATCCTACAAGTAGTATCCCAGGGGTACAGATTGGAATGTCGAGACGTTTCCCCTGCGCAGGCTCCTGAAGTCTGCTTTACCAAGGTCTCCCTCCGACAAGGAGGCAGTATGGGAAACAATTCACGAGCTGTATTCCCAGCAGGTGATAATTAAATTACCCCTCCTACAACAAGAAAAGGGGTATTATTCCACACTATATTGTGGTACTGAAGCCAGAAGGCTAGGTGAGACCTATTCTAAATCTAAAAAAATTTGAACACTTACAAAGGTTCAAATCAAGATGGAGTCACTCAGAGCAGTGATAACGAACCGGGAAGAAGGGGACTATCTGGTGTCCCGAGACATCAGGGATGCTTACCTCCATGTCCCAAATTTGCCCTTATCACTAAGGGTACCTCAGGTTCGTGGTACAGAACTGTCACTATCAGTTTCAGACGCTGCCGTTTGGATTGTCCACGGCACCCCGGGTCTTTACCAAGGTAATGGCCGAAATGATGGTTCTTCTTCGAAGAAAAGGCGTCTTAATTATCCCTTACTTGGACGATCTCCTGATAAGGGCAAAGTCCAGGGAACAGTTGGAGGTCGGAGTAGCACTATCTCGGATACTGTTACAACAGCAGGGGTGGATTCTAAATATTCCAAAATCGCAGCTGATCCCGACAACAAGTCTCCTGTGCTTAGGGATGATTCTGGACACAGTCCAGAAAAAGGTGTTTCTCCCGGAAGAGAAAGCCAGGGAGTTATCCGAGCTAGTCAGGAACCTCCTAAAATCAGTGCATCATTGCACAAGGGCCATGGTAAAAAAATGGTGACTTCCTTCGAAGCAATTCCAGTCGGCAGATTTCATGCAAGAACTTTTCAGTGGGATCTGCTGGACAAATGGTCCGGATCGCATCTTCAGATGCATCAGCGGATAACCCTATATCCAAGGACAAGGGTGTCTCTCCTGTGGTGGTTACAGAGTGCTCATCTTCTAGAGGGCCGCAGATTCGGCATTCAGTTTTGGATGTTGGTGACCACGGAGGCCAGCCCGAGAGGCTGGGGAGCAGTCACACAAGGAAAAAATTTCCAGGGAGTGTGATCAAGTCTGGAGATTTTTCTCCACGTAAATATACTGGAGCTAAGGGCAATTTACAATGCTCTAAGCTTAGCAAGACCTCTGCTTCAAGGTCAGCCGGTATTGATCCAGTGGGATAAAACATCACGGCAGTCGCCCACGTAAATAGACAGGGCGGCACAAGAAGCAGGAGGGCAGTGGCAAAAACTGCAAGGACTTTTCGCTGGGCGGAAAATCATGTGATAGCACGGTCAGCAGTGTTTCATTCCGGGAATGGAAACTGGGAAGCAGACTTCCTCAGTAGGCACGACCTCCACCCGGCAGAGTGGGAACTTCATGGGGAAGTTTTCCACATGATTGTAAACCGTTGGGAATTACCAAAGGTGGACATGATGGCGTCCCGTCTGAACAAAAAACGGGACAGGTATTGCGCCAGGTTAAGAGACCCTCAGGCAATAGCTGTGGACGTTCTGGTAACACCGTGGGTGTACCAGTCGGTGTATGTGTTCCATCCTCTGCTTTTAATACCTAAGGTACTGAGAATTATAAGACGTAGAGGAGTAAGAACTATACTCATGGCTCCGGATTGGCCAAGAAGGACTTGGTACCCGGAACTTCAAGAGATGCTCACAGAGGACTTATGGCCTCTGCCGCTAAGAAGGGACTTGTTTCAGCAAGTACCATGTCTGTTCCAAGACTTACCGCGGCTGCGTTTGACGGCATGGCGGTGGAACGCCGGATCCTAAGGGAAAAGGCATTCAGGATGAGGTCATTCCTACCCTGGTCAAAGCCAGAAAGGAGGTGACCGCACAACATTATCACCACATGTGGCGAAAATATGTTGCGTGGTGTGAGGCCAGGAAGGCCCCACGAAGAAATTTCAACTCGGTCGATTCCTGCATTTCCTGCAAACAGGAGTGTCTATGGGCCTCAAATTGGGGTCCATTAAGGTTCAAATTTCGGCCCTGTCGATTTTTCTTCCAGAAAGAATTGGCTTCAGTTCCTGAAGTCCAGAAGTTTGTCAAGGGAGTATTGCATATACAACCCCCTTTTGTGCCTCCAGTGGCACTGTGGGATCTCAACGTAGTTCTGGGATTCCTCAAAACACATTGGTTTAAAACCAGTCAAATCTATGGATTTTAAGCATCTCACATGAAAAGTGAACATGCTCTTGGACCTGGCCTGGACCAGGCGAGTGTCAAATTGGTGGTTTTTTTCTCAAAAAAGCCCATATCTGTTTGTCCATTCGGACAGGGCAGAGCTGCGGACTCGTCCCCAGTTCTCTCCCTAAGGTGGTGTCAGTGTTTCACCTGAACCAGCTTATTGTGGTGTCTTGCGCCTACTAGGGACTTGGAGGACTCCAAGTTGCTAGATGTGGTCAGGGCCCTGAAAATATAGGTTCCAGGACGGCTGGAGTCAGGAAAACTGACTTGCTGTTATCCTGTATGCACCCAACAAACTGGGTGCTCTTGCTTCTAAGCAGACTTTTGCTAGTTGGATGTGTAATACAATTCAGCTTGCACATTCTGTGGCAGGCCTGCCACAGCCAAAATATGTAAATGCCCATTCCACAAGGAAGGTGGGCTCATCTTGGGCGGCTGCCCGAGGGGTCTCGGCTTTAGTCAGGGGCAAACACGTTTGTAAAATCCTACAAATTTGATACCCTGGCTAAGGAGGACCTGGAGTTCTCTCATTCGGTGCTGCAGAGTCATCCGCACTCTCCCGCCCGTTTGGGAGCTTTGGTATAATCCCCATGGTCCTTTCAGGAACCCCAGCATCCACTAGGACGATAGAGAAAATAAGAATTTACTTACCGATAATTCTATTTCTCGGAGTCCGTAGTGGATGCTGGGCGCCCATCCCAAGTGCGGATTATCTGCATTACTTGTACATAGTTACAAAAATCGGGTTATTATTTGTTGTGAGCCATCTTTTCAGAGGCTCCGCTGTTATCATACTGTTAACTGGGTTCAGATCACAGGTTGTACAGTGTGATTGGTGTGGCTGGTATGAGTCTTACCCGGGATTCATAAATCCTTCCTTATTGTGTACGCTCGTCCGGGCACAGTATCCTAACTGAGGCTTGGAGGAGGGTCATAGGGGGAGGAGCCAGTGCACACCACCTGATCCTAAAGCTTTACTTTTTGTGCCCTGTCTCCAGCGGAGCCGCTATTCCCCATGGTCCTTTCAGGAACCCCAGCATCCACTACGGACTCCGAGAAATAGAATTATCGGTAAGTAAATTCTTATTTTTGCATATCACTGATGACCCATCTGTCCCTGACACGAGGGTACACATGTTTAAGGGGAAGAAAGCTGAGATAACATTTCCCCCCTCTCATGATCCAAATGAATTGTGTGAAAAAGAGCGGGAATCTCCAGACAAGAAACTGCAGTTTCCCAAAAGAATTCTCATGGCGTATCCTTTTCCTGCTAGGGCCAGGATACGCTGGGAATCCTCCCCTAGGGTGGACAAGGCATTGACATGTTTACCCAAAAGGTAGCGCTGACATACTAAGATACAGCTACCCTCAGGGATCCTGCAGATAGCATGCAGAAAAGTACTTTGAAGTCCATTTACACACATTCTGGTACACTACTCAGACCGGCGATTGTGTCGGCAGGGGTTTATAGCGCTGTAGCAGCGTGGACAGATACCTTATCAGCGGAGATTGAAACCCTAGATAAGGATACCATGTTATTGACCCTAGGATATATAAAAGATGTATATATAAGACATGCTCAAAGAGACATTGGTCTACTGGGTTCTAGAGTCAACGCTATGTCGATTTCTGTTAGACGTGTACTGTGGAACATGCAATGGACAGGTGATGCTGACTAAAAGAGGCATATGGAGGTTTTACCTTACAAGGGTGAGGAATTGTGTGGAGAAGGGCTCTCGGACCTGGTCTCCACAGCTATAGCTGGTAAATCTGATCTTTTGCCTTATATTCCCTCACAGCCTAAGAAAGCACAACATTATCAAATGCAGTCCTTTCGGTCGCAGAAAAACAATAAAGTACGAGGAGCGTCCTTTCTTACCAGAGGTAAGGGCGCAGGGCACAGCTAGTTCCCAGGAACAGAAGTCCTCCCCGGCCTCTACTAAATCCACCGCATGACGCTGGGGCTCCGCTAGGGGAGTCCGCCCCCGTGGGAGCACGTCTTCGACTCTTCAGCCACATCTGAGTTCACTCACAGGTGGATCCCTGGGCAATAGAAATTGTTTCTCAGGGTTACAAGCTGGAATTCGAAGAGGTGCCTCCTCGCCGGTTTTCCTTATCGGCCCTACCGGCTTCTCCCCCAGAAAGGGAGAGAATATTAAATACAATTCACACATTGTATCTCCAACAGGTGGTGCTCAAGGTTCCCCTCCTTCAACAAGGAAGGGGATATTACTCAACCTTGGCTGTAGTCCCGAAACCGGACGGTTCTGTCAGACCTATTTTAAAATTAAAATCTCTGAACCTATACTTGAAAAAGTTCAAATTCAAGGTGGAATCGCTCAGAGCGATCATCGCCAGCCTGGAAGGGGGGGATTTTATGGTGTATCTAGACATAAAGGCTGCATACCTTCATGTTCCCATTTATCCACCCCATCAGGCGTACCTGAGAATTACGGTACAGTATTGTCATTACCATTTTCAGGGTAATTGGCGGAAATGATGGTGCTCCTACGCAAGCAAGGAGTCACAATTATTCCATACTTGGACGATCTCCTAATAAGGGCGAGATCAAAAGAGCAGTTGTTGAACAGCGTGTCACTTTCGCTGAAGCTGTCACAGCGACTCGGCTGGATTCTCAATATCCCGAAGTCACAGTTGGTTCCTATGACTCGTCTGCCCTTCTTGGGTAAGATTCTGAATACGGACCACAAATGGGTTTATCTTCCGATAGAGAAGGCCCAGGAACTAATGACTCTGGTAAAAAACCTATTAAAGCCAAAACAGGTGTCAGTGCATCACTGCACTCGGGTCCTGGGAAAGATGGTGGCATCTTACGGGGCCATTCCCTTTGGCAGGTTCCATGCGAGGACTTTCCAATGGGATCTACGGAACAAGTGGTCCGGATCACATCTACAGATGCATCAGTTAATCACCCTGTCCCCTAGGGCCAGAGTGTCTCTCCTATGGTGGCTACAGAGTGCTCACCTTCTGCAGGGTCGCAGGTTCGCCATCCAGGACTGGATTCTGGTAGCCACGGACGCGAGCCTCCGAGGTGGGGGAGCAGTCACACAGGGAAGAAACTTCCAAGGTCTTTGGGCCAAGTCAAAAAACTTGTATTCAAATCAACATCCTGGAGCTGAGGGCCATATACAACGCCCTTCGGCAAGCGGAAACATTGCTTCGCGACCTACCGGTTCTGATCCAGTCAGACAACATCACCGCAGTGGCTCATGTAAACCGCCAAGGCGGCACAAAGAGCAGAGTGGAAATGGCAGAAGCCACCAGGATTCTCCGCTGGGCGGAAAATCATGTAAGCGCATTTTCAGCAGTTCATTCCGGGAGTGGACAACTGAGAAGCAGACTTCCTCAGCAAACACGACCTGCATCCAAGAGAGGACTTCTTTAGGAAGCCTTCGCACAGATTGCAAGTCAGTGGTAACTGCCACAGATAGACATGATGGCGTCCCGCCTCAACAAGACGCTACAGAGGTATTGCACCAGGTCAAGAGACCCTCAGGCAGTAGCTGTAGATGCCCTAGTGACACCGGGGGTGTTCCAGTCGGTCCATGTTTTTCCCCCTCTTCCTCTCATACCCAAGGTGTTGAGAATGGTAGGAGGGAGAGGAATGAGAACAATCTTCATTGTTCCAGATTGGCCACGGAGGACATGGTATCCGGATCTGCAGGAAATGCTCACAGAAGATCCGTGGCCTCTTCCTCTAAGACAGGACCGGTTGCAACAGGGGCCATGTTTATTCCAAGACTTACCGCAGCTGCGTAGGACGGCATGGCGTTTTAACGCCAGATCCTAGCGGATAAGGGTATTCCGGATGAGGTCATTCCTACGCTAATAAAGGCTAGGAAGGACATGACATCTAAACATTATCACCGTATATGGCGAAAATATGTTTCTTGGTGTGAGGCCAGGAATGCTCCTACTGAAGAATTCCATCTGGGCCGTTTCCTTCACTTCCTGCAAACTGGAGTGAATTTCGGCCTAAAATTAGGATCTATTAAGGTTCAGATTTCGGCCTTATCCATTTTCTTTCAAAAGGAATTGGCCTCTCTCCCTCAAGTACAAACTTTTGTGAAGGGAGTACTGCATATTCAGCCTCCTTTTGTACCTCCGGTGACGCCTTGGGACCTTAACGTGGTGTTAAGTTTCATTAAGTCACACTGGTTTGAACCACTTAGAACGGTGGAGTTGAAAAATCTCACTTGGAAGCTGGTCATGTTATTAGCCTTGGCTTCGGCTAGGCGAGTGTCGGAATTAGCGGCTTTATCACATAAAAGCCCCTATCTGGTTTTCCATATGGATAGAGCGGAATTGCTGACCCGTCCTCAATTCCTGCCAAAAGTGGTTTCATCCTTTCATATGAACTATTGTGGTGCCTGTGGCTATGCAAGACTTGGAGGATCCCGAGTCCCTTGATGTGGTCAGGGCTTTGAAAATTTACGTGGCCAGATCGGCTACAGTCAGAAAAACAGAAGCACTGTTTGTCATGTATGCAACCAACAAGATTGGTGCCCCTGCTTCAAAGTAGACTATTGCTCGCTGGATCTGTAACACGATTCAGCAGGCGCATTCTATGGCGGGATTGCCGTTACCTAAATCGGTCAAGGACCATTCTACTAGGAAGGTGGGCTCTTCTTGGGCGGCTGCCAGAGGGGTCTCGGCGCTACAGCTGTGCCGAGCTACTACTTGGTCGGGTTCAAACTCCTTTGCAAAGTTCTATAAGTTTGATACCCTGGCTGAGGAGGACCTCCTGTTTGCTCAATCGGTGCTGCAGAGTCATCCGCAATCTCCCGCCCGTTTGGGAGCTTTGGTATAATCCCTATGGTCCTTACGGAGTCCTCAGCATCCTCTAGGACGTAAGAGAAAATAAGATTTTAAACCTACCGGTAAATCTCTTTCTCGTAGTCCGTAGAGGATGCTGGGCGCCCGTCCCAAGTGCGGACTACTTCTGCAAGACTTGTATATAGTTATTGCTTAAATAAGGGTTATGTTATAGTCTCATCGGTCTTGGACTGATGCTATGTCGTATTCATACTGTTAACTGGATAGTATATCACATGTTATACGGTGTGATTGGTGTGGCTGATATGAATCTTGCCCTTGGATTAACAAAAATCCTTTCCTCGTACTGTCCGTCTCCTCTGGGCACAGTTTCTCTAACTGAGGTCTGGAGGAGGAGCATAGAGGGAGGAGCCAGTGCACACCAGATCTAAAGTCTTTCTTAAAGTGCCCATGTCTCCTGTGGAGCCAGTCTATCCCCATGGTCCTTACGGAGTCCCCAGCATCCTCTACGGACTACGAGAAAAAGATTTACCGGTAGGTTTAAAATATTATTTTAATCCTTGTCTCTTGAGTCCAGTGTTTATAGTAAATGCCACCCCTGTCCGTTTTTTGTTTCTTTTCTTGTTCATTGTTTCATTTTTATTTTCTTTCATGGTTATGATGATTCTCATTGGATGATTTTGTGCTATCTCCTCTTCCTTGTTGTTCTTTCTCTAACATCCATAAGGGATATTGGGGGAATATAGTACGATGGGTTAAGGACGGGATCCGAAGGAGACGGTGCACTTTTAAATTTCTTCAACTGGGTGTGCTGTCTCCTCCCCTCTATGCCCCCTCCCACAGGCAGTTTAGAAAAATGTGCCCTCAGGAGAGGATGCACAATCTGGGAGCTCCAGAGTGTTTTCTTCAGTTTATTTAAAATTTTTATTATTTCTCTTAACGTCCTAGTGCAGAGGTTCTCAAACTCGGTCTTCGGGGGCACACACAGTGCATGTTTTGCAGGTAACCCAGCAGGTGCACAGGTGTATTAATTACTCACTGACACATTTTAAAAGGTCCACAGGTGGAGCTAATTATTTCACTTGCGATTCTGTGAGGAGACCTGCAAAACATGCACTGTGTGTGCCCCCGAGGACCGAGTTTGAGAACCTCTGTCCTAGTGGATGCTGGGGACTCCGTAAGGACCATGGGGAATAGACGGGCTCCGCAGGAGACAGGGCACTCTAAGAAAGAATTAGGACTACTGGTGTGCACTGGCTCCTCCCTCTATGTCCCTCCTCCAGACCTCAGTTAGAATCTGTGCCCGGACAGAGCTGGGTGCACTTTAGTGAGCTCTCCTGAGCTTGCTAATAAGACTACTGGTGTGCACTGGCTCCTCCCTCTATGTCCCTCCTCCAGACCTCAGTTAGAATCTGTGCCCGGACAGAGCTGGGTGCACTTTAGTGAGCTCTCCTGAGCTTGCTAATAAGAAAGTATTTTATTAGGATTTTTTTATTTTCAGAGAGATCTGCTGGCAACAGACTCTCTGCTACGTGGGACTGAGGGGAGAGAAGCAAACCTACTAACTGCGGATAGGTTGTGCTTCTTAGGCTCCTGGACACCATTAGCTCCAGAGGGATCGAACACAGGAACTCACCCTTGGTCGTCCGATCCCTGAGCTGCGCCGCCGTCCCCCTCGCAGAGCCAGAAGACAGAAGCCGGCGAGTGAAGCAAGAAGACATCAAAATCGGCGGCAGAAGACTCCTGTCTTCATATGAGGTAGCGCACAGCACTGCAGCTGTGCGCCATTGCTCCCACACTAACCCACACACTCCGGTCACTGTAGGGTGCAGGGCGCATGGGGGGGCGCCCTGGGCAGCAATTGAGTACCTCCTGGCAAAATAGAGCATATATACAGCTGGGCACTGTATATATGCATGAGCCCCCGCCATTATTTTTCACAAAATCGCGGGACAGAAGCCAGCCGCTGAGGGGGCGTGGCTTCTTCCTCAGCACTCACCAGCGCCATTATCTCTCCACAGCTCCGCTGAGAGGAAGCTCCCCAGGCTCTCCCCTGCAGAATCACGGTAGAAAGAGGGTAAAAAGAGAGGGGGGGCACATACATTTAGCGCAAAATCACTAATACAGCAGCTACTGGGTAAACACTAAGTTACTGTGTAATTCCTGGGTTACATAGCGCTGGGGTGTGTGCTGGCATACTCTCTCTCTGTCTCTCCAAAAGGCCTTGTGTGTGATGTGTCGGTACGATTGTGTCGACATGTTTGACGAGGAAGGCTATGTGGAAGCAGAGCAGGTGCAGATGAATGTGGGGTCTCCGCCGACGGCGCCGACACCTGATTGGATGGATATGTGGAAGGTGTTAAATGATAATGTAAACTCCTTGCATAAAAGGTTGGATAAAGCTGAAGCCTTGGGACAGTCAGGGTCTCAACCCATGCCTGATCCTACAGCACAGAGGCCGTCAGGGTCTCAGAAGCGCCCACTATCCCAGATTGTTGACACAGATATCGACACGGATTCTGACTCCAGTGTCGATGGCGATGATGCAAAGTTGCAACCTAAAATGGCTAAAGCCATCTGTAAAGCGCCTTGAGTCCTGTTGGAGAAAGAGCGCTATATAAATAAAAATTATTATTATTATATCTGCTACATGATTATAGCTATGAAGGATGTATTGCACATTTCAGAGGTAAACCCGGTCCCTGACAAGAGGGTTTATATGTTTGGGGAAAAAAGGCAAGAAGTGACCTTTCCCCTTCACATGAGTTAAATGAGTTATGTGAAAAAGCTTGGGATTCCCCTGATAGGAAAGTGCAGATTTCCAAACGGTTACTGATGGCGTATCCTTTCCCACCAACGGACAGGTTACGCTGGGAATCATCCCCTAGGGTAGACAAAGCTTTGACACGCTTATCTAAGAAGGTGGCCCTGCCGTCGCAGGATACGGCCTCCCTAAAGGATCCTGCAGATAGGAAGCAGGAAGGTATCCTGAAGTCTGTTTATACACATTCAGGTACTCTACTGAGGCCGGCAATTGCGTCGGCCTGGATGTGTAGTGCTGTAGCAGCATGGACAGATAATCTGTCTGAGGAACTGGATACGTTAGACAAGGATACCATTTTACTGACCCTGGGGCATATAAAAGACGCTGTCCTATATATGAGGGATGCCCAGAGGGACATTTGCCTACTGGGCTCTAGAATAAATGCAATGTCAATTTCTGCCAGAAGGGTCCTGTGGACTCGGCAATGGACAGGTGATGCCGACTCAAAAAAGCACATGGAGGTTTTACCTTATAAGGGTGAGGAATTGTTTAGGGACGGTCTCTCGGACCTAGTTTCCACAGCTACGGCTGGGAAGTCAAATTTTTTGCCATATATTCCCTCACAACCGAAGAAAGCACCGTATTACCAAATGCAGTCCTTTCGGTCGGAAAGAGGCAAGAAAGTCCGAGGTGCGTCTTTTCTTGCCAGAGGCAGGGGTAGAGGAAAGAAGCTGCACAATCCAGCTAGTTCCCAGGAACAGAAGTCCTCCCCGGCTTCCACTAAATCCACCGCATGACGCTGGGGCTCCACAGGTGGAGCCAGGAGCGGTGGGGGCGCGTCTCCGAAATTTCAGCCACCAGTGGGTTCGCTCACAGGTGGATCCCTGGGCTATACAGATTGTGTCTCAGGGATACAAGCTGGAATTCGAAGTGATGCCCCCTCACCGTTACCTCAAATCGGCCCTGCCAGCTTCCCCCATAGAAAGGGAAGTAGTGTTAGCGGCAATTTATAAATTATATCTCCAGCAGGTGGTGGTACAGGTTCCCCTCCCTCAACAGGGAAGGGGTTACTATTCCACAATGTTTGTGGTTCCGAAACCGGACGGTTCGGTCAGACCCATATTGAATTTAAAATCCCTAAACATTTACCTGAAAAGGTTCAAGTTCAAGATGGAATCGCTCAGGGCGGTTATTGCGAGCCTGGAAGAGGGGGATTTTATGGTGTCTCTGGACATAAAGGATGCTTACCTGCATGTCCCCATTTATCCACCTCATCAGGAGTACCTCAGATTTGTGGTACAGGACTGTCATTACCAATTCCAGACGTTGCCGTTTTGTCTGTCCACGGCACCGAGAATATTTACCACGATGATGGCAGAAATGATGGTGCTTCTGCGAAAGCGAGGAGTCGCAATTATCCCATACTTGGACGATCTCCTCATAAAGGCGAGATCCAGAGAGCAGTTGCTGATCAGCGTAGCACACTCTCGGGAGGTGTTACAACAGCACGGCTGGATTCTGAACATTCCAAAGTTGCAGCTGATTCCTACGACGAGACTGCCCTTCCTGGGCATGATTCTGGACACAGACCAGAAGAAGATTTTTCTCCCGGAGGAGAAGGCCCAGGAGCTCGTGACTCTGGTCAGAGACCTCTTAAAACCAAAACGGGTGTTGGTGCATCAATGCACGCGAGTCCTGGGAAAGATGGTGGCGTCATACGAAGCCATTCCCTTCGGCAGGTTCCATGCAAGGACCTTTCAGTGGGATCTGTTGGACAAGTGGTCCGGATCACATCTTCAGATGCATCGGCTGATCACCCTATCCCCCAGGGCCAGGGTGTCTCTTCTGTGGTAGCTGCAGAGTGCTCACCTTCTCGAGGGCCGCAGGTTTGGCATACAGGACTGGGTCCTGCTGACCACGGATGCAAGCCTCCGAGGGTGGGGGGGGCAGTCACTCAGGGAAGAAACTTCCAGGGGCTGTGGTCAAGTCAGGAGACTTGTCTGCACATCAATATCCTGGAACTAAGGGCCATATACAACGCCCTGAATCAAGCGGAGCCTCTGCTTCGCAACCAACTGGTGCTGATTCAGTCAGACAACATCATCGCGGTGGCTCATGTAAACCGCCAGGGCGGCACAAGAAGCAGGGTGGCGATGGCAGAAGCCACCAGAATTCTTCGCTGGGCGGAGAATCACGTGCAGGCACTGTCAGCAGTGTTCATTCCGGGAGTGGACAACTGGGAAGCAGACTTCCTCAGCAGGCACGACCTCCACCCGGGAGAGTGGGAACTTCATCAGGAAGTCTTCACACAGATTACAAATCGATGGGAACTGCCACAGGTGGACATGATGGCATCCCGCCTCAACAAAAAGCTACAAAGGTATTGCGCCAGGTCAAGAGACCCTCAGGCGATAGCTGTGGACGCAGTAGTGACACCGTGAGTGTTCCAGTCGGTTTATGTGTTTCCTCCTCTTCCTCTCATACCCAAGGTGTTGATAATCGTAAGAAAAAGAGGAGTGAGAACAATACTCATTGTTCCGGATTGGCCAAGAAGGACTTGGTACCCGGAACTGCAAGAAATGCTCACAGAGGACCCATGGCCTCTGCCTCTCAGACAGGATCTGTTGCAACAGGGGCCCTGTCTGTTCCAAGACTTACCGCGGCTGTGTTTGACGGCATGGCGGTTGAACGCAGGATCCTAGCGGAAAAAGGCATTCCGGATGAAGTTATTCCTACGCTGATAAAGGCTAGGAAGGACGTGACAGCAAAACATTATCACCGTATATGGCGAAAATATGTTGCTTGGTGTGAGGCCAGGAAGGCCCCTACAGAGGAATTCCAGCTGGGCCGTTTCCTTCACTTCCTACAGTCGGGAGTGACTATGGGCTTAAAATTAGGGTCCATAAAGGTCCAGATTTCGGCCCTATCCATTTTCTTTCAAAAGGAACTGGCTTCTCTTCCTGAGGTTCAGACGTTTGTAAAGGGAGTGCTGCATATTTAGCCCCCTTTTGTGCCACCAGTGGCACCTTGGGATCTTAACGTGGTGTTGAGTTTCCTGAAATCTCACTGGTTTGAGCCACTTAAGACCGTGGAGTTAAAGTCTCTAACGTGGAAAGTGGTCATGCTATTGGCCTTAGCTTCGGCTAGGCGTGTGTCAGAATTGGCGGCTTTGTCATGTAAAAGCCCCTATCTGGTTTTCCATATGGACAGGGCAGAATTACGGACTCGTCTGCAATTTCTGCCGAAGGTGGTGTCATCTTTTCATTTGAACCAACCTGTTGTGGTGCCTGCGGCTACTCGTGACTTGGAGGATTCCAAGTTACTAGATGTAGTCAGGGCTTTGAAGATTTATGTAGCCAGAACGGCTGGAGTCAGGAAAACTGACTCGCTGTTTATCCTGTATGCATACAACAAGCTGGGTGCTCCTGCTTCAAAGCAAACTATTGCTCGCTGGATCTGTAACACGATTCAGCAGGCTCATTCTGCGGCTGGATTGCCGCATCCAAAATCTGTAAAAGCCCACTCCACAAGGAAGGTGGGCTCTTCTTGGGCGGCTGCCCGAGGGGTCTCGGCATTACAGCTATGCCGAGCAGCTACTTGGTCGGGTTCAAACACGTTTGCAAAATTCTACAAGTTTGATACCCTGGCTGAGGAGGACCTTGTGTTTGCTCATTCGGTGCTGCAGAGTCATCCGCACTCTCCCGCCCGTTTGGGAGCTTTGGTATAATCCCCATGGTCCTTACGGAGTCCCCAGCATCCACTAGGACGTTAGAGAAAATAAGATTTTACTTACCGGTAAATCTATTTCTCGTAGTCCATAGTTGATGCTGGGCGCCCGTCCCAAGTGCGGACTTCTTCTGCGATACTTGTATATAGTTATTGCTTAAATAAGGGTTATTTTATGGTTGCATCAGGTTTATCTGATGCTCTGTTGTTGTTCATACTGTTAACTGGGTATAGTTATCACAAGTTATACGGTGTGATTGGTGTGGCTGGTATGAGTCTTACCCTGGATTCCAAAATCCTTTCTTTGTACTATCCGCTCTTCCGGGCACAGTTTCCTTAACTGAGGTCTGGAGGAGGGACATAGAGGGAGGAGCCAGTGCACACCAGTAGTCCTAATTATTTCTTACAGTGCCCTGTCTCCTGCGGAGCCCGTCTATTCCCCATGGTCCTTACGGAGTCCCCAGCATCCACTACGGACTACGAGAAATAGATTTACCGGTAAGTAAAATCTTATTTTTTGGTATGCTGTTTGGGCAACAGCATACCTGCACCGTGGGAGTTAGGGGCAAAACGGTCACCGGCCTTGCGAGGTGTCAGAGCCGCTTCCCTGCTGCAGGACCACCGTCCTTAGAGGTTGTTGCACACCCCTAACGATAGCCTGAAGTCGAAATCAGTGGTGAGTACAAACCGGGGGCCCTGCTAGGGGGGTCCCCCAGTTCTTGGTGCGTCAGAACGCATGGGCGGCATACAGGACCCTCCTGGGGGCGGGGGGGGGGGGGCAGCTATAACTCTCCTGTATACACTGGCAGTGGTTGGTAAAACTAGCACTTGTGTGATGTTTTTTACTCAAGGGGAGACTTTTGCCAGTATAAATATGATTGAAACTCCGGCGCCATTACAGGGGGCGGAGCTTCCTCAGAGCGGGACCGGCTGTGTCTTGGCGCCTCTACTTAAAGCTGCAGCAGCAGGCACACACAGCTCCTCCAGACATTCAGGATACACAGGAAAACTGGTACAGGGGTGTAGCAAAGGGTGAGAGCCGCTATTGTACACTAATCTGTGTCCTGGAAAGGAGAAAATAAAACTCTGTTTCACCGTGATATATCAGCTTGCAGCTTCACTGGGGCTGCTTAGCTTGGGTGTGCTGTTCCTTTCCCTGTGTCTCCCTCTCACATACAGTTAGGACAGGCTTGCTATCATATTACTTGTCTGTGTGTGTGTGTGTGTGTGTGTGTGTGTGTAGTGTTTACTGTAAACATGGTAAAACACCAAGTATGCAGTGTTTGTCGCACCAGATTCTCTCCTCCTACGCCTGGTTCATTATCATGTAAGCAATGTAGTCAGTCCTCACAGCACAGTGAGGGGGTGGGGGTCAAGAGCCTTCCTGGCTAGGTGCTATAAAAAACATGTCAGATATCTCAGCTCACTGCTAATGCTCAAAAAACTCAACAATTGCAGCAGGCTGTTAAAGACCTGCCTGCAAGGGCAGAGCAGCCCCCACCCCCCACTAATTCAGGACCACAAAAACGTGGGTTACCTGCTTCACTCTCAGATTCAGATGAGGAAATACTGGAGGAGGGGGGGAGTTGGAACCTATTACTGGGGATTCCCCTTCTGCACAGGGTATTGATCCCCTCATTTTAGCTATACGGGACGTATTAAAACTCCCTCTAGAGGACGCTGTGACACAGCAGTCGTTTTTCTTCACACAGAACAAGCCCAGTGTCACTTTCCCAGATTTTGCAGAGTTAGATGACCTATTTAAGTTAGCCTGGAAAAATTCAGATAAAAAATACCAAGTGTCAAAACAGTTTACGCACACTTTCCCATTTTCTTCTGAAGGCAGAAAATTCTGGGAAGAACCCCCGGCTGTGGACGTATCATTCTCGCACCTAACCAAGAAGGCGGTACTGTCAGCCCCGGTCTCCTTCACCATGAAGGACCCTGGGGATAGGAAGATAGAGACTACACTAAAATCTATCTACACAGCAGCGGGTATGTTTCAAAGACTGGTCATATCAGTTTGCTGGATGACTCATGCCATTCATATCTGGGCTACTCAGATTCAAGATTACCTCTCGGGGTGAATATGCAGTCACTAGTGTGACTCACCTGAAACACATTCAGGACACTGCACGTGTCCTTTGGGACTCTCAAGGAGATAGGCAATATTAATGCTAGGACCACTGCTATTGCAGGGCTTTGTGGTTGCGTCAGTGGATAGTGGATGCAGAGTCTAAGCGCAGTGTCAAGTCTTTCCCCTTTCAAGGGAATGGCTCTTCGGGGTAGAATTGGATACGTGGATTTCTAAAGTTACTGCGGGGAAATCCACGTTTCTCCCCTCTGTGGCCCCGCCGGCTAGGCGTACCTACCCAGAGCCGTCTACCCAGTCCTTTCAGTCTGTCAGGTTTAGATCTAGGGCCAGAGTTGCCTCCAACGTGGCTAGAGTCACCAGAGGTAAGACAAGAAAACCAGCAATCGCCAGTTCTCAAGAGAGCACCGGTACAGCTTCCACTAAGGCCTCAGCATGACGGTGCCCACCCACCCCGAGGGGATCTTGAGGTGGGAGCTCGGCTGCGTCATTTTAGCCACATCTGGGAAAATTGCTGCCAGGATACCTGAGTCAAGGACCTCATTATTCAGGGCTACAAGCTTCGAGTTAGACAGTACTCGTCCCCATCGATTTTTCAAATCAAGCTTACCAGCTTTGGAGGATACACGAGTTACGCTGCAACAGGCCATCCTAAAGTTGGCCCAATCCAGTGCCGCTGCATCAACAGGGAAAGGGTTGCTACTCCAACCTGTTCGTGGTGCCGAAACCGGACGGTTCAGTAAGACCCTCTCTGAATCTGAAATCCTTGAACCCTTACCTAAAGGTTTTCAGGTTCAAGATGGAATCCTTGCGAGCAGTGATAGCGAGTCTGGAAGGACAAGAATTCATGATCTCCCTGGATATCAAGGATGCCTATCTCCATATCCCTATTTGTCCACCTCTTCAGGCTTACCTGAGATTTGCCCTACTGAACGATCATTACCAGTTCCAGGCGCTACCCTTCGGCCTGTCCACAGCTCCGAGGGTATTCACGAAGGTGATGGCGGAGATCATGTTCCAACTCCAGGTCAAGGGCGTCAATGTTGTCCCTTATCTGGACGATCTCTTAATAAAAGCGAGATCCAGGGAGCTTTTATTTCTCTATATCGATCGCACTATTCAGCTTCGGTCACACCATGGGTGGATCCTCAATTGGGAATGTTGCTGGATGCTGTGGCCCAGAAAGGGTTCCTCCCAGAGGAAAAAGCGAGAACACTTCAGGAGATGGTCCACATGGTTCTCCGGCCTACTCGAATATCCATCCATCCAATAAGATTGTTGGGGAAGATGGTTGCCTCTTACGAGGCGATCCAGTATGGAAGGTTCCATGCCAGAACATTTCAATTAGATCTCCTGAGCAAGTGGTCCGGATCACATCTTAAGATGCACCGGATAATTCGGCTGTCACCGCAGGCCAGGATTTCCCTCCTGTGGTGGCTGCAGTCCTCCAACCTACTGGAAGGCCGACGTTTCGGGATTCGGGATTGGATCCTCCTCACGACAGATGCGAGTCTGAGAGGATGGGGAGCTGTCACCCAGGGAGCACAGTTCCAGGGCAGGTGGTCAGCCCACGAAGCCCTCCTTTCGATCAACATTCTGGAACTTCGGGCGATCTACAATGCCCTGATTCAGGCCTCTCCTCTACTTAGGGATCACGCGATCCAGGTACAGTTGGACAACGCCACGGCAGTAGCATACATCAGTCGACAGGGAGGAACAAAAAGTAGGGCCTGCATGCGAGAGGTGTCAAAGATACGACTCTGGGCAGAAAGAAATACAAGAGAACTGTCCTCTGTCTTCCTTCCGGTATTGGAAAACTGGTAAGCCGACTTCTTGAGTTGTCATGATCTCCACCCGGGAGAGTGGGTGCTTCACCATCAAGTGTTTCTCTTACGTCCTAGAGTATGCTGGACTCCACATTAATACCACCCGGGTCCACCAGGAGCCATTGGCACTTTAAGAGTTTGAGAGTGTGAGCTGGCTCCTCCCTCTATACCCCTCCTACCAGACCCAGTTTAGAAAATGTGCCCGGAGGAGCCGGTCACAGCTAGAGAAGCTCTACAGAGCTTTTCTAGTAAAGTTTTTACAGGGAGGCTGCTGGCAACAGACTCCCTGCAGCGAGGGACTAAGGGGGAAAGCAGAGTCCGCCCTGCGGGGTCTGAGCCACTGTCTCTGCTGACTGGACACAGCTCCAGGGGGGTCTGATCGGTCTCCGCCACAGGGGACCGCTCGCCCCAGCAGCATGCTGCCAACCTCTTACAGAGCTGAAGAAGTGGTGAGTGAGACACCGACCCCCTTAGCAAGCAGGGGGCCGGTGTGAAGATGGCGGCAGCGGGGAGGGAGCCGCAGTACCACTACGCTCCTGGGAAGGCTCAGTGGTACATGGTGCGGCGCTTTGAGGGGCGCCCTGGGCCAGCGCTTACCCCCTACACTGGTCCAGAAGCCTGTCGGGGTCCTCGGATCTCAGCCAGCACAAATTCCTCAGGCCAGTATAATCCATGAAGAGCGGGAAGACCGCGCCATTAAGGGGGCGGAGCTTCTCAGAGCGGACCCAGCAGCGTTTCAGCGCCATTTTTCTGCCTGCACAGCGCTGAGAGGAAGAACAGGTACCTCCACAGCAACTCCAGCTATCTGTACACGGTACCAGGGGGTTGTAGAAGGGAGCGGAGGCTGTAATAAGACTGTGTGTCCTATTAAGGTGCACAGTCAGCACTGACAAGGGGTCTCCCTTTGCTTAAAAGCGCTGTGTGTGGGTTGGCTCCAATCTCCGTGTCTCTCTTGCCATTCTTGGGGGGGAAACTCTGTCTGCCCTCACCTGTGTGTGTGGAGTGTTTGGTGGTCTCCTTTAGCTATGTCCAGGGACACTTTGTCATATGCTGCAGAGGATTTATCCTCCCAGAATGATCCCATTCCATGTAATCAGGATAGCACTGGTTTAGCACAGATACCAGCAAGGGAGCCTGAGTGGTTTTCCTCTATCAAATCTTGGATTTATCAGTTTTCTGACAGGGTCGTAAGTAATAAATCTGCAACCCAGGTATTACAGAGCTCTATGGCAGTTTGGCCGGTTTCTGGTACCTCAGGACGCCCCGCTATATACCCCCACAAACGTGCGCTTGTGCATGTCACACAAGACGACACGGATACCGATTCTGATACCACAGACGGTGATGGGTATTTGTTGCAGGGGTCCACATCTCTTGCAAGGGGGGTGCAATTGTTGATAGAGGCTATCAGGGATGTTTTGAATGTTAATGATACCACACCTGAGCAGGTTGAGGAGGCTTTCTTTACTGAAAATTAAAAAAGCCTCGCTAACCTTCCCTGCATCAAAGGAATTGAATGCTATATTTGAAAAAGCATGGGTAAACCCTGAGAAAAAATTCCAGGTCCCTAAAAGGGTCCAAGTGGCGTTTCCTTTCCCTGAGGAGGATAGGAAAAAATGGGAAAACCCGCTGATTGTTGACGCATCTGTGTCCAGACTCTCAAAGAAGGTGGTTTTGCCTGTTCCAGGATCTACTGCCTTAAAGGAGCCGGCTTATAGAATAATTGATAACACGCTTAAATCAATGTACTCTGCTTCAGGGGCGATATTACGTTCCACTATTGCTACCGCATGGATTGCAAAGGCAATAGTAAAGTGGTCAGCTACCTTACTTGAGGATTTGGATAGGATGGATAGGGATGATGTTGCATTATATTTACGCAATATACATGATTCAGCAGGTTTTATGGTAGAATCCATGAAAGACCTGGGTTCCATGGCTGCGGGAATATCTTCCATGTCTGTTTCAGCTCGTCAGGGACTGTGGCTGCGCCAGTGGTCAGCCGACGCTGAATCCAGAAAAAGTGTGGAGTCCCTACCCTATACAGGTCAGGCTCTCTCTGGAGACGCTCTAGACGCGTGGATATCCACGGCTACAGCGGGTAAGTCTCCGTTTCTTCCCTCAGCAGCACCTGCTCCGAAGAAATCCTTCTCTTCATCTGCAACGCAGTCCTTTCGGCCTAACAAGCCTAGAAGGGCCAGAACAACGTCCAATACCTTCTGTAGGGGAGGTCGAGTTAAGTCCCAAGAAACCTGCAGCTGCAGTTTCCAGGGAACAAAAGCCTGCTTCAGGTACGCCAAAGTCCTCCGCATGACGGTGGACTGCGCAGCCTAGAGGTTGGGCCAGTGGGAGTGTGATCAGACACTTCAGTCAGGTCTGGGTATCGTCAGGCCTGGATCCCTGGGTGATAGATATTGTATCCCAGGGATACAGGCTGGAATTTCAAAGTCTCCCTCCTCATCGCTTTTTCAAATCAGGCTTACCAACTCTGTTGGCAGACAGCACTGTTCTACAAGACGCTGTCCAAAAATTGGTGGAGGCACAGGTCATTGTGCCAGTACCACCTCACATGCAGACCCCAAAGGTTACTATTCGAACCTTTTCGTGGTACCGAAACTGGATGGTTGGTCAGGCCCATTTTGAACCTAAAATCATTGAACCCCTTTCTAAAGGAGTTCAAGTTCAAGATTGAATCTCTCAGGGCGGTGATATCAGGCCTGGAAGAGGGGGAATTCCTGGTATCCCTGGATATCAAGGATGCGTACCTCCACATTCCGATCTGGCTGCCGCATCAGGCTTATCTCCGTTTCGCATTGCTGGGCTGTCATTTCCAGTTCCAGGCCCTGCCATTCGGCCTCTCCACAGCACCAAGGGTGTTTACCAAGGTGATGGTAGAAATGATGGTTTTCCTCTGCAAACAGGGTGTGAACATCATTCCATATCTGGACGATCTGCTGATAAAGGCATCGTCCAAGGAGAAGCTGCTACAGTCCATTGTTCTCACAACACGCCTCCTCGGGAGTCATGGTTGGATTCTGAACCTTCCAAAGTCACATTTGGAACCAACCCAGAGGTTGTCCTTTCTGGGAACGATCCTGGACACAGAAGTGCAGAAGGTGTTTCTTCCGCAGGAAAAAGCGTTGGTGATACAAACTATGGTCCGGGATGTCCTGAAGCCAGCTCGGGTGTCGGTTCATCAATGCATTCGCCTGTTGGGAAAGATGGTTGCCTCTTACGAGGCCACCATCTCTTTTGGACCCAGTCTATACCCCATCATAATTCATTCCGCCAATATCCCTTATGGACTACGAGAAAAGGATTTACCGGTAGGCAATTATAATCCTACTTTGTGTTTTGTTTTTTGTTTTTTTTTAAGAGTCCATGGCTTTCATCTAGGTAGAATTGCAGTGCTCCTGTGTTCTGTATATGGCTCTTGCCTGCCCTCTGCCCTGGTGAGGGTAAAAGAGGGATAATTACTAACCCATTCAAATATATTAGTTCAGATGTGTGTAATAGTCATTTAGAATCCATGACCTGCTGTGCATAACTGAGGAGCAGAGTTTAGTAACACTGTCCTAGAATAGTAGTGGTTAAAAAAACCCCAAAGGGCTCCTTATTCAAGTTCAGTGTATCCTATTGACAGTCATAATTGTCCACAGAAGAATACCGATATAGTAGTAATGTCTACATGTTCATGTCGACACTTCAGAAATGCCGTAATAGTCACAAGGTCAACAATCTATTTTTGCAGTAACCCTAACACTGTCTACACTTGATAAATGCCTAGTTTTTATGCCTGTGCCCAACAGCTGAACAACCGGCTTAACATTCTTATATGCGGTGTAATGGGCGAAATATAGTGATATTGCTAAGTGGCTATTGTAGTGACATTAACACTTCTGTGTTCTCTCTCTTTTGTCAGGGCTATGATGTTCAACCTGTCTGTAGCCTGTAACCACAGTCATTTTGCTAGACTGTTTCAGAAGCAGCTTGTCCAGGTAAACCATGATGTGTGAGCCAGTGTGTTCAGTATGTTTGAGTGCTGTGTTTTTGCCCTGTGGCTGGTGCCAAGTGTTTTCTTTGAAAGATCAGTCTATCTGCATCATGCTAGTTCTTTCCTTAAAACCATTCTTTCACTACACAATTATGACATCTATGTGAAAATGTGTATCCTTCACTTTTAGCACAGACATTTTACTGGTTTATAAGGTGAATTTTTCCATGAGCTGCAACATCATAAACTATTAGCTATATTCCGTGCTAGATCCATCCTGCTTTCAGTTTTGTGATATGTCAAAAACTGTAAGACACTGGAGTTAGTGTCTCATGGTCGGTCTATCTGTCTGTCTATCTGTCTGTCTGTCTGTCTGTCTGTCTGTCTGTCTGTCTATCTATCTATCTTATATATAATGTAGAAAAGGGCTGGCACTCGTATCAATATCACATTACATACAGCCGGTGCCCTCACAAAGCATGTGAATACTCATCTTTTGGGAGCGGCACCTCAGGCTTCACAAATGAACACACAACGTAAGATAAGTTGCATTAACGTTTCAGTTCTTTAAACTGTCTTCAGAATGTCACATACAATAAAAAGAACATACCTTTTATGTAGACAACCACACCGCGTGCATTCGGCCCGCCAGAGCGGGACTGCCCACTCGTCCAGAGGCACTTCCAATGACGTCACCACGTAGCCGCAGCTCAGGCGTGTCAGTGTCCCATCACCATGGTTACATAGTTAAACACCCATCACCACGATCACATGAAAACTCTGTAAGGACAGTACAATGCAATGTATAATGCTTTAGTCCACATAAGATTATACCGATAATGCTGTAAATGAAGGTATATCATGTAAGGCATTAAATCACCATACTTAATGATCTTACTAGCATCAGGGGAATCCTTAATGCTATCGTAAAAGTAATATCACTGCTAATTATCATATACAGTAATCGATAGTCGATCCAATTCCTATAAAAAACTGCCAAAGGCTATACCTTCATTCAGTCCCTTAGGATGAATTACCTGTAATCTGGCAATCCATCGTGCTTCACACTGTAGTAAGTTGAGAGGTCTATTACCTCCCCTTAGAGTCGGGGGTATGTGGTCTATCATCCTGTATCTAATTGAGGCTAGAGGATGTTTCGCTGCCACAAAGTGTCTAGCGACCGGTTGATCGCTCTCTACCGTAATTAAAGCATTACAAATCGCAGAACGGTGTGCGTACATTCTCTCTTTAAACTTTCTTTCGTCTTTCCGACATAGGAGAGTCCGCAGGGACAAATGATTTGATAGACCACAAAGGTCATATTACAATCCATTAACAAACGGATATTAATTTTCTTCCCGGTCTGGGGATGCGGGAACGCATCTCCCGGTATCAGGAATCGGCAGGTGACACGAGCACCAAATGCACCCTATCTTTTGACTCGTTTTTACTAACATATCGCGCAGATTACGTCCGCTTGAGTAATAGGACAAAAGATCGGTGTTAGATAAATTTGCATTTTTATCTGATTTTACTAAAGGCCAATGTTTTCTTGCTATCCTGTTAATTGCTGGTGATAAGTTGTTAAATTTATTTACCCAGTAGAGCTTCTCTAGTGTCTCCCTACTAATCTATTTTTTAACCAGTAATGATGCTCTATCCATGGACAGAATTTTTCGCTTAGATTCTTGCAGTAATTTTAAAGAATAGCCCGATGTATCAATTTCTCAATTAGTGCTTCTGCTCTTACTGGATCACTATTAATTCTCTGAATCCTTACCATTTGTGAGTATGGCAACCCTCTTTTAGGATGGCAATACTTTTAGGATGGCAACTATTGGCCTGAAGCAGGTTATTCCTATCAGTAGATTTTGAATAGACTGTGGTTACCAATTGCTGGTCAGTAATGCTGATGTTCACATCCAAAAAGTTTATTTCACGATCACTGATTGCGAAAGTAAACTTAATGGGACCCTCCCCCCTCATTATACTCTTTGATGGTGTTCTCAAATAACAATTTACTACCTTTCCATATGACAAATAAATAGTCAATGAAACGGGTAAATAAAATGATGTTTTAGCTAACCTGAGGGTTGGAAAAAAATAATTCCTTTTCTACCGCGAACATCACAATATTTGCATATGAAGGGGCGACGCTATTACCCATCATGCAACCCCTTGCTTGCAAATAAAATTCCCCATCATAAAGGAAAACATTTTCACTTAAGTCAATTCTAGCAAAGCCACAATAACCTCAATTACAGGTATAGAAAAAATACCGCTCTTGAGTAGAAATCTATTAACCGCAGCTAACCCCATCTCATGGGGAATAGAAGTGTATAAGCTAACATCATCTATATTAGCTAAAAAGCAATCAGGAGGAATATAATCCAAAGTTTCCAATTTATTCAACAAAGAGGTAGTATCCAATAGAAAATTAGATTCTCTTTGAATTAATGGTTGCAGAAGAAAATCGAGGAATACCGCTGTTGGTTGTTATAGGGATCCACGGGCCGACACAATTGGACACCCAGGAGAATGCGTTTCGTTCTTGTGAATTTTTGGCAAGGTGTAAAAGAGAGGCACAACTGGGTATTCAGGTAATAAAACGTCCATGGTTTCTGAAGAGATGAAATTGATATCAACAGCCCGTTGCAATATTTCCTTAACTTCCTTCCTTCCTTGAAGTTTTCTATAGACACCTGGATCTGATAGTTGGTTGTTGATTTCACATTTATAGTCGCATAAGTCCTGAAGCACTATCGCTCCCCTGTTGTCTGCAGGGCAAATGATAATTTGGCCATTTAGATGATAGCTGTTTCAATGCTTGTTTTTCTATGGGTGTTAAATTGGGATGCTGTGCCCTCGAATTCTTCACTACGTCTTGTGCCTCCACTTCCAATATGTGCATTAATGTTTTCAAACTAGCATTGTTAGAAAACGGATCAAAAGTGGAACGGGGGGCGAATTGTTTTAGACAAACTGGAATTTTTGTTTCCTTCACCTTAGGCTCTAATTTCTGTCCCCCAAAGAATTCCTTTAATTTGAGTTTGCGTTGGAAGGAATATTTTTCAATATTCCATTGAAACGCCTGAAAGTTATTTGAAGGTTCATAGGATAAACCTTTTCCCAAAAGACTACTATTTCACTACTAGATAACTCATAGGATGAAATACTGCAAATTAGTTGCGACCTGTCCGAAGCGGTCTTCCCACTCTTCCTCTGGTTCTACCCGCTGCGTCGCGTGTTTTTTCTTTTTGCCCTGGTTTTGTTGCCCGTGTAGATACCCCTTAAGGGCCCTCGGCTTGTATAATTTGCTCAGTTTCAGTATTGGAGCTACCGGTCTCTGCTGAAGATTCAGTATCAAATCTCCCATGCAGTTTTTTTTGTCGTTTAAAAAATGGTTGTCTGGACTCCACCTGAGTCCCACTTACATACTGTATGTTTCTCATAGTCAAGGTCTACTTTTAGACGCTTTTCTTTCTTGAAACGAATCAACTCTCTTTTATACTGACTGACCTGTGTGTTCAATTTTGTGAGCCACTCTGTATCTACATCACTTGTGAGAGTGGGTACGTGTATTTCCTCAAACTCCACATTCTTGTTCTTAATTTTCTCCAGCTCCTAAATTGATTGCTCTATCACCAGTAAAGTAAGATCTAGCGAACATTTATTCATGATAGCAATCCAACGTTTACAAAATAAGGGATCGTGTCTCCCAATAGTTGGGCAATTGCGCACCCTGAAACCCCTCTGCATTTTTTTGTCTTTATAGTAATCACTCAGGGTTACGCTGTGAAGGTAGAAATCTACTTCCTTCTTTTTTAGATGGAGCAAATCTTTCAAAATTATGGGAGAGAGCGACCAACCGGTCGCTAGACACTTTGTGGCAGCGAAACTTCCTCTAGCCTCAATTAGATACAGGATGATAGACCACATACCCCCGTCTCTAAAGGTGGGTACACACTGGCCGATATATCATCCGTTCTGTTGAACGGCCGATATATCGTGGGTCCATCGGCTAGTGTGTACGGGCGATATGTCTGTGAACGCCGTCGTTCACAAACATATTGCGTCAGCCCCGCAGCACAGCCGACTGCCAATATGTCTACCAATATATTGGCGCATCGCTGTGTGTGTACGGGCGACCAGCCGGCCTCCCGTACATATGTTGCGGCGGCCGGCGGTGATTGACAGCTGAACTGGGCGGGCGTGTGTACGTCCAAAGATATATCCCGCAGATCAGTTGATCTGCAGATATATCTATCAGTGTGTACCCACCCTTAGGGTAGTTAATAGACCTCTCAAATTACTACAGTGTGAAGCACAAAGGATTGCCAGATTACAGGTTATTCATCCTAAGGGATTGAATGAAGGTATAGCCTTTGACAGTTTTTTATAGGAATTGGATCGACTAACGATTACAGTATATGATAATTAGCAGTGATATACCTTGAGCTGCGGCTACGTGGTGACGTCATTGGAAGGCACCACCGGACGGGTGGGCAGTCTCGCTCTGGCGGGCCGAATGCACGTGGTGTGGTGGTCTACATAAAAGGTATGTTCTTTTTATTGTATGTGACATTCTGAAGACAGTTTAAAGAACTGAAACGTTAATGCAACTTACCTGACGTTGTGTGTTCATTTGTAAAGCTTGGAGTGCCGCAGACGAAAGATGAGTGAGTGTATATGTGTATATATATATATATATATATGTGTGTGTGTGTGTGTGTGTGTCTATCTATCTATCTGGGAAAGAATCAGCGGCACTCCACATCTTTTCAAATGCAAATGTATTCAAAATTTACATGTACAAGTTAAACAACGTTTTGGGACTCATGACCCTGTTTTCGAGGTGTACATGCTAAGAAAAACGAGTTTTATGGTAAAAACTTACCTTTGTTAAAACTCTTTCTGCGAGGTACACTGGGCTCCACAAGGATTGGACAATGGGGGTGTAGAGTAGGATCTTGATCCGAGGCACCAACAGGCTCAAAGCTTTGACTGTTCCCAGAATGCACAGCGCCGCCTCCTATATCACCCCGCCTCCCAGCACAGGAGCTCAGTTTTTAGTTAACCAGCCCAATGCAGTAGCAGGAAAAGAGACGACAACGGTTAGTAGCCACATACACCACACTCTCACGACAGGAGAAGTGTCAGCGGCTAATGCCATACCAACCCAAAGAAGCTAAGTGCGTCAGGGTGGGCGCCTTGTGGAGCCCAGTGTACCTCGCAGAAAGAGTTTTAACAAAGGTAAGTTCATACCATAACACTCGTTTTCTGCTGCGGGGTACACTGGGCTCCACAAGGATTGGACAGTGGGGATGTCCTAAAGCAGTTCCTTATGGGAGGGGACGCACTGTAGCGGGCACAAGAACCCGGCCTCCAAGGAAGCATCCTGGGAAGCGGCAGTATCGAAGGCATAGAACCTTATGAACGTGTTCCCTGAGGACCACGTAGCCGCCTTGCACAATTGATCAAGGGTCGCACCACGTTGGGCCGCCCAAGAAGGTCCAACAGACCGAGTAGAATGGGCCTTAATGTGATCAGGAGCAGAGAGACCAGCCTTCACATAAGCATGTGCAATCACCATTCTAATCCATCTGGCCAGAGTTTGCTTGTGAGCAGGCCAGCCACGTTTGTGAAATCCAAACAAAACAAAGAGAGAATCAGATTTTCGAATAGAAGCAGTTCTCTTCACATAGATACGGAGAGCCCGTACCACGTCCAAAGACCGCTCTTTGGGAGACAAATCAGGAGAGACAACGGCGGGAACCACAATCTCCTGATTAAGGTGGAACGAAGAAACCACCTTAGGTAAATATCCGGGACGAGTCCTAAGAACCGCCCTGTCACGGTGAAAAATCAGATATGGGGAACTACAAAACAAGGCACCCAGATCCGACACTCTTCTAGCAGAGGCAATAGCCAGCAAGAACACCACCTTAAGGGAAAGCCACTTAAGGTCAGCTGAACCAAGAGGTTCAAATGGAGGCTCCTGCAACGCCTCCAAAACCACCGACAAGTCCCAAGGAGCCACAGGCGGGACATAGGGAGGTTGGATACGCAACACACCCTGAGTGAAAGTATGAACATCAGGTAAAGTCGCAATTTTTCTCTGAAACCACACCGACAAGGCAGAAATATGAACCTTGAGGGAGGCCGGACGCAGGCCTAAATCTAGGCCTTGCTGCAGAAAAACCAAAAGTTTGGCTGTACTAAACTTGGAAGCGTCATAATTGTTAGATGCGCACCAAACAAAGTAGGAATGCCAGACCCTATGATAAATCCGAGCAGAAGCCGGTTTCCGGGCCCGCAACATAGTTTTAATGACCCCTTCAGAAAACCCTTTAGCCCTCAAGACGGAAGCTTCAAGAGCCACGCCGTCAAAGATAGTCGGGCTAGGTCCTGGTAGACACATGGGCCCTGAACGAGGAGGTCTGGGCGTTGTGGAAGTAGAATTGGACGCTCTGACGATAGGCCCTGCAGGTCTGAGAACCAGTACCGTCTGGGCCACGCTGGAGCTATGAGAAGCAGATTTCCTTTTTCTTGCTTGAACTTCCGAATTACCCTGGGCAGGAGTGACACATGGAGGAAACACATACGGCAGCCGAAACCTCCACGGCACCGCCAGCGCATCCACGAATGCTGCTTGAGGATCCCTTGTCCTTGCTCCGAAGACCGGAACCTTGTGATTGTGTTGAGACGCCATCAGATCCACGTCTGGAAGACTCCACTTTTCCACGAGGAGTTGAAACACTTCTGGATGGAGGCCCCACTCGCCGGCATGCACGTCCTGACGATTGAGAAAGTCCGCTTCCCATTTCAGGACTCCCGGAATGAATATTGCCGATATGGCCGGTAGATGGCGTTCCGCCCAACGCAGAATCCGTGAGACTTCCTTCATTGCCAAACGGCTTCAAGTGCCGCCTTGATGATTTATGTAAGCCACTGTGGTGGCGTTGTCCGACTGTACATGAACAGGACGGTTCTGAATTAAATGCTGGGCCAAGGCATTGAAGACCGCCTGCAATTCCAGAATGTTGATCGAGAGGAGAGATTCCTCCTCGGTCCACCGACACAGAAGGAAGTGTTGCTCCAGCACCGCGCCCCAACCTCTTAGACTGGCATCTGTCGTCAACCGGATATCCAGAAGGAACGACCCCTGCACAATTGTTGGTCCTGGAGCCAACTGTGTAGCGACAGACGGACCTCCGGAGTCAAGAAGATCATTTGAGATCTGATCCGGTGAGGCAGGCCGTCCCACTTGGCTAGAATCAGCCTCTGGAGGTGGCGAGAATGGAATTGACCATACTCCACCATGTCGAATGCTGATACCATTAGGCCCAGCACCTGCATTGCCGAATGTATCGACACTTGTGGACGAGAAAGGAAGCAACGAATCCTGTCCTGAATCTTCAGGACTTTCTCCTGAGACAAGAACAACCTCTGGTTGTGAGTGTCCAACAACGCTCCCAGGTGCACAATGCTCTGAGCAGGGACCATGGAGGATTTCTTCCAGTTGATGAGCCACCTGTGGGCTTGTAGAAACCGGACCGTCATATCCAGATGACGCATGAGAAGATCTGGGTAATTTGCCAGGATTAACAAGTCGTCCAGATACGGCAGTATCCTGACCCCTTGACGGCGGTGTACCACCGTCATCACCGCCATAACTTTGGTGAAGACTCACGGAGCCGTTGTTAAACCAAAAGGTAACACCCGAAACTGGTAATGTAGGTTGCCAATAGCGAACCTCAGGTATTGTTGATGTGACACTGCTATAGGAATATGCAGGTAAGCATCCTGTATGTCCAGGGAGACCATGTATTCCCCAAGTTCCAAGGCCAGAACTATAGAGCTAAGGGTTTCCATACGGAACTTGGAAACCTTCACAAACCTGTTCAATGCCTTGAGGTTGAGAATGGGCCGGGAGGACCCATTCAGTTTCGGGACTAGAAACAGCGGAGAATAGCACCCTCGGCCCCTGTGAGCAAGAGGCACCTGTACTACGACTCCTGTATCCAGGAGAGTCTGTACCACCGAGTGTAGAGTGTTTGCCTTTGTCTGGTCCAAAGGGACGTCTGTCTGGCAAAATCGATGAGGGGGTCGGTATTTGAAGGCTATGGCGTAACCTCGAGTGACGACTTCCCGTACCCAGGCATCTGAAGTGGTCTTCAACCATTCCTGGGTATACCCTAGAAGCCGGCCCCCCACCCTGGGATCCCCCAGGGGGAGGCCCGCCCCGTCATGCGGCAGGCTTATCGGTCTTGACAGCTGGCTGACGGGCAGCCCAGGCTCTTTTGGGCTTAGGCTTACCAGGTTTGGAAGTGCGGACCGGCTTATGGTACGCCTGACCTATTGCTTTACCGGAAGGACGAAAGGGGCGAAAGGACGTACCTTTAGCCTTCGACACAGAAGGAGCGGTATTAGGCAGACAGGCAGTTTTGGCAGTAGCCAAGTCAGCCACAATCTTATTTAAGTCCTCCCCAAACAGAATATCTCCCTTGAAAGGGAGTACCTCCAGGGTTTTTTTAGAGTCCAGATCCACAGACCAGGATCTCAGCCACAATATCCGGCGAGCCAGGACTGACATAGTAGAGGCCTTGGCTGCTAGGATACCGGCATCAGAAGCCGCCTCTTTAATATATCGAGAAGCTGTGACAATATATGACAAGTATTGTCTAGCATGGTCAGAAGAGATTTCAGCTTCTAACTCTAAGGCCCATGCTTCAATAGCCTCTGCAGCCCATGTAGCTGCAATAGTGGGCCTTTGTGCAGCACCCGTGAGGGTGTAAATCGTTTTCAGACAACCCTCTACACGTTTATCCGTAGGCTCTTTTAGAGACGTGACGGTAGTGACAGGTAGAGCTCAGGAAACCACCATCCTAGCCACATGTGAGTCTACTGGAGGAGGCGTTTCCCAAATTTTAGACAGCTCCGGCGCGAGGGGATAGCGAGCCAGCATCTCTTTTTGAGGCACAAACTTCGTACCCGGGTTTTCCCAGGGTTCCTGACGTATAACCACTAGGTGGTCAGAGTGAGGTAAAACTTGCTTAACCACCTTCTGACACTTGAACCTATCTGGTTTCTTAGGAGGGACGGATGGCTCGGGATCATCTGTAATCTGCAGAATTAACTTAATAGCCTCCAAAAGATCAGGAACATCCACATGTGAACTACCCTCCCCATCAGCCATATCTGAGTCAGAACCTGAGGGGTCAGTATATGTGCCGTCTTCATCAGGCGAGGTGTCAGTGACAGCAGTTCATTGTGAGGAGATAAGCGCTCGCTTAGAGGACCTCTTGGACTTGGGCGAGCGTTGGTTCAGACTTTTTAGTAGTCAAGGACTGGTTCAACTTATTTAATTGAGCAGATAAATCGTCCGCCCACGGCGGGTTAGCTGCAGGGACCACATACGGTTGCACCGGCATTGGGGGTCCCATAGGGGGAGTTAGTTTATGAACTAGCGTATGCAGAAGCGTGGAAAAAGCGGCCCACGGTGGGTCAGTATGTGCCTCATTGCCACAGTCCCACTGGGGGGCAAGGAGCCCCCAGAACCAGAGCCCACAGCTGCTATATTCTCCTCATATGGCCCCGTGGCGTCAGCAACACCGGCAGTGTGTTCAGCCCCAGAACCTTACCCTCAGAAGCAGACATGATATAACTTGCAGTATGAGGTTAACACAGTACAATTATCAGCAGGACTATACCTCTGAACCCAAACCCCTGCGCAGTGTAGTCAGCACTAGCAGAGGCAAAGGAGAGATACGGTGACTAAATCACAGAGAAAAATATGTAATACAGTATATCTTTGTGAAAATCCTATATTAGATAACACCTGATGCACCAAGCCCCCTCAGGTTATGGAATATAGGGATAGCAGGTTGAGTGAAAGACACGAAATGGACACCACTTAGCTATCAAATGCACACACAGAAAGTCACAGTTTGTACAATGCAGAGGTTATTACTGACAATAATACTGCACTGGACTAGCTTACACAGCTATATAACAATAGATATAACAGTACACAGTAAGAACTGGATGTATATCACAGGGTAATTGTACTATAAAACCCTGACTAAGTGCACTCTTTCTTAACTATCACGGTCTAAAAAGGCAGGTAGAATACTTAAGTGTCTTGTAAAGTCACAGCACTGACAACCAGGCGGCTTTACATAGGAGGATTTGCCCAAGCAGTCCCAGGAACAGTGAGCTGAGGGATAATGGCGCCGCAGACACTGACGGGGAGTGAGGGAGAGACAGATATGCAGCTCCAGGGCTGGAACATTTGCAGAAAATGGCGCCCTGGGGCTGGGGGAGGGGCTTCAGGTCCAAGCTCTATCCCCCTGCTGGCAAAACCACCGGGTACTGCGGGCTCTAATAAAACGGTTTATAGAGAAAACCTGACCTGTCCCATGCCCTGGTGATCTAGTGGTATATCCTGTACTGCCACAGTGTCCACCGCCAGCGCGCGCGGCCCGCCTCCCACTGACCGCGCCAGATCGCGATAAAGACCGGGTCCTGCAAGCGGGACTCACTTACCACCTCCCGAAGCGCTGCCACGCGATCCTGGAGAGCCCCAGCCATGTGTGTCTAACGTGAAGAAAACCGCAGCCTCCGCTGTAGGTACCCTGCAACCAGGGCTCGGGAGTGTACAGCGCCGCTGGGGAGAGCTGGAGCTGCAGCAGTGAATGTCACAAGACATTTACCACCGCTGCTGCCCTTGAAGTCTTCACTTTTTACCTCATAAAAAGCTTTTCTTAGGGCTGCTTGGAGCAGCCCCTCTGTTAAGTGCCTGCTTACTGCAGCACCAACTTATAAAACTGAGCTCCTGTTCTTGGAGGCGGGGTGATATAGGAGGCGACGCTGTGCATTCTGGGAACAGTCAAAGCTTTGAGCCTGTTGGTGCCTCGGATCAAGATCCTACTCTACACCCCCATTGTCCAATCCTTGTGGAACCCAGTGTACCCCGCAGCAGAAATATCATTGTATACATGATAGAACGAGAACAGTAGCACAAGACCTGCCTTAAATAGGTAGCGCTTGCTCCCTCCTCCCGCTGCAGGCCGGGGCTGGTTCAGCCGCCACCGCTGCTGCTGACGGAAGTCCCGGCGGCTCCGGTCTCTGAAGTCATCCCTATAGCAACCTGATACGCTAACAGTACACTCTTCTCCCCGGCCCACTGTGGGAGCACTTCCTATGGGGAACAATTAAAGACATTTACAAACATTGCACTATCATCTCATCAATATATATACAATGTTACATGATGGATGGAACCGCAATGCATGGTGGCTGTGACAAACGTACATTATGTTATATGGTTGTACAAATATGCTTTTACAAGTATGCTTTAGAGTGTGATAGTTCACTAAAGGATAGTTGAATACAATGAATTATAATGTCGCTACATGCATGAATGTCTGCTCCTGCTGGCCAGTATGTAATGTTAAAAAACTTAAATTGTGCGAGGGTGGTAACAAGGATTCCTGGGGGCTTCTACCATCACATGGAGTGATAGATTATGAATTGGAAAGTATGTGTAATGGCATAATTGCCCTGTAGTAATATTGTTCACGTGATATTGCGATCTTAACGCAATTAATGACCCATGGGTGAATGGCCCATAGGACTGCCCTGCAATTGTCAAATGCCATGTCAAATGTAGCCATTAACTTTAATTGTTTGTAAAAAAAATTAAAAAAAATAAAAAAGAGAAAAAGAAAATAGTGAAGCAATTAGAGTAACATAATCAATTAAAAGTGTTGGCATTTGGATCATTTATGACGCGACTGGTGTCCCCACTGTGTATGAAAGTCCGACCTGAGTTCTATTTAAAAACTCTACTTATTCTAAGGAAAAGGGAAAACTACTGCACTAGTAATATATTGACTTCTGTTATATGTTTAGATTGACCCCATATTCTATATTATTACATAAATTTGAATCCGTTATGGGGGTGCTGCCACGTACTAGGTTGTTGCCAATAAATGGAAACTGGTTTACAAAAGAAGGGAAAGAAGATTGGATTTGGGTGGCGCACAAAAATAAATGACTTCATAAAATATAACTTTTAATTCATTATTATTATTGCACATTTAAAATATATATATAATATATTATATATTATTGCATTTATAATAATAATGAATTAATAGTTATATTTTATGAAGTAATTTATTTTTGTGCGCCACCCAAGACCAATCCTATTTAAAGACTCTAACTGAATTTCTCTTTCAATATGAATGGGTGTATCATATTAAGTCTATGTATCCAAGTAGCCTCCAGTTTTAATAATTTGCCACCTCTGTCTCCACCTCTTAGTTAACTAGGAATATGGTCTATAATCAAATGTTTGAGAGATAATGGGTGACTAGCCTGGACGCAGTGCCTGTTGACTGGTTGATCTGCCTGGTGGATGGCCAAGGCCTGCTTGATGGCCGAGCGATGAATAGCCATCCTTTCCTGAAGCGTCCTGGTGTTTTTGCCCACATAATATTTATTAAATGGGCAAATGATGATGTTCACCACATGAGTCATTTGGCATGTTAACACATGTCTGATTTGAAAAGTTATGTCACTGAGCGGATGTTGAAAGCTGGATCCCATGATCATATGTGAGCACGTTATGCAGTTTATACATTTATAGCAGGCTGGACATCTCTTCAGGAAGTTCGTTGTGGTTATGGATGTAGAGAAACCTGTGATATCTGTATGGACCACAGTATGTCGAATATTGCGTCCCCTAGTGTAACAAGCCTTACGGTGTTTGTGTTGAAAACATTTACGTTTTTTTTTTTATCAGAGGCCACTATGAGTGGCGTGCTGAATTCCACGGGCTGGCTGTATGGAACTGTATCCTCCAAGGGTTAATTGAGTCCTATTGTTTCTTCTCAGGGTGTAGTAGCTGTTCCCTCTGTATGTGTAGAATTTCAGATCTTTGTGTCCTTAAGGTGTTTAAGTCATACCCTTGATTGACAAATTTATCTATGATTTTATCCAGTTAAATTTTAGTGGATTCAGTGTCACTGGATATGCTTAGGAAGACCACATTTAAGTGGTTTAGGGTAGAAAGGTGTTACAATCTTTATCTTTGGAATAAAGTCCAGTTCGGATTTGTCCATCCCGTAAGTTTACTCGCACATATAAATAATTGATGGTTTCAGTGGTATTTTGAAACGTCAATTTGTTTGGTGAATCTCTACCATTGACTGACTCAAGCGTGGACTCTAGTGCCGATTGACTTCTGGTCCATATCATAAATTGATCATCTATGGGTGGTATTCAAATGATATATCATGCCCAATGTCTTTTCTAAAGTGATCCCTGTTGTCGCGCATATTGCGCCCATAGTTATCAGGTTTAACTGCGTAAAGGGTTGGACACCCTCACTACCACAGGGGTAGCGAGCTGAAATGATTATACCGCTACCGTCAGCAGAAACAGAACGGGTGTGGAAGGGGGTGAAAAGAATTGAATACCGCCCTAAATATCTATTATACATCAGGATGTATTGGGCATAAAGTTGTTTCTTGAAGAACATTTCTTCTTCCTCCCTGAACATGTATACATTGGCGTAGCTAGTCGCCGAATTACTGCCCTTCGCACACCCAGTGAATTGTTGAAGGAATGATCCATTATACATAAAGTAGTTGCAGCAGTTCCATGAGCAATGTTTGGTCAATATCGGTCATATTTTGTTCTTGCAAGAACATATGCATTAGGGTGCATCAAACGCCCCATGAATTTTTTAAAGTAAGAAAAATGATTTGTCCCCATGCTACATTTTTTAGAATTGTTAAGGATATATTGCATACAAATTTTGAAGAATCTGAGATGATATTTATGTGGCCCACCATGCCCCTGAAGATTAAAGATTTCTATTTATTTTAAATGCAATAACACTAGTTTTAACTTCTCTGATACAAGGACTTAAAACAATTTAGTAGGTTAATGATAAAGTGATTTATTCATTGTAAACAACTAAACAAAGAGATATAAGCAGAATTAGTGACGGAACAGTGAACAACATGTTACAGTTGGCTTATTACAAAGTTGAAACTCTTATTGCTGGCCGCTGGGCTTACGTAAGTTTGGTCTCTCTGTGATCATCTTCAGCTACTTGGAGTACATTTTGATAGTGCTCTTCCTTCTTAGCCGATGATAAGAAGTCTGAACTAAGCATGACACCACGTTCAGCACAATCATTGACAACATTCAATGCTTGAATATTTGTTTGTGAATTCTGATAAGCATCAGATTCTTTCCATTCACCAATGTCTTTCGTAAGAAAATCACTGTTTAGCTGAAGAATGTTAAACATAAACCATGAATCTATTTCTGATGTGACAAATCTGAAAAAGAAATAATGATTTGATTTATGTTTTGTGATTTGGATGGGAACAGCCATGATAGGCCCATGAGGCGTCATGCTGTTCCCTTTCTTTGTTATGTTCTTATGTTCTTAAATCATGTAAGACACGCATTCATGGCACACATACAAAAGTTGGCTTCATTTTGCTAAAGTTAGTTGTTTTGTATAATACAATACACCAGCTTTAGTACCAAGATACAGACAATTTTTGGGTGTGGAGGTGGACCACCTAAGTCAAATCGTACATCAAAAAAAATTTGCACAGTTGTTTCTCTTACGTCCTAGAGGATGCTGGGGACTCTGTAAGGACCATGGATATAGACGGGCTCCGCAGGAGACATGGGCACTATAAAGAACTTTAGAATGGGTGTGCACTGGCTCCTCCCTCTATGCCCCTCCTCCAGACCTCTGTTAGATCCTGTGCCCAGAGGAGACTGGGTGCATTACAGGGGAGCTCTCCTGAGTTTCTCTAAAAAAGACTTTTGTTAGGTTTTTTATTTTCAGGGAGCACTGCTGGCAACAGGCTCCCTGCATCGTGGGACTGAGGGGAGAGAAGCAGACCTATATAAATGTTAGGCTTTGCTTCTTAGGCTACTGGACACCATTAGCTCCAGAGGGTCGGAACGCAGGTCTCACCCTCGCCGTTCGTCCCGGAGCCGCGCCGCCGTCCTCCTCACAGAGCCGGAAGATAGAAGCCGGGTGAGTATAAGAAGAAAGAAGACTTCAAAGGCGGCAGAAGAGTTCAGATCTTCTCTGAGGTAACGCTGCGCGCCATTGCTCCCACACACAACACACACAGCGGGTGTAGGGCGCAGGGGGGGGGGGGGGGGGCGCCCTGGGCAGCAATAATAAACCTCTTGGGACTGGCTGACATATATGTATACTGCGGAGGCAGTATATTAAATAAACCCCCGCCAGTATTGAAAATTTGAGCGGGACCGAAGCCCGCCGGTGAGGGGGCGGAGCTTGATCCTCCAGCACTAACCAGCGCCATTTTCTCCACAGCACACTGCAGAGAGGCTGGCTCCCCGAACTCTCCCCTGCTGAACACGGTGACAGGGTGCAAAAAAGAGGGGGTGGGGCACATTTAATTGGCGCAGTGAGTGTATATATATATATAATTATATAAAAGCGCTGTTGTTACTGGGAATTTTGTTTCCAGTGTCAGGTGGCGCTGGGTGTGTGCTGGCATACTCTCTCTTTGTCTCTTCAAAGGGCCTTATTGGGGAACTGTCTCCATATAGATATATCCCTGAGTGTGTGGGGGTGTCGGTACGTGTGTGTCGGCATGTCTGAAGCGGAAGGCTCATCTAAGGAGGAGGTGGAGCAGATGATTGTGGTGTCTCCGTCGGCAACGCCGACACCTGATTGGTTGGATATGTTGAATGTTTTAAATGCAAATGTGTCCTTATTACATCAGAGATTGGACAAAGCAGAGTCCAGGGATAGGACAGGGAGTCAATCCATGGCTTTGACTGTGTCACAGGGCCCTTCAGGGTCTCAGAAACGTCCCCTGTCCCAAGTAGCAGGCACTGATACCGACACGGATTCTGACTCCAGTGTCAACTACGATGATGCGAGGTTACACCCAAGGGTGGACAAAAGTATACATTATATGATTATTGCAATAAAGGATGTTTTACATATCACAGATGACCCCTCTGTCCCTGACAAGAGGGTACACATGTTTAAGGAAAAGAAACCTGAGGTAACCTTTCCCCCATCCCATGAACTGAATGCGTTATTTGAAAAGGCTTGGGAAACTCCAGACAAGAAACTGCAGATTCCCAAGAGAATTGTGATGGCGTATCCTTTCCCTGCGCAGGACAGGTTACGGTGGGAATCCTCGCCCAGGGTGGACAAGGCGTTAACGCGCTTGTCCAAAAAGGTGGCGCTGCCGTCTCCAGACACGGCAGCCCTCAAGGATCCTGCTGATCGCAGACAGGAAACTACCTTAAAATCAATTTATGCACATACCGGGTGCCTTGCTCAGACCGGCAATAGCGTCGGCTTGGGTTTGTTGCGCTGTAGCAGCTTGGACGGATACTTTGTCAGCTGACATTGATACCATGGATAGGGATACCATTTTATTGACCTTAGGTCACATTAAAGACGCAGTCTTGTATATGAGAGACGCTCAGAGAGACGTTGGTCTGCTAGGTTCGAGAGCCAACGCCATGGCGATTTCTGCTAGGCGAGCCCTGTGGACCCGCCAATGGACGGGTGATGCCGACTCAAAGAGGCATATGGAAGTTTTGCCTTACAAAGGTGAGGATTTATTTGTCGAAGGTCTCGCGGACCTGGTTTCCACAGCTACCGCTGGTAAATCTACTTTTTTACCTTATGTTACCCCACAGCAAAAGAAAATGCTGCAATATCAGATGCAGTCCTTTCGGTCGCATAAGTCCAGAAGAGGTCGGGGCTCTTCCTTCCTCGCCAGAGGTAAGGGTAGAGGGAAAAGAATGCCTGCTACGGCTAGTTCCCAGGAGCAGAAGTCCTCCCCGGCTTCTACAAAATCCACCGCATGACGCTGGGGCTCCACTGAGGGAGTCCGCGCCGGTGGGGGCACGTCTTCGACTTTTGAGCCACGTCTGGGTTCAGTCAGAGGTGGTTCCTTGGGCGATGGAAATTGTATCCCAAGGATACAAGCTGGAATTCGAAGACGTGCCTCCTCGCCGTTTTTTTCAAATCGGCCTTACCAGCTTCTTCCCCGGAAAGGGGGATAGTTTTAGCTGCAATTCAAAAACTGTCAACAACAAGTGGTTGTTCGTGGTTCCCCTAGTTCAACAGTGGAAGGGGTACTATTCAACCCTATTTGTGGTCCCGAAACCGGATGGCTCGGTCAGACCCATTCGAAATTTAAAATCCCTAAACCTGTACTTGGAAAAGTTCAAATTCAGGATGGAATCGCTCCGGGCAGTTATCTCCAGCCTGGAAGGGGGGGATTTTATGGTGTCACTAGACATAAAGGATGCATACCTTCATGTCCCCATATATCCCCCTCATCAGGCGTACCTGAGATTCGCTGTACAGGACTGTCATTACCAGTTTCAGACGTTGCCGTTTGGGCTTTCCACGGCCCCGAGGATTTTCACCAAGGTAATGGCAGAAATGATGGTGCTCCTGCGCCGGCAGGGAGTCACAATTATCCCGTACTTGGACGATCTCCTGATAAAAGCGAGATCGAGAGATCAGTTGCTGAAAAGCGTGTCGCTCTCCCTTAGAGTGCTGCAGCAACATGGCTGGATTCTAAATCTACCAAAGTCACAGTTGGCTCCAACGACTCTGCTATCTTTCTTATGCATTATTCTGGACACGGAACAAAAGAGGGTTTTTCTCCCAATGGAAAAAGCCCAGGAACTCCAGAACATGGTCAGAGACCTGTTAAAACCGAAAAGAGTGTCAGTCCATCAATGCACTCGAGTACTGGGGAAAATGGTGGCGACCTACGAGGCCATTCCCTTCGGCAAGGTTTCATGCGAGGACGTTTCAGTGGGACCTTCTGGACAAGTGGTCCGGGTCCCATCTTCAAATTCATCAGAAAATAACCCTGTCCCCCAGGGCCAGGGTGTCTCTCCTGTGGTGGCTGCAGAGTGCTCACCTTCTAGAGGGTCGCAGGTTCGGCATTCAAGACTGGGTTCTGGTGACCACGGACGTGAGCCTCCGAGGATGGGGAGCAGTCACACAAGGAAGAAACTTTCAGGGGATATGGTCAAGCCAGGAGGCTTGTCTACACATCAACGTACTGAAATTGAGGGCCATATACAACGGCCTACGTCAAGCAGAGAATCTTCTTCGCGACCTACCGGTTCTGATTCAATCAGACGTCACAGCCGTGGCTCATGTAAACCGCCAAGGTGGAACAAGGAGCAGAGTGGCAATGGCGAAAGCCACCAGGATTCTGTGCTGGGTGGAAAATCACATAAGCGCTTTGACAGCAGTCTTCATTCCGGGAGTGGACAACTGGGAAGCAGACTTCCTCAACAGACACGATCTCCATCCAGGAGAGTGGGGACTTTATCAAGAAGTTTTTGCAGAGATAACAAGTAATTGGGGACTTCCTTAAATAGACATGATGGCGTCACGCCTCAACAAGAAGCTTCGGAGGTATTGTGCCAGGTCAAGGGACCCTCAGGCAGTAGCAGTGGACGCCCTGGTGACACCGTGGGTGTTTCAGTCGGTTTATGTGTTCCCTCCTCTTCCACTCATCTCAAAGATATTGAGAATCATAAGACGAAAAAGAGTGCAGACAATACTCATTGTTCCAGATTGGCCTTGAAGGGCCTGGTATTCAGATCTTCAGGAAATGCTCACAGAAGATCCGTGGCCTCTTCCTCTCAGAGAGGACCTGTTGCAACAGGGGCCCTGCGTGTTCCAAGACTTACCGCGGTTACGTTTGACGGCATGGCGGTTGAACACCAAATCCTAGCTGGGAAAAGCATTCCGGAAGAAGTCATCCCTACTCTGATAAAGGCTAGGAAGGAGGTGACGGCGAAACATTATCACCGTATCTGGAGAAAGTATGTATCTTGGTGTGAATCCAAGAATGCTCCTACGGAAGATTTCCATCTGGGCCGTTTTCTCCACTTTCTACAGACAGGAGTGGATATGGGCCTAAAATTAGGCTCCATTAAGGTACAGATTTCGGCCCTATCAATTTTCTTTCAGAAGGTATTGGCTTCTCTCCCAGAAGTCCAGACTTTTGTTAAGGGAGTGCTGCACATCAAGCCTCCTTTTGTGCCCCCAGTGGCACCATGGGACCTTAACGTGGTGTTACAGTTCCTAAAATCTCACTGGTTTGAGCCTCTTCAAACTGTTGAATTAAAATTTCTCACTTGGAAGGTGGTCATGTTGTTGGCCTTGGCATCTGCAAGGCGGGTGTCCGAATTTGCGGCTTTGTCTCACAAAAGCCCCTATCTGATTTTCCACGTGGATAGAGCAGAATTAAGGACTCGTCCTCAATTTTTGCCTAAGGTGGTTTCATATGAACCAACCTATTGTGGTACCTGTGGCTACGGGGGACTTGGAGGATTCCAAGTCCCTTGATGTAGTCAGGGCCTTAAAAATTTATGTAGCCAGGACGGCTCGGGTTAGGAAAACAGAGGCACTGTTTGTCCTGTATGCAGCCAACAAGCTTGGCGCTCCTGCTTCTAAACAGACTATTGCTCGCTGGATCTGTAACACGATTCAGCAGGCTCATTCTACGGCTGGATTGCCTTTACCTAATTCGGTAAAGGCCCATTCCACTAGGAAGGTGGGCTCTTCTTGGGCGGCTGCCCGAGGCGTCTCGGCATTACAGGTTTGCCGAGCGGCGACTTGGTCGGGTTCAAACACTTTTGCTAGATTCTACAAGTTTGATACCTTGGCTGAGGAGGACCTTATGTTTGCTTAATTGGTGCTGCAGAGTCATCCGCACTCTCCCGCCCGGTCTGGAGCTTTGGTATAATCCCCATGGTCCTTACGGAGTCCCCAGCATCCTCTAGGACGTAAGCGAAAATAAGATTTTAAACCTACCGGTAAATCTTTTTCTCCTAGTCCGTAGAGGATGCTGGGCGCCCGTCCCAGTGCGGACAAAATTCTGCAAGACTTGTATATAGTTATTGCTTACATAAGGGTTATGTTACAGTTTTGATCAGTCTCGGGCTGATGCTGTTTTGTTTCATACTGTTAACTGGTTCGTATGTTCCGAGTTGTACGGTGTGGATGGTGTGGGCTGGTATGTATCTTGTCCTTAGATTAACAAAAATCCTTTCCTCGTACTGTCCGTCTCCTCTGGGCACAGTTCTCTAACTGAGGTCTGGAGGAGGGGCATTGAGGGAGGAGCCAGTGCACACCCATCTAAAGTCTTTAGGGTGCCCATGTCTGCTGCGGAGCCCGTCTATTCCCCATGGTCCTAACGGAGTCCCCAGCATCCTCTACGGACTAGGAGAAAAAGATTTACCGGTAGGTTTAAAATCTTATTTTCTCTTACGTCCTAGAGGATGCTGGGGTCCAATTTAGTACTATGGGGTATAGACTGGTCCACCAGGAGCTACTGGCACTTTAAGAGTTTAATAGTGTGGGCTGGCCGCTCCCTCTATGCCCCTCCTACCAGACTAAGTTTAGAAAATGTGCCCGGAGGAGTCGGTCACAGCTAGGGGAGCTCCTAGGAGTTTTCTTAGTTTTTTATTTTTTAGAGCTAGGTTATAGGGAGGCTGCTGGCAACAGCCTCCCTGCTTGGTGGAACTTAGGGGGGGGGGGGGGGGGGAGTAAGAACCAACTTCATAAAGAGTTAATGGTTCTCTACTCCGCTGACAGGACACCGAGCTCCTGAGGGTGACGATCGCAAGCCCACGAGGCGACCGCTCACTCCCACAGCACGGCCGCCACCCCCTAACAGAGCCAGAAGAAAGAAGAATGGTGAGTACAGCGCTGGCGTCCCAGTTAGCGAGTCGCCGGCAGGTATGGCGGCACAAGGGTGGGAGCGCAGCACTGACAGGCTGCGCTCCAGTAAGGCTCAGCAACACTCTGTGTAGGCGCAGTGAGGGGCGTCCTGAGCCAGTGCAGATCACCCTACACTGGTCACGCTGCTAAAAGGGGCAAATCCCGCTGTTAGCTCCAGGAAACCTCAGGCCAGTTGAAACATTTAGTGCGGGAAGCCGTGCGCCATGTCGGGGGGCGGGGCTTCCTCTCAGAGCGGATCCAGCACTCACCAGCGCCATTTTCTCCCTGCAAGGACACTGACAAAGGAGCGCTGCCCTCCAAATAACTGCATTGCCTCATGGTACCAGGGTGTTATAGATGGGGTGTGTGTGATATCAATACTAACTACTCTATTAAGGGTAGTTAGTCAACAGCGGCCTTTTATCATAATAATTGCCTACAGGGGTGCGGTGTGGCTTATTCCTTATACTTTGTGTCTCTCTGAAGGTACTCTGGGGGAAACTGTTTCTGACATTTTCCTGTGTGTGTATATCCCACATTACCATGTCTAAGGACTCTGTGTCCTGTGCTCCAGAGTGTTTATCTTTTCCTGAGGAGTCTATTGCATGTACTCAGCCTTCTGAATCCGAATCCCCATGGGTGGATTCTTTAAGGGGAATGATATCCCAGATTTCTACTAGGATGTCCCATACTGAAAGGGAGATGCAGGTTTTGAAAAAAATCTGTGGAGGGCTTAAAGTATTCAACCCCTACTAATATAGACCCACCTACAGACCCTCAAAAACGTACACTTGCCCAGATAATGCAAGTTGACACTGATACCGACTGGGGACGGTGATGGGGATATGCAGGGGGGAGACGCATCCCTTGCTAAAGGGGTGCAATTGATGATTGAAGCAATCAGGGATGTGTTGCATATTTATGAGAAAATGCCTGAGCAAGAAGAAGAATCTTATTTTAGAGTAAATAAGAAATCCTTGCTTACTTTCCCTGCTTCTAAGGAGTTAAACTCATTGTTTGAAAGTCCTGGGAAAACCCAGAGAAAAAATTCCAGATTCCTAAAAGAATTCTCATAGCTTTTCCTTTCCCTGAAGAGGACAGAAAAAAGTGGGAAAACCCACCTATAGTTGACGCTTCTGTATCTAGATTGTCAAAAAAGATGGTTTTACCTGTCCCTGGTTCAACCGCCTTAAAGGAGCCGGCTGACCGCAAGATTGAGACTACGCTCAAATCACTATACACAGGACAAACAAAAATTGAAACAGTAACTTGCGCCTAAGCTGCGGCTTGGAACTCGCCCAAAAAGAGCACAACTTCTTTCAAGATATAGCGATAAACAGAAGAGTGACTCCCAAACGTGATAAGAAACACATCTATTAATGGATTCAAAGGTTTGCTGTAGATTCCAAATTATCACCAGGAACTGACCTGCTATACAAAAAATGCGTTCCCATAAAGGTTTGTTTAAAAAAAAAAAAAAACATATATCCGGATTATATACTCTAAGGGTGTGTACACACGGTGAGATATTTTCTTTCGAATTTGACTATATAGTCAAAATCGCAAGAAAAGTTAGTGCAGATCGCAAGAAAAGATAGACTGTGCAGGCAAGTCAATCCTTGCTAGATCGGTGTACTATCTAGTTCATCTCACATGTCAATGACATCTCACATAAGCCAAAATTGTAAGCACACAGTTCATATCTCAAGAAAAGTTAGTCAAAATCTGTGCTATCTGGGCTCCGGGGAGTTCAAGGGATATCGCAAGTGAAAATCGGGCATAGCAAGGATCTCACCGTGTGTACACACCCTTAAGGTCATTCACATATGGCCCATCTGAACGTGGCTTACCTTTATAATAAGCCCTATATGCGCTGAAAGGTATCTTTCTGAGTCCTTGCTTGTATACGGACCTTCTATACCCACATCCGATGGTTCCAATGTTTTGATAGACCAGCAGACTTAAAAACTAATTCCATATTAAAAATAACATTTATTTCCACAGTGTTTGTTGAAATAAATGTTATTTTTAATATGGAATAAGTTTTTAAATGCAGACCTTTGAATCCATTAATAGATGTGTTTCTTATCACGTTTATTTGAGGATCGTGAGGATATGTGGACCTGAAATTTGTATAGCAGCGCTTGGGAGGCACTCTTCTGTTTATTGCTTAATCACTATACACAGCTACAGGCGGGGCATTAAGGCCCGCTATTGCTTGTGCGTGGATTTCTAAAGCTATAGTAAAGTGGTCAGGCACATTACTTGAGGATTTAGATACTATGGATAGGAGTGACATTGACTTGTTTTTACGTCACATACAGGATTCTGTAGGTTTCATGGTGAAGGCCATGAAGGACATTGGCCTGCTTAATGCAAGGACTACTTCCATGGCAGTCTCGGCACGCAGAGGACTAAGTAAGCTCTGGATGCGTGCATATCCACGGCAACTGCGGGTAAGTCGGCCTTTCTTCCCTCCGCAGCTGCACCGGCTCGGAAGTCTTATCCTACGCATGCACTGCAGTACTTTCGGACCGCTAAATGTAAAAAATCCAAAACCCCCCCCTATCTTTAGAGGACCTTTAGAGGAGGTCGGGGAAAGTCCAGAAAACCTGCTCCAACAGGTTCCCAGGAACAGAAACCAGGTTCTGCTTCCTCAAAATCTTCATCATGATGGTGGACCTCCCAGCCTGGAGATCGGACAGGGGGGAGCGAGACTAAAAGATTTCAGTCACGTCTGGGCGTCATCTTGCCTGGACCCCTGGGTGACAGATATTGTTGCCCATGGGTACAGACTGGAGTTTCAGGAACTCCCACCTCACAGATTCTTCAAATCAGGCTTACCAGTTTCGCTGACAGAAAGTGCTATCCTACAGGAAGCCATTAAAAAATTGGTACGAACAAATGTTGTTGTTCCAGTTCCACCTCACCTAATAACCAAGGGTTATTACTCAAACCTGTTTGTGGTACCGAAACCGGACGGTTCGGTAAGGCCTATTTCTCTTACGTCCTAGAGGATGCTGGGGTCCACATTAGTACCATGGGGTATAGACGGGTCCACTAGGAGCCATTGTCACTTTGAGTTTGAGAGTGTGGGCTGACTCCTCCCTCTATGCCCCTCCTACCAGACTCAGTTTAGAAAATGTGCCCGGTGGAGCCAGTCACAGCTAGGGGTGCTCTACAGAGCTTTCCTAGTAAAATGTTCTTTTAGAGTTTTTTTTGTTTTACAGGAAGGCTGCTGGCAACAGCCTCCCTGCAGCGAGGGACTGAGGGGGAAAGCAGTGTCCGCCCTGCGGGGTCTGAGCCACTGTCTCCGCTGACTGGACACTGAGCTCCAGAGGGGTCTGATCGTTTTCCGCCAAAGGGGACCGCTCGCCCCAGCAGCATGCCGCCACCCCCTTGCAGAGCTGAAGAATCGGTGGCGAGTGAGACACAGACCTCCCTAGCAAGCTGGGGGTCAGTGTGAAGATGGCGGCATCAGGGTAGGAGCGCAGTATTAACTGCGCTCCGGGGATGGCTCAGCGGTACATTGTGCGGCGCTGTGAGGGGCACCCTGAGCCAGCACTACACCCTACACTGGTCCAGAAGCCTGTCGGGGTCCCAGAATCTCAGCCAGCACTCTATCCTCATGCCAGTATAAGCAGAAGATGAGCGGGAAGACAGCGCCATTTTGGGGGCGGTGCTTCTCCGAGCGGACCAAGCTGCGTTTCAGCGCCATTTCCTGCCTTCACAGCGCTGACCAGGAAAGAAGGTCCTTCCACAGCAACTCCAGCTATCTGTAAACTGTACCAAGGGGTTGTAGAAGGGGGGTGGGGGAGGCTACAATACGACTGTGATCCTATTATGGTACACAGTCAGTGCTGACAAGGGGTCTCCCTTTGGTAAAAGCGCTGTGTGTGGGTTGGCTCCAATCTCTGTGTCTCTCTTGCCATTCTTCTGGGGGAAACTCTGTCTGCCCTCACCTGTGTGCGTGTGGAGTGTTTGGTGGTCTCCTTTAGCTATGTCCAGGGACACTGTGTCATATGCTGCGGAGGATATGTCCTCACAGGATGATCCCATTCCATGTAATCAGGATAACACTGGTTTAGCACACATTCCAGCAAGAGAACCTGAATGTTTCCTGAATATTGGATTACTTAGATTTCTCTTACGTCCTAGAGGATGCTGGGGTCCACATTAGTACCATGGGGTATAGACGGGTCCACCAGGAGCCATTGGCACTTTTAAGAGTTTGAGAGTGTGGGCTGGCTCCTCCCTCTATGCCCCTCCTACCAGACTCAGTTTAATAAATGTGCCCGGAGGAGCCGGTCACAGCTAGGAGAGCTCTCCTGAGCTTTCCTGGAAAAGTTTTAACTATAGTTTGTTTTTTTCACAGGAGGCTGTTGGCAACAGCCTGCCTGCAGCGTGTGACTAAGGGAGGGAGCAGTGTCCGCCCTGCGGGGTCTGAGCCACTGACTCCGCTGACTGGACATTGAGCTCCAGAGGGGTCTGATCGGTCTCCGCCACAGGGGAACCGCACGCCCCAGCAGCATGCCGCCGACCCCTTACAAAGCTGTGGTGAGTTAGTCACCGCCCCCCCTAGCAAGCTGGGGGCCGGTGTGAAGATAGCGGCAATGGGGAAGGAGCACGGTATTACCAGAGGCACAAGGTGCGGCGCTGTGAGGGACGCCCTGGGCAGTGCTTACCCCCAACACTGGTCAGCGAGCCTGTCGGGGTCCAGGGATCTCAGCCAGCAACTTTCCTCAGGCCAGTATAATAACCTGAAGAGCGGGAAGACAGCGCCATTAAGGGGGCGGAGCTTCTCAGAGCGGACCCAGCAGCTTTCCATCGCTATTTTCCTGCAGGCAAGCTGAAAGGAAGATACAGGTCCCACCACAGCAACTCCAGCTTACTGTATACGGTACCAAGGGGTTGTAGAAGGGAGGGGAGGCTGTTATTTGACTGTGTGTCCTACTAAGGAGCGCTGTACAAGTCAGCGCTTTTAAGGGGTTTCTCCTTACAAACAAAGCGCTGTGTGGGTTGGCTCCAATCTCTGTCTCTCTCTTGCCATTCTTGGGGGGGGGGGGGGGATCTCTGTCTGCCCCCACCTGTGTGTGTGTGGAGTGTTTGGTGGTCTCCATTTAGCTATGTCCAGGGACACTGTGTCATATGCTGCAGAGGATTTATCCTCCCAGGATGATCCCATTCCATGTAATCAGGTTAGCACTGGTTTAGCACAGATTCCAGCAAGGGAACCAGAGTGGTTTTCCTCTATCAAAACTTGGATTTCTCAGATTTCTGACAGCGTTGCTAGTAATGAATCTGCAACCCAGGTATTGCAGACCTCTATGGCTGTATGGCCCTTGTCTGGTACCTCAGGACACCCTGCTATATACCCCCACAAACGTGCGCTTGTGCAGGTAACACAAGACGACACGGATACCGATACTGACACTACAGATGGTGATGGGGGTTACGGGGATCTGCATCTCTTGCAAGGGGGATGCAACTTTCGATAGAGGCTATCAGAGATGTTAAATATTAATGATACCACACCTGATCAGGTTGAGGAGGCTTTTTTCACAGAAAATAAAAAAGCCTCGCTGACCTTCCCTGCGTCAAAGGAATTTTTGAAAAAGCATGGGTAAACCCTGAAAAGAAATTTCAGATCCCAAAAAGGGTACTGGTAGCTTTTCATTTCCCTGACGAGGACAGGGAAAAATGGGAAAACCCTCCAATTGTTGACGCATCTGTGTCCAGACTCTCAAAAATGGTGGTTTTCTCTGTTCCAGGTTCTACCGCCTTAAAGGAGCCAGCAGATAGAAAGATTGATAATACGCTTAAATCAATGGCCCTCATTCCGAGTTGTTCGCTCGCAAGCTGCTTTTAGCAGCTTTGCACACGCTAAGCCGCCGCCTACTGGGAGTGAATCTTTGCTTATCAAAATTGCGAACGAAAGATTCGCAATATTGCGAAAAGACTTCTCTGTGCAGTTTCTGAGTAGCTCGAGACTTACTCTTCCAGTGCGATCAGTTCAGTGCTTGTCGTTCCTGGTTTGACGTCACAAACACACCCAGCGTTCGCCCAGACACTCCTCCGTTTCTCCAGCCACTCCCGCGTTTTTCCCAGAAACGGTAGCGTTTTTTCACACACTCCCATAAAACGGCCAGTTTCCGCCCAGAAACACCAACTTCCTGTCAATCACATTACGATCACCAGAACGAAGAAAAAACCTTGTAATGCCGTGAGTAAAATACTAAACTTCTTAGCAAATTTACTTGGCGCAGTCGCAGTGCGAACATTGCGTATGCGCAATTAGCGGAAAATCGCTGCGATGCGAAGAAAATTACAGAGCGAACAACTCGGAATGACCACCAATGTACACTGCTTCTGGGGCCATGTTACGTCCCACTATTGCTACTGCATGGATAGCAAAAGCAATAATGAAGTGGTCGGCTACCTTGCTTGAGGATTTGGATACAATGGATAGGGATGACGTTGCATTATTTTTACGCAACATACATGATTCTGCGGGTTTTATGGTTGACTCCATGAAAAACCTGGGTTACATGGCTGTGGGAATTTCTTCCATGTCTGTTTCAGCTCGTTGGGGACTGTATCTGCGCCAGTGGTCGGGCGACGCGGAATCCAGAAGAAGTGTGGAGTCGCTGCCCTATACAGGTCAGGCTCTCTTTGGGGAAGCTCTAGATGCGTGGATTTCTACCGCCACAGCGGGTAAGTCTCAGTTTCTACCCTCAGCAGCACCTGCTCCGAAGAAATCATTCTCCTCAGCTGCTCAGCAGTCCTTTCGGCCTAACAAGCCTAGAAAGGACAGGACTTCCAATACCTTCTTTAGGGGAGGTCGAGTTAAGTCCAAGAAACCTGCCGCTGCAGGTTCCCAGGAACAAAAGCCTGTGTCAAGTACCCCTAAGTCCTCCGCATGACAGTGGACAGCTAGCCCCGATGGTGGGGCCCGTGGGAGCGAGACTCAGACATTTCAGTCATGTCTGGGTGTCGTCCTGCCTGGATTCCTGGGTACTAGATATTGTGTCTCAGGGATACAGACTGGAATTTCAAAGTCTCCCTCCGCACCGCTTTTTCAAATCAGGCTTACCAACTCTGTTGGAGGACAGCACAGTTCTTCAGGACGCTGTCCAGAAGCTGGTGGATGCACAGGTCATTGTGCCAGTACCACCTCACATGCTGACCAAAGGTTACTATTCGAACCTTTTAATGGTACCGAAACTGGATGGATCGGTCAGGCCCATTCTGAACCTAAAATCATTGAACCCCTTTCTAAAGGAGTTCAAGTTCAAGATGGTGTCTCTCAGGGTGGTGATATCAGGTCTGGAAGAGGGGGAATTCTTAGTGTCACTGGATATCAAGGATGCGTACCTTCACATTCCGATCTGGCTGCCGCATCAGGCTTATCTCCGTTACACATTGCTGGACTGTCATTATCAGTTCCAGGCCCTGCCATTCGGACTCTCCACCGCACCGAGGGTATTTACCAAGGTGATGGCGGAAATGATGATACTACTACGAAAACAGGGTGTGAACATCTTTCCTTATCTGGACAATCTCCTGATAAAGGCGGCGTCCAGGGAGAAGCTACTGCAGTCCATTGTTCTCACAACACGACTGCTCCAGAGTCACGGTTGGATTCTGAACCTTCCAAAGTCGCATTTGGAACCAACCCAGAGGTTGTCTTTTCTAGGAATGATCCTGGATACGGAAGTGCAGAGGGTGTTTCTTCCGCAGGAAAATGCGTTGGTGATACAAGCTATGGTCCGGGATGTCCTGAAGCCACCCCGGGTGTCAGTTCATCAATGCATCCGCCTATTGGGAAGGATGGTGGCCTCTTACAAGGCTCTCCAGTACGGGAGGTTCCATGATCGGCCCTTCCAACTGGATCTCCTGGACAAGTGGTCAGGATCTCACCTCCACATGCACCAGCGAATTCTTCTGTCACCAAAGGCAAGGATTTCACTCCTCTGGTGGCTTCAGCTACCTCACCTCCTGGAAGGCCGCCGTTTCAGGATTCAGGACTGAGTCCTGCTAACAACGGATGCGAGCCTCAGGGGCTGGGGTGCGGTCACTCAAGGAGTAACCTTCCAGGGAAGGTGGTCAAGCCTGGAAGCCGGCCTGCCCATCAGCATTCTGGAACTAAGAGCCGTCTACAACGGTCTTCTTCAGGCGGCCCCTCTTCTAAGAAATCGGGCCATTCAAGTGCAGTCGGACAGTGTAACAACAGTGGCTTACATAAACCAACAGGGCGGAACGAAGAGCAGAGCGGCAATGTCAGAGGTGTCAAGAATACTCCACTGGATAGCACGCGTTGGCGCTGTCAGCCATCTTCATTCCGGGAGTAGACAACTGAGAAGCAGACTTCCTCAGCAGACACGATCTCCATCCAGGAGAGTGGGGACTCCATTCAGAGGTGTTCAAGGACATAACGGATCTTTGGGGCTTTCCCCAAATAGACATTATGGCCTCTCGTCTCAACAAGAAGCTTTGGCGTTATTGTTCCAGGTCGAGGGACCCACAGGCAGTAGCAGTGGACGCCCTGGTATCTCCGTGGGTATTCCAGTCAGTGTATGTGTTTCCTCCACTCCCACTCATCCCAAGAATCCTAAAGCTCGTAAGGAGAACAAGGGTTCAAGCGATCCTCATTGCCCCGGACTGGCCAAGAAGGGCTTGGTACGCGGACCTTCTGAATCTACTGCAAGAAGATCCGAGGCCTCTTCCATTTCGGGAGGAAGAGCTACAGCAAGGGCCATTCGCCTATCAAGACTTACCGCGGCTACGTTTGACAGCATGGAAGTTGAGCGCCTGATTCTGGCTCAGAAGGGCATTCCGAAGACGGTTATTCCTACCCTCATACAGGCTAGGAAAGGGGTAACGTCTAAACATTACCATCATATTTGGAAGAAATATATCTCTTGGTGTGAGTCCAAGAGCTTTCCTGCGGTGGAGTTTCAACTGGGACGTTTCCTTCTCTTCCTGCAAGCAGGAGTGGATATTGGCCTGCGATTGAGGTCTGTGAAGGTCCAGATTTCGTCCCTATCTGTTTTCTTTGAGAAACAATTGGCTGCCCTCCCTGAGGTTCAGACCTTTTTGAATGGTGTTCTGCATATCCAACCTCCCTTTGTACCGCCTACGGCACCCTGGGACCTTAACATGGTGTTGCAGTTCCTCCAGTCGGATTGGTTTGAGCCTCCACAGGAGGTGGAGGTCAAATTTCTCACATAGAAGGCGGTCACTTTGTTGGCCTTAGCTTCTGCTAGGCGGGTGTCCGAGCTGTGGGCTTTATCCTGTAAAAGCCCTTACTTGATATTCCACGAAGATAGAGCTGAGCTCCGGACACGCCAGCAGTTTCTTCCAAAGGTTGTGTCGGCATTTCATATCAACCAACCTATTGTGGTGCCAGTGGCTACTGACTCCTCTATTACATCAAAGTCCTTGGATGTCGTAAGGGCTCTGAAAATTTGTGTGAAGAGAACTTCTCGTCACAGAAAGTCAGACTCTTTGTTTGTCCTGTATGATCCCAAGAAGATTGGGTGTCCTGCTTCTAAGCAGATGATATCTCGCGGTATTAGGTTCACTATCCAGCATGCTTATTCTACTGCAGGATTGCCATGTCCAAAATCTGTTAAGTCCCACTCTACTCGTAAGGTGGAGTCTTCCTGGGCGGCTGCCCGGGGTGTCTCGGCATTACAACTTTGCCGAGCAGCAACTTGGTCTGGGTCGAACACGTTTGCAAAGTTTTACAAGTTCAATATTTTGGCCTCTGATGATCTGAAGTTCAGTCAATCAGTTCTGCAGGAGCCTATGCGCACTCCCTCCATTTCTGGGAGCTTTGGTACATCCCCATGGTACTAATGTGGACCCCAGCATCCTCTAGGACGTAAGAGAAAATAGGATTTTGGTTACCTACCGGTAAATCCTTTTCTCGTAGTCCGTAGAGGTTGCTTGGCGCCCACCCAGTGCTTTGTTTTCCTGCAACCGTTATCTGGTTCAGTACTTCTTTGGTTTAGTTATGTACTGCATTGTTACTTGGTAAGTAATGTTTCGGCAGGTGCTGAGTGTTTCAAGCTAGTTAGCTTGATGTGGCTTGTATGTGTGAGCAGGTATGAATCTCGCCACTATCTGTGTTAAATCCTTTTCTCGAAGATGTCCGTCTCCTCGGGCACAGTTTCTAGACTGAGTCTGGTAGGAGAGGCATAGAAGGAGGAGCCAGTTCAAACTCTTAAAAGTGCCAATGGCTCCTGGTGGACCAGTCTATACACCATGGTACTATTGTGGACCCCAGCATCCTCTACGGACTACGAGAAAAGAATTTACCGGTAGGTAACCAAAATCCTATTTTTTGGTTTACAACATAATTCCATGTGTGTTCTTTCATAGTTTTGATGTCTTCAGTATTAATCTACAATGTAGAAAATAACTAAAATAAATAAAAACCTTTGAATGAGAAGGTGTGTCCAATCTTTTGACTTCTTATGGCACTCAATTTCCATGTTATATTCCAGAGTACCTTCCTCTAGGTCCATACAGATAGATGGGTTCCATTACCGGGACGACATATCTCCACCTTGTGGTAAAGAACCAGGCGTTACTTCTTTGGATTTTTCAAAATAGTGAATCAAATTGTATTCAAGCCAATATCATGTCATCAAAGTGCAAGCATAGTGCAGTTCATCAACATTTCAACGCCTTCCCAGCATTTTTTTCAAGGTGTTATGCCATGTGGAAAATGTGAAACATAACAGAACTTAACAAACAATGTATAAGGCCATTTCTTACCTGAAAAGGGCCATCTCCGCCCGCTGCAGCCAGTGCGTCACCGGACCGAGATCTTCTGTCGAGAGCACTTCCAGTCGCAGAGGCGGGCGCAATGACGCAGCCCGCTTCTGCTTCCCTCGTTGCCTGGCAACGCCACGTCTCGTGTCAGGTCTCCGGGGGAGCCGTCACTGTGGGAGGGGGAGATATACAGCAGAGTGTACATCATAATAAGCAAAATAGTGAACAAATACCCAGTGTCCTCGTGTCAAAAAAATTAGTAAAACAAGATTAAAAATCGTAGATGCCTGGATGGCTAACTGCCTGTTGAGTGCAAAAATTACATATACTGTAGATAGAAAAAATCATATGTACAAAAGGATCCGCTAGGGTAAATTACAGTATTGTGGATGCCCAGCATACTTTGATACTTTAACGGGCACTTGTCAACCAGGGGGAGAAAATCTACAACAGGCCTGAAGTGTATGCACAGATTGTTAGTGTACAAGTTAATACTCAGCTAGGAGCGTTAACTGCATAACAAACCTAGACTGACCTGACCTAAGGTGGTCCATACTGACCAAACACTACCCTTAAACATTTTAAAGGAAAACATTCCACAGTAACTGTTAATTGAGCCCACTGAGGGTCATGGAGTCCAGCATGTAAATCCATGATCTATGTGGGACAGACAATAAGAACTTTCCGAGAGCGCATGGCACTCCATAGGTCAGCCAGAAGGGCAGCACTTGACAGGAAAGGCAATGACCAACCGGTGGCACTAATCACATATTGGCACAATTGAAGTATATGATCATAGATCATGTGCTGAAACCTGTTAGGGGAGGGGACAGAGTCAGGACTCTCTTACAAAAAGAGTCCAAATGGATTTACATGCTCGACTCCCTGACCCCCAGTGGGCTCAGTGGCAGCCTTAGGCTGGGGGCGGGAAATAGGGGAATTAATCAGTTGTTTAATAGTTGTTCATTCCTTTGCCACGCCTCCTTGGATGTGGTCAGGGCACTCTTGATCTACGTCAGTGATGGCTAACCTTGACACTCCAGCTGTTGTTGAACTACACATCCCAGCATGCCCTGCATCAGTTGTGCTATTTGGCCATGCTAAAACTGATGTAGGGCATGCTGGGATGTGTAGTTCAACAACAGCTGGAGTGTCAAGGTTAGCCATCACTGATCTACTTGGACTTGAACACAGGCTGTTAGGAATTCAGACTCCTTACTTTCTACAAGCCGGACTGGCTGTCTACCAAGCAGACCTTTGCCTTCTGTCTTCACTTTACACTCCTAAACTGCCTGGTCTGGCCTTGTTGCATACCCATTTCACTAGGGTGGTTGAGGCTTCCTGGGCAGCCCATCGTGGTGCATCTGTGGAGCAGTTTTTGCAAAGCTGCCACATGGTCTTCTGCCCGTACCCCGATACCGTCGTCTGATTCTGCTAGTTTGACACCTTTGCCTAGCCTGATGCTAGTTTTGGTCGAAGGGTGTTAGGTGCCGCATTCAGGTGTTCCCTTCCTTGAAGGGGACAGCTTTAGGATGTCCCACAGTTATCCCAGTATTCCCCATGGCTGAAAAGAGAAAAAGGGATTTTTGTTCTTATCTGTTAAATCCTTTTCTCTGAAGCCATATGTGACACTAGGCGCTCACCTTGTTGCTCCTGACTCCGGCTACTAACTCAGCTGTCTCTTGTATGCTTGTTGTATGTGTGGACGGATTACCTCTCCTCTACTGCTTCGCTGTCTCCCTGTCGTTGGGCTTGTCCACTAACTGAGGGGATGGGGTGTAGGGGAGCGGCAGCCTGTGCTGTTGTGAGTTAAAAATGATTTGGTGCACAGGCTCCGCTGCTCCACTGTGTACCCACAGTCATCCCAGTGTCCCCCATAGCTTCAGAGAAAAGTATCCCTGGGATTTCTAGCCTATCAATAAAAAATTGATAGATGAAATTCCACTCTGATATTTTTCTTGATTACAGGTTCCCATAAATTTGACAACATGTAAAAAATGAAACGCATATACAGTAGTGTGGTATTCAGTATTTATAAGTAAGATGAAGCTTTTTGTCTGTCATTTCACCAGCAGTAATTCCTAACCTACTGCTCAGTGACTTTTTCAGTCTGTCTCTCTCTTCCTACACTCTATCTCTCTCACCACACTCTCTCTCTTTCATATATATATATATCCATTTAATTAATGCGTGTATCCAATAACTATTACAATCACAAAGCATAAAACTCAAAACCAATCATTCAAACCCAGATAAGTATGTAAAATGACAAAATATTTTTTAACTGTACATTTATTTTTATTTATTTTTATACGAGTGTTATTTCACTCAAGTTTGATTTGTATTTCTTTTTTTTTATTTGTTATTTTATAAGTTATGTTTTGGTCTCAGAGTTGTAAAGTCCATTACTGCACAGTGCAGGGGTGTACTACGATTGGTCGGCTGTCGGTATCCTGGTGGCCATCATACCGGCACCGGGATCCTGACAGCCAGAATGTCGGCAGCGGGGCGAGCGCAAAAGAGCCCTTTATTGCATTTTATTTATTTCCATTTTTTTTCTCTAATCAAAACATGGAGAATGATAAAGTGGCAAGAGATAAAGTGCCAACCAATCAGATCCTAACTTTCAATTTCTAAACACAGCCTGTAACCTGAGTTAGAAGCTGATTGATTAGTGGCTTATCTCTCTCTACTGTATCTCTTTCCATGCTTTGATAAATAACTCCCTTAATGTGCTAAATATGGTCTGTTGGTTTAAAAACATGTCCATATTGATATACCCACCCCAGAGTCATGAATGTGTATGATTCATGTTTGCATTTGTAACATAGGGGTTACTAATTGCTAACACCAGGTCTTGCAGGCATTACCAAAAGAAATAAATAAGTCTTCCTTTCAGTTTTTTATTTTTTTTATGTATTTTTATTTCAGATGTGTAAGGGAACAAGTGGCGGTATGGGAGGTGCTGGTGACAATCCAGACCAGAATGTGCTCAATATGATTGGATCGGACAACCTTAACAGACTGAAACGATTGCAAGAGAGATTTGTGACCCCTCCAAGTGTTGGTGGCCCCTGTCCTCCTCCTTCCTTTCCTGGGTTCCAGGAATTCTTCCGAGATTTCATACTCAGTGCAGGAAGGTAAATGCTGCTGTGTACGGTTTTCTTTTAGTACTCCATCATGTAGGTGCGCTTATGTTCATATATCTTTACTACTACTTTTTTTTTTAATCTTGTATATGTTTAAATAAAATATATGTAGAATGTACAGTAGATTTATATTATGAAATCATTTATGCTTTGTTTTTATTTGCATGAACTCTGACCTCATTCTCAGCTAAGTTGCTTCATACTTTACCTAGTGGTAGTGGCTAAGTCAGCTGCTTCTAAGCTTGTAATATATTTGCATCATCTTCAAGTGCAGTACTGTACATAAATTTGTCCATTATATTGTGTGAGTTTGGAGATATGTTCATAATGTCCGTGTTAACTATGAGCTGTAACAAGTCAGGTATTGAGTGGCATTTACAGTATATTCATTTTTAGAATACACATTAATTTAAAAGTGCAGAAAACCTGGCAACTGATAGATAATTGTGTTTATGTTAGAGGATTACTGGGTCTATTCAATTTGTGCCGGTTTTTCCAACAGTAGGAAAAACCGGCACTTTTTGACAGAAATAGGTCGAATTTGCATTCAACCTATTCAATGACAGTGACATTTTTCCTACTGTCGGAAAGTACGTGTAATGGCGAATTTGCCGCCGATACGCGTACTTTGTCGAATTTGCAGGCGTTTTCAACAGGTGTTTGGCCCGTTTTCAACAATGCCAATTCGACTTTAAAAAAAGACGGATTGGCATGTCGAAAACGGGACCAAAGTAGGCGAAAACGTCCGCAAATTGAATACTGAACTGTTTGAGCCTCTCCGTCGGAGAGGATCCGACAGGAATTGAATAGACTCCTAGGAGGGAGATGTACTAAGCAGTGAAAAGAGTGGAGAAGAGAGCCAGTGGAGAAGTTGCCTATGGCAACTATGGAAGCCAATCCCGGGCCATTTTTTCAATCCCGGGTATCGGGATTGAAAAATGGCCAATCCCGGGATACCTGGGATTGGCTTTTAGCTATGTGGCTGCCCCGCACACATAACTCACCATATACCGGGGGCAGGCGGGTGGGGAACAAACTGATCGCTTCTGGCGGCTCCCAGCAGTGGCTGACGGCGCAGCGTGACCTCTCACGCTGCGCTGGGGAGCTGGAAGGAGGAAGCCGGGCAGCGTCTGAGCGTCCCGTGGACGCTCAACGTTGATCCCTCAATCCCCGGATTTGGAGCTTCCAATACCGGGATTGAATCCCGGCCATTTTTGGCCCTAAATTCCGGGATTCCGCAGATTCCGATCCTGGGAGTGGACACCATAATGGCAACCAATCCGCATTGAAGTAACATTTATAATTTGCATACTATAAAATTATACAGAGCAGCTGATTGGTTGCCATGGGCAACTTCTTCACCGGCTCACTTCTCCACTCTTTTCACTGCTCAGTACATCTCCCCTTAAATAAAAATCGAATACAAAAGTCTCTTTCGAGCTACATCTGGCAGGGTCACTGGTGGGGCAGCCCCATCCTGCATCCCGCCTCTTCTTACTCATGGCTTTTTTTTAAATGGTTCAATCAAGAAGATGGTGTGACAAAACTATACCTGCAACTTTTTTTTCTTCTTTTTTTATATTGTTAAGGGACAGAAGCCTACCATATAGTTATCAGTCCATACTTCATTCTACAAATGTAATGTTTTTCTAGCCAGAGATGCCAGTTTTGGGAGTAAAGGTTTGCACGTATCCATAGGGGATCCCCGCGGTCAGGGGACCGACGCCGGTATCCCGCCAGCCTGGATACCGGCAGCGAGCGCAGCGTGTCCCTTTGTGGGCTCACTGCCCTCACCATGCTTTGTGCCCGGTGGCGACTTATATTCAACCACTGGCTGGGATTTCGTCCGCCAGTATTTTAGCGGGTGCCAGGATTCCGGTGTCTGTATTCTGACAGCCAGGATCCCGTCCGGCGGTAAACTGACTGCCTCCCAGCCATAGTTATGCCTACTTTCCCATAGGGGGAATCTTTGGCACAGCCCCATAATTATCCAGTATCCACCAGATTGGATGCCAGAGAAAATAAGATTTTTGGTATGCAATTCTCTTAATCCATTCGGGGAACACTGGATAACCATGGGGGTGTAGAGGATGCAAAACTGCAAACTAAACACATTTGTGGGCTGCCTCACCCCATCTACATCCCATGGTGCTAAGCAATCCATATTTTACTGTAATAAGCCCATAGGAGATAGAAATAACACTAAGTAAGAACAGCACTCAAATATCAGCGTGAGAACAGAAAACAGAGAAGTGATTTCATGTGGAGTACAAAATACCTTTTTTCACGCTGCAGCGAATGATTCTCTCCGCTTTTCATTGTCAAATATAGCACTTTGGTGGCTCACTCAATGTAACAAGTGGAAGATGGCATACTAATTAATGTGGTTTGGATTATCTAAAGTGGATAGCTTTTTTTTTTTTTTTTTCATTTATGGAGGCTCTTAATACTTTTTATAAAAATAATGTTGAAAAGCGCCTTGGAGGGCCATTTGTTGGACATTTGAATGCTATAGTAGGGTTTTTGTTTCTCAATGTGACCTTTTCACCACTGTTTCCATTCCTGATGCAGCTACCAGTTTAATCATCACCTAATGGACAGTCTGTGCCAGGAAATACAAGAGCTAGATGCTATTTCCATTGTGGAACATGAGACAACAGATCGGGAATCCTATATGGATGAGCAGGTAAGCTCTGATTCTGAAGTCAGCGTAAAAAGGGAGAGCGTACTGTAGACCATAATGAGAGGGGAGATGTTAGGGACTTGATGGGTGACTTTAAAAAAAAAAAAGAAAAAGGCAGTAACTACTAACATGATCTTGTTACCCTTTGAAAACTAAAACAAATTTGCAATCATTTGCCATCATGATTATGAAATCAATACTGTGCTTGTTGAACACTGAAGTTTGTAAAAATGAAAATTGATGGCGTTAGCCTTAGTATTAGTGTGTGCCTTTTTAGCAACATTTTTTTTTTAACCTCTCTAAAATGTGCAGTTGTAAAAATGACTCTTCTACTATCTGAATTGGAAAACAATAGTATATTTGATTAGGAATAGGTTATACTGTATGTAGCATCTTACTGGTTCTGTCATAGTACGAGTTCAGGCTATTTCACGTAAAATATTCTCCTTTTTAAGGATTTCATTTGATGTAAATGGTCAGTAGAATGTAAACAGGGCACGTTATTTTCTTTCTCGTCCACTAGGGGGCACAGGAGCAGTACGCTGGGTTTAGGCTGGAGATGGGAGACTCTGGGCATCAAACAGTTAAGAACTTTTACCCAGCAGCACTCATTCTCCCCTCGACACTATACACCGCCCCGCCATCGGCCCACCAGTTTTTTTTTGGTCTGGTGCTGGCAGCAGCGGGTACCTTTTTTTGTGGGAGCTGCTATTAAGTGGCTCCCTGGTTAAGAGCTATTCTTTTTTTCATCTATTTTTAATGGATGAGCGGTCTGTTTAGGCATTCTATAGGACGCCCTCACAGCTACTCCGACACCCAACGCCGGTGGTGGCAGCATCGGCGACTGGGTCGGTGACTTCCACCGCAACTCTCCAAGAGGGCAGCACACACACCGCTCCTATAGCCGCAGCCGTCTTTGGGCAGGTAATAGAGACGGTTCCCCGCATCATCGCAGCTATTTACCGTCGGTGAGAGAGACCATCAGCGGGGCGGGTGTAGTGGTGGCCCAGTGCGCTGCTCCGTTCCACTGGACCTCCAGGGCACAGGTTTACAGGCACCGCAGCCGCAGTGAGGCCACAGTCCCTGGAGGTTGTCACCCATGGGGGGAGCCAGGCACAGCCTGTTTGTCCCTCACCCACCCCTGAGCTCGCTTGCAACAATGTTGTCTGCCTGCCTCAGACAGATCTATCTCTCTTAAGGTGCGTACACACGGGGCGATATATCGGCCGTTCTCTTGAACAGCCGGTATATTGTGGGTCCGTCGGCCAGTGTGCACGATCGATATGTTTGTGACCTCCATCGTTCACAGACATATCGAGTCGGCCCTGTTGCACAGCCGACGGCCAATGTATCGTTAGATATATTGGCATATCGGTGTGTTTGTACGGGCGGTCAGTCAACCGCCCGTACACAGGCTGCAGCAGCCGGCGGTGACTGACAGCTGTACTGGGTGGGCGTGTGTAAATGCCTGCCTAGTTCATGACGTCAGTCCGCAACGGATCGGGCAGTGTGTATGCACAGCACACTGCCCGATCCGTCCATAGGTATATCTGCAGATATATCTATAGGTGTGTACCCAGCGTTACGCTCTCCCCTCAGAGACATGCTGGGCAGCCATTTTACATGCCTCCCTCAGCACTAATTAGAGAGAGTTTTGGGCTTGTTGCCCTGTATACCTCACAGCTCCTTCCTGCTCTCAGAGCTGATTTGTTGAGCACTGTTTGCCCATTGATGATTAAAAATGCATTGAATGTGACTGTGTGCATGGAGCTGATTGAGATATTTATTATATGTATAACTGTATGTGTATCTATAAAATAGCTTTTTGTTGCAACAAGGGAAGCTCCCAGGTCTCATTCCACATAAGGAGCCGCGCTTAGGCTCCATCATGGAGCATCGGCTTAGTAAAGTGTGTCCGGGACTACACTCACTATAGCCTCACTTATTTTATGAGTTGTGGTGCTTAACATTCATTGCACTATCCCGTAGAGTACACACCACTGTGTTAACTTTGGTGTGTGGGAACATTCTGGACTAACTTAACATTGTTTTCCAGGATTAAGCACCCTGTGAGGGGGTGAACCTGTTTTGTTATGTAGCTTGGAAATTGTACTAAAGTACTTCTTATGAATGTCATCCATGCATGGGTTTCTTAGCTACACAGATCATGTAAGAACGGGACGTTCCTCAGCTTGGACTTCAACGCTGGCGGAGGTAATGTCTCAGTTAATACACAGCTTTGTTCCCACGTGGGGAGGCTATGCGGCTGTTTAGGGCAATGATGGTCCTAAGCCACTGCTATACGGCTGTTAAGAGCTATGATGGTTCTAAACCACCTCGCCAACATTAACCCTCTGCTGGCGTGACCCAGTGCACGCCTGCAATCAGTATCTTATGACGCAGGCTAGGTTTTTTCGCTTCAGTCAGAATCCCCTTTAAGTGCAACGAGAGTGGTCGCCATAGTATTCCTGCTCAATACGTGAGGAACCATAGATTCAGAACTGTGGGATTTAGACTAAAAGATACAGCGTGACCCAACCCTGCTTCTACTTTGCTCAGGAGACTAGTGGTTCAGCCGCCTCTGAAACGTCAGTGCCAGACTATACTGCATCCCTAAAGGAGGTTGAGGTACTAGTCAGGGCTGTTGGAACAGTACACCAAATTGAGTATTCTGAGAGCCCCCCCGACACAATTCTCTACTTGATTGCATTTAGAGTAATCTCCTTAGTACCCACATGGGCATAGCTAGAGGACCGTCTTGAATTGACATGACCTCAGCCTAGCAAGCAATCAGAGTAAGTGCAGGTCTGCTTTTAACTTAGACGTTGAACTATAGGATAGTTCCCACTACTTGTGGACGCTCAGTTCATGGGTCTAGTCGTCTTTTTGTCCTCCCGATTCCTGACACTCCGCTTTTGCTAATAGGAGCTATTACTCGCCCAGCCTTTGGGTCTGCCTTGGTAGCTAAAGCCAAAGACAGCTGGCTGGGAAAAAAACGAGCTTTCCTCAGGTTGTCAGCTTCAATAGTAGCGACCTGTATGGCCCTTTCGATCACATGCCTGGCAAGTTGTAGCTCGTTCTAGAGATACCTTTGAACTGTTTTCCTACGTCTGGGATACCCTCTTTGGGTCAGAATTGGAGATAGTTAAGGCCATTATTTCTTCCTTTAGCTGTGGCCTTTAAAACCAAAGAAGAGGAACTTCCGGTTCCGGCAGCGAGATGAACGGCTGCTGATCACCTCAGCTCCGCTGACCGGGCCCCTTCACACCTGTTTTCACGGCGCTAGTCGCGTCCAAACCACTACCAGCCACCACCGAATATAGGGGAAAGTGTCCATTACATGGACAAATATCTTACCGCCATGCCGTCCTATAAAAACCGCGGTACCAAAGACAAAGAGAAACGCCGGGCAGATCCCAAGATGGCGCCGGACGCCAGCAGAGTCACTGCAGACTCCCCCTCTGCTGTCCCTCAGCATGTCAGCTCTCCTGGGAACAGAACACAGAACATCTCAGAGGGTGAGTCTCCCCCCTGCTCCCCCACACTAACTGACACAGCAGACAGGGTTATCCCACATATGGATAGTCCTGTTACATATGGAGATATGGTGCAGGCAGTTAGAATGGCCATGGATCCCCTCCTGAAGACCCAGACTGCTCAGATTAATCAACAACTGGCTTCACTATCACAGAGGGTTTTGAATACTGAACACAGGCTGGGGGAGACTTTTGCAGACGTCAGTTCTTTAAAACAACAAGTTTCTGCTCAGGCAAACGAAATACACCAGCTACACAATAAGGTGCAGGATTTGGAGAACCGTTCACGTAGGCAAAATTTAAGAATTGTGGGTCTACCTGAAGAGGTCAAGGGTCAAGCGCTCTTTGATTTTATCCGAAACACCCTGCCATCCTTGCTAAAAATATCTGACAGGTGCCAAGATTTCTCTATCGTCCTAGTGGATGCTGGGGTTCCTGAAAGGACCATGGGGAATAGCGGCTCCGCAGGAGACAGGGCACAAAAAGTAAAGCTTTTCCAGATCAGGTGGTGTGCACTGGCTCCTCCCCCCATGACCCTCCTCCAGACTCCAGTTAGATTTTTGTGCCCGGCCGAGAAGGGTGCAATCTAGGTGGCTCTCCTAAAGAGCTGCTTAGAAAAAGTTTAGCTTAGGTTTTTTATTTTACAGTGAGTCCTGCTGGCAACAGGATCACTGCAACGAGGGACTGAGGGGAGAAGAAGTGAACTCACCTGCGTGCAGGATGGATTGGCTTCTTGGCTACTGGACATCAGCTCCAGAGGGACGATCACAGGTACAGCCTGGATGGTCACCGGAGCCGCGCCGCCGACCCCCTTGCAGATGCTGAAGTCAGAAGAGGTCCAGAATCGGCGGCTGAAGACTCCTGCAGTCTTCTAAAGGTAGCGCACAGCACTGCAGCTGTGCGCCATTTTCCTCTCAGCACACTTCACACGCAGTCACTGAGGGTGCAGGGCGCTGGGGGGGGGCGCCCTGGGAGGCAAATGTAACCTATATAAAGGCTAAAAATACCTCACATATAGCCCCCAGAGGCTATATGGAGATATTTAACCCCTGCCTGGATTCACTAAATAGCGGGAGACGAGCCCGCCGGAAAAGGGGCAGGGCCTATCTCCTCAGCACACGGCGCCATTTCCTCTCACAGCTCCGCTGGTCAGGACGGCTCCCAGGTCTCTCCCCTGCACTGCACTACAGAAACAGGGTAAAACAGAGAGGGGGGGCAAATTTATGGCGATATTTTGATATATATAAAGCAGCTATAAGGGAGCACTTATTATAAGGCTATCCCTGTTATATATAGCGCTTTTGGTGTGTGCTGGCAAACTCTCCCTCTGTCTCCCCAAAGGGCTAGTGGGTCCTGTCTTCGTTAGGAGCATTCCCTGTGTGTCTGCTGTGTGTCGGTACGTGTGTGTCGACATGTATGAGGACGATATTGGTGTGGAGGCGGAGCAATTGCCAAATATGAGGATGTCACCCCCTAGGGAGTCGACACCAGAATGGATGCCTTTATTTATGGAACTACGGGATAGTGTCAACACGCTAAAGCAGTCGTTTGACGACATGAGACGGCCGGACAATCAATTAGTGCCTGTCCAGGCGACTCAAACACCGTCAGGGGCTGTGAAACGCCCTTTGCCTCAGTCAGACCCAGACGCAGGCACTGACTCCAGTGGTGACGGTGACGAATCAACCGTATTTTCCAGTAGGGCCACACGTTATATGATTTTGGCAATGAAGGAGGCGTTACATTTAGCTGATACTACAGGTACCACTAAACAGGGTATTATGTGGGGTGTGAAAAAACTACCTATAGTTTTTCCTGAATCAGAAGAATTAAATGACGTGTGTAATGAAGCGTGGGTTGCCCCTGATAAAAAGCTGATAATTTCAAAGAAATTATTGGCATTATACCCTTTCCCGCCAGAGGTTAGGGAGCGCTGGGAAACACCTCCTAGGGTGGACAAGGCGCTAACACGCTTATCTAAACAAGTGGCGTTACCCTCTCCTGAGACGGCCGCACTTAAAGATCCATCAGATAGGAGGATGGAAAATATCCAAAAAAGTATATACACACATGCAGGTGTTATACTACGACCAGCTATAGCGACTGCCTGGATGGGCAGTGCTGGGGTAGTTTGGTCAGAGTCCCTGATTGAAAATATTGATACCCTGGACAGGGACAATATTTTACTGTCGTTAGAACAAATAAAGGATGCATTTCTTTATATGCGTGATGCACAGAGGGATATCTGCACACTGGCATCACGGGTAAGTGCTATGTCCATTTCGGCCAGAAGAGCTTTATGGACGCGACAGTGGACAGGCGATGCGGATTCAAAACGACATATGGAAGTTTTGCCGTATAAAGGGGAGGAGTTATTTGGAGTCGGTCTATCAGATTTGGTGGCCACGGCTACAGCCGGGAAATCCACCTTTCTACCTCAAGTCACTCCCCAACAGAAAAAGGCACCGACTTTTCAACCGCAGCCCTTTCGTTCCTTTAAAAATAAGAGAGCAAAGGGCTATTCATATCTGCCACGAGGCAGAGGTCGAGGGAAGAGACAGCAACAGGCAGCTCCTTCCCAGGAACAGAAGCCTTCCCCGGCTTCTACAAAAGCCTCAGCATGACGCTGGGGCTTCTCAAGCGGACTCGGGGACGGTGGGTGGTCGTCTCAAAAATTACAGCGCGCAGTGGGCTCACTCGCAGGTAGATCCCTGGATCCTGCAGATAATATCTCAGGGGTACAGGTTGGAATTAGAGACAGATCCACCTCGCCGTTTCCTGAAGTCTGCTTTACCAACGTCCCCCTCCGAAAGGGAGACGGTTTTGGAAGCCATTCACAAGCTGTACTCTCAGCAGGTGATAGTCAAGGTACCTCTTCTACAACAAGGGAAGGGGTATTATTCCACTCTTTTTGTGGTACCGAAGCCGGATGGCTCGGTAAGGCCTATTCTAAATCTGAAGTCCTTGAACCTGTACATAAAGAAGTTCAAGTTCAAGATGGAGTCACTCAGAGCAGTGATAGCGAACCTGGAAGAGGGGGACTTTATGGTATCCTTGGACATCAAGGATGCGTATCTCCACGTTCCAATTTACCCCTCACACCAGGGGTACCTCAGGTTCGTTGTACAAAACTGTCACTATCAGTTTCAGACGCTGCCGTTCGGATTGTCCACGGCACCTCGGGTCTTTACAAAGGTAATGGCCGAGATGATGATTCTTCTTCGAAGAAAAGGCATATTAATTATCCCATACTTGGACGATCTCCTAATAAGGGCAAGGTCCAGAGAACAACTAGAGATGGGATTAGCACTGTCGCAAGAAGTGCTAAAACAGCACGGGTGGATTCTGAATATTCCAAAATCCCAGTTAATGCCGACAACTCGTCTGCTGTTCCTAGGGATGATTCTGGACACGGTTCAGAAAAAGGTTTTTCTCCCGGAGGAAAAAGCCAAGGAGTTATCCGAGCTTGTCAGGAACCTCCTAAAACCAGGAAAGGTGTCTGTACATCAATGCACAAGAGTCCTGGGAAAAATGGTGGCTTCTTACGAAGCAATTCCATTCGGCAGATTCCACGCAAGAATTTTCCAAAGGGATCTGTTGGACAAATGGTCAGGGTCGCATCTTCAGATGCACCTGCGGATAACACTGTCTCCAAGGACAAGGGTGTCTCTTCTGTGGTGGTTGCAGAGGGCTCATCTATTGGAGGGCCGCAGATTCGGCATACAGGATTGGATCCTGGTGACCACGGACGCCAGCCTGAGAGGCTGGGGAGCAGTCACACAAGGAAGAAACTTCCAGGGAGTATGGACGAGCCTGGAAACGTCTCTTCACATAAACATTCTGGAACTAAGAGCAATATACAATGCTCTAAGCCAGGCAGAACCTCTGCTTCAGGGAAAACCGGTGTTGATCCAGTCGGACAACATCACGGCAGTCGCCCATGTGAACAGACAGGGCGGCACAAGAAGCAGGAGTGCAATGGCAGAAGCTGCAAGGATTCTTCGCTGGGCAGAGAATCATGTGATAGCACTGTCAGCAGTGTTCATCCCGGGAGTGGACAACTGGGAAGCAGACTTCCTCAGCAGACACGATCTTCACCCGGGAGAGTGGGGACTTCATCCAGAAGTCTTCCACTTGCTGGTAACCCGTTGGGAAAGACCAATGGTGGACATGATGGCGTCTCGCCTCAACAAAAAACTGGACAGGTATTGCGCCAGGTCAAGAGATCCGCAGGCAATAGCTGTGGACGCGCTGGTAACGCCTTGGGTGTACCAGTCGGTGTATGTGTTTCCTCCTCTGCCTCTCATACCAAAAGTATTGAGAATTATACGGCAAAGAGGCGTAAGGACGATACTAGTGGTTCCGGATTGGCCAAGAAGGACTTGGTACCCGGAACTTCAAGAGATGATCACGGAAGATCCGTGGCCTCTACCTCTAAGGAGGGACTTGCTTCAGCAGGGTCCCTGTCTGTTTCAAGACTTACCGCGGCTGCGTTTGACGGCATGGCGGTTGAACGCCGGATCCTAAAGGAAAAAGGCATGCCGGAAGAAGTCATTCCTACTTTGATTAAAGCAAGGAAGGAAGTAACCGTGCAACATTATCACCGAATTTGGCGAAAATATGTTGCGTGGTGCGAAGATCGGAGTGCTCCGACGGAGGAATTTCAACTGGGTCGATTCCTACATTTCCTGCAATCAGGATTGTCTATGGGTCTCAAATTGGGATCTATTAAGGTTCAAATTTCGGCCCTGTCGATTTTCTTTCAAAAAGAATTGGCTTCAGTCCCTGAAGTCCAGACCTTTGTTAAGGGAGTGCTACATATACAGCCTCCTGTGGTGCCTCCAGTGGCACCGTGGGATCTCAATGTGGTTTTGGACTTTCTAAAATCTCATTGGTTTGAACCACTAAAGAAGGTGGATTTGAAATATCTCACATGGAAAGTGACCATGCTTCTAGCCCTGGCTTCGGCCAGGAGAGTGTCAGAACTGGCAGCTTTATCTTACAAAAGCCCATATCTGATTTTCCATTCAGACAGGGCAGAACTGCGGACTCGTCCGCATTTTCTCCCTAAGGTGGTGTCAGCATTTCATCTGAACCAGCCTATTGTAGTGCCTGCGGCTACAAGTGACTTGGAGGACTCCAAGTTACTGGACGTTGTCAGAGCATTAAAAATATATATTGCAAGGACAGCTGGAGTCAGAAAATCTGACTCGTTGTTTATATTGTATGCACCCAACAAGATGGGTGCTCCTGCGTCTAAGCAGACGATTGCTCGTTGGATCTGTAGCACAATCCAACTTGCACATTCTGTGGCAGGCCTGCCACAGCCTAAATCTGTAAAGGCCCACTCCACAAGGAAGGTGGGTTCATCTTGGGCGGCTGCCCGAGGGGTCTCGGCATTACAACTTTGCCGAGCAGCTACGTGGTCAGGGGAGAACACGTTTGTAAAATTTTACAAATTTGATACTCTGGCTAAGGAGGACCTGGAGTTCTCTCATTCGGTGCTGCAGAGTCATCCGCACTCTCCCGCCCGTTTGGGAGCTTTGGTATAATCCCCATGGTCCTTTCAGGAACCCCAGCATCCACTAGGACGATAGAGAAAATAAGATTTTACTTACCGATAAATCTATTTCTCGGAGTCCGTAGTGGATGCTGGGCGCCCATCCCAAGTGCGGATTATCTGCAATAATTGTACATAGTTATTGTTAACTAATTCGGGTTATTGTTGAAGGAAGCCATCTTTCAGAGGCTCCGCTGTTATCATACTGTTAACTGGGTTTAGATCACAAGTTGTACGGTGTGATTGGTGTGGCTGGTATGAGTCTTACCCGGGATTCAAAATCCTCCCTTATTGTGTACGCTCGTCCGGGCACAGTACCTAACTGGAGTCTGGAGGAGGGTCATGGGGGGAGGAGCCAGTGCACACCACCTGATCTGGAAAAGCTTTACTTTTTGTGCCCTGTCTCCTGCGGAGCCGCTATTCCCCATGGTCCTTTCAGGAACCCCAGCATCCACTACGGACTCCGAGAAATAGATTTATCGGTAAGTAAAATCTTATTTTAATAATAGAACGAGCACACAGACTTGGACCGCAGCGACAACATGAGGGAGCACGCCCACGCGCTGTTATATTTAAAAGCCTCAACTATTTACACAAGGAATTACTCTGGGCGGCATCACGCAGATGCAGAAACCTGACATGGAATGGAAACAGAATCCTCATTTTTCAGGACTACTCCGCGGAGTTATCCAGGGCAAGAAAAGACTTTGCTCCTATTTGTTCACAATTAGTGCAAGACGGATGTAAATTCGCTCTTCTATACCCGGCACGCCTGCGTATATATGATGGGACATCCTTCCTAGATTTCCTGAGTCCTGCTGACGCAAAAGCTTATCTCCAAGAATATGCTGAAACCGCTCGCTCAAGATCACACATGTCTGAATGTGAATGATTTATGCAATACCAAGATATTTTACCGTTAATGTTATATACAAGAATGTTTGCTATTTAAGCATTTATCAGATCTTACTATGATATGCTGTAATGTCAGATATGCATCCCTAAAATCCCCTCCCCCCCCCCCCCCCCCCCCCCCCCCCCTCCCCTGACTTATGGATATGGAGCTGTTTACATTAGGCTGGTAGCTCTCACAAGGCTTTCACGTGAGGAGCCCCGGCTTAGGAGTACACACGTTACATTGCTTTGTGTACACGATCATAGATTTCATCTTCTAACAGTTTGATGAGGATGTCTCCTCATAAAGAATGATTGAATGTAAGTTTATTAGTAAGTTTTCTCTTCCCCAGTTAACCCTTCCTCCCCTCTCTCACTCCCTTCCTTACATCCTATATTACCTGAGAATGTTTTTAACTTACTACCTGATGTATTGCTTTACGCCACTTCTTATTCTAGATGACACAGTTACTTAAAGTGGGCTGCTGGAATGTAGGTGGCATAAACTCGCCCCAAAAACGTAAGCGCCTATTAATCTATCTCCGTAAATTACATTTAGACCTAGTGTATTTACAGGAAACCCACCTGACCCCCCCTGAAACTTTGAAACTTAATATGCTAGGCTGGGTGGTGCTAGCTTCGGCCTCCTATAACTCTAAAGCAAGAGGGGTGGCTATACTGACGAGACGCCAATTTCCTGCGGAAGTGTCTGACGTAATTTCAGACCCCCTTGGTAGATATGTCGCCTGTACTCTAAAGATTGAGCAACAACTATTTTATTGCATGAATGTTTATGCACCAAATATTTATGAAAGAGAGTTCTTTGTTAAGATCATAACCATTCTTACACCACGAATTCACATGTTTATTCTGCTAGGAGGTGATTTCAACTTGATCTCAAACACACACCTAGATAGACAACAATCGCAATCAGGCAGGAGAAAATTACCAACTTTAGGGGTCCCAGAACTAGCAAAACAACTGCAGCTGCTGGATCTGTGGCGTATATTACACCCTACGGATAGAAATTTCTCCTGCCTATCTGCTGCCAAACACACAATGTCCCGCATTGATTATCTCTTAGTATCCACCAAACTTTTATCAAAAACGCTCCTGGCTGACATGGAGCCAATTCATTTATCAGACCACGCGCTGATTTGGATACAAATCCAACTTTCCCGAGATAGAGGCAGTTATATCAACTGGAGATGCCCATCTACATTAGCTACCTCATCCAAACTGAAGCAAGCAGTCTTAGATGCATGGGTCACATATGATACAAACAACGAAGACACTAAACAAACACACCCCATCCTTTTCTGGCAGGCTTCCAAAGCCACTATAAGGGGCGAGATTATCTCGCACTCTTCTACACTCAAAAAGCAGCTAACCAAGCAATATTTGGAAGCACATGATCTAGTCTCTAAGACATTCCTAGCCTTTGCTGCCAATCCCACTCCACAACATAGATCTGCTTACCAAAAGGCCAAATCGACGCATGAGCAAATATTTATTAAAATGGAGATGTCTTACTCCTTTTCCAGAGATGCCAAATTCCACAAATTTGGGAATAAGTCAAGCAAGCTCCTATCGAATATGCTCCAGGGTATCCGTCCCCCCTCAACGATTCACCCTCTAAAAACGGCAAATGGGGGGCTCACCACTGATAATGCTCAGATAGCGCAAGTGTTGCTCGCTTATTATCAAAACCTATACTCGGCCCCACACTCTGATAAGGACCAGGAGACTGAGTTTTGGGAAAACCTCTCACTACCCCAGTTACCCAAAGATAAAGGCCTAACTTTAATCTCTGAGATATCCCAACAAGAAGTAAGAGATGGTATAGCGCATCTTAAGAAGGGAAAAGCGCCGGGCCCAGATGGTCTCACGGCAGATTATTACAAACTGCTAGCAGATTACATTGTACCAATCCTAACTAAAGTATACAACAAAATCCTCTTCACTAACGCACTTCCCAATTATTTTAACAGAGCACTTTTAAGACTCCTGCCGAAACCGGGAAGGGACCTCTCCGATCCAGGCTCCTACCGCCCCATCTCACTTCTCAATTTAGACTACAAAATCATGACCAAGATCTTAGCAGATAGATTGAAGCCCCTTCTGCCGACCTTAATACACACTGACCAGACGGGCTTTATCCAAGGTAGGAACCCAGTCACAAATATTCGGAAGGTTCTGGCGGCGGTGAGTGATTCCCAGTGTGCCATGTCAAACTCAGGGAGAGCAATACTATCTCTAGACGCAGAGAAAGCCTTTGACATGGTACACTGGGACCACCTATTTAATTCCCTCTCCAAATTTGGCTTCCCAACACAATTCACGCATTTCCTTCAAACATTATACATGGATTCTGCATCTAACATATTATGCAATGGCACGCTATCTGACCCCTTCCCCATTCTGAGAGGCACTAGACAGGGATGCCCTCTATCCCCATTACTCTTTGCAATCGCATTAGAACCCCTGGCAATAGCCCTAAGACAATCCCCCCTTTACCAGGGCATACAGATAGGCTCAAATGACCTCAGACTTTCATTATTTGCTGATGATATGCTGCTCTTCTTATCACATCCTGAACACTCAATCCCAACGGCCATCTCGATTATATCAAAATTTAGCTCCTTTTCTGGATACAAAATAAATATTAGCAAATCTGAATTACTAATACTTAAGGGCCCACCACCTATTTTACCCCAAGCGGATGATGTGGCATCGATCAAATTGGCTGTCCCCCATATAAAATATCTAGGCGTCCAGATCCCCCATACCCTTACAGATCTGTATAAACTAAATTTCCGACCGATTCTGTCATCCCTGGAAAAATATCTTAAACAATGGCATGACCTACCCTTATCCCTACTGGGCAGAGTGGAAGTTATAAAATCAATTCTTCTTCCTAAATTAACCTATATTATGCAACTTTTACCCTTTAAAATAAATAAAGCAGATATCAAGTCCCTCAATAGTGCCTGCACAAAATTCATCTGGCAATCTAAAAAACCAAAAATAGCTCTCAAAAAAATTACATTTACCCAAGAAAGATGGCGGTTTAGGTTTCCCTGATCTATCACTATACACACAAGCCATACACTTCCGATATGCCATGGACTGGCTACTAGAACGCAGCCAATACACCAATTATGAAGTGGAATGTGCTCTATTCACTCCATTTTCTCCAGGGGCCCTACTACATACTCCCAAATCGGCCATAGACAAACGGGTATATAATAACATTTTTCTCAGAGATACTCACGTGGCCTGGCGTTTTCTACACACTTCACTGGATAGAGACCCCCGCTACTCCCAATGGTTACCAATATGGGGCAACCCTATGTTTAGCCCGGGCATTGAAAACGCGGCATTCCATCGTTTTAGACAAAAGGGCCTGAAAGCTATGTCCCAGGTTTTCGACCCAGGGGGCCACATTATCCCATTTATTCGATTACAGACCACATACGGCCTCCCAGACTCGGGTTACTATGCTTATGCCCAATTGGTACATTATGCTCTCACACTTCCTAACCTGCCTAACCAATGTACACCACTAGACCCATTAGAACATATTTTTCATAAATATACACAAAACAAATACAAACCAAGGATCACTTATGAAACTTTATTACAACTCAATAGGGAATCTACATGGAATCAAATTATGAGACCGTGGACATCAGACATTCCCATACTCATACAGAATGACACCATATTTAAATATTATCACTCAGTGCTAAAGATAGTACGTTCCTCGGTACTTCAGGAAGTGCACGTGAAAACCACACACAGGGCATACATCTCCCAGGGACAACGGAGTCACTATGTACAAGAAGAAGATGGTAGTTGCCCTAAATGTAGGATGTCATCAGCGACATTCATACACAACATCTGGACCTGTGGTCACGTGAAAAAATTCTGGAACAAAGTGTTATATCATATTAACACCTCTTTTAACATGCACTTGAAATTACACCCTCTCCCACTTTTATTTGCCAATTTTGACGTTTGGGACCTCGGAGTTCAAAGACGACACCTCACCCCGATATTAACTATGATAGTCACTGTAGGTAAAAAAGTCATCTTAAATTCTTGGATCAAACACAGGTCCCCTACATTAAGAGAAGTGATCAACCTACTAGAAAAGTATATGGCTTTCGATAAATATGACGTAATATCTGAATATTGTAATGGGTCTGTAAGATTTTATAAAAAATGGGGTGCATATATAGAATCTACTCAGAAATGACTCCTAGGAATGATGAGGGAGAGCTAGAAAAGCTAAGTTCCAGACACAATTTTCCAAGGTGAACTAGCCTTACTGATACTCCTATCCAGGCTCAGTTTTATTCTATATATTACGGAAGGTTATCCTGACCCCTACGTTCCAGAGAAAACTCATGCTCAGGAATGGTACTTCTATGCCACAACTATTAGGTATACAGGAAATCCCCCCCCCCCCCCCCCCCCCCCAGTTAATCCCCCCTCCTCTTTTCCCCCCTTTTCCCCCTCTTTTCCTTTCCTCCTCTTCCCACTTTGCAGTTTATGTGTGTCCATATTTACTTTATGTTTGATCATACTGCTTGTGAATATACCATATAATACCAACTCCAGGGATCCAGAGGAGTTCACCTCCGGAAGAGGTTTCAAAATGGTACCTTACCTAATTATTGTCATGATTGACTACACGCTGTTTTTAAGAACAGGTTGGCGATATGTTCATAACTGTAATAATTTCAAAGTATATCACAAAGCAGTGCTGTTAAAAATATGTTATCGGTTAAAAGTATGTGATTTGGAAATTTTGTGAAAACTGAATAAACACATTTGAAAAAAAAAACAAAAAAAAAAACAAAGAAGAGGTACGTACAGTGTAATGGTTAGCATTACTTCTCACAGAGGTCATGGGTTTTCATCCCAAAAGGGCTGCAGTAGCATAGCGGGGTAGTGCCTTAGTATACTATACAGAGATACCTGAGTTTGATCCCCAAAGAGCACACTAGTTTATTACTAATTGTGCAGCCTTTTTTTTATCACAGAGTATCTAAAATCAAGCATCCTCTTGCTAGCAGGGGTTCCCTCCATAGATTCTCCTCTTTAGGTACAGAGTTCTGGGCTACAGATTACCAGTTTCCAAGCAGGCTGGTGTGCCTGCCACGTGACATGACACCCCCTGGAGGACCCCAGGGAAGGAGGCAACGGACGCTTAAGGTCAGAGCAGTAGTCTCTTGGGACTAAGCATTAATTATTGTTAAGGGTCCTCCTCTGTTCATTTCTATGGGATTTCCAGATCCCAAGAGGGAAAGAAACTCTAAGGTAGTCAGTTCACAACCTTTTTTCTAGTTCAAAGCCGGATAGGTCATACTGTCCTATCCTCATTCTAACGGTGTTGAACATGTGTCTACAATTCCCAGATTTCGCATGGAGAAACCTGGTAATTCATTATTCTTCTGTGAAACCAGGGAACTTCAGGGCATCCATACTCTTTCACGATGAAGATCTATGCGTTGCTAACTGTTCCAGCATCAATGCTTCTTCAGATTTACATATGGTCCAATTATTACCACGTTTATTACACATTATCATAGGTCTGTCAAGGGCACTGTCTGTGTTCATCAGGACCAAGGCAGTCATAGCAGCTCACCTGCGTCACACGGGTACCAGGATCCTTCCTTATTGGGATGACCATCTCTTCCTAGCCCAGTTGAAGGATGTCTTGACAGTCCACATACACTCGACAGACGATTCTTCTTCAGTCTCTAGGCTAGAATATCCATTGATGAAAGTCCTCATTAACTCCTTTATTGGAGGTCGTTGCGTGGGGGGGCTCTACTAGATTCTCACAACGACTTCTCCTCCCGCTGGACAGTATTTGGGCCTTACAATCCAAGATCTATTAGTTCATTGCAGGTTGCCCATCTACACCTGCCTGCAAATTTGGACTCCATGGTTAAGTTTAAAGGGTCTGGCCAGGTAAACTAGATAGCGTTTGTTCGGCACGCTCTTTTGGGTGGCTATTCTGGTCCAATCAGTACCAATGGCCGCCCATTTTGGATCCAGGACTGGGTCCTGATCACCACTGAAGCACCTCTTCATGGGTGGGGGGACGGTCTTGCCCATCAGACGAGGGAAGGCTCAAAACAGCCAGCTACACATCAATGCCTTGGAACTCATAGACCAGACCACTTCCATTAGTTGGCCTTTGCTCCTGGGCTGTCCATTTAACAAAAGTGACAGTCGTCACTTACATAATCATTCGGATACCGCTCTCAGCTGAGGTTGAAGGATGAACGCCATATTTCCAGTATTTCCAGTAGGCAGAGTGTTATCTTTCTGCTCTAGCTGCGGTGTTTATCTCAGTGGCTGGGAGCTGCATTCTGGTAAGTGGGCCCTCCATCCGGAAGTATTTTACTTTCTGGTTAGACACTAGGGTCCCCGAACATAGTCATGATGATGTCCCTGCACAATCTCCAGCTGCTGAGATACTGCTCCCACACAGGGACCCCGCAGCCTTTCTACCAGACGCTGTGGCAATTCTGTGGACGAGCGCTCCCCGGATTTTCCACACGTTTCGGCGCATAGGTGACAGGATGATCTTGGTAATCCTTCATGGACCACAATAAGTGTACTGTACTGTTCTTCGAGGTCTCTACCTCGATGTTGACCCCTACGACCGAACCTCCGGTCTTTGGGTCCCTGCCTTCATCTGGAAGACAGCTCTGGTGACGTCTCTATTGCAAGCGTAGGGCTTTTTCTAGGAGGAACATTACGGCTATGAAACTGTCTTTGACCAGAATTTATCACTGCGTTTGGCGGACTACTTTGGCATGCTGTTCTCCCAAATGAATCTGCTCGCGCTCATCATGAGTATCACTACTCCCTGCATTTTTCCAGACAGGACTCTATCTAGGTCTGGGGATGCAGTTTAGCACTTTAAGATCCAGGTCTCCGACCTGTCCGCCTTTACAGCGCCAGATGCCTCTGGTGTCCTGTTCGTCCTACCTCCATTGAGGCTCCAAGTTGCTCTGTGTGACCTGTTTTTAGTTAACAGGTACTCCAGTCTACTACCTTTTGACTGAGTGGAATTTCTCATGGAAGACGGTTTTCTTCCTTGCTTTTTCATTAGCTAGATTAGTTTCTCCTTCATCCACTAGGGGCCACTGGAGTGCAGATACAATGGGGAAATAGTAGGCAGTAACTGGGAGCTGGCACTTTAAATTTATAACCATGTGACTAGCTCTTATTTTAGTGCCCAAGGGAGCTGGTCACGTGGGTCTTCTCTGAAGATTTTTTTTTTTCCTCTTTATTTTTATTTTTTCTTTCTTACACACACAGACTGGCAGATCTGCCACTGGCAGTCTGCACCGCGGAAAGCTGCCGGCGGGGTCCCATCGCAGCTGTGTGCGGCTCGAGATGGGCCCCAGCTGAAGGAGACACTAGCTCTCCGGAGCTGGCCGGACACAGCTGTGTGCGGCGCGTGTCGGGGCCGCTCCGTCGGCAGAAGATTCCGGCAGCGGTGAGTATCAGTGGCTGGACACCGCTGCGTGCGGCGCGTGTCGGGCCACTCCATCAGGCTCTGCAAACGGTGAGTACAGTCTCCCCCCCTCCACAAACATGTTATGCAGGTCTCTGTGCACTGTTACCTTCAGAAGCTCCTTTACGGTTTTGAGTTTGGCTTTGAGTTTGGCGCCATTGGGGGGGGGGGGGAGACTTCATCCCGCTTTGCGCAGCGCTCTCTGGCTGCGACTCGCAGGTGCAGGGCGCTCCCTGCTTGGTTTGAGACTGGTTGGTTTTGAATGAGGAGCTAGCTCCCGCTCTGTGTAGCGGGCTCAGCGTTCCCCGGCTGCGGCTTGCAGGGCCGGCGGGGGATGCACGCTCCCCGCTTCGTTGTGCTGCAGCATAGCTCCCGCTCTGTGTAGCGGGCTCAGCGCCCCCCGCTCCCCGGCCGGATTATGCCATGTGCGATCGGCTTTATTTTGATGAGATCTCCTTTGAGGTGGGGATGGACACCTATGAGCTAGAGAACCCTGAAGGGATAATCTTGTCCACGCGGTGGTCAGCTGCCTAATAACATCGCAATGTCGCTATACCGCCAGCAGTGCCGTGTGCTGGGCACCTCCCCCGATTCCATAGACTCTGCCGAGAACCGCTTCAAGTTTTCCCGGCTGCTGGACAGTGCAGTTCTGTAACACTGTGGCGTGGCTCGCATGGCCGGTGGGGGATACAGGAGCTCCTCGCTTCGTGGGAACTGCAGCGGGTTATTTTCAAATCAGGCGCCATAACGGGGGGGCGGAGCTAACTCCCGCTCTGTATAGCGGGCTCAGTGATCCCCGTCCGCAGCTTACATTGCCGGCGGGGGAGGCAGGGCGCTCACAGCTACATTTACTCGGTGAGCAGTAGCGGCTATGATAGTATTTGGAACTGCTCTATATCATCTTCTTTATAGAGACTTAGTGGCCTAATAGAGCATATTAAGCACAGAAGGTTCACATCTCACCCTGGAAAATGTATTCTCTTCCCAATTATGATTTATATATATATATATTTTAGCTCCACCTTGCCACATAACATTTCCCCCCGGCTTTTATCACTGGCTGACCGCCATTTTGAGAAACCAGCGGAGCCTCCGAGAAACATGTATTGCACCTTTTCTTCCTAATTAGCAGTACACTACATACAGGGCGGGTGTTGCCTTCCCTTTATTCCTTTGTTTCACTTGGTAATAATACTGTTTGTAATTTGGGGAATGTGTGTGGCATCAGACAAATAGCGCTGTGGCTCAGTACGCTAGTAGCGGGGACAACTGAACACAGGGACCAGGGTTTGAATCCCGACATAAACCTACTTTTAAGTTCCTAAAGCCTAGTGGCTAAGACTCCTGTCCCGCAGCGCAGCGTTACCAGTTTAAGTCTCTGCTCCTGTAGAATGTTTATTTGAAACGTGTCTGTCACTGCACGTTATACTGCAGACATTACATAGGGCTACGCTTCTTTAACCCACCTTTTCTCCTTTCGTTCGTCTCACCTGGGACAGTCAGAGAAATCCCTGTTAGGTGTGGATTGTGTGGTGGAGCCATCTGCTTAGTCCTCAACGCAGCTGTAGGACGCTCCTGTTTGAACAGCTCATATTATGCAGGTAATGTCACTGTTAACCAGAGACCTTGTACGTCATTTCTCCTCTCCAGGTTTCTAAAAGGAGGTTGCTAACCTCAATGTTACACAACTCTGCGGATGAGAGGCCTCTCTTGGAGGAGGCGAGAGATGTCCAGGATACTGAGGACGTCGGTTTTCGGTGGAGTCTGAACCAGTATCTCAGGATATCGAGGCGCATGGTACAGCAGTTCATCTGGTACTGCAGGTAAAGGAGTCGGACACTTCACGTACCTCTGGGTTCGGCGCCAATGAAGACATGACAACGACTTGTCCAGTTTCGGATGAGCTGGATATTCTCCGGTCGGCGGCCTGGAGACATCCGAATGCACAATTTCAGGTATCAAACAATGTTTGTTTTCCTATCCTTTCCCCGCAGATAGCAGGAAACGATATCAGACCTCTCCAAGGGTATACCCCCCGATGTATCGCCGGTCCAAGAAGCTGCCGTTTCCTGGGGCAACCTGGCGGAGGGAGCCATCTAATAGAAATATGCGGCAGCAGGGGTTCTACCTTGTCTGGAGCAGGTAGGTTGTGGAACAATTGTCCTCTAGGTTACCGGATGGTTTGCATCAGGATCACCTAATTCCTTGGGCAGGTCAGAGTCACGATTCTACTTTATATTCTTTTGAGGTCTCCAAGGACGTCTGTATACTCGGAGCCTGCATTTCCACTTGGGCTGTCTTATCCCGACGACCTTTGGGGCTGCGACAGTGACAGGCGGATATTGAATCCTAAGAGCAGCAGGTTCATTACAGGCCTGGTCAGGAAGGATCTTCCTGCCTGGATCTGTCAGACCATTGGGGGTAAGTCCACTTTTCTTTCCCCTACTGCTGCTCCAGCTCCAAGACGGACCTATACCGGTCTTTCCTTTGGATCTTTCCGTGTCCTTTCCAGGTTTCGAGTCCATGACAGGGGCGGTTTTTCCGTCACCAAGGGATCTCAAAGTAAGAGGCCGAGGCAGAGGTTCAGCATCCTCGAACCTCCAACACACCCACCGCAGGTCAGACCTCTCTCCCACCTGGGAGATCCCAGGGTGGGCGCATGTGTGTGGTTTTTCTGGGAGGTCTGGGTATGCTTGGGCTAGGTTTCGCATCACGGGCGGCTACATACTCAATTTTGGAGTCCAACCGCCTCGGGTCCCTCACCACGGATCTGCCGGTTTACGACGACAAGAGCCTTCCTACCTGTCTGTCTGTCTGTCTCTGTCTTTGCCCAGTTTTGTTCTATAATTGTTGTTCTAATTGTAAAGCGCAACGGAATATGCTGCGCTATATAAGAAACTGCTAATAAATAAATAAATAATAAGAGTCGTACTGCAGGCGGCGTTCCAGATGCTTCTGACCGCAAGGATGCGGTTCCCTGTTTCCGCACATCATTGGAATCGGGGCATGTTCTCAGACCTTTGGGTTTTTTTTCCCGTGCCGAAGCCAGATGGCTCGGCCAGGCCTATTCTGAACTTAGAATCCTTTCAGTCTGTGATTGCTAGTTTGAGGATAAAAGGGGTTTTAGGCGTCCTTAGTCATCAGAGATGCCTGTTTACTGGTTTCCATTGGGCTTCCTCATTGGGCTTTTCTCCAATTCGTGGTACAGGATACTCATTTCCACTGTCAGACCTTTCCGTTCGGTCTTTCTTCCGCTCCCAACGTTTTCATGAAGGTCAGAGGATGGCCCTACTTCAGAGGCAGGGAGTGACGTTTTCTCCCTAACTGGACGATCTGCTGCTGGAAACCCACTCTGCAGATTAGGTTGCTTCTGAATATCCGGAGGATCCAGGATCTTCTGATTCGACACTGGTCCCATTTATGTTCCTCGAACTGCTTTTTCTGTGTTTAGGGATGGTTCTCATCTTGGTCCGTCAGAGGATTTTTCCTTCCTCAGGACCAGTTCCCCCTCTCTTCCTTCAGCCAAGTTGTGGCGCTGAGGGAAGTCGCCTACATTCTCCTCTGAGCAGAGGACGACAATCTTCATTCCAGGTCAAGCCGCCAGGTCAGGCACCCGGGTGAGTGGACATTCCCCGGAGTTTTGTCAGTAGGTCCGCTGTTGGCGGAGAACTCGGATCGACCTCAGGGCATTCCGACTGACTCTTCATCCCTTTACTACTCTCGGATGTGAGCTCTGGCGGCAGTAGCCGAGGATTTCCTCACGGCTCCTTGGAGTTTCTGGTTAGTCTATCTTTCCTCCTTTTCTGTTTCTACCTCACTTTCTGCAACACATAAGGGGAGAATGCGCGCTAGTCTTCCCGGTGACTCCAGTTTGGCCGTGCATGACTTGAAAATCCACCCTGCACCTGTTATCAGCAGAGGAGCCTTGTCTACTTCAACAGGGTCCTTTTCTTTGTTCAGGCTTACACAGGTTTCGTTTAACGGCGTAAAAAGGAATATATACAAATGTATATTCTTAAGCGCTTGGAGTGGCTATTTCACCAGCTGCTGTATATTGGGAGATGGTCAGTCTCCCTACTGATTTGAATATAAAAGAAAAAAGATAAACAGCGCTAATAATAAAACAAGCTATTTTTATATAGCTAGTATTAAACAATGACATATGAATTGTAAAATAACAAATAGCACATATGGGGGTATCTTTTAAAAAACTTTTTAGAGACTGAATAATCAATAGTGTATCAATGTCCCATGCACTGGTGATGGATCTATCACAATATATTTCGGCTTCTTTCTAAAGAGTTCAATATCAAGGGCTATTACCAGCTGTTGAGTTCCAGACGTTGGGTCCTATGGCAGTGGCTCCTTGGTGATATTAGGATTCCATGCACTATTATTTAGGGTCCCAAGTATGCTGCTGGTATACTCCGTATGATCGCAGCTTTGCGGTTCTGTAGCGATGGCTCCACGTTAGCAACAGGACTCCAGGTACTGATTATAAAACTTACAGTCCGCAGAAGATGGAAATATAGCTCTTTATGATAACCGAAAGTGAAATGTCCATCAACTCCAAAGCGCTCCTTGCAAGTTGGACAAGTATCTGTTTGCAGTCTCAGTAAACACTGACGCGTTTCGCAGCTCCAGGCTGCTTTATCAAAGGTATAATGTAACTGTTCTAAACCCCTTTTTAAATGGTATGAGATGTTGATATCGATCTCTCATTGGTCAATCAATCACAGACTAATTATCTAACTGGCTTGGGTCGGGGTATAGTAGAGAGGGGAGAGTGAGGGCTGCTGGGTAAAAGTTCTTAACGTTTGATGCTCAGAGTCTCCCATCTCCAGCCTATACCCAGCGTACTGCTCCTGTGCCCCCTATGGACTCAAAAGGATTTAACCAGGTAAGACCATAAATCCTATTTTGTCACTGTAGATTGGTGTTATTTTAAGTGAAATCTGCAATGCTGCTTGTTTAATACGTTCAAATGAACCAATCCTATACAACCATGTACACAGCAAGTTCTTATTGGGTTCCGATAACTTTCAATTTGTTGAAGTTGTCTAATGCCCCAAAACTTGTTTCAGGATGAAAAAATCCGCTTTGCGTCAATTCTGTTGACTGTCAGGCTCCTGGCAAAGTTTTTGGGGTTTGTGACGTTCTTGCCATACAGAACTACAGAATCTCTCAGTAGTGAGTTACAGGAATCTGCAGTTGCCTTACGGAATCAGGTAAAATGTTTATAATATTCTCAAATTAGAAAAAAATATCTCCTTCTCTTTTGATTTCATTGTCCTCTTTCTTTTCTTTCTTTCTTTTTCTTTCTCTCTCTCTCTCTCTCTCTTTCTCTCTCTTTCTTTCTTTGTTTCTTTCTTTCTCTTTCTTTCTTTCTTTCTTTCTCTCTCTGTCTTTTTCTTTCTTTCTTTCATTTTCTCTTTTTCTCATTTTTATTTTTTCTTTGTTTTCTTTTTTCTCTTTTTCTTTCTTTCTTTGTCTGTCTGTCTTTCTTTCTGGTTCTCTCTCTCTCTCTCTCTCTCTCTCTCTCTCTCTCTCTCTCTCTCTCTCTCTACTACTTCTCTTTCTCTCGCCTCTTCTGTATCACTATTTTTCTTTTGTTTCTCTGTTTGTGTCACTTTGAGTTACTCCTTGATGATTTCATGTCTTTTTAGACTCTCCCCTCATTAGACGTGTTGCTGTTGCTCAGACGATCCATACAAGACCATCGCACAATTCTAACTGTACCATGGGCTGTAGAGTATCTATCGTTGGTGGATTGTGTTGCCCCCTATCTCGATTATTACAGAAAGGTTTTCTGCCTTTTACTGTACCTCTACAGGTGATGAGAACAATGAGATTTTCACTATTGCTATTCATTTTAAAAGGAAAGTGGTAAATTTGCTTTGAAGTGTTACTGTTGAATTTTTTTTTACTTTAGTTTGCGCTACAGTGAAAGACATAGTAACTGTAAGCGTAGCAATGGGTGATCTCATGGTCACGTTGTTCTTTGCTAGCACCAGACACACAGTCAGCATGTCATGAGCGCGACTTGTAAACCAGGTCATAAATCCTAATTGTACCTATGTAGACTGATACATGGGACTGTGGCCTTAAGCGTTACACTTACTGCATATGTGTTGTACTTTGTTTTGGCTCCGCGTTTGTAACATCAGACACAGGAGAATCATTGGTTTTCGTTGTCATTTATGTTCCTAGGTATAAGCTGGTGCTGACTGAGGAAAAAGAGATGGGTTTCTTAAACAAGCTGTTGCTGCTTAGCGTTCTGGGCTGGCTTTTCCAGGTACCTTTATTTCTTGCTGCTCAATATTACGTCTATAAATCTAATTCCAACAGCTAATATTGATAATGATTATGTTCTAAGGTTCCGACAGTCCCAGAAGATATGTTTTTCAACAACGAAGCTGCTCTGGATGAGCTTTCGTCCAGCGCAATGGTAGCAACACAGGCACTAGTAAGTCTGTATTTTCATAAGTGATTGTACTGTGAAATATGTTGTATTAGTTTCCTTGTACTAGATCAGCTGGATGCTACCTCTGAGAGAGAATAAACTTTAATAGGGTTTGTTTTTATTCTAGTCCAAGCTTTACATTTATTTAATGGGATCAATTATTGACTCTGGAAAGGTTCCCTTACTGGCCAAAACTGTTAATAGTAATACATACATACAAAGTATGGACAGAGATACGCATGGAAAATAGTACCTAAAATAACTTTATTGAAATCAGGGGAGGACAATCATACCAGGCAGTTTACTCCGTTCCTGCTCTGTCTACCTGTCTTCTCAGCTGTGTGGAGACTCCTGCTGCTCAGTGCTTCAGCAGGTGCATCATGAAATAACACTCTCCTGCCACTGCTGGATGCAGTGACCAGAAAACAGTTCAGTACAATTAAAGTGTGCCGATTCACTTAGGCATTGGCCAGGGAGGGGGTGTTTGGTCTGTGCTCTTGACATTGGACGAGGTTAGGCAGAGCATCAGGAGCATGGATTTCCTCACTGGTGGGAGGGTTTCTGGGACCCCCCTTTCCCCAAGTGTGCCCCTGCAGAGAAACAATGGGATATAGAGGGGGAGGAGCTTGGACTGTTTGCCAGTAAATTTTAAGTGCCAAAGCTTCTTGCAACTCACTCCTATACCTCATTTTAATGTAGTGTTCCCCAGTGAGCTAGGAGTGTCAAAATCCCCTTTTTCACTGAATGAAGAAAATAATTTGTCCTCTGTGAAATGCCTCTCTAAATTTATGTACAGTTAATGTAATTACTGTCAGCTACATGTTAAATGCATTACCTGTATTAAACGAAGATGAGATAATTGTACAAATCAATATTGAACAACAGAATGATGAATGGTTAATAAAATTATAGGGATCCATTCCTCTTGGGTTGCAACTGTCACTTTAGAGACACTTGCTTTCACATTGCATGATATGACAATGCCAGTGTTTTGTACATTTTCAAAGTACAGCTTCTAGGTGTTGCCTAATAACAATGCATGGTGCCCCGATCTATGGAGGGTAATGAAGGTATGCAGGAAGTCACATATTGTGTGGTTTGGCTTTTTAAGCTTAAGTTAGGCTACTGTCAGACAGTTGGAAGATTATATTGTGTAGTGCTCCTCTGTTGAAAACAAAGACCATAGTCCGATCTAAGGGCCCGATTAAGAAGTACTGTAGATGCAGTCATTATACTCGGCACCTGCTCCCAAGTTTCATTTCTACAGTATGCTACAGTACAGTACACTTTACACTAATACTGAACAGCGCTTTGTCATGAATGCAGAGCTGCAGTTGACTGTGTAGTAAAGAATTCAGTCATTTGGTGTGTGCGTCCTTCGTTTACTAACTACTGAAATGAAGTGTCTTTCTGAAAAACTTCCTGTGCGTTTTTTTACACTAGGATTCTTTACATCAGGTAACAACAGTTTATGGACGGTGCGGTAAAGGGTTGAATACAACGTCCAGAGCGGTTTAGCGTATTGTTGGTAAACAAAGACCACATACACTGCATTCTTTATTACACAGTCAACTGCAGTAGTGTAATGAATGACAGGTTCCATCAGCTAGTAGGCAAGTGGCACTACAGAGGCTTGCCGCATGCACTGTGCAGTTTAGGAAAAGTGACATCTGGTGAACAGAAAGTTGTATTACAATCTTCGTCTTTTTCAGTGCCTCAGTACGTTACAGTGTTCTGTTACAGGCAGCGGCACTGCAAGGTGCTAATAGCAAGGCCAACTACATGGCGTATTAGGCAAAGACGTAGCAGGACACATCTCTACGATGATTCAGCCATGGATACACTATTAATCAGCAAGAATCATTGCTGAATGCCATTGAATCTCCTAATTCTAACCAATATTTGAGGAGCGAGAGAAACACTTACTGTACCTTATGTTTCTCTTACTGTAGGATTGTGTGCCTTTGGTGGATCAGCAACTTCTATACAGCTGTTGTCCTTACGTTGGTAAGTCATTTTCCTTTTAAACGTAGCACAAATACATTTTATAGAACATAGGGGTGTATCTGTGGTGCAAAAATGCAGTTGTGTTTGTCATTGTTCATCAGTTGGTAAGTATGGTAAAGGTATAGCAAACCGTACTTATGATTGCTAGTAAACTGGTCCTGGTAGTTCTGTAGGCAGTGTGCTGGAAAAAGTTATATCATTTGTCCTATCAAGTGCAGTCTTTGTTGTGTTCTGTGTGACACTTAGGCTCTTTAATAGGTTCCAGCTCTTTATAACTTTTTTTTCTTTTGTACGCAATCTGTTTGTTATATTTCCGCTCTTTTGTAACGATTATAGCTGGTGTCCGTGCTATGCTGTACGGTGGGGATAAGCTATTTGCGTTGTCTGGTATGCATGTAAAGCCTGTTTAATCTGATATACTCTTACATGAGAGGAGCTGTTTTGTATAAGTTTAAGCTCTTTTTTGCAGTCTGTTTTTGCTTTGAGGCAATTGGTTTGTATATAGCTATATATGTGTGGTGGTAAACTTTTAAGTGAAAAGTATTCTTTAAAGATCAACTGTGTATGCAGATGTTGGCTGCGGGAGGAGCAGCTCTGAAGTGTCTGAGCTACAGTATGTGTTTAGTGTGATACAGGGCTGAGTGTTGTGTTAATAATTGTGGGGGGAAAAGTATTCTTAAGTTATATGTTCTAAGAAGAGGAATTATTCTTGGCCGATGGTCTCTCCTGTCGGCCTAGCGCTGTGGTCTCTATGTGGAAAGCAAGACGCGTTCCACCACTCTTATTTGCAGCTATGCTTTAAGCTGGCCATCAGATGAAGGCATCCAACTAGGATTTATAGCTGCACATGTAATCTTATACCTTGGGCATATTGCCATTTGAGTTTAATTAGCAGGCCTTATCCCCAATAGTTGCTTCTTCATCAACTGCAGTGTATAGTGAACTATCTTACCCAATTGCCATGGCCTCTCTTCTTGAAAGTATGATGGACTTGTGCACTTAAACCTTCCCCCTCACACTTGTTTTCTTAACTGCCATTCAGAGTCTGTTTAGAGGAGGCCACTGTTGTAATCACAGTTGCTTTGGAGTGGTATCAGTTGAAGCCATTATTAAGAAATAGGTATTCTTCAATAAACCTGATTCATCTGGCTCTGGAATAGTTATGCTTCTTGGTGTTAGAGTAGGAAGTCCTCAGCAATTTTTTTTCAGTGGCTCTTCTCATACTCTTCATACAGGATAGCTTGGATAATAGATTGATACAGTGTTCATTAAAGTATTCACAAGAGGCTAGCGCTCTTTATGTAGCTTACTATTCTACAGGTTGTGATGCATATAAGACAGCGATTCTGTCCTCCTTCAGTTCCTTGGTACTTATAATCTTGAAGGTATTACAACAAGCTCCTCTCTTATCCTATCTGGGGTATTCTGCAATGCCTTGGGTTGTAGAGGGTACCAAATGAGGAGCATGCATAATATTCAAAATCGGGCTGCAGATTTATTTTTGTGGCCGAAGACAAAAAATGTACAGATGGCGCTTCAAATCAAAGGTGCTGCAGTCCTCCAACCGGGATGGTCACCACTGTCCCAAGAGAGTTCAGTTAATGTTCTAAGGTTTTGTTGGGGTGCGCTCCCTGGGTCACTAAGGGTAATGTCCTCAGTCCAAACAGAAAATGTTCGTGTCTATTGAAGAGCTCTCTATTCCGCAATAGTTCCCCGCTCCAATTTCAATGGTGTTCCCAAAATAGAAAGAGAGCAATATATAGTGAAGTACAGTATGACTAAAGTCCCTTCACATGAGGTGATACATCCAATCACACAGGGTTAATAAGTGAAAAGAAAAAAGGGGTCAGGAACTGGAATCCACCATAAAATGGCGAGCCTACGTACCGGAGTTCGTGGGATGTCAGTAGCGCCCACCCGTATGCGTTTATTGTGTCACTTTCTTTGATCTACGGTGGTACACGGCTCGTCACCTTCCAATTACTCCACCACTTCACCACTCCACATGGGAGTGAGATACCCAAAATTAGGAGGAAATGACGATATATAGTGAAGTATTGTTTTTTCAATGTGCAAGAATAATTTATTTAAAGTGCAGCACAAGACATGTACATTTAAAAGCACAACCTGGATGTGCGAGTTAATAGAATAAAATTCATAATCAAACACTAAGATCCACCACAAATTGGTGAGCCCACGTACCAGAAATGCTGGGGTGTCAAGAAAATGTCCACCCAAAAGCGCTTTTAAATGCTGTTCCCCGGGATTCTGCAGCAACAGTCAATCGCTTCCTTCTGGCTCCTGTGGGTCCCTCCAACTAATCACCAACGCGTTTCTGCCCTTAAGAGGGCCTTTGTCAAGGTGTGTGGTGTATTTGTACTGGGGACTATATAAACCCCACTCTGTGATCTGATTGGAGGGACTGACAGCAGGCTAAAAAAGTGTTTTAAAGTTTTGGACGTTTTCCTATTTTAACTGTCCTGTTATTCTTATGCTCCAATTAAATTAATGACCTCTAATATACAGCTGGGAGGTTTTATACAAGCCTTTAAATGTTCTTTTCGATCGCGTGCGTTCCATGGTAAGTGGAACGCACGCTACTTCCTGTTACAGTAGTCACGTGACCGGATATGTCGCGCATAGCGCTCCGGACCTCCGTGTCTTACATCTTCCCCCTCGTTCCAGCGTCATCACTACGTGGAACGCACAGAGGGCTTGCGTGCCACCTGAGTGTAATGCACCACTCTCATACTTCCGTAATGTCCGGTCTGTGTATTACTTACTGATTCTCACAGGGCGCTCCCAACCTAACAAAATACTGATAACCAAAATGCAAAAACACATACTCATAAAAAAACACATACTAATAAAAAAACGGCACTCTTATAGAAACCATTTCAATTCAAAGTCCAGGTTTAACCCTTTAGGGTTGAGGGTTCCCATTTCATAAATAAGTTTCATCTCAGTTTGTGCTAGCATTTCTTCCCCATTATTTCTTCTCCATTGATTTTGCACAATTTTGATACCTATAACATTAGTGAGACCTTCACATTTACTCTGATGACTTTCTTTAAAATGATTAGAAACTGAATGTGTAATGAGACCCTTTTCAATATTCCTAACATGTTCAGCCCATCTTATTTTAAGTGATCTAGATGTGCGTCCAATGTACTGCATACCACATTTGCATTCCATTAAGTATACACAATTTTTTGTGTTACATGTGATGAACTCCTTAAGATCATAAGTTTTTCTTGTTGTTGTAGATTGATATTGTAAAATCTTGGAGGCCTGTGTTTTGTGGGTTTGGCACATTTTACATAAACCACACCTATGAAATCCCTTTGTCTTAATTCTGTTGGATTTTTTTGGGGGGATGGCACTTTTTACAATTTTCTGCTTCAAATTTGGGGCTCTTCGGTATATAAATTTCGGGTGTTTAGGTATTAACGATTTCAATATGGGGTCTCGTGCCAATAGATGCCAGTGTTTTCTGACAATTTTTTCCATATCCTTATATTGACTGTTAAACGTGGTGATAAAGGGTAACATGATATCCTCTGTGTCTCCACCTATTTTGGGTCTAAGGGTATCCTCCCTATCCAAGGCTGCCAATTGATCAATCTGTGTATTCATGGACTCTTTCTGATACCCCTTTTCTAGAAATTTATTTTTTATGTCGTTAGCCTGCTCCTTGTACGTCTCTATTTCTGTGCAGTTCCTTCTCATACGCCTAAATTGACCCCTAGGTATATTTTTAATCCACTGGGGATGGTGGTTACTTTCTACAGGAATATAGGAGTTGGTATCCGTGGGTTTGAAAAAGGATTTGGTTAGAATACATCCTTCCTTGATATATATAGTAAGATCGAGGAAGTTTATTTCTATTGATAAAGCTAAATATTTATCGTATATAAAACACTTTAAGAGGTCTAAGAACACTGTACGCTATCTACGTAAGAAGTACCGTAAGGGTACGCAAGTTGTGTAGCGATCGCTCAACCGTAGTCGAGACGCTCAAGCGTCACGTTCGCTTACGGCCCAGTGATCACAGGCAGGCACGCTATTGGCTGCCGACTAACGTAATGATTCGCTATAGCGTAGCGTACGCTCGGGACCACGAGGAGATCACCAGCGGTGCAGACGCTTACAACGTTAAAACCTTTATATCTATACCTTTAACAATGAGATACACAGTATACCGTAGTGTAGAGACAGAGTGTAAGTGCAACCTGGTGTAACCTGATTAACTACAAAGCTGCTTGAGCGTCACCGACGCTCAGAGAATACTTAACCCTATAAAGAATACACAGATACCTGGGCTTAGGGTCCAAAACCTATTATATGTATTATAACTATTATACTTGCAAAAGGAATCACAGTACAAATGATACACTACAATATAACATAAACCAACTAACCAGATAACTACACAGGAAATACAATACAATACAATTAAAGGAAAATACGAGAGAGATAGAGAGAGAGAGAGAGAGATGGCTCACAGTAAGACAATATGATTACGGAGAAAACTTACGCACAAGGGGAAACGATCGCATGCGCCTCGATATCCAGCTCCCGATTATCAGCAATGAGAACCGTTGAAGAGAGTGAACTGGATACGGTCGGCCTGCCTATTTATGCCCCACACACAATACAATTCAATGGTCCCTACAATCTTATTGTTCATTGGACACAGGAATTCGGCTTCGCATTATAACAAAAGGTCATAGGTTGATTCATACAGGTGGGCTGTGACTATTTCCAACAGCTCAGGTGGGAGGGAAACTGGGTTTCCCGCCGCATGGGTAATAAAGTGCAAATAAAGTAAATGTTCATAAACTTCTTATGTCCATAACTATTCGCACGAGCGATTGATCTGCTTCAAACCAACACCGGAATATTTCTAATTAAATATTCTTCCGATGGATACTAAACACGACTGTATTATTCCTGTCTGACCCTTCGTATCAAACAAAGAGGGATTTCTCTGTTCATGAACATTCTATATTAACCAAACTTTCAGAATCTATCAAAGGGACCATGATCTACAAAATACATTATTAGTGAAAATATGTAATGATTGAGTCGCACGCTACGATCGCATAAACTCTACCGTAAATACGCATACCATGCGCCTGCGGGTGCCCGCGACTGTGAGTATGCGCACGTACGGGAGAGCGTACGCATGCGCAGCACGGACCTGTGTGAGGTGCAAATATGGTAGTGTGCATAGAGATATTTTTCTGACTTTGACAGTCCACCCTTTGGCAGTCAATAATAACTGCCACCTTCTAAAACATTTCAAAAGGAGAAAAATATATGTCAGGGGTTAATTCATTTCCATGGTTGGGTAAGGGAGGAGAGAGGAGTAGGTGGGAAGAGGGTATGACCTAGTGAGATAGCAGAAGCATGTGTGTATGAGTCCATGTTTGGGGGGTCATGTATCATCGTGCCGTACGTGTTGTAAATCAAGCTTCGAGGTATTGCGAAGTATACATTTGAATTCCTTCTTATCCCGTGGTACGGGTCTGTGGATGGGCTGTCAAACTTTACCGAGCTCTTTTCGGGTTTTGAACAAAATGGGGAGCACATTTTAGTTGATGATACATGAATGGGGGAATATGTGATTGCTGATATCTGTGCCTGTATTCCCTATACTATGTGTGTCATTACCTGAGGGTTGTAGAAATGAAGATAAAGAACACTTATGGAAAATGCAGTAGTATTCTATGTCAGGTTAATGTACATCTGTCGGTTGAAGTTTTGTTCGGTATCAGTTGAAAGTCGTCTTCTTTGCGCTGTGTTGCCCATTAGGTGTGAGCAAAAAGCTTTGTCAATGCCATTAGATTTACAAAAAATGTTGGGCTAGCGTAAGTTTAAGAATTCTAGGGAAACTGGGGATCCATGGCAAAGTTCATCAAATGTCCGTATCTCAAGTGGTCAAAACTTCTTCTTTGGTCTATCCGTTGTCTGTATAGCGTCTCGTCAACTTCCTCGTCCAAGTGGGTCTTTTTATCTTGGAGAAAAACCAGAAAAACAGGTGAAAGAAACGGACCGTAGAAATCGCATTTTCATTACATCATTATTTCTATCATTGGGTCATAAATCAAATCCAGGTTAATTACAGTTTCCTCACTCCTCAAACTCATTACCCTGGTACGATGTTTGCACTTCATTAAAGCCTGACCGCATCTAAATATCAAACCAATTGATATGACAACACCTAAGATACATAGGAGAAACTTCCCAACATCCATTATGACTCCTTGAGCCCAGTCTCCCAAACCGGAGAACCAATTTCGCGGGTTCAACCATGACACCCAACCAGTCAGCTCATTACCTACAGCAGCAAGAGTGAGATTGTGTTTTCGGCGAAATTCCCACTTCAATTGGAGAATATCGTCCATCTTTTGGTCTATGACCTCGACCGGATCCTCGGTGCTATTCGTGATATACGTGCAACACTTCACGCCGTACTGTGTTGCCAATGTAACACAATATCCGCCTGTCACTGCTGTGAGGTAATTGAGAACCATTCTATGCTGCACCAGTTCTGTTTTATAAGCTTGAAGTTCCCTTCCAGTATATCTAAACGTGTCATCATACATTTCAGTGATATTATCTAACAAATTTGCGAGCGCCGATATGTATTTATAATTTAGCACTCCTCTAGCGGTGCGGGTGAAATCTAACGCGATTAAGAATTGAATCCCGGTGGATTCACTTATCAGATCAGAGGCCGGATGCTCTGTCTTCTCTATCAGGTGCCTTTTAACAACGTGCTCGTAGTGGGTGTGAGTATAAGGAGCTTGGGCACCACGATGTATGTCTTTCATTTTGTCATGTGTTACAGTCATTACTTCAGGCAATACTTTTCCAATATAACACAATCCTTCAGAGTTTGGGGTAAGCCACTTGTACGCCTTTCTCCCGCATATGAAATATGCATCATCGGGGAGAACATATGGGACGGAGAAGGACATAACCATATTACACACCTTCCAGGTGAAATCTCCTAACCCTAATTCTTCCATCTGCTTAATACACGTATCAGGTTGTACGATATGTGCACAGTATCCTGGTGATACTTCTCCAACTCTCGTAATCCTATTTCCTAAGGTGTACCTATACCGGAAAGATTTTCCTCTACTGGCTATGTGGCGTACAAGCTCTGTATCTGTGGGCATTCTATCTGCTCTATGCGAAAAGGTCATGGTGTGGTTACTCCATGACACTTCCCAATTTCCCGGCTTTCTGGGATTGGAGATGTTGAAACATAATAGGGACCTATCCACATGGTATTGGTGGAGCTTCAAACTAGGAGGGCTGGAGATATTAAACCTCCTGTCCACCGGTCTCCCACCATTTAACTCAAGTATCTCCCCTATCGTTAAAGGAAATGGTACTAGCCCTGATTTGCTATGACCTTGAGGTACTTGAGAGCATACCCAACAATCTGTTTTGTTTAACACATTACCCACTAAGGAGTGATAGTCACTCAATGGATGCCGGTCCATATGGATATTAAAACTGGATTGGCATTTCTTAATGCACCCATCTTCAATGACATTGTTACAGAGCCTACAGATACAGTTTTCCTCAGCTAACAATCCGTCACAATTCCTTCTATGGTCAATGCTATCGGATCGTTTTCTGATACTCGCCTTTGCTTGTTGGTTAGGTTGATCTTGGAAAACTACGCCTCCATCTTTATCATCAGAACCCATTCCAGAACCTCTATCGACCTCCATGGTACTCTCGCCGGAACAGACTGCTCTGGTCAACATCATGGTTAACAGGAAAATCCGGACCACGGTCTCTTGGGGCAAGTCCATCTTATAGGAGGAAACGGAGAAGAATGAGAAGGAGGAAAAAGAAATTTGAGGGAGAGGGGATGGGAAGTGGAGAAAAACAATAAAAGGGAGTGGGGAGTCGACAACAGCTCTCAGTCTTCAAGGCTCAGGTGCCGCCTCAGTCCTCCTGGAACAGACACTCCAGTGATACAACCTCTACCGTCTGTTCCTTATCACGGGACTTCTCTGGATCAGCAACCTTCTTGCAGTGGGATGAATGGACCCAAGTCTCTCTCTCAGCAACCTTCAATGCTGTAGTGCTAGTCAATAAGACCTGGTATGGTCCTTCCCATCTGTCAATAAGGCAACCTGAGCGTAGAAAATTCCGTATCATTACATAATCCCCAGGTTCAATGTCATGACAATTACTATCAGGTAGATCAGGAATCACCAACTTCAGATTATCATTTTGATTCCTTAACTGTTTACTCATGTTAATCAAGTACTTTACAGTTACTTCATTGTTACATTTCAAATCATCCTGAGGGTTAATCATGGCATGCGGTTGTCGACCAAACAAGATTTCAAAGGGAGACAGATTAAGAGGGGACCTGGGAGTGGTTCTGATACTGTACAATACAATGGGTAAAGCTTCTGGCCATGTCAATCCTGTCTCTGCCATCACTTTACTCAATTTATTTTTAATAGTGCTGTTCACTCTTTCGACCTTCGCACTCGCCTGTGGACGGTACGGAGTGTGCAGCTTGCTATCAATTCCCATCAACTTACACATTCCTTGAAAGACATCACCTGTAAAATGGGTACCCCTATCACTTTCGATTATTCTAGGGATACCATATCTACATACAAATTCCTGCACAATTTTCTTAGCAGTAAACATAGCGGTATTTGTAGCCGCAGGAAATGCTTCGACCCAATTTGAGAAAACATCTATACAAACAAGTACATATTTCAAATTCCGACAAGGGGGTAATTGTATAAAGTCAATTTGTATTACCTGGAAAGGGCCGCCGGCAGGTGGGATATGGGATGGTTCTGTAGGTATTGCCTTTCCAATATTCTTTCTCAAACAAGTAAGGCATGACATTGCTCTTTTACTCGCATGAGAGGAGAATCCTGGGGCGCACCAATATGCTCTCATCAATTTGCACATCCCTTCCTTGCCTAGATGAGTCAGCCCGTGAGCTGCTTCAGCTAGACATGGAAGATATGCTCTGGGGGCCACTGGTTTACCATGTCCATCCGTCCAGAGTCCTGAGGACTCCTGGCCACATCCCTTTGCCTTCCAGACTGCCTTTTCCTGTGTGGAACACAAATTTTGCATTTCACACAACTTCTGTGTGTTAATGGTATTAAATACCATCAATTGTGTGGTGTCTGTCTGTATGGGGGTAGCAGCTGCTAACTTAGCAGCTTCGTCTGCTCGGCTGTTACCAAGTGATACCGGGTCTTGGCTATATGTGTGTGCTTTACATTTGATAACAGCCACTCTGTCGGGTTCCTGTATCGCTGTTAGAAGCCTTTTTATGTGAGTTGCATGCGCTACCGGTGTACCAGCTGCCGTCATGAAATTTCTGAGGCGCCATAGGGCTCCGAAATCATGGACTACCCCGAATGCGTATCTAGAATCGGTGTAGATATTGGCTGACTTACCCTTAGCCAATTCACATGCTCTGGTTAGGGCGACCAGTTCAGCAACCTGGGCTGAGTGAGGTGGTCCTAGCGGTTCCGCTTCTATGGTGTCTTGGTCATCTACGACTGCGTATCCAGTACACAAGTCTCCCGAGTCTGACTGTCTATGACAACTACCGTCCGTGTAGAACGTGAGTTCTGCATCTTCCAGTGGGTTGTCACTGATGTCAGGCCTTGCGGTAAAATTTTGGGTCAAATATTCCATACAATCATGTGTATCTTCCTTTGTATTAAATCCTCCTTCCCCATCACTCTCACCTTCCACCCTTTGTGCCTGACCAGGCACACCTGGGAGATACGTTGCAGGATTTAATGCACTGCATCTCCTTATGGTGATGTTTACGGGGGCCATTAGTGCCAATTCCCATCTTGTAAACCTCGCTGATGAGACGTGTCTGGTTTGGGCAGAATTCAATAAGGCTGATACTGCATGTGGCGTATGGATTGTGAGGTTGTGGCCTAGCACGACATCTTCGCTTTTTGTCACTAGCAATGCTATCGCAGCAACGCTTCGCAAGCATGTGGGGAGGGATCGCGCTACCGTGTCTAGCTGAGCGCTGTAGTATGCAACTGGCCTGCTGGCATCACCGTGTTTTTGGGTTAGTACACCTGCCGCGCAACCAGCACTTTCTGTTCCGTATAGTTCAAAGGGTTTCCCATAGTCTGGCATACCTAGTGCTGGTGCCTGCGTTAGGCACTGTTTGAGTCTCTCAAATGCTGTTTCGGACTCGTCTGTATGCGAAATCCTATCAGGTTTGTTTGAGGAGACCATTTCCTGCAAAGGTAGCGCCAAAATGGAAAACCCTGGGATCCAATTACGGCAATACCCACACATTCCTAAAAACGTTCTGATCTGTTGCTGGGTTTGTGGCTGAGTCATGTCTCTAATTGCTTGGATTCTATCAGCGGTCAGGTGTCTCAGTCCTTGTGTTAGACAGTGTCCCAAATATTTTACCTTAGTTTGGCATAATTGTAACTTGTCTTTGGACACCTTGTGTCCTGTGTCTGAAAGATGAAACAGGAGCTGTTTCGTATCTTTCAGAGATGCTTCCAGTGAATCTGAACACAGTAGTAAATCGTCCACATACTGTATCAATACTGATCCACTGTCTGGTTGGAAAGACTGTAAACAATCATGCAAAGCCTGAGAAAATATACTTGGACTATCTATGAAACCTTGGGGTAATCGAGTCCACGTGTATTGGACTCCTCTGTATGTGAATGCAAACAAATATTGGCTGTCAGGGTGCAGAGGTACCGAAAAGAAAGCGGAGCAGAGGTCAATAACAGTGAAAAATTTGGCAGTGGGAGGGATTTGCATTAGGATGACAGCTGGATTTGGCACTACGGGGAACTGACTCTCAACTATTTTGTTAATCCCTCTTAGATCCTGCACTAGTCTGTAACCCCTCCCCCCACTCTTTTTAACAGGGAAGATGGGACTATTGGCAGTGCTGGACGTTCTTACCAGAATGCCCTGTTGTAGCAAGCGCTCTATTACTGGGTAAACTCCTAACTCCACCTCTGGCTTCAGAGGGTACTGTGGGATTTTTGGAGCTATCCTACCATCTTTTACTTGTACAACTACTGGAGCTACGTTTGCCATTAATCCAGTGTCTTGTCCGTCTTTTGTCCAAAGTGACTCTGGTATCTGAGATGTCATCTCTTCTATTTGGGATGGATTCCTATTTGTCATAATGGTATGTGACATTAATTTTGATGGGGAGTCTAACATGTCTCGCACTTCCTGAGCGTGATTCTCAGGTATGTCCAAGAATACACCTTCAGGAGTACAATAAATGACGCACCCCATTTTACACAGTAAGTCTCTTCCCAGGAGATTGGTTGGTGCCGATGCAGCCAGCAAAAAGGAATGCTTGGTATGCAAAGGCCCTATTGTAATCTCGGCTGGTTTGCTAACAGGGTAGTGCTGGACTACTCCTGTTACTCCCATGGCTGGAATTGTCCTACCAGTGGTTCTCATGCCCACTGTCGAATTTATCACTGACTTGGCCGCCCCTGTGTCTACAAGAAAGTTTAAAGTTTTACCAGCTACATTAATTGCGATCTCGGGTTCACTTCCAAGGTTGGCAATCAATTTTACTGGCTGCAGATTACAGGTATGGCCACACCCCTATTGGGTATGGTGACCTTCCTGAATCCCGCTGGCAGCAACTACTTGTGAGGGAGTTAGCTGGGAACTACCAGAGGCATGCCAGTCTCTGTTCGGGGGATATCTTTTTGTTTCCCCTGTATGTGGCTCATAACTCCGTTTCTGTGGACCCCGATCCCAATGTCGTGTGTCGTGTCGTTGTCTAGGGGGTTGGTATGAGTTTCGTGGATTCTTTACTCTACAATCTCGTGCCATGTGTCCCTGTTTGTGACAAGAATAACAAGTAACCATACTTGACTTACCCACAGGATTTGGTGATACAAACAAAGGCTGCCTTGTGGTCAGAGCCTGTATACTTACTGACATTAATTTATCACCTTGTTGTTCCCTGTGTCTGGTGATGTTTCTATCGTGATCAATAGCAGCCTCTCTCAAAGTAGCCACAGACAGACCTCGCCAACATGGTTGTGTGGTCTGTACCCTAGTCTTCAATGACTCTTTTAAACCATCCATCAGTACCGATACTGCTACTTCCCGATGGTTTGTGTCTGTTTTAATGTCCTCTATGCCTGTGTATTTTGCCATTTCTAATAATGCTCTGTGAAAATACTCTGCAGCTGTCTCTGACTCCTTCTGTTTAATGGAGAATATCTTATTCCATTTAGCTACTGCTGGGAAATACTCTTTTAGCTGCAAGTTTATTCTTTTCACATTATCTTGGTTGTACACATCTGTAAGAGGTACATCATGATCTAGTCCGCAATCAGCTAAAAATTGAGTTGCGTCGACATTTGAGGGTAAACATGCTCTCAGCAATATCTGCCAGTCTTTATTGTTGGGCTCTACAGTGTTACCTAAGTCTCTGATGTATTTTTGACTGGCAACTAAGTCTTTTCTAGGGTCAGGAAATTCAGACACTATGGTCCTTAATTCCATTCGGGAAAATGGGGTGTACATGGCAATGTTCCTAATGGGAGTGGCTCCTGATGTGTCTGTTTTCCCATTTGGCACTGCTATTATTCTAACAGGTGTAATTCTAACAACCTCATTCTGTGTAGATTCTACAGGCTGTGGTGAAATAGTCTCAGCATAATGCATGGTGCCGTACTTACCAGTTGATACGACCTCACCTATCCCTCCGCTAGGGGCCTTTACTAATCTCGTGGGTGGAGCTGTGCCTACTGTGGTCTCTGCTATGGTGGCTGCTAGAGAGAGCGCTGAAATCGTTGCCGATTCGTCCTCTTGATCACACTCCTGAGGAAAGTTCAAAACAGGGTACAACTTGCACGGGTTAATGCTTGCATGGGTTAATGGGTTAACATTATCATTAACATTTACACAGTTACTAAGTGATTTTGTGTTACACCTTAGTGCGTCTTTCTCCGCAATCAACTTCTCTCCTGATATGTATGGTGGCGGTGGGGCCGTGGCAATCAGTTTTCTATTAGAGCCAGATCCCGCCGCCTGAGCCAAACCTCTCTGTATCTCACCTTCCTGTTGCCACAACTGTAAATAATCATAATGCTGGATTCGTCTCTTTGTTGATTTTATGAGACATATCCTCCTCCTTAAATTTTGTAACACTTCTGAGCTGAAGCTACCTACTCTTGGGAATTTCTCCCCGTCATGTACTGTCATTCTCTCCCATTCATCACATAAAGTTTCTGTGTGACTTCCATATTTCTCACACATTATATACCTGGCCGACCCAATTGGTCGGACCACTGAATCAACCCGAACCGAGGTTGATCGCCCCCTACCTGAACAAATGGCCCCCATAGTTCGAAAGTGTTGCTCTATTTAGCCAACCCTTACGCAAAACCAAATGTCTACAATAGGCTGACGGTGGCGGTTTACCGAGTACCCCACTCACTCGCCCACGCCGACCAATACGACCTGATCACACCGATATGGTGCTGGCGTACTCGACCTAGGGCCCCTGCGACCTGAACCTCTATTTACTGGAACCTGCGAGGGTTATCCGAAGAACACTTACTCTTTCCAGTAACTATTGGTTGCTGGATAGTTCCTGAGTGAGCAGCAAACTTCCCTTAAAATAAAAAAATTACACAAATCACGTTAGAGTGTACAAATAGCGTTTGTGACCCCTTTACTCTAATGGTATTAGGTCAGATTACTAACTACTGCACACACTTACGTGCGGTCCAGTCGTTCAGTACACAAACAACTAAGCTTATGTACGGAAAGACCAATGGAATCGAAACTTACGACTGCGAATTCCTTCAGCCAGAGCTTATATGGCCTATATGGGTGTTGCACCAACCCTTTTCGGTGTTGTGCCTGTGAACTGTATAGCGGACTTCCTTGTCGGCTGTACCTGGACCTCCTGGTCTGCTATGACCTCCTGGTCTTGTTACAGTACGACCTCCTGGTCTGCTATACTCTAATGCTCAAAATTGTATATTTCTCTATCGTCCTAGTGGATGCTGGGGTTCCTGAAAGGACCATGGGGAATAGCGGCTCCGCAGGAGACAGGGCACAAAAAGTAAAGCTTTACGATCAGGTGGTGTGTACTGGCCCCTCCCCCTATGACCCTCCTCCAAGCCTCAGTTAGATTTTTGTGCCCGGCCGAGAAGGGTGCAATCTAGGTGGCTCTCCTAAAGAGCTGCTTAGAAAAGTTTAGCTTAGGTTTTTTATTTTACAGTGAGTCCTGCTGGCAACAGGATCACTGCAACGAGGGACTTAGGGGAGAAGAAGTGAACTCACCTGCGTGCAGGATGGATTGGCTTCTTGGCTACTGGACATTAGCTCCAGAGGGACGATCACAGGTACAGCCTGGATGGTCACCGGAGCCTCGCCGCCGGCCCCCTTGCAGATGCTGAAACGAGAAGAGGTCCAGAATCGGCGGCAGAAGACTCCTCAGTCTTCTTAAGGTAGCGCACAGCACTGCAGCTGTGCGCCATTTTCCTCTCAGCACACTTCACACGGCAGTCACTGAGGGTGCAGGGCGCTGGGAGGGGGGCGCCCTGGGAGGCAAATGAAAACCTTTTTTGGCTAAAAATACCTCACATATAGCCTCCGGGGGCTGTATGGAGATATTTAACCCCTGCCAGAATCCACTAAAGAGCGGGAGACGAGCCCGCCGAAAAAGGGGCGGGGCCTATCTCCTCAGCACACAGCGCCATTTTCCTCACACAACTCCGCTGGTCAGGAAGGCTCCCAGGCTCTCCCCTGCACTGCACTACAGAAACAGGGTAAAACAAGAGAGGGGGGGCAAAATTGTGGCAAAACTATATTATTAAAGCAGCTATACAGGGAGCACTTATTATAAGGCTATCCCTGTCATATATAGCGCTTTTGGTGTGTGCTGGCAAACTCTCCCTCTGTCTCCCCAAAGGGCTAGTGGGGTCCTGTCTTCGTTAAGAGCATTCCCTGTGTGTCTGCTGTGTGTCGGTACGTGTGTGTCGACATGTATGAGGACGATATTGGTGTGGAGGCGGAGCAATTGCCAAATATGGGGATGTCACCTCCTAGGGGGTCGACACCAGAATGGATGCCTTTATTTATGGAATTACGGGATAGTGTCAACACGCTAAAGCAGTCGTTTGACGACATGAGACGGCCGGACAATCAATTAGTGCCTGTCCAGGCGCCTCAAACACCGTCAGGGGCTGTAAAACGCCCTTTGCCTCAGTCGGTCGACACAGACCCAGACACAGGCACTGATTCCAGTGGCGACGGTGACGAATCAACCGTATTTTCTAGTAGGGCCACACGTTATATGATTTTGGCAATGAAGGAGGCGTTACATATTGCTGATACTACAGGTACCACAAAACAGGGTATCATGTGGGGTGTGAAAAAACTACCTATAGTTTTTCCTGAATCAGATGAATTAAAGATAGGAGGATGGAAAATATCCAAAAAAGTATATACACACATACAGGTGTTATACTACGACCAGCTATAGCGACAGCCTGGATGTGCAGTGCTGGGGTAGCTTGGTCAGAGTCCCTGATTGAAAATATTGATACCCTGGATAGGGACAATGTTTTACTGTCTTTAGAGCAAATAAAGGATGCATTTCTTTATATGCGTGATGCACAGAGGGATATCTGCACACTGGCATCACGGGTAAGTGCTATGTCCATGTCGGCCAGAAGAAGTTTATGGACGCGACAGTGGTCAGGCGATGCGGACTCAAAACGGCATATGGAAGTTTTGCCGTATAAAGGGGAGGAGTTATTTGGTGTCGGTCTATCGGATTTGGTGGCCACGGCTACAGCCGGGAAATCCACCTTTTTACCTCAAGTCACTCCCCAACAGAAAAAGACACCGACTTTTCAACCGCAGCCCTTTCGTTCCTTTAAAAACAAGAGAGCAAAGGGATATTCATATCTGCCACGAGGCAGAGGAAGGGGGAAGAGACAGCAACAGGCAGCTCCTTCCCAGGAACAGAAGCCCTCCCCCGCTTCTACAAACGCCTCAGCATGACGCTGGGGCTTCTCAAGCGGACTCGGGGGCGGTGGGGGGTCGTCTCAAGAATTTCAGCGCGCAGTGGGCTCACTCGCAGGTAGATCCCTGGATCCTGCAGATAAAATCTCAGGGGTACAGGTTGGAACTAGAGACGGATCCACCTCGCCGTTTCCTGAAGTCTGCTTTACCAACGTCCCCCTCCGACAGGGTGACAGTCTTGGAAGCCATTCACAAGCTGTACTCTCAGCAGGTGATAGTCAAGGTACCCCTTTTACAACAAGGAAAGGGGTATTATTCCACTCTATTTGTGGTACCGAAGCCGGATGGCTCGGTAAGACCTATTCTAAATCTGAAATCCTTGAACCTGTACATAAAGAAGTTCAAGTTCAAGATGGAGTCACTCAGAGCAGTGATAGCGAACCTGGAAGAAGGGGACTTTATGGTATCCTTGGACATAAAGGATGCGTATCTCCACGTTCCAATTTACCCCTCACACCAGGGGTACCTCAGGTTCGTCGTACAGAACTGTCACTATCAGTTTCAGACGCTGCCGTTCGGATTGTCCACGGCACCTCGGGTCTTTACCAAGGTAATGGCCGAGATGATGATTCTTCTTCGAAGAAAAGGCGTATTAATTATCCCATACTTGGACGATCTCCTAATAAGGGCAAGGTCCAGAGAACAGCTAGAGATGGGATTAGCACTGTCTCAAGAAGTGCTAAAACAGCACGGGTGGATTCTGAAGATTCCAAAATCCCAGTTAATTCCGACAACACGTCTGCTATTCCTAGGGATGATTCTGGACACGGTTCAGAAAAAGGTTTTTCTCCCGGAGGAAAAAGCCAAGGAGTTATCCGAGCTTGTCAGGAACCTCCTAAAACCAGGAAAGGTGTCTGTACATCAATGCACAAGAGTCCTGGGAAAAATGGTGGCTTCTTACGAAGCAATTCCATTCGGCAGATTCCACGCAAGAATTTTCCAGAGGGATCTGTTGGACAAATGGTCAGGGTCGCATCTTCAGATGCACCAGCGGATAACCCTGTCTCCAAGGACAAGGGTATCTCTTCTGTGGTGGTTGCAGAGTGCTCATCTATTGGAGGGCCGCAGATTCGGCATACAGGATTGGATCCTGGTGACCACGGACGCCAGCCTGAGAGGCTGGGGAGCAGTCACACAAGGAAGAAACTTCCAGGGCGTGTGGTCGAGCCTGGAAACGTCTCTTCACATAAACATTCTGGAACTAAGAGCAATCTACAATGCTCTAAGCCAGGCAGAACCTCTGCTTCAAGGAAAACCGGTGTTGATCCAGTCGGACAACATCACGGCAGTCGCCCATGTGAACAGACAGGGCGGCACAAGAAGCAGGAGTGCAATGGCAGAAGCTGCAAGGATTCTTCGCTGGGCAGAGAATCATGTGATAGCACTGTCAGCAGTGTTCATCCCGGGAGTGGACAACTGGGAAGCAGACTTCCTCAGCAGACACGACCTTCACCCGGGAGAGTGGGGACTTCATCCAGAAGTTTTCCACATGCTGGTAACCCGTTGGGAAAGACCAATGGTGGACATGATGGCGTCTCGCCTCAACAAAAAACTGGACAGGTATTGCGCCAGGTCAAGAGATCCGCAGGCAATAGCTGTGGACGCGCTGGTAACGCCTTGGGTGTACCAGTCGGTGTATGTGTTTCCTCCTCTGCCTCTCATACCAAAAGTATTGAGAATTATACGGCAAAGAGGCGTAAGAACGATACTAGTGGTTCCGGATTGGCCAAGAAGGACTTGGTACCCGGAACTTCAAGAGATGATCACGGAAGATCCGTGGCCTCTACCTCTGAGAAGGGACTTGCTTCAGCAGGGTCCCTGTCTGTTTCAAGACTTACCGCGGCTGCGTTTGACGGCATGGCGGTTGAACGCCGGATCCTAAAGGAAAAAGGCATGCCGGAAGAAGTCATTCCTACTTTGATTAAAGCAAGGAAGGAAGTAACCGCGCAACATTATCACCGCATTTGGCGAAAATATGTTGCGTGGTGCGAGGATCGGAGTGCTCCGACGGAGGAATTTCAACTGGGTCGATTCCTACATTTCCTGCAATCAGGATTGTCTATGGGTCTCAAATTGGGATCTATTAAGGTTCAAATTTCGGCCCTGTCGATTTTCTTCCAAAAAGGAATTGGCTTCAGTTCCTGAAGTCCAGACTTTTGTTAAGGGAGTGCTGCATATACAGCCCCCTGTGGTGCCTCCAGTGGCACCGTGGGATCTCAATGTTGTTTTGGACTTTCTCAAATCTCATTGGTTTGAACCACTAAAAACTGTGGATTTGAAATATCTCACATGGAAAGTGACCATGCTACTAGCCCTGGCTTCGGCCAGGAGAGTGTCAGAACTGGCAGCTTTATCTTACAAAAGCCCATATCTGATTTTCCATTCGGACAGGGCAGAACTGCGGACTCGTCCGCATTTTCTCCCTAAGGTGGTGTCAGCATTTCATCTGAACCAACCTATTGTAGTGCCTGCGGCTACAAGCGACTTGGAGGACTCCAAGTTGTTGGACGTTGTCAGAGCTTTAAAAATATACATTTCAAGGACAGCTGGAGTCAGGAAATCTGACTCGCTGTTTATACTATATGCTCCCAACAAGTTGGGCGCTCCTGCGTCTAAGCAGACTATTGCTCGCTGGATTTGTAGTACGATTCAGCTTGCACATTCTGTGGCAGGCCTGCCACAGCCAAAATCGGTAAAAGCCCACTCCACAAGGAAGGTGGGTTCTTCTTGGGCGGCTGCCCGAGGGGTCTCGGCATTACAACTCTGCCGAGCGGCTACGTGGTCGGGGGAGAACACGTTTGTAAAATTCTACAAATTTGATACCCTGGCTAAGGAGGACCTGGAGTTCTCTCATTCGGTGCTGCAGAGTCATCCGCACTCTCCCGCCCGTTTGGGAGCTTTGGTATAATCCCCATGGTCCTTTCAGGAACCCCAGCATCCACTAGGACGATAGAGAAAATAAGAATTTACTTACCGATAATTCTATTTCTCGGAGTCCGTAGTGGATGCTGGGCGCCCATCCCAAGTGCGGATTATCTGCATTACTTGTACATAGTTACAAAAATCGGGTTATTATTGTTGTGAGCCATCTTTTCAGAGGCTCCGCTGTTATCATACTGTTAACTGGGTTTAGATCACAGGTTGTACGGTGTGATTGGTGTGGCTGGTATGAGTCTTACCCGGGATTCATAAATCCTTCCTTATTGTGTACGCTCGTCCGGGCACAGTACCTAACTGAGGCTTGGAGGAGGGTCATAGGGGGAGGGGCCAGTACACACCACCTGATCGTAAAGCTTTACTTTTTGTGCCCTGTCTCCTGCGGAGCCGCTATTCCCCATGGTCCTTTCAGGAACCCCAGCATCCACTACGGACTCCGAGAAATAGAATTATCGGTAAGTAAATTCTTATTTTAACCAGGGATGCCTCCCTAGCCACCGTGCACGTCACTTACACGCATGTACCTCACGAGTACTCGACTTTTCTTGTGGTTCAACCTTTAAAAATTGTAAAAACACTCACTCATCACATGTACACTTTTGTTTCTATTTCTATTTCTGCGCAGAAATTTTTCTTTAGATCAGGTGTGTTACCAATTAGGAGCAGGATCTGTTAATTAAATTTCGGACACCCAAAAATAGACTTGCGTTATTTCTCGCCTCGCGTTATTTATCGCTTTGCGTTATTTATCAACTTATCGTGACTTGAGCTACGTGGGCGTAACCGGACGCTCCGTTGCGTAATATACGCTGCGTGCGTCGGCCTTTGGATTGCGTACGCAAGTCTTTGTTAGAGACACGTATACGCAAAGCAAAGATCCACCGTAACACAATTTATACTTTTATCAATGTAGATGATCCTTGATCATCTACCACACAACACACTGACTTCGCCTTATCTCCCAGGCAAAACTGTGTGTTTGTCTATCTTTTAACTATATTACCTTTACTCTTAAACTATGAAATAACGGCAAATCTCTTTTAGCACTTCTATCAACTATAAAACTGGCAGACAGGAGAGTGATATACGAAAATGAAAAAGAAAAAGAAATGCAGATATATATGTGTGCGTGCGTGTGTACGCAAGACAGAAAAATAAACAGTTTTAAAAGGCACTAGCGTTTTGTTCTTACCTCCGGTTCCCGGATTCCTTCAGCACTCTTTACCTAAGCGAAGCAGACGCTTATCCTGTCAGCACTACGAGGGATACAACCTCCCGCCCTTTGCTGAGGGATAATGTCTGCTGATCTACCTAGTGCAGATATGTGAAGGACGGGCAAGCCGCCAATTGATAAAGCTAAATATTTATCGTATATAAAACACTTTAAGAGGTCTAAGAACACTGTACGCTAGCTACGTAAGAAGTACCGTAAGGGTACGCAAGTTGTGTAGCGATCGCTCAACCGTAGTCGAGACGCTCAAGCGTCACGTTCGCTTACGGCCCAGTGATCACAGGCAGGCACGCTATTGGCTGCCGACTAACGTAATGATTCGCTATAGCGTAGCGTACGCTCGGGACCACGAGGAGATCACCAGCGGTGCAGACGCTTACAACGTTAAAACCTTTATATCTATACCTTTAACAATGAGATACACAGTATACCGTAGTGTAGAGACAGAGTGTAAGTGCAACCTGGTGTAACCTGATTAACTACAAAGCTGCTTGAGCGTCACCGACGCTCAGAGAATACTTAACCCTATAAAGAATACACAGATACCTGGGCTTAGGGTCCAAAACCTATTATATGTATTATAACTATTATACTTGCAAAAGGAATCACAGTACAAATGATACACTACAATATAGCATAAACCAACTAACCAGATAACTACACAGGAAATACAATACAATACAATTAAAGGAAAATACGAGAGAGATAGAGAGAGAGAGAGAGAGAGATGGCTCACAGTAAGACAATATGATTACGGAGAAAACTTACGCACAAGGGGAAACGATCGCATGCGCCTCGATATCCAGCTCCCGATTATCAGCAATGAGAACCGTTGAAGAGAGTGAACTGGATACGGTCGGCCTGCCTATTTATGCCCCACACACAATACAATTCAATGGTCCCTACAATCTTATTGTTCATTGGACACAGGAATTCGGCTTCGCATTATAACAAAAGGTCATAGGTTGATTCATACAGGTGGGCTGTGACTATTTCCAACAGCTCAGGTGGGAGGGAAACTGGGTTTCCCGCCGCATGGGTAATAAAGTGCAAATAAAGTAAATGTTCATAAACTTCTTATGTCCATAACTATTCGCACGAGCGATTGATCTGCTTCAAACCAACACCGGAATATTTCTAATTAAATATTCTTCCGATGGATACTAAACACCACTGTATTACTCCTGTCTGACCCTTCGTATCAAACAAAGAGGGATTTCTCTGTTCATGAACATTCTATATTAACCAAACTTTCAGAATCTATCAAAGGGACCATGATCTACAAAATACATTATTAGTGAAAATATGTAATGATTGAGTCGCACGCTACGATCGCATAAACTCTACCGTAAATACGCATACCATGCGCCTGCGGGTGCCCGCGACTGTGAGTATGCGCACGTACGGGAGAGCGTACGCATGCGCAGCACGGACCTGTGTGAGGTGCAAATATGGTAGTGTGCATAGAGATATTTTTCTGACTTTGACACGATCTTACTCATATTGAAGACTAAATGGATATTAAAGTCATTCTGATTAAGTAATTGACAGAATTCTTCTAGAGATTCTTTCTCTCCCTCCCAGATGAAGACAATATTGTCTATAAACCTGTACCAAAATCTAATCTGCGGTAAAAAAGTATTGTTCCCCCAAATATGACTGTCCTCCCAGAGACTCATAAAGAGGTTTGCGTACGAGGGCGCAAAACGAGTCCCCATTGCGGTCCCTCTTGTTTGTTGAAAAAACTTCCCATTATATACAAAGAAATTATTCTTCAAAATGAAGTCTATGCTTTCTACTAAAAAGGGAATTACATTTCCCAAGTTGTCATTCTTCTCCAGATGATATTTTACCGCCTGGATACCTTTCTCGTGGTCTATAATCGTATATAGACTACGGACGTCAGCCGTGCATAAAAAGCAGTTATCATTCCAGGAAACTGTTTTTAATTTATTCAAAACATCAGTGGTATCTTTAACGTATGATTTGATTTTTAACACTTCTGGTTGCAGGTAATGGTCAATAAAATGGGATAAGTTGGATGTAATCGAGTTAGTTCCTGCAACTATCGGTCTACCCGGGGTTTTTTTTGCATCTTTATGTATTTTAGGAAGTACATAAAAAACTGGAAGACTGGGATCCTTAACCTGGATATACTGTTCTTCTTTGTCTGTAATAATTTTCTGTGCTTTATATTTGGTTACTAAATTTGTGAGACTCTTCTCTGTCCTTTCACTTGGATTCCCTCTCAATGTTACGTATGTTTCCTTATCATCCAACTGTCTTTTTATTTCCTCATCGTATTTATCTGCATCCATAATGACAATCCCCCCCCCCCCCTTTATCTGCAGGTTTAATGATGATACTGGAATTTTCACTTAAATTCTCTATAGCTTTTTTCTGAGCTCTAGTTATATTTTGGTGAGTTTTGGTTCTAAAATTAGCGTCTTCTAAGTCGGTTGAGACGGCTCGATTAAAACTTTCTATAAAACAGCCCCGATTAAATGTGGGGTTAAAAGTGGATTTTGGCCTGAAAGGGTCTCTTGCCATCGAGGTTTCTCCTTTTTGTGTTAAAAAATACTTTTTTAGAGAGACTTTCCTGACAAATTTCTGTATATCTAAATATGTTTGAAACTTGTTGAGCCTATTGTCAGGGGCAAATTTAAGCCCTTTTTCCAAAATATCCTTTTCATCTCTCGAAAGTTGATGTTTACTCAAATTAAAAATGGGGTTCTTTTCCGTAGTGGGAATATTTTCAGTGTTCTCCCTCTTTTTATTTAGGCCCTTCCCTCTTTTCCCACGTTTCTTCATAGCTCGCTTGAAGACTAGAACCTTCTTTGCTTCCTCCTGTTCTTCCCTAAAAAATCATTGTTATTAAAAGATTGGTACAGATGTAGCCACCTTTATCTTGAGTGGCCGCGGCGTTTGTCCCGTTCGACCATACGCAGCGTACTGTGGCGTAGCGAGGCGCGCCTAGCCACAGAGAGGCTATCTAATCGCACGGAGACAGACATTTGACGTTTGGCGTTACCTTTACGTGTAATACCTGCGATCAGCCACCAGATGTCGCTTTTTACAATCACCACTGCGCATGCGTGTGGTCTCCCGTAAAATACAATACTGACATACATAATAAGGACTACTTTACTAAGGCGTCTCATTACGCTGCATACAGTAAATACTGTACTCATTACGCTGCATTATTTAATACAGTACTGTATATACAGTACGACACCGACGCAAATAGTACAGCATACAGTATATGATCCATCTACAATACTTTATGAATACTGTATGTGAGCGTCCAAGTCCCGCAGACAAAACACAGTACTGTAAAACCCGTAGTGTACACTGTCGCAAATGGATGTGTGTTACAAGTTCACTATTGCCTCTCAAGATTAGGAATTTTCTACAGTATGTTATCGTCCTAATCCCGTAGCCATTACAGCATAATCAAAACCAACGGATTTATACATTTGTCTGCGGCGAAGTGGTGAAGTGTTTCGCTTCCTATACTCAGAGTCCAGGGTTCGATTCCTTAAGTACGAATGCATGTTACTGTAGTTTTTTTCAGACACTTTATTATTTTTTTTATTCACATACTGTAAACCAGGGCATACAGTAGCTGCATGAGCGGTTCTATGCGATCGAGTCCGGTGTACCATAATGTGCAGGTTCTATGCAGGTTAAGGTTCTATGCTCCGTACACAGTACACATACAATTCTGTAGCTGGGCAGACTGAATAGAAATGGCTACCACCTATGACTCCTTGCCCCACAGAGGCCCTAGGCTACGGAGCAAGTAATAGTCCAGATTGTACAGACTATGGGGCAATGCTGAAGGAGCGTCACAATCCCCTAGCTAAAATACACAGTATGCATATTATGGTACACCGGACTCGATGACATACTGTAGCACACTGGCAAAATGGCCGCCGCCCCTGAACCCTTGTGCAGGTTATGGGGCAATGCTGAAGGAGCGTCACAATCCCCTAGCCAAAATACACAGGGGAGGGATAAGCTACTGTAGGATTGCATACAGTATTACGGTACACCGGACTCAATCGCATAGCACACTGTCAAAACGACCACTACCCATGAACCCCCACCTCCTGAACCCCCACCTCGTGGCAGGCAGCAGTTGGGTATGGAATGAGAAATGGCATAAGCTGTGCAGGCTACGGGGCGATGCTGAAGGAGCGTCACAATCCCCTAGCCAAAATACACAGAGATACTGTAAGCGAGGTCTATGCACATTACAGTACTGTACGTTACACCGGGCTCGGTCGCATAGCAAACTGACAAAACACAAGTTTTACAGTACATACAGTAAAGCAGGCCAAAGCTGCAGGAGAGTTTCTACTGTAAAGGTTCTATGCACCGTACGGTAATGTACACATACCTGTACAATTCTATAGCAGGGCAGACTCAATTGAAATGGCTACCGCCTGTGACTCCTAGCTCCTAGGAGGCACTCAGCTATGGAGCAAATAACAGCACAGATTTTGCAGGCTACGGGGCAATGCTGAAGGAGCGTCACAATCCCCTAGCTACAATACACAGGGGTGATAGAGATAATCGAGTGGCTGGAGGGGGGTCCCCTTGATTTAAGGGGCCCCCACTCCTCCAGGGTACTCCGGCCAGGTGTGACTAGTTGGGTATTTAATTCCATGGCCGCAGGGACCGGTATAAAAGTCTCCCCCGGCTGTGCATTATCTGTCCAGCTAGTGGAGCCCAGTGCTGATTCAAAAAATATGGGGAACCCCTACGCTTTTTTTGTCCCCCTTATTTTTTGCACCAGGACCAGGCGCAGAGCCCGGTGCTGGTTCTAAAAAGATGGGGGATCCCGTGTCCATTTTTTCCGTATTCCTGCCGGAATTCGACTGCAATTGCATATACAGTACTGTACCCCTTAATGTCACTGCTTACAGTATACAGTATTTAGACATGAGCTTGTGTACAGTATCTGTCATGAGGTGCTTTTTTCACTGACACTATAACTTTTTTCTATTGTGATATACTGTACAGAGGCGGCAAACTAGCCAAACGGGAATAATCAGCTTCTGCAGAATAAAATGAGATGCTACAGTACATGCCTATATTCTGTGAGTGACTGCGGCTCTATGAAATTAAATCAGAAAATTTAAATATGAAATGCATTACTAATGTGTGGCATTACTGTACTGTATGTGTATAAGGTGTACTACAATATTTTCTGGTGTAACATAAGGAAAGGGCACTACTGCATGGTCTAATGCAGTGGTTCTCAAACTTGGTCCTCAGGACCCCACACAGTGCATGTTTTGCAGGTAAACCAGCAAGTGCACAGATGTATTCATTACTAACTGACACATTTTAGAAGGTCCATACAGTAGGTGGAGCTAATTTTTTCACTTGTGATTCTGTGAGACCTGCAAAACCTGCACTGTGTGGGGTCCTGAGGACTGAGTTTGAGAACCTGTGGTCTAATGTAAATAAAGATGAATGTGGTGGGGTGTAATGTGAATAAGGGGCATTACTGTTAGGAGTAATGTGGTACTATGATATGATGTCATGAGAATAAGAGACACCACTGCATGATATAATGTGAATAAAGTTGCAGTACTGTGTTGTGTCATTTCATCTTCGGGTATTATTGTGTTACCATGCCCCTTCCCAGCAAGAACATACTGTACACTGTTTTGGGCTGGCACTAAATGTGCACATTGTTCTTATTTAGATTATAGGGGGTAGGAGCGCCAAAATGGGTGATGGTGCTGGGAAAGGGGTGCAGGGTTAGAGGCGGAACTACGTAGCATCTGTGCAAGAGGGCATCAGCCAAAATCTAGCCTAGGGCATCATGTTGGTCAGGTTTGGCTCTGATAATACTGTATACTGTACTCTTACTGTACTTTGCATTCAATACAGATACTGTTTGCACACAGGTTTTACATGAATCATTGGCAATGCTGCAGGAGTGTCTCATTAGGCAATCTAAAATATACCACGACTATGGGTGGGGATACAGTAGGGAAGTTCTGTCACCATAAGCTGTCTGCTGTGTATAGCATATTTCCATCTGAGATGCATTTGTGTGTTTGTAATAAGAAAAAAACATTTTACTGTACATTTAGTGGATACAGTATTTCTCCCCCATAATGACGTATCATACTGTACAGGTACCCTCATGTACTGTACCGTACCATACTGTAAAATTGAATATTTATTGGAAAAACATCAATATTAATGTAAAAATAAAGTATTACAACATCCGATTCCATGTACTGCACTGATCAAAATGTACAGTACTCTTATTCAGGACTTATAAAACTGAAAATAACTGTTCATACAGTACACATCAATAACATTACTACTGTATAATATTCTACATTAGTTTATGCAATAATCAGACAAAGGCAATTTTATCATTTTTTTTAATAATGCACCAATTTAAAATTTTAAACAGAAAATACAGAACTACATATTTGTGGCTTGACCATTTCTTTCAACTACAACAGGTAATACTTTATACAGGTGATTTATATAATTATTACAATGTTCAGGTGTGAGTACTTCTAGCCAAAATTTCTTTATCCCATCCACCAGTTGCTGTTTTGTTGTTGGCTTTGCAACACTCCTAACGTACCTCTTCAATTGAGCCCACACTAATTCGATTGGGTTCATGTCTGGTGATCTATATAAAAATAAAAAAAAAGCGTATAGAAAAAATTAATTACATTACAGTAAATAGAGAAAATTAAACATACAATATTGTACTGTTTATTAAACAAAAATTTTTTTTACAGTACTAGAGTGCTATCCAAAATTTTACTTGTACACTGTTGAAAGAATACTCACTCTGGTGGTGTGCGTTCCCAATTCATACCTTTCTCTTCCATAAATTTGGCTGAGGCGGAGTGTTTAGGATCATTGTCTTGGAATATCCTATGGTGAGTTGGGTAATATTTATTCACAAATGGCACCATACATTTCTCTACTATTGTTTCTTGGAAAAATTTCTTATCCATGATTCCTACAGAAATCAAAAAATGTTGTTCATTAATAAGCAACTCCTTTTATTGTGCAGTTACACGTACTCTACAGTACAACATGTATTTTTACAGAACACAGGCACAGAATAAAGTATAGTACTGTACCTTCGAAAAATAATAGGGGACCAGCTCCTAATCGTGATATGCCTCCCCATACATGGACTTTCAATGGATGCTTTGGGCGTGGTTTTAAAGAGATATGGTTACGTTTCCTGAATGACATTCTGGAGAACCGCTCAAGGGCAACAGACGATTCATCTGTGAAAATGACATCATCAAATGTTTCACCACTCTCAATCCATCGCCGTGCCTGTTCCACTCTCTTTTCTTTATTCACATCTCTTATCATTGGAGATATCCTGTGAAGAGCCAAAAATAATGAAATCAGATACAGTTATGAAATTACAGATTTACAGATTACTGTATATACAGTAGACTGTATGTGCAGTATACTGTATTATATACCTACTGTATACATTAAACTGTACATACAGTACATTAAGTTACATACAGAGTAATATATATATACATACTGTACATACACACAAACACACACACACAGTATACAGTATGTAATCATCACAATAAGCCGGCAATGCTTCATTGCTGTCTCTGAGTGCCTATACAGTAGGTATCTCTTTTGGGATAGAATATATACAGTATATACACACACACATACTGTATATAGTATAAAGTACACACTCTGTATAATGATTTATGGCATTATTATATCACGTATCAAGGGATTATTAACAGTGCATTTACTGTATGGTTTATACTGCTTTCAGTATTTTACCTTGTTGCGCCAAAGGTCCATCCCATTTTCCGTCGCATCCTTCTGATGCTGGTGGCCGATATGTCCAGGTCATACTTGGAATGGAGAATTCGTTTTATTTGCAGAGCAGTACGCTCATCATCCTCACGAGTTAGTTCCTCCACAATTTGTTGCACTCTCCTACAGTACAATACAGTATGAAAAATATGAATTCATGAACAGCACAATCACAGTTACAATTGATGAAGTTTTTATTTTATTTCAAAAAAATTGTTTATGGTATAAAGCAAGTCATTTAAACATTACAGTAGTGTACAGTACGTACCATGTGCATTTTGTAGGAAATACAAATCTGGGCGTTGTTCTCTCGAATGCATGATAGCGCACCGTTTCTAAAGTGACTATAATGCCACTTTCCTTGAGCCATGCATGGATCTCTTTGATGGTTTTATTTTCTTTTTTCATGTTGGCGATCATGCAGTAGACAGGGAGGGAATGCAAATGCTGGTCATGTGCAATACACAAACGCCCACTGTAGTACTGTTTTGCTCACTTACAGTACTGTACTGTAGGTTGCATTTAGCGTAAAGAATCGCTCCTGCAGATGTACTTTGATTTACTGTATGTGAAACCTGTGTGCATCCTTCCATTGGATGTACTGTATTGGAGAGAAATTTTTTTTTTTTAAAGTGAATGTCACGGGAACACATTAAAAATAAGGTTGGCACTTCCTTCCCATTGGTGTTGGTTTACAGTATGCCGTAGTGTACTCGGACGCTCATGTAATTGCATTTCAAAGGCACAGTATTTTCCATCGTCTCCCCCCTACCCCCATCGCCCTTCCCCCCTGGGGGCCTGCACAGGGAGGAAATTCAGGTCCTGTGCAATACACAAACGCTGAAGATCTACAGTACTGTTTTGCTCAGTTGGTAGCGTCAGAATACACTCATTTCATTCCCGCTGTTTAGGTGCATTTAGCGTAAAGAATCGCTCCTGCAGATGTACTTTGATTTATGTGAAATCTGTGTGCATCCTTCCATTGACTGTCTTACAGTGTAAATAAAATAATACAGTGCATTATTACAGAAAAAAAAAAAAAAAGAAAGAAAGAAAGCACATCAGGTCTCGAACCCTGGACCCCCAGCGAGGGAGGTGGGAGCCTTCACCCCTAGCCCACGACGCCTCATGAGAGATTTCCAATTTCATGTGTGAAAGTACTGCAAACAGCGGCCGGCCCCCGCCCCATTGCTGTTGGTTTATGCCTTAGAGGACTCGGACGCTCGCATTTGTAAAGCACGGTGTTTTCCTCCGCCTCCGGCTAGCCTGTTGCCCTTCCCCCATGGGAGCCTGCACAGATCATGCAGTAGACAGGGAGGGAATGCAAATGCTGGTCATGTGCAATACACAAACGCCCACTGTAGTACTGTTTTGCTCACTTACAGTACTGTACTGTAGGTTGCATTTAGCGTAAAGAATCGCTCCTGCAGATGTACTTTGATTTACTGTATGTGAAACCTGTGTGCATCCTTCCATTGGATGTACTGTATTGGAGAGAAATTTTTTTTTTTTAAAGTGAATGTCACGGGAACACATTAAAAATAAGGTTGGCACTTCCTTCCCATTGGTGTTGGTTTACAGTATGCCGTAGTGTACTCGGACGCTCATGTAATTGCATTTCAAAGGCACAGTATTTTCCATCGTCTCCCCCCTACCCCCATCGCCCTTCCCCCCTGGGGGCCTGCACAGGGAGGAAATTCAGGTCCTGTGCAATACACAAACGCTGAAGATCTACAGTACTGTTTTGCTCAGTTGGTAGCGTCAGAATACACTCATTTCATTCCCGCTGTTTAGGTGCATTTAGCGTAAAGAATCGCTCCTGCAGATGTACTTTGATTTATGTGAAATCTGTGTGCATCCTTCCATTGACTGTCTTACAGTGTAAATAAAATAATACAGTGCATTATTACAGAAAAAAAAAAAAGAAAGAAAGAAAGAAAGCACATCAGGTCTCGAACCCTGGACCCCCAGCGAGGGAGGTGGGAGCCTTCACCCCTAGCCCACGACGCCTCATGAGAGATTTCCAATTTCATGTGTGAAAGTACTGCAAACAGCGGCCGGCCCCCGCCCCATTGCTGTTGGTTTATGCCTTAGAGGACTCGGACGCTCGCATTTGTAAAGCACGGTGTTTTCCTCCGCCTCCTGCTAGTCCTCCATTCCCATTATGCATTAGCGAACTCAGACGCTCATATATTTTAAAAGCACGGTGTTTATACATTGTACTGTACATTCTTCCTTTTACACAATTACTGTAGTTGCGTCTCCATACACATACTGTACAGTACTCCATACTTTTTCCACCGCCTCCCGTTACGCCTACAGTATTGCCAGAGCTGTAGATCAATCCGCCGCTATACTGTACGATCGAAAGTACTGGATTAGTGGAGCATTAGCGACACAGTGGTGGAGATGTGTAATGCATGATGAGTATCTAGATCGCCTCAACGCGCCTGCCTGTGATGAAACTCAGCTATCGCATTAGCGTGACTAAACGCCCGTCTCGGCGGAGAAACAGTCAAGATAAAGGTGGCTACATCTGTATCTTAGTAGAAAGCATAGACTTCATTTTGAAGAATAATTTCTTTGTATATAATGGGAAGTTTTTTCAACAAACAAGAGGGACCGCAATGGGGACTCGTTTTGCGCCCTCGTACGCAAACCTCTTTATGAGTCTCTGGGAGGACAGTCATATTTGGGGGAACAATACTTTTTTACCGCAGATTAGATTTTGGTACAGGTTTATAGACGATATTGTCTTCATCTGGGAGGGAGAGAAAGAATCTCTAGAAGAATTCTGTCAATTACTTAATCAGAATGACTTTAATATCCATTTAGTCTTCAATATGAGTAAGATAGAAATAAACTTCCTCGATCTTACTATATATATCAAGGAAGGATGTATTCTAACCAAATCCTTTTTCAAACCCACTGATACCAACTCCTATATTCCTGTAGAAAGTAACCACCATCCCCAGTGGATTAAAAATATACCTAGGGGTCAATTTAGGCGTATGAGAAGGAACTGCACAGAAATAGAGACGTACAAGGAGCAGGCTAACGACATAAAAAATAAATTTCTAGAAAAGGGGTATCAGAAAGAGTCCATGAATACACAGATTGATCAATTGGCAGCCTTGGATAGGGAGGATACCCTTAGACCCAAAATAGGTGGAGACACGGAGGATATCATGTTACCCTTTATCACCACGTTTAACAGTCAATATAAGGATATGGAAAAAATTGTCAGAAAACACTGGCATCTATTGGCACGAGACCCCATATTGAAATCGTTAATACCTAAACACCCGAAATTTATATACCGAAGAGCCCCAAATTTGAAGCAGAAAATTGTAAAAAGTGCCATCCCCCCAAAAAAATCCAACAGAATTAAGACAAAGGGATTTCATAGGTGTGGTTTATGTAAAATGTGCCAAACCCACAAAACACAGGCCTCCAAGATTTTACAATATCAATCTACAACAGGAAAAACTTATGATATTAAGGAGTTCATCACATGTAACACAAAAAATTGTGTATACTTAATGGAATGCAAATGTGGTATGCAGTACATTGGACGCACATCTAGATCACTTAGAATAAGATGGGCTGAACATGTTAGGAATATTGAAAAGGGTCTCATTACACATTCAGTTTCTAATCATTTTAAAGAAAGTCATCAGAGTAAATGTGAAGGTCTCACTAATGTTATAGGTATCAAAATTGTGCAAAATCAATGGAGAAGAAATAATGGGGAAGAAATGCTAGCACAAACTGAGATGAAACTTATTTATGAAATGGGAACCCTCAACCCTAAAGGGTTAAACCTGGACTTTGAATTGAAATGGTTTCCATAAGAGTGCCGTTTTTTTATTAGTATGTGTTTTTTTATGAGTATGTGTTTTTGCATTTTGGTTATCAGTATTTTGTTAGGTTGGGAGCGCCCTGTGAGAATCAGTAAGTAATACACAGACCGGACATTACGGAAGTATGAGAGTGGTGCATTACACTCAGGTGGCACGCAAGCCCTCTGTGCGTTCCACGTAGTGATGACGCTGGAACGAGGGGGAAGATGTAAGACACGGAGGTCCGGAGCGCTATGCGCGACATATCCGGTCACGTGACTACTGTAACAGAAAGTAGCGTGCGTTCCACTTACCATGGAACGCACGCGATCGAAAAGAACATTTAAAGGCTTGTATAAAACCTCCCAGCTGTATATTAGAGGTCATTAATTTAATTGGAGCATAAGAATAACAGGACAGTTAAAATAGGAAAACGTCCAAAACTTTAAAACACTTTTTTAGCCTGCTGTCAGTCCCTCCAATCAGATCACAGAGTGGGGTTTATATAGTCCCCAGTACAAATACACCACACACCTTGACAAAGGCCCTCTTAAGGGCAGAAACGCGTTGGTGATTAGTTGGAGGGACCCACAGGAGCCAGAAGGAAGCGATTGACTGTTGCTGCAGAATCCCGGGGAACAGCATTTAAAAGCGCTTTTGGGTGGACATTTTCTTGACACCCCAGCATTTCTGGTACGTGGGCTCACCAATTTGTGGTGGATCTTAGTGTTTGATTATGAATTTTATTCTATTAACTCGCACATCCAGGTTGTGCTTTTAAATGTACATGTCTTGTGCTGCACTTTAAATAAATTATTCTTGCACATTGAAAAAACAATACTTCACTATATATCGTCATTTCCTCCTAATTTTGGGTATCTCACTCCCATGTGGAGTGGTGAAGTGGTGGAGTAATTGGAAGGTGACGAGCCGTGTACCACCGTAGATCAAAGAAAGTGACACAATAAACGCATACGGGTGGGCGCTACTGACACCCCACGAACTCCGGTACGTAGGCTCGCCATTTTATGGTGGATTCCAGTTCCTGACCCCTTTTTTCTTTTCACTTATTAACCCTGTGTGATTGGATGTATCACCTCATGTGAAGGGACTTTAGTCATACTGTACTTCACTATATATTGCTCTCTTTCTATTTTGGGAACACCATTGAAATTGGAGCGGGGAACTATTGCGGAATAGAGAGCTCTTCAATAGACACGAACATTTTCTGTTTGGACTGAGGACATTGCCCTTAGTGACCCAGGGAGCGCACCCCAACAAAACCTTAGAACATTAACAGATTTATTTTTGTGCCTTAACAGTAAGCACCATCTTTTATTGGCTGCAAGAGCAGCTCATATTTTTAATTCAGTGATGTTCTCCGAGGTTCAACTAACGAGTGGGAGGGAGGGGGGCATACAGGCACACTCATTGGTGCTTCGTCCATTACAGTTGCCCTTGTGTTTTACTGGCTTCCAAAGGTGGCTTTTGTTCCAATTTCTGTGGTTCTTGAGTCTCTGTCTTTGGCCTGCACTAAATGCAGAGACTTGGAGCCAGTTCAAGTGCTCGCTTGCTACGATTGAGATGAGCATGGCCGTGGTCTCCCCTATCCTTGGTGTGTTCCTCGATACAGAGCTTTTGATTTCTGGGAGGGGGGGGGTCTGTGTGACATTTCCATTGCTGTTGAGCCACACTTTGGGACCAGACTTTCCAGGTCTAGTCTGGAACTTGGTGGGCAGGAATCCTTTCTCACTGACCTCTTTGGGAAGCTCGCCAGAATTCTTTTTATCTGCCATTTCTAAGCGCTGGAAAGGACTTGTACAAAAGACATACTGACAAGGGTGACTCCTTCATTGGGGGAATTCAATTGTAGGCAAATTATCATTGCTGAAGCTTTTTATTGCAAGCAACGACAGCCCAATTCGCTCCGTTCATCTGACCTGAGTCGCACCCCTTTTGCTTAAAAGTGCTCACAACCTTATGGGGTAGCAAACACTTTTGAGTCTGATTCCGATGCTGTAAACTACAGCGGGTGTCGTGGACATAGTAGATATACTTAACAAATTTGCTATCCAGGTTTGCTTCAGTGTTATATACTGTGTTACTGTATGTTCCACTACCCTCTCCATTTGAGTTTTATTCATACCTTTTTTTTCATTTTATTCTCATTCATCCATGGAACCATGGGTATAGAGGAGCAGTAATGGGCACCAAATAGTTAACTACTTTACAGACCACATAGGCTCCTCTTCCACTACACCATGCCCCCAGCCTGCAGCAGTCCGTTTTTCTTGGTGCCCAAGTAGTTTGGCACAGTTTTTAGGCTGCCTTGGGCAGCCTGTTTTTTTTACTTACTTTTTTTTTTCTGTTTCGTACTTTTATACTGAACGGTCAGTAGGAAGAGCTTACACCGTAGCGCCACCATTTCCCTGCACTGGTGGCCTGTACACTGGCAACAGATCCAGTGACACCGGCCAGCTACTGCGCACACAGTCGAAGCAAAGCCGAGGCCAGAACACAGGAAGGCAGGTAATCTGCATTCATGTCCAGAGGACAAGTTGTTCCGGGCTTTGGATGTTGTCATCCTCTCTGCAGAGCGACCAACTGGCCCAGGTGGATGTGGATGCATTAATAAAAGAAGTGAGGACCGCATTGCTTATTAAGTATTTGGATATTTTTTTTTCGACTACAGATATGTTTCTCTTCGAATAAACAAAACATGTGGCAGTCTGTCCTTCCTTTGCTCAGCTGGAGGATCTCCTCGCGGAAGCTTGAAACAAGAGTTTCTAGTTCCCAAATGCATTTTGACCTTTCTCTAGCATCCATAAGGGATATTGGGGAATTAGTACGATGGGGTATAGACGGGGTCCAAAGGAGCCGATGCACTTTAAATTTCTTTAACTGGATGTGCTGGCTCCTCCCCTCTATGCCCCCTCCCACATGCAGTTTAGAAAAAAGTGCCCTCAGGAGAGGATGCACACTCTGGAGCTCCAGAGAGTCTTCTTCAGTTTCTTTTAAAACTTTATTATTTTCGGTATGCTGTTTGGGCAACAGCATACCTGCACCGTGGGAGTTGGGGGGAGATGGTTACCGGTCTCTTCAGGCGTCAGAGCCGCTTCCTTGCTGCAGGACCACTGTCGTGAGAGGTTTTTGTACAGCGGGGCACTGTCACGATCGCAGCACGCTTGACACCCGTAACAGAAGTGGTGAGTACAAACCGGGGGCCCCACTAGGGGGGGTCCCCCCGTGGTGCAACAAAAATGTAGGGGCTGCATACGGGACCCGCTATAGACCCCCCCTGTGTACACTGGCAGCGGTAGTGGAAACTAACACTTCTGTGATGTTTTTACACTTTTACGGAGACTTTGCCAGTATAAATATCTATGAAACTCTGGCGCCATTACAGGGGGCGGAGCATCCTCAGAGTGGTACCAGCTGCGTTTTGGTGCCGTCCTCTGCTTACAGCTGCTGCAGCAGGCACGCAGCTCCTCCAGACACTCAGGATATACAGAAAAACTGGTACAGGGGTGTAGCAAATGGGGAGAGCCGCTATTGTACACAATGTGTGTCCTGAAAAGGACTGAAACTCCGGTGTTAAACTGTGATATAACAGCTTGCAGTCTCACTGAATGAACAACAAAAACCAGGTTGCGCTTGACAATCGAAAAAATATGAAAATTTATTGTAATAAAAGTATTTACAACAATTCTCCCGGGAGTATAATAAAAACAATTCAATATGACATAATAATCTGCTCAAATAGAATACCCCTGAGCTTTGGTAATTAATTAATTAGAAGGTGCTTTCCATGCAAAGAGTGCCTAATGCTGTTTAATGCGGACTACCAATGATTAGAAAGGAATCGGTAACATTAATAGTGAACTAAAAAGTGAACTGCAGGTCTGTATACAGAAAAATAAAAATGAACTCACTTAATCCGTGGAAACAAAGTCCCCCCCCAAAAAAAGGTCTTACATCTATAGCTGCACGTGACAGTTCCAGTGATCTTTAAATGATGTGGAATCTTGAATAAGTAAATAAACAGTGTCCGAGTGATATAGAATGAGACTGTGCAAATACACAATTACCCACTGTGATGATGACAGCAGAGAGCCCGGAGTGATGTCTTCTCGTCAGCCGCTATGCCCCTGCATGGGGACGGGAGAGCAGGGTCCGCACTAAGCCGCCGGGCCAAGATGGAATGCAGCCTTAAAACGCTGGCGGCTGATGCTGGTAATTCCCGGACGGCTAAGCTGTTACCTGTGCTGTTACCCGGGCTCTCACCAATAGCGGCACGACGGAACTCCCACGGGCAGCTCAGAAGGAGCCTCTCTGTTGTTCACCTGTGCAAAGGAGATGATGATGGAGTGACAGGGTGTCTGCAGTGTTTGTAAACTGCAGTCAAACACACTGGTAGTGATGCTGTGGTAACTGAAATTTCACACAGAGCTCCAGGTGGGCTTTGCTAAGGAGCACAGCTGCCGTAATGAGATGACTCCAATAGCCGGTGTCTAGCTGTGAGCTGAATTATGAGCAGCCTCCGTGGCCGTGCTTGTGCTGCAGCTTATCCTTAGTGATAGAATAGTCTCAGGGGTATACAGGAATGAGGGAGAATAACCTATTGAATTGTTTTTATTATACTCCCGGGAGAATTGTTGTAAATACTTTTCTCTGACGTCCTAGTGGATGCTGGGAACTCCGTAAGGACCATGGGGAATAGCGGCTCCGCAGGAGACTGGGCACAACTAAAGAAAGCTTTAGGACTACCTGGTGTGCACTGGCTCCTCCCTCTATGACCCTCCTCCAGACCTCAGTTAGAATTTTGTGCCCGGCCGAGCTGGATGCACACTAGGGGCTCTCCTGAGCTCTTAGAAAAGAAAGTTATATTTAGGTTTTTTATTTTCAGTGAGATCTGCTGGCAACAGACTCACTGCTACGAGGGACTTAGGGGAGAGAAGCGGACCTACCTGCTTGCAGCTAGCTTGGGCTTCTTAGGCTACTGGACACCATTAGCTCCAGAGGGATCGAACACAGGCCCAGCCTCGGTCGTCCGCTCCCGGAGCCGCGCCGCCGTCCCCTTGCAAAGCAAGAAGATGTTCCTGAAAATCGGCGGCAGAAGACTTCGGTCTTCATTAAGGTAGCGCACAGCACTGCAGCTGTGCGCCATTGCTCCCCATGCACACCACACACTCCGGTCACTGATGGGTGCAGGGCGCTGGGGGGGGGGGGGGGCGCGCCCTGGGGCTGCAATAAGAGTACCTTACTGGCAAAATAACACATAATATAGTCCTTAAGACTATATATATGTGTAAAATCCCCTGCCATATATTCCATAAAAAAGCGGGAGAAGCCCGCCGAGAAAGGGGCAGGGCTATCTCCCTCAGCACTCTAGCGCCATTTCCTCTCACAGCTCCGCAGGAAGGACGCTCCAAGGCTCTCCCCTGCAGTTTCCAGACTTCATAGGGTAAAAAAGAGAGGGGGGGCACTAAATTTAGGCGCAGTATCTGTATATTAATAGCAGCTATAAGGGAAAAATCACTGTATGTATAGTGTGAATCCCTACTTTATATATAGCGCTCTGGTGTGTGCTGGCATACTCTCTCTCTGTCTCCCCAAAGGACTTTGTGGGGTCCTGTCCTCAGTCAGAGCATTCCCTGTGTGTGTGCGTGTGTCGGTACGGCTGTGTCGACATGTTTGATGAGGAGGCTTATGTGGAGGCGGAGCAGGTGCCGATGAATGTGATGTCACCCCCTGCGGGGTCGACACCTGAGTGGATGGTTATGTGGAAGGAATTACGCGACAGTGTCAACTCCTTACATAAAAGGTTTGACGACATAGCAGATGTGGGACAGCTGGCTTCTCAGCCTGTGCCTGCCCAGACGTCTCAAAAGCCATCAGGGGCTCTAAAACGCCCGCTACCTCAGATGGCAGACACAGATGTCGACACGGATACTGACTCCAGTGTCGACGATGATGAGACTAGTGTACATTCCAATAGAGCCACCCGTTACATGATTACGGCAATGAAAAATGTGTTGCATATTTCTGATACCAGGTACCACAAAAAAGGGTATTATGTTTGGGGAGAAAAAACTACCAGTGGTTTTTCCTCCATCTGATGAATTAAATGAAGTGTGTGAAGAAGCGTGGGCTTCCCCCGATAAGAAACTGGTAATTTCTAAAAAGTTACTAATGGCGTACCCTTTCCCGCCAGAGGATAGGTCAGTCACGTTGGGAGACATCCCCTAGGGTGGATAAAGCGCTCACACGTCTGTCAAAAAAGGTGGCACTACCGTCTCCGGACACGGCCGCCCTAAAGGAGCCTGCAGATAGAAAGCAGGAGGCTATCCTGAAGTCTGTATATACACACTCAGGTATTATACTGAGACCGGCTATTGCTTCAGCATGGATGTGCAGTGCTGCAGCTGCATGGTCAGATTCCCTGTCGGAAAACATTGATACCCTAGACAGGGACACTATATTGCTAACCGTAGAGCATATTAAAGACGCTGTCTTGTACATGAGAGATGCACAGAGGGATATTTGCCGGCTGGCATCTAAAATAAACGCAATGTCCATTTCTGCCAGGAGAGGATTGTGGACTCGGCAGTGGACAGGAGATGCAGATTCTAAAAGGCACATGGAAGTATTGCCTTACAAGGGTGAGGAGTTGTTTGGGGATGGTCTCTCGGACCTCGTTTCCACAGCGACAGCTGGGAAGTCAGCATTTTTACCCCATGTTCCCTCACAGCCAAAGAAAGCACCGTATTATCAGGTACAGTCCTTTCGGCCCCAGAAAGGCAAGCGGGTTAGAGGCGCGTCCTTTCTGCCCAGAGGCAGAGGTAGAGGTAAAAAGCTACAACATACAGCCAGTTCCCAGGAACAAAAGTCCTCGCCCGCTTCCTCTTAAGTCCACCGCATGACGCTGGGGCTCCACAGGCGGAGCCAGGTACGGTGGGGGCCCGTCTCAAGAACTTCAGCGACCAGTGGGCTCGCTCACGGGTGGATCCCTGGATTCTACAAGTAGTATCTCAGGGGTACAAGCTGGAATTCGAGACGTCTCCCCCTCGCCGTTTCCTCAAATCTGCCTTGCCGACAGCTCCCCCGGACAGGGAGGCAGTGCTGGAGGTGATTCACAAGCTGTATTCTCAGCACGTGATAATCAAGGTACCCCTCCTTCAACAAGGACGGGGTTACTATTCCACAATGTTTGTGGTGCCGAAACCGGACGGTTCAGTGAGACCCATTTTAAATTTAAAATCCTTGAACACTTATATAAGAAGGTTCAAGTTTTAAGATGGAATCGCTCAGGGCGGTGATTGCAAGCCTGGACGAGGGGGATTACATGGTATCACTGGACATCAAGGATGCTTACCTGCATGTCCCCATTTACCCTCCTCACCAGGAGTACCTCAGATTTGTGGTACAGGACTGTCATTACCAATTCCAGACGTTGCCGTTTGGTCTGTCCACGGCACCGCGGGTATTTACCAAGGTAATGGCCGAAATGATGATACTCCTTCGGAGAAAGGGAGTTTTAATTATCCCGTACTTGGACGATCTCCTTATAAAGGCGAGGTCCAGGGAACAGTTGTTGATCGGTGTAGCACTAGCTCGGGAAGTGCTACAACAGCACAGCTGGATCCTGAATATTCCAAAGTCGCAGCTGGTTCCTACAACGCGTCTACTGTTCCTGGGGATGGTTCTGGACACAGAACAGAAAAAAGTGTTTCTCCCGGAGGAGAAGGCCAAGGAGTTGTCATCTCTAGTCAGAGACCTCCTAAAACCAAAACAGGTGTCGGTGCACCACTGCACGCGAGTCCTGGAAAAGATGGTGGCTTCTTACGAAGCAATTCCATTCGGAAGGTTCCATGCAAGGATCTTTCAGTGTGATCTGTTGGACAAGTGGTTTGGATCGCATCTTCATATGCATCGGCTGATAACCCTGTCTCCAAGGACCAGGGTGTCGCTGTTGTGGTGGCTGCAGAGTGCTCATCTTTTAGAGGGCCGCAGATTCGGCATACAGGACTGGATCCTGGTGACCACGGATGCCAGCCTTCGAGGTTGGGGGGCAGTCACACAGGGAAGAAACTTCTAAGGACTATGGACAAGTCAGGAGACTTCCCTACACATAAATATTCTGGAACTAAGGGCCATTTACAATGCCCTAAGTCAGGCAAGACCCCTGTTTCAACGCCAGCCGGTGCTGATCCAGTCAGACAATATCACGGCGGTCGCCCATGTAAACCGTCAGGGCGGCACAAGAAGCAGGATGGCGATGGCAGAAGCCACAAGGATTCTCTGATGGGCGGAAAATCATGTGTTAGCACTGTCAGCAGTGTTCATTCCCGGAGTGGACAACTGGGAAGCAGACTTTCTCAGCAGACATGACCTCCACCCGGGAGAGTGGGGACTTCATCCAGAAGTCTTCCAAATGGTTGTACACCGGTGGGAAAGGCCACAGGTGGACATGATGGCGTCCCGCCTCAACAAAAAGCTAAAAAGATATTGCGCCAGGTCAAGGGACCCTCAGGCGATAGCTGTGGACGCTCTGGTAACACCGTGGGTGTACCAGTCGGTGTATGTGTTCCCTCCTCTGCCTCTCATACCCAAGGTACTGAGAATAATAAGAAGGAGAGGAGTAAGAACTATACTCATTGTTCCGGATTGGCCAAGAAGAGCTTGGTACCCAGAACTTCAAGAAATGATCTCAGAGGACCCATGGCCTCTGCCGCTCAGACAGGACCTGCTGCAGCAGGGGCCCTGTCTGTACCAAGACTTACCGCGGCTGCGTTTGACGGCATGGCGGTTGAACGCCGGATACTGAAGGAAAAGGGCATTCTGGAGGAAGTTATCCCTACGCTAATTAAAGCTAGGAAAGAAGTGACCGCAAACCATTATCACCGCATATGGCGGAAATATGTTGCGTGGTGTGAGGCCAGGAAGGCCCCTACGGAGGAATTTCAGCTAGGTCGATTTCTGCACTTCCTACAGTCAGGGGTGACTATGGGCCTAAAATTGGGTTCCATTAAGGTCCAGATTTCGGCTCTATCGATTTTCTTCCAAAAAGAACTGGCTTCACTACCTGAAGTTCAGACATTTGTTAAGGGAGTGCTGCATATTCAGCCCCCTTTTGTGCCCCCAGTGGCACCTTGGGATCTCAACGTGGTGTTGGATTTCCTAAAGTCGCATTGGTTTGAACCACTGAAAACCGTGGAACTAAAATATCTCACGTGGAAAGTGGTCATGCTGTTGGCCTTGGCTTCGGCCAGGCGTGTGTCAGAATTGGCGGCTTTGTCTTGTAAAAGCCCTTATCTGATTTTCCATATGGATAGGGCGGAATTGAGGACTCGTCCCCAATTTCTCCTAAAGGTTGTTTCAGCGTTTCATTTGAACCAGCCTATTGTAGTGCCTGCGGCTACTCGTGATTTGGAGGACTCCAAGTTGCTGGACGTAGTCCGGGCCCTAAAAATCTATGTTTCCAGGACTGCTGGGGTCAGAAAGACTGACTCGCTATTTATCCTGCATGCGCCCAACAAGTTGGGTGTGCCTGCTTCAAAGCAGACTATTGCTCGCTGGATCTGTAGCACGATTCAACTTGCACATTCTGCGGCTGGACTGCCGCATCCAAAATCTGTAAAAGCCCATTCCACGAGGAAGGTGGGCTCTTCTTGGGCGGCTGCCCGAGGGGTCTCGGCTTTACAACTTTGCCGAGCAGCTACTTGGTCGGGGTCAAACACATTTGCTAAATTCTACAAGTTTGATACCCTGGCTGAGGAGGACCTAGAGTTCGCTCATTCGGTGCTGCAGAGTCATCCGCACTCTCCCGCCCGTTTGGGAGCTTTGGTATAATCCCCATGGTCCTTACGGAGTTCCCAGCATCCACTAGGACGTCAGAGAACATAAGATTTTACTCACCGGTAAATCTATTTCTCGTAGTCCGTAGTGGATGCTGGGCGCCCGTCTCAAGTGCGGATTGTCTGCAATACTTGTATATAGTTATTGTTTAACTAAAGGGTTATTGTTGAGCCATCTGTTGAGAGGCTCAGTTATATTTCATACTGTTAACTGGGTATAGTATCACGAGTTATACGGTGTGATTGGTGTGGCTGGTATGAGTCTTACCCGGGATTCAAAATCCTTTCCTTAATGTTTGAGCTCTTCCGGGCACAGTATCCTAACTGAGGTCTGGAGGAGGGTCATAGAGGGAGGAGCCAGTGCACACCAGGTAGTCCTAAGCTTTCTTTAGTTGTGCCCAGTCTCCTACGGAGCCGCTATTCCCCATGGTCCTTACGGAGTTCCCAGCATCCACTACGGACTACGAGAAATAGATTTACCGGTGAGTAAAATCTTATTTTATTACAATAAATTTTCATATTTTTTCGATTGTCAAGCGCAACCTGGTTTTTGTTGTTCATATTGTATTTCCTAGGGATTGGCTTTCCCCTTTTCCAGCTGCTGCTGACAATCGTTTACACCACCATTCACCGAGCGCTCAGCCTACTTGTTCTGTTGCAGTCTCACTGAGGCTGTTTAGCTTGGGTGTGCTGTTCCCTTCTCTCTATCTCCCTCTAACATACAGTAAGGTCAGGCTTGCTATTATATTATTGTCTATGTGTATAAGTGTTGTTTACTGTAAACATGGTAAAATACCAATTATGCAGTGTATGTCACACCAGATTCTCTCCCTCTACATCTGGTTCCATATCATGTGAACAATGCAGCCAGTCCTCACAACTTAGTGAGGGGGCTGGGGGAGAGGGTCAAGAGCCTTCCTGGCTAGGTGCCATAAAATCCATGATGTCAGATATGTCATTTCAGCTCACTGCTAATACTCAGAAAACTCAACAACTGCAGCAGGCTATTGCAGACCCAGGGCAGATGCTCCACAGCCCTCCCCTCTCTAGATCAGGACCACAAAAACATGGGTTACCTGCTTTACTCTCAGACGCTGATGAGGAGGTACAGGAGGAGGCGGAGGACTTGGATCTTGTTACTGGGGATTTCCCTTCTACGCAGGGTATTGAGCCCCTCATTCTTGCTATATGGGATGTGTAAAAACTCCCTAGAGGACACTGCAGTACAGCAGTTGTTTTTCTTAACACAGAACAAACTCAGTGTCACTTTCCCTGATTCTGCAGAACTGGATGACCTGTTTAATTTAGCCTGGAAAAAAACAGATAAGAAATATCTAGTGACATAACGGTTTTTGCACACTTTCCCATTTGCTCCTGAAGGCAGGAAACTCTATGAAGAACCCCTGGCTGTAGACGTATCAGTCTCTCATCTATCTAAAAATGTGGTACTGCCAGCTCTGGGCTCCTTTACCATAAAGGACCCTGGGGATAGAAAAATTGAGACTACACTGAAGTCTATCTACACAGCGGTATATCACAAAGACCGGTCATAGCGGGTTGCTGGATAACTCATGCCATTCATACTAGTGATGAGCGGGTTCGGTTCCTCGGAATCCGAACCTGCCCGAACTTCAGGTTTTTTTACACGGGACCGAGCGACTCGGATCTTCCCGCCTTGCTCGGTTAACCCGAGCGCGCCCGAACGTCATCATCCCGCTGTCGGATTCTCGCGAGGCTCGGATTCTATCGCGAGACTCGGATTCTATATAAGGAGCCGCGCGTCGCCGCCATTTTCACACGTGCATTGAGATTGATAGGGAGAGGACGTGGCTGGCGTCCTCTCCGTTTAGACTAGAGTACTAGAGAGAGACACAAATTTTGGGGAGCATATTATTAGGAGGAGTACTACTTGCTGCTGATAGTGTGACCAGTGACCACCAGTTTAATTAATCCGTTCTCTGCCTGAAAAAAAACGATACACAGTGTGACACAGTCACATACCATATCTGTGCTCAGCCCAGTGTGCTGCATCATATGTAATACTGTATATCATTATCTGACTGTGCTGAGTGCTTACTGCTCACACAGCTTAATTGTGGGGGAGACTGGGGAGCAGTTATAGCAGGAGTACATATTTTAAGTACAGTGCACACTTTTGCTGCCAGAGTGCCACTGCCAGTGTGACTGACCAGTGACCACCAGTATTGTGATTGTCTGCTGACCACCAGTATATTGTGATTGTCTGCCTGAAAAAGTTAAACACTCGTCGTGTGGTGTTTTTATAAACGCATTCTGCAGACAGTGTCCAGCAGGTCCGTCATTACATAATATATACCTGTCCGGCTGCAGTACTAGTGTGATATATATATATATATTTTAATTTTATCTCATTATCATCCAGTCTATATTAGCAGCAGACACAGTACGGTAGTCCACGGCTGTAGCTACCTCTGTGTCGGCAGTCGCTCGTCCATCCATAATTGTATACCACCTACCCGTGGTTTTTTTTTTTTTCTATCTTCTTGATACTAGTAGCTTACTTTAGGAGTCTGCAGTGCTGACAGACAGTGTCCAGCAGGTCCGTCATTACATAATATATACCTGTCCGGCTGCAGTACTAGTGTGATATATATATATATATTTTAATTTTATCTCATTATCATCCAGTCTATATTAGCAGCAGACACAGTACGGTAGTCCACGGCTGTAGCTACCTCTGTGTCGGCAGTCGCTCGTCCATCCATAATTGTATACCACCTACCCGTGGTTTTTTTTTTTTCTATCTTCTTGATACTAGTAGCTTACTTTAGGAGTCTGCAGTGCTGACAGACAGTGTCCAGCAGGTCCGTCATTACATAATATATACCTGTCCGGCTGCAGTACTAGTGTGATATATATATATATATATTTTAATTTTATCTCATTATCATCCAGTCTATATTAGCAGCAGACACAGTACGGTAGTCCACGGCTGTAGCTACCTCTGTGTCGGCAGTCGCTCGTCCATCCATAATTGTATACCACCTACCCGTGGTTTTTTTTTTCTATCTTCTTGATACTAGTAGCTTACTTTAGGAGTCTGCAGTGCTGACAGACAGTGTCCAGCAGGTCCGTCATTACATAATATATACCTGTCCGGCTGCAGTACTAGTGTGATATATATATATTTTAATTTTATCTCATTATCATCCAGTCTATATTAGCAGCAGACACAGTACGGTAGTCCACGGCTGTAGCTACCTCTGTGTCGGCAGTCGCTCGTCCATCCATAATTGTATACCACCTACCCGTGGTTTTTTTTTTTTTCTATCTTGATACTAGTAGCTTACTTTAGGAGTCTGCAGTGCTGACAGACAGTGTCCAGCAGGTCCGTCATTACATAATATATACCTGTCCGGCTGCAGTACTAGTGTGATATATATATATATTTTAATTTTATCTCATTATCATCCAGTCTATATTAGCAGCAGACACAGTACGGTAGTCCACGGCTGTAGCTACCTCTGTGTCGGCAGTCGCTCGTCCATCCATAATTGTATACCACCTACCCGTGGTTTTTTTTTTTTTCTATCTTCTTGATACTAGTAGCTTACTTTAGGAGTCTGCAGTGCTGACATATATATATTTTAATTTTATCTCATTATCATCCAGTCTATATTAGCAGCAGACACAGTACGGTAGTCCACGGCTGTAGCTACCTCTGTGTCGGCAGTCGCTCGTCCATCCATAATTGTATACCACCTACCCGTGGTTTTTTTTTTTTCTATCTTCTTGATACTAGTAGCTTACTTTAGGAGTCTGCAGTGCTGACAGACAGTGTCCAGCAGGTCCGTCATTACATAATATATACCTGTCCGGCTGCAGTACTAGTGTGATATATATATATATTTTAATTTTATCTCATTATCATCCAGTCTATATTAGCAGCAGACACAGTACGGTAGTCCACGGCTGTAGCTACCTCTGTGTCGGCAGTCGCTCGTCATCCATAAGTATACTAGTATCCATCCATCTCCATTGTTTACCTGAGGTGCCTTTTAGTTGTGCCTATTAAAATATGGAGAACAAAAATGTTGAGGTTCCAAAAATAGGGAAAGATCAAGATCGACTTCCACCTCGTGCTGAAGCTGCTGCCACTAGTCATGGCCGAGACGATGAAATGCCAGCAACGTCGTCTGCCAAGGCCGATGCCCAATGTCATAGTACAGAGCATGTAAAATCCAAAACACCAAATATCAGTAAAAAAAAGGACTCAAAAATCTAAAATAAAATTGTCGGAGGAGAAGCGTAAACTTGCCAATATGCCATTTACCACACGGAGTGGCAAGGAACGGCTGAGGCCCTGGCCTATGTTCATGGCTAGTGGTTCAGCTTCACATGAGGATGGAAGCACTCAGCCTCTCGCTAGAAAAATGAAAAGACTCAAGCTGGCAAAAGCACAGCAAAGAACTGTGCGTTCTTCGAAATCCCAAATCCACAAGGAGAGTCCAATTGTGTCGGTTGCGATGCCTGACCTTCCCAACACTGGACGTGAAGAGCATGCGCCTTCCACCATTTGCACGCCCCCTGCAAGTGCTGGAAGGAGCACCCGCAGTCCAGTTCCTGATAGTCAGATTGAAGATGTCAGTGTTGAAATACACCAGGATGAGGAGGATATGGGTGTTGCTGGCGCTGGGGAGGAAATTGACAAGGAGAATTCTGATGGTGAGGTGGTTTGTTTAAGTCAGGCACCCGGGGAGACACCTGTTGTCCGTGGGAGGAATATGGCCATTGACATGCCTGGTGAAAATACCAAAAAAATCAGCTCTTCGGTGTGGAAGTATTTCAACAGAAATGCGGACAACATTTGTCAAGCCGTGTGTTGCCTTTGTCAAGCTGTAATAAGTAGGGGTAAGGACGTTAACCACCTCGGAACATCCTCCCTTATACGTCACCTGCAGCGCATTCATAATAAGTCAGTGACAAGTTCAAAAACTTTGGGCGACAGTGGAAGCAGTCCACTGACCAGTAAATCCCTTCCTCTTGTAACCAAGCTCACGCAAACCACCCCACCAACTCCCTCAGTGTCAATTTCCTCCTTCCCCAGGAATGCCAATAGTCCTGCAGGCCATGTCACTGGCAATTCTGACGAGTCCTCTCCTGCCTGGGATTCCTCCGATGCATCCTTGCGTGTAACGCCTACTGCTGCTGGCGCTGCTGTTGTTGCTGCTGGGAGTCGATGGTCATCCCAGAGGGGAAGTCGTAAGACCACTTTTACTACTTCCACCAAGCAATTGACTGTCCAACAGTCCTTTGCGAGGAAGATGAAATATCACAGCAGTCATCCTGCTGCAAAGCGGATAACTGAGGCCTTGGCATCCTGGGTGGTGAGAAACGTGGTTCCGGTATCCATCATTACTGCAGAGGCAACTAGAGACTTGTTGGAGGTACTGTGTCCCCGGTACCAAATACCATCTAGGTTCCATTTCTCTAGGCAGGCGATACCGAAAATGTACACAGACCTCAGAAAAAGAGTCACCAGTGTCCTAAAAAATGCAGCTGTACCCAATGTCCACTTAACCACGGACATGTGGACAAGTGGAGCAGGGCAGGGTCAGGACTATATGACTGTGACAGCCCACTGGGTAGATGTATGGACTCCCGCCGCAAGAACAGCAGCGGCGGCACCAGTAGCAGCATCTCGCAAACGCCAACTCTTTCCTAGGCAGGCTACGCTTTGTATCACCGGTTTCCAGAATACGCACACAGCTGAAAACCTCTTACGGCAACTGAGGAAGATCATCGCGGAATGGCTTACCCCAATTGGACTCTCCTGTGGATTTGTGGCATCGGACAATGCCAGCAATATTGTGTGTGCATTAAATATGGGCAAATTCCAGCACGTCCCATGTTTTGCACATACCTTGAATTTGGTGGTGCAGAATTATTTAAAAAACGAGAGGGGCGTGCAAGAGATGCTGTCGGTGGCCAGAAGAATTGCGGGACACTTTCGGCGTACAGGCACCACGTACAGAAGACTGGAGCACCACCAAAAACGCCTGAACCTGCCCTGCCATCATCTGAAGCAAGAAGTGGTAACGAGGTGGAATTCAACCCTATATATGCTTCAGAGGTTGGAGGAGCAGCAAAAGGCCATTCAAGCCTATACAATTGAGCACGATATAGGAGGTGGAATGCACCTGTCTCAAGCGCAGTGGAGAATGATTTCAACGTTGTGCAAGGTTCTGCTGCCCTTTGAACTTGCCACACGTGAAGTCAGTTCAGACACTGCCAGCCTGAGTCAGGTCATTCCCCTCATCAGGCTTTTGCAGAAGAAGCTGGAGACATTGAAGGAGGAGCTAACACAGAGCGATTCCGCTAGGCATGTGGGACTTGTGGATGGAGCCCTTAATTCGCTTAACAAGGATTCACGGGTGGTCAATCTGTTGAAATCAGAGCACTACATTTTGGCCACCGTGCTCGATCCTAGATTTAATACCTACCTTGGATCTCTCTTTCCGGCAGACACAAGTCTGCTGGGGTTCAAAGACCTGCTGGTGAGAAAATTGTCAAGTCAAGCGGAACGCGACCTGTCAACATCTCCTCCTTCACATTCTCCCGCAACTGGGGGTGCGAGGAAAAGGCTCAGAATTCCGAGCCCACCCGCTGGCGGTGATGCAGGGCAGTCTGGAGTGACTGCTGATGTTGACATCTGGTCCGGACTGAAGGACCTGCCAACGATTACGGACATGTCGTCTACTGGCACTGCATATGATTCTCTCCCCATTGAAAGAATGGTGGAGGATTATATGAGTGACCGCATCCAAGTAGGCACGTCAGACAGTCCGTACTTATACTGGCAGGAAAAAGAGGCAATTTGGAGGCCCTTGCACAAACTGGCTTTATTCTACCTAAGTTGCCCTCCCACAAGTGTGTACTCCGAAAGAGTGTTTAGTGCCGCCGCTCACCTTGTCAGCAATCGGCGTACGAGGTTACTTCCAGAAAATGTGGAGAAGATGATGTTCATTAAAATGAATTATAATCAATTCCTCCGTGGAGACATTGACCAGCAGCAATTGCCTCCACAAAGTACACAGGGAGCTGAGATGGTGGATTCCAGTGGGGACGAATTGATAATCTGTGAGGAGGGGGATGTACACGGTGATATATCGGAGGATGATGATGAGGTGGACATCTTGCCTCTGTAGAGCCAGTTTGTGCAAGGAGAGATTAATTGCTTCTTTTTTGGTGGGGGTCCAAACCAACCCGTCATTTCAGTCACAGTCGTGTGGCAGACCCTGTCACTGAAATGATGGGTTGGTTAAAGTGTGCATGTCCTGTTTATACAACATAAGGGTGGGTGGGAGGGCCCAAGGACAATTCCATCTTGCACCTCTTTTTTCTTTAATTTTTCTTTGCGTCATGTGCTGTTTGGGGAGTATTTTTTTGAAGGGCCATCCTGCGTGACACTGCAGTGCCACTCCTAGATGGGCCAGGTGTTTGTGTCGGCCACTAGGGTCGCTTATCTTACTCACACAGCTACCTCATTGCGCCTCTTTTTTTCTTTTGCGTCATGTGCTGTTTGGGGAGTGTTTTTTGGAAGGGCCATCCTGCGTGACACTGCAGTGCCTCTCCTAGATGGGCCAGGTGTTTGTGTCGGCCACTAGGGTCGCTTAGCTTACTCACACAGCTACCTCATTGCGCCTCTTTTTTTCTTTGCGTCATGTGCTGTTTGGGGAGTGTTTTTTGGAAGGGCCATCCTGCGTGACACTGCAGTGCCACTCCTAGATGGGCCAGGTGTTTGTGTCGGCCACTAGGGTCGCTTAGCTTACTCACACAGCTACCTCATTGCGCCTCTTTTTTTCTTTGCGTCATGTGCTGTTTGGGGAGTGTTTTTTGGAAGGGCCATCCTGCGTGACACTGCAGTGCCACTCCTAGATGGGCCAGGTGTTTGTGTCGGCCACTAGGGTCGCTTAGCTTAGTCATCCAGCGACCTCGGTGCAAATTTTAGGACTAAAAATAATATTGTGAGGTGTGAGGTGTTCAGAATAGACTGAAAATGAGTGGAAATTATGGTTTTTGAGGTTAATAATACTTTGGGATCAAAATGACCCCCAAATTCTATGATTTAAGCTGTTTTTTAGGGTTTTTTGAAAAAAACACCCGAATCCAAAACACACCCGAATCCGACAAAAAAAATTTGGTGAGGTTTTGCCAAAACGCGGTCGAACCCAAAACACGGCCGCGGAACCGAACCCAAAACCAAAACACAAAACCCGAAAAATTTCAAGTGCACATCTCTAATTCATACATGGGGTTACTCAAATTCAAGAGGGCCTCTCGGGGGATATGTCCCTGGTCATTACGGTGACTCTCCTAAAACACATTCAAGACACTGCTGGAGTCCTGTGTGACTCTCTCAAGGAGATAGGCAATATTAATGCTAGGACCACTGCTATGGCAGTGTCGGCGCGCAGAGCTTTGTGGTTGCGTCAGTGGATAGCGGATGCAGAGTCCAAGCGCAGTGTAGAGTCTCTTCCTTTTTTAGGGGATTGGCTCTTCGGGGTGGAATTGGATACGTGGATTTCTAAAGTTACTGCAGAGAAATTACGTTTCTCCCCTCTGGGGCACCGTGGGCTAGTCTTTCCTACCCGGGGCCATCTGCCCAGTACTTTCGGTCTAACAGATTTAGATCTCGGGCCAGAGGTGTCTCCAATGCGGCTAGAGGCACCAGAAGTAAGACAAGAAAACCAGCAACCGCAGGTTATCAGGCCCAGAGCACCAGTTTAGGTTCCACTAAGGCCTCAGCATGACGGTGCCCTCCCACCCCAAGGGGATCCCGAGGTGGGATCTCGGCTGCGTCCCTTCCACCGCATCTGGGAAAGCTCCTGTCAGGATACATGGGTAAAGGACCTAATTTCTCAGGGCTACAAGCTGGCGTTCGATGGCGCTCCTCCCCAACGATTTTTCAAATCAAGCTTACCAGGTTTGGAGGATACGTGTTTTACGCTGCAACAGGCCATCCTAAAATTGGTCCAGTCCCAAGTCATTGTTCCAGTGCCACTGCAACAACAGGGAAAGGGTTACTACTCCAACCTGTTCGTGGTACTGAAACCGGAAGGTTCGGTAAGGCCCATTTTGAATCTAAAATCCTTGAACCCTTACCTAAAAGTTTTCAAGTTCAAGATGGAATCCTAGCGAGCAGTGATTGCGGACCTGGAAGAACGGGAGTTCATGGTCTCCCTGGATATAAAGGACGCCTATTTCCATATCCTAATTTGGCCACCTCACCAGGCTTACCGGAGGTTTGCCCTGCTGAACGATCTCTACCAGTTCCAGGCGCTACCCTTCGGCCTGTCTACAGCTCCGAGGGTGTTCACGAAGGTGATGGCGGAGATGATGTTCCAACTCCGGGTCCAGGGGGTCAATATTGTCCCTTATCTGGATGATCTCTTGATAAAGGCTAGATCCAGGGAGTTTTTATTGCTCCATATAGACCACACTATTCAACTTCTGTCACGCCATGGGTGGATCCTCAATTTACAGAAGTCCCACCTGGAGCCAACTCAGCGGCTCTTGTTCCTGGGAATGTGGCTGGATGCTGTGGCCCAGAAAGTGTTTCTCCCAGAGCACAAAGCGAGAACACTTCAGGAGATTGTCCGAATGGTTCTACAGCCTACTCGAATATCCATCCATCTTTGTTTAAGATTGTTGGGGAAAATGGTAGCCTCATACGAAGCGATCCAGTATGGAAGGTTCCATGCCAGAACATTTGAATTGGATCTCCTGAGCAAGTGGTCCAGATCACATCTTCAGATGCACCGGATAATACGGCTGTCACCACAGGCCAGGATTTCTCTCCTGTGGTGCCTGCAGTCCTCAAATCTACTGGAAGGTCGAAGTTTCGTGATTCAGGATTGGATCATTCTTACGGCAGATGCAAGTCTGAGAGGATGGGGAGCTGTCATCCAGGGGGCTCAGTTCCAGGGCAGGTGGTCAGACCACGAAGCTATACCTCCGATCAACATTCTGAAACTTCGGGCTAACTGCTTCAAGCCTCTCCTCTACTCAGGAATCACGCGATCCAAGTTCAGTTGGACAACGCCACAGCAGTGGCGTACATAAATCGGCAAGGAGGGACAAAAAGCAGGGCCTGCATGCGAGAGGTGTCAAAGATACCTCTCTGGGCAGAAAGAAATGCAAATTTAATGTCCACAATCTTCATTCCGGGAGTGGACAACTGGGAATCGGACTTCCTGAGTCGTCACGATCTCCACCTGAGAGAGTGGGGTCTCCAGCATCAGGTGTTCCAGCAGATCATCGACCGGTGGGGCTGCCCACAAATAGATATGATGGCTTCTCGACTCAACAAGAAGCTTCACTGGTATTGCTCACGAACAGGGACCCTCAGGCAAGGGCAGTAGATGCACTGACGTCGCCTTGGCCTTACCGGCTGGTCTACCTGTTTCCGACGATTCCAGGGGTGCTAAAGCGAACCAGAAATCAAAGAGTCCAGGCAGTTCTTATTACCCCGGATTGGCCTTTGAGGGCGTGTTACGCAGATCTTCTGGACATGTCTGTCGAAGACCCTTGGCCTCTGCCAATGAGAAGAGATCTTCTTCAACAAGGACCGTTCGTCTACCCGGACTTACGGCGACTTTGTTTGATGGCATGGATGTTGAGCGGAACATCCTAGCTCACAAAGGCCCAAATAGGTTATTGCTACCATGGTTCAGGCCAGGAAACCAGTGACGTCAAAACACTATCATATCTGAAGAAGATATGTCTCTTGGTGCGAGGAATGCACGTATCCGCCTGCGTAGTTCCACAGTGGTTCCACTACGTTTTCTGCAGGCTGGTGTGGATAAGGGTTTCCGCCTGGGTTCCATTAAGGTCCAGATTTCAGCTCTCTCTGTTTTCTTCCAGAAGATATTGGCAGTGTTACCAGAAGTTCAGACCTTCTAGCAAGGGTACTTCACTTACAACCTCCTTTTGTGCCGCCTACGGCACCCTGGGATTTGAATGTAGTATTGGCTTTTCTACAGTCCTCCTGGTTTGAACCCCGGATGACGGTAGAAGACAAGTACCTCCCGTGGAAGACGGTGATGTTCTTGGTCCTGGCTTCTGCTAGGCGTGTTTCAGAATTGGGGGCCCTATCATGTAAAAGTCCCTACTTGGTCTTTTACGAGGACAGAGCAGAGCTCAGGACTAGGCAGCAGTTTCTGCCAAAGGTCGTCTTTGCGTTTCCCTTGAATCAACCTATTGTGGCTCCGTCAAGTTCTGGCACTTCTGCTATTCCGGAGGCATTGGATGCTGTGCGAGCCTTGAAGATCTATATGAAGAGGACGGCTCAGATCAGAAAGACTGATTCCTTGTTTGTGCTATATGATGCGCAGAAAAAGGGTTGCCCTGCTTCTAAGCAGTCCATTGCTCGTTGGCTTAGGCTTACTATCCAACAGGCCTATGTGTCGGCAGCCTTACATGTTCCACAGTCTCTGAAGGCGCATTGTACAAGATCGGTGGGGTCTTCTTGGGCGACTGTCCGTGGAGTCTCCGCCTTGCAACTATGCCGAGCTGCTATCTGGTCCCGGAACACCTTTGTGAAGTCCTACAGGTTTGATACCCTGGCCAAAGATGATACCCAGTTTGGCCAGGCGGTGCTGTAGAAGTCTCCGCACATTCCCACCCGTTCTGGAACCTTTGGGACGTCCCCATCGTACTTAATTCCCCAATATCACTTATGGATGCTAGAGAAAATAGGATTTTAATTACCTACTGGTAAATCCTTTTTTTGTAGTCCATAAGAGATATTGGGCTCCCGCCTCAGTGCGTTGATGTTTCTGCAGGTTTTCTCTTATATGGTTACCTGTTCAGCTGTTGCTGTTTTGTTACCAGCCATTGCTGGTCGTTTTATGTTATTGGTGTGCTGGTGTGTGTATCTCACCACTCATTGTTATGTTCCTTCTCTCAAGTATGTCAATTCTCCTTCGGGCACTGTCTTACCTATAACTGCCTGTGGGAAGGGGCATAGAGGGGAGGAGCCAGCACATTCAGTTGAAGAAATGTAAAGTGCACCAGCTCCTTTGGACCCCGTGTATACCCCATCGTACTAATTTCCCAATGTCCCTTATGGACTACGAGAAAAGGATTTACCGGTAGGTAATTAAAATCCTATTTTTATCTTTATCTTTTCAGCAGAAACAAAGTGTGCATCCCCTCCCTCTGTGGTGATGCACATTGTAAGTCATCCATTTTCCCTTTTCCAAATGTGGCTTCTCTTATGACCCTATGGATAGAAACTTGGAAAATTACCTTAAGTCTATTTTTGCCAAAGCAGGTGCGACCTTGCATCCTCCTCTCACTTCAGCCTGTGTGGCTAAAGCATTGGCACATTGGGTGGATTCCCTGGAGGACGGTTTCCGTTTTGGAATCCTTTGATCCTATTTGCTGTCCGTGGTGGATAACAATTGTGTGGTCCATGCTTAAGTAAAGCTGCTATGCATTCTCCCTTCGAACTTCCTTGATTCTGCAGTCCTTGAACACACTATTTCACTGGGGAGGGTCTGTTTGGGCATGAACTTGATAAAGTCATAGTGGCATCCTCTAAAACAGCTTTCCTACATTAACTCCTTAACTAAAGAGTTTCTCCTTTTGTTCCTTTCACCCACAAGAAAAGTCCAGAGGTCCCTCTTCTAAAGGCTCAAAATCCAGTAGTAGACAGGCCTGGTCCGTCCCCCAAATCAGCGGCATGACGGGGTGGGCCCCCACATGGGAATTCCTAGTATGGAGGCCACCTTTTTTCACCTCTTTGTGAGGCCTGGATGACAACTTCTTCAGATTCCTTGTAAGAGGCATAGATCCAGGGGATACTCCTTAATGTTCAAGGAGTGTCCTCCAACCGAGTTCTTTTCAGCAGCCCTTCCTGTCAACCTTTGCAAAGCAGATGCAGTAAGGGAGTTCATCAGGTTTCTTCTGGCCTCCAATGTGATTGTCTAAGTTCCCTCTCCTAAGAGAGGAACAGGGTTTTACACCAACTTGTATCTAGTTCGGAATCCAGACTGCTCCTTCTGCTCCAGCCTCAACCCAAAATTGCACAACCTGTTTCTCAGGGTTCACAAGTTTAGGAATCGTAACTGATCGATCATCCAGACCCGGGAGATCTCATGGCCTTTTTAGATATCTAGGATGCCTACTTACATATTCCCATACAAGAGGATCTCCAGTAGTTCCCCAGATTTGCGGTGCACTGATTACTTCTGGTTTTGAGCATTGCCATACAGTCTTTCTACGGCTCTTTGTGTGTTCATGAAAGTCATGGCCGTGATGGCGGCTGACTTATGGAGCAAGGGGATCTGCATTCTTCCATATCTGGATGACCTTTTCCTAGTGTCTCAGTCTTCAGACTCTCTTCAGGACATATGCGGCCCTCGACTGTCTTGGCTATTGAGACATCAAGGTGAGAGGGTTCTTGGATTTAATTATCTGGTCCATGCTTTTTTGACTGGTGTTCCGTCTGTGGTCGGTACTCAATGACTCTGTATATTCCTGGTCTTATCTATCTAGCAAACTGGTTTGAACTTGGGTCTGCATCTCTTCTCCTTGTAGGTCCAGGAATCAGCCCTGTTGGTCCATTTTCAACGAAAGGTGGCTCTTTAACCAGCTGTGCAGTCTTTTCTGCAGGGTATTCAGTATATTCAACCTCCGTTGTTCCACCAGTGGCTCCGAGGGACTTGGAATTAGGGTTGCTGGCTCTTCAGGCTTCTCCTATTGAACCCTTGGCAGCCGTAGACCTCCGTTGTCTCACGTGGAATACAATCTTCCTCTTACAGATGTGTCCACTTACATCTAGCCTCCACTTACAACTAGGCCTGACGCTAGAGTCACGGCATGGCGTGACTAGAAGGACTTTCTAGTCACGCCATGCCATGATGTGACTGTAGAACCGAGCGTCTTTTTACGTGCGACTTTTTCCATTAAAGTGAAAATAAGATGCACAGCATGCACATCCTAAATCGCTCTGCACATCTTACATCTGCCCCACCTACAGTGCAACATGGTTTTGCCCAGTTGCTGACATTTTTGGTTTTCTAACAACTCTGAATAACCCCCTTAGCTCAGTGACAAGTTATGTGCCTGGGATTGTATGTGTGCAGGTTTTACTTCTCCTCTGCTCCTTCTCCATGACCGTTGACTTGTTAAGTTTAACTGGCTGCTGCAGGCTGTGGTTGGGGTATAGGGGAGGAGGAGCATGTTCTGTCTGCAAAGAAGATACAGATTTGATGCCCAGTGCTACTACTGCTCCACTATACCCGTGGTTCCAGTGGCCACCATGGCCTTTACAGTTACAAATGAAAATCCATTTTTTTTGTTTTGTTTAGCTCCTAGGTCTTGTCCTGTGCGTGTCTCTCTCTCTCTCTCTCTCTCTCTCTCTCTCTCTCATATGTCGGCCTGCACAATGGCAGGGCTTTTCTGAGTAGGAAAGTGAACTCTAAGCAGGGCCTGAGCTCTGATCTCTTCTGAACATTGTGCTACGGTGGAGGATGAGGACATATATGTTTACCAGCCCTCAAATTGTCGATTCTCCCTGGAGAGAATAACCACATAGGAATTTCAAACAAAAAAATATGTAAAGAGTGTGCATGGTGCTGTATGCTAAATCAGACGATCTTTACTCAGGAAAGCACTTTCTCTGGCAAAGCAGTCGTCTTCTAACACACCGTAACCAATGGAAACAGACTTACATTCGGGTTTTCACCCGCAGACTTTGAAAGGTATCTTTAGGGCTTAACCCAAGCACAAGGTGACACAAACACATATGCGATGGTGGATGCACCTAAGAAAAAGCACTTACATGATCTTTCAATCCCGCGTTCATATAGCAATTTCTTTTAAAGGATTGTCATTCCAAACAAACCCGGATAATTCACATAAAGGTTTAATAATTAAAAAAATGTTCACAGAATATCAGGAAACACAGAGGAACGGTACTCAGGAGCAGTGAGGTGTGCTGTGGGAGGTCCGGCTGCAGACACGAACTTCTGATGGAAACGACAAACCCCAGATGGTGTACGCTCCTCCTATTACCCGATCTGCTGTGTGCAGCAACAACTATAACGTGTTTCAAAGCAGAGCCTCTCCGTCAGACAGTGCCGCATCCAGTCCACATCCGGATACTTAAAATAGCCACCACTGGTCACATGATAGCTGTAGCCAATCACCAAACATTCTATTTCATTCACACCTGATTTAAAACATACAAGTGATAGCTACACAAGTATCAATTTCCTCTGATTCAAAACATTTGAATACATTGTGACAGTTTATGATTAAACAGACATGAGCTTGGCAATATAGTAGTATCCTTAATACCTCAAGTTTCATACGTAAAATAATTTTAACAAAACAATATATATATACACACACACACACACACACACACACACAGTGGGGTTTGAAAGTTTGGGCACCCCAGACAAAAAATAATTTTAATGTGCAAAAAGAAGCCAAGGAAAGATGGAAAAATCTCCAAAAGGCATCAAATTACAGATTAGACATTCTTATAACATGTCAAAAAAAGTTTGATTTTATTTCCATCATTTACACTTTCAAAAGAACAGAAAACAAAAAATGGTGTCTGTAAAAGTTTGGGCACCCTGCAGAGTTAATACCTTGGAAGGTGGGGTACCTTGGAGATCGGTATGCAGGCTTCCGTGCATTGGCCAATCCACTAACTAAACCCCCATCATTTATTTATTGAATTGTTGAGGACAAGTGAGCTTACTTTGGTGAGTGCTGGGTTTTTTGTTTGTATGTATGTATATACAGGTTGAGTCTCCCTTATCCAAAATACTTGGGACCAGAAGTATTTTGGATATCGGATTTTTCCGTATTTTGGAATAATTGCATACCATAATGAGATATCATGGTGATGGGACCTAAATCTAAGCACAGAATGCATTTATGTTGCATATACACCTTATCATACAGCCTGAAGGTCATTTTAGCCAATATTTTTTATAACTGTGGGCATTAAACAAAGTGTGTGTACATTCACACAATTCATTTATGTTTCATATACACCTTATACACACAGCCTGAAGATCATTTTGTGTATTAAACAAAGTTTGTGTACATTGAGCCATCAAAAAACAAAGGTTTCACTATCTCACTCAAAAAAGTCAGTATTTCGGAATATTCCGTATTTCGGAATATTTGGATATGGGATACTCAACCTGTGTGTGTGTGTGTGTGTGTATATATATATATATATATATATATATATATATATATATATATAATACAGAGTACAACCACATAAAGTGGAAGACAGATATCACTCTCCAGACTTGCGTAGTCGATACCAAAATAATTTATTTAAAAAAATGGTTCCTTTAAATTCAAATCACAAAAGATAAGGAAAGGGCTCACCAACGTTTCGGTCCCATATTGGGACCTTTTTCAAGGTAGTTGCCAATCAGTGAAAAGTCCAGTACATTAGCAGCATCATCAGCAATACACAAAGGAACCAGGAGCACTGCAATGTGCCTCCCAGGTCCCCCATATATACCTAAGTGTGATTCAAGTAACTCAGATGGGACGGCTACAGCCGGTTGCGTCACTTCCGGTCGAGACCGGAAGTGACTATGCGCCCGGGTCCGTATTGTATTACAATGCAATGGCGTGTCAGAAGCGCAGAGGGAGTATTAATGGGTACAGTCAGTGTCCCGCCAAACGCATAATGGAGGTTTAAATGCTATGGGTGCACCAATGTTTATCTTGCTGCGGCAACGTCTTATTGCCGCTACATCACTTCCGGTATATACCGGAAGTGACAGTAACCGCACCAGCACTAAAGACAGTCTACTGGCCCCATACACAGCGACGTCACCATGGTAACCGTTACTTCCGGTACATACCGGAAGTGATGTAGCGGCAAAAGGACGTTGCCGTAGCAACGTAAACATTGATGCATCCACAGTATTTACACTCGTACTCCTCGCTGGGCGAGGCACTGACTGTACCCACCAATACTCCCCATGCGCTTCCAAAGCGCTATTGCATTGTTTATAGGACGGCCCCATTTACTTAGCAACGCTACCATGGTTACCGTCACTTCCGGTATATACCGGAAGTGATGTAGCGGCAATAGGACCTTGCCGCAGCAAGATAAACATTGGTGCAGTTCTATCGTCCTTCCAAATGAATACCACTTCATCTATGTAGCGGGCCCAGAATACGAGGCTGGCACCTCACTGGTGGCCTGACCACACTTTTTGGTCCTCCCACTGGGCCATAAATAGATTAGCATAACTTGGTGCCATCCTCGTACACATCGCTGAGCCCGCTACCTGAAGGTAAAAGTCACCTTCATACCAGATATAATTGTTCTACATAATTAAGGCTATTCCTTCTTTTATAAAGTTTTGATGTACTCCATCAACCCCATCCTTCGCAAGATGGTATTCAATGGATTCCAGACCTTTAGTGTGTTGAATAATGGTGTATAGGGACTTCACGTCCGCAGTCACCGATAAAGATTCTGGGACCCAAATGATGTCAGAAAGTTTTTTAATATCAGAGATGGTATCTTTTAAATGTGCTTGTGTCTTCAAAGTAAGGGGCTGTATTTTACAATCTAGAAAGGCTGATAGATTAGCGGTAATAGAATTCACACCCGCCACAACCGGTGACCTGGTGGGTTCTGTAGTGATTTATGACTCTTTGGTAGGAGATAGATCACAGGAATACATGGATTTTCTACTTTTATATAACTCCTCTCCTCCATTATTATCATACCTAAACTTGCATGTAATTCCAGAAAAAAACTCTAATTTCTCTGACGTCCTAGTGGATGCTGGGAACTCCGTAAGGACCATGGGGAATAGCGGGCTCCGAAGGAGGCTGGGCACTCTAGAAAGATCTTAGACTACCTGGTGTGCACTGGCTCCTCCCACTATGACCCTCCTCCAAGCCTCAGTTAGATTTCGTGCCCTGCCGAGGTTGGATGCACACTAGGGGCTCTATTGAGCTCCTAGAAAGTAATAGTCTTAGATTTTTTTATTTTCAGTGAGACCTGCTGGCAACAGGCTCACTGCAGCGAGGGACTAAGGGGAGAAGAAGCGAACTCGCCTGCTTGCAGCCGGATTGGGCTTCTTAGGCTACTGGACACCATTCGCTCCAGAGGGATCGACCGCAGGCCCAGCCTTGATGTTCGGTCCCGGAGCCGCGCCGCCGTCCCCCTTACAGAGCCAGAAGCAAGAAGATGGTCCGGAAAATCGGCGGCATGAAGACTCTGTCTTCACCAAGGTAGCGCACAGCACTGCAGCTGTGCGCCATTGCTCCTCTCACACACTTCACACTCCGGTCACTGAGGGTGCAGGGCGCTGGGGGGGGGCGCCCTGAGGCAGCAATAAAAACACCTTGGCTGGCTAAAATACCTCAATATATAGCCCCAGGGGCTATATATGAGGTAAATACCCCTGCCAGAATTCCATAAAAAGCGGGAGAATAGGCCGCGAAAAAGGGGCGGAGCCTATCTCCTCAGCACACTGGCGCCATTTTCCCCTCACAGCTCCGCTGGAAGGAAGCTCCCTGGCTCTTCCCTGAAATCTACAGTACCAGTAAGAGGGAAAAGAGAGGGGGGGCATTAAATTTGGCAGTGTATATATATATTTTATTGAAAAGCAGCTATTAGGGACATAACTCAGTTAGTCCCTGTATATATATAGCGCTCTGGTGTGTGCTGGCATACTCTTACTCTGTCCCCCCAAAGGGCTTTTTGTGGGTCCTGTCCTCTGTTTGAGCATTCCCTGTGTGTGTGGAGTGTGTCGGTACGGCTGTGTCGACATGTTTGAGGAGGATAGTGATGTGGAGGGGGAGCAGATGCCTTTAGCAGGGATGTCACCCCCTGGGGGGCAGACACCTGAGTAGATGAGTTTATGGCAGGAAATGAGTGCACGTATAGACTCCTTACATAAAAAATTTGACGACATGCCGACTGTGGGACAGCCGAGTCTTCAGCTCGTGCCTGTCCAGGTGTCTCAAAAGTCATCAAGGGCTCTGAAACGCCCGCTATCTCAGATGGCACAAGTAGATGTCGACACGGATACTGATACCAGTGTCGACGACGATGAGTCAAATTTAATGCCCGTTAAGGCCATTCACTGCATGATTGAGGCAATGAAAGAGGTGTTAAATATTTCTGATTTACATCCAGGTACCACAAAAAAGGGTATTATGTTTGGGGAGAAAAAACTACCTGTAGTTTTTCCCCCGTCAGATGAATTAAATGAAGTGTGTGAAGAAGCGTGGGCTTCCCCTGATAAGAAATTGGTAATTCCTAAGAAGATACTAATGGCGTTCCCTTTCCCGCCAGAGGATAGGTCACGTTGGGAAACACCCCCTAGGGTGGATAAAGCGCTCACACGTTTGTCTAAAAAGGTGGCACTACCGTCCCAGGATACGGCCGCCCTTAAGGAACCTGCTGATAGAAAGCAGGAGGCGATCCTGAAGTCTGTATATACACACTCAGGCATTATACTTAGACCAGCTATTGCGTCAGCATGGATGTGCAGTGCTGCCGCTGCGTGGTCAGATAAACTGTCAGAAAATATTGACACATTAGACAGAGACACGATTCTGCTAACAATTGACCATATCAAAGACTCAGTCTTATACATGAGAGATGCACAGAGGGAAATCTGCCGGCTGGCATCTAAAGTAAGTGCATTGTCCATCTCTGCTAGGAGATGCTTATGGACTCGCCAGTGGACTGGAGATGCAGATTCCAAAAGGCACATGGAAGTTTTGCCTTTATAAAGGGGAGGAATTATTTGGGGATGGTCTCTCCGACCTAGTTTCCACAGCAACGTCTGGGAAGTCAGCATTTTTACCCCATGTCCCCTCACAGCCTAAGAAGGCGCCATTTTATCAGGTTCAGTCTTTTCGGACCCAGAAAAACAAGCGGGGAAAAGGAGGGTCTTTTCTGTCTAGAGGCAGAGGTAGGGGAAAAAGGCTGCAGCAAACAGCAGGTTCCCAGGAACAAAAGTCCTCCCCCGCTTCCTCTTCCAAGTCCGCCGCATGACGGTGGGGCTCCACAGGCGGAGCCAGGTACGGTGGGGGCCCGCCTCATGAATTTCAGCGATCAGTGGGCTCGCTCACAGGTGGATCCCTGGATCCTTCAAATAGTATCTCAGGGATACAAGCTGGAATTCGAGGCGGCTCCACCCCACCGGTTCCTAAAATCTGCCTTGCCAATTGCTCCCTCAGACAGGGAGGCGGTGCTAGCAGCGATTCACAAGCTGTATTCCCAGCAGGTGATAATCAGGGTACCCCTACTTCAACAAGGCCGGGGTTACTATTCCACACTATTTGTGGTGCCGAAACCGGACGGTTCGGTGAGACCCATTTTAAATTTGAAATCCTTGAACACATACATAAAAAAATTCAAGTTCAAGACGGAATTGCTCAGGGCGGTTATTGCAAGCCTGGACGAGGGGGATTACATGGTATCCCTGGACATCAAGGATGCTTACCTGCATGTCCCCATTTACCATCCTCACCAGGAGTACCTCAGATTTGTGGTACAGGATTGCCATTACCAATTCCAGACGCTGCCGTTTGGACTCTCCACGGCACCGAGGGTATTTACCAAGGTTATGGCGGAAATGATGATACTCCTTCGAAAAAAGGGAGTTTTAATTATCCCATACTTGGACGATCTCCTAATAAAAGCACGATCCAAGGAACAGTTGTTAGTGGGAGTAGCACTATCTCAGGAAGTGCTGCGCCAGCACGGCTGGATTCTGAATATCCCAAAGTCACAGCTGGTCCCCACGACACGTCTAATGTTCCTGGGAATGATTCTGGACACAGTCCAGAAAAAAGTGTTTCTCCCGGAGGAGAAAGCCAGGGAGTTGTCTTCTCTAGTCAGAGACCTCCTAAAACCAAAACAGGTATCGGTGCATCACTGCACGCGGGTCCTGGGAAAGATGGTAGCTTCTTACGAAGCAATTCCATTCGGCAGGTTCCATGCCAGAATTTTTCAGTGGGACCTGTTGGACAAGTGGTCCGGATCGCATCTTCAGATGCATCGCTTGATAACCCTGTCCCCAAGAACCAGGGTGTCTCTTCTGTGGTGGCTGCAGAGTGCTCATCTTCTGGAGGGCCGCAGATTCGGCATACATGACTGGGTCCTGGTGACCACGGATGCCAGCCTACGAGGCTGGGGGGCAGTCACAAAGGGAAGAAACTTCCAAGGACTATGGTCAAGTCAGGAGACTGCCCTTCACATAAATATTCTGGAACTAAGGGCCATTTACAATGCCCTAAGTCAAGCAAAATCCCTGCTCCTACACCAGCCGGTGCTGATCCAGTCAGACAACATCACGGCAGTCGCCCATGTGAATCGACAGGGCGGCACAAGAAGCAGGATGGCAATGGCAGAAGCCACAAGAATTCTCCGATGGGCGGAGAATCATGTACTAGCACTGTCAGCAGTGTTCATCCCGGGAGTGGACAACTGGGAAGCAGACTTTCTCAGCAGGCACGACCTACACCCGGGAGAGTGGGGACTTCATCCAGAAGTCTTCCAAATGATTGTAAATCAATGGGGTCGTCCACAGGTGGACATGATGGCGTCCCGCCTAAACAAAAAACTAGAGAGGTATTGCGCCAGGTCAAGAGACCCTCAGGCGATAGCTGTGGACGCTCTAGTGACACCGTGGGTGTACCAGTCAGTTTATGTGTTCCCTCCTCTACCTCTCATACCAAAGGTATTGAGAATAATAAGAAAGCGAGGAGTAAACACAATTCTCGTGGTTCCGGATTGGCCAAGAAGAGCGTGGTACCCGGAACTTCAAGAGATGATCTCAGAGGACCCGTGGTCTCTGCCGCTCAGACAAGACCTGCTACAGCAGGGGCCCTGTCTGTTCCAAGACTTACCGCGGCTGCGTTTGACGGCATGGCGGTTCCGGGGGAAGTCATTCCTACGCTTATTAAAGCCAGGAAAGAGGTCACAGCAACTCATTATCACCGCATATGGCGGAAGTATGTTGCATGGTGTGAGGCCGAAAAGGCCCCAACGGAGGAATTTCAACTAGGTCGATTTCTGCATTTCCTGCAAGCAGGAGTAAATATGGGCCTAAAACTGGGCTCCATTAAGGTACAGATCTCGGCTCTGTCGATTTTCTTTCAAAAAGAACTAGCTTCAGTACCTGAAGTTCAGACATTTTGTTAAAGGAGTGCTGCATATTCAGCCCCCGTTTGTGCCCCCTGTGGCACCTTGGGATCTCAACGTGGTGTTGAGTTTCTTAAAATGACATTGGTTTGAACCACTAAAAACCGTGGATCTGAAATATCTCACGTGGAAGGTGGTTATGTTATTGGCCTTGGCTTCTGCCAGGCGAGTATCAGAATTGGCGGCTTTGTCCTGTAAAAGCCCTTATCTGATTTTCCATATGGATAGGGCAGAATTGAGGACTCGTCCCCAGTTTCTCCCAAAGGTGGTGTCAGCGTTTCACCTGAACCAGCCTATTGTGGTGCCTGCGGCTACTAGGGACTTGGAGGACTCCAAGTTGCTAGACGTTGTCAGGGCACTGAAAATATATGTTTCCAGAACGGCTAGAGTCAGAAAATCTGACTCGCTGTTTATCCTATATGCACCCAACAAGCTGGGTGCTCCTGCTTCTAAGCAGACTATTGCTCGTTGGATTTGTAATACAATTCAGCTTGCACATTCTGTGGCAGGCCTGCCACAGCCAAAATCTGTCAATGCCCATTCCACAAGGAAGGTGGGCTCATCTTGGGCGGCTGCCCGAGGGGTCTCGGCTTTACAACTTTGCCGAGCTGCTACTTGGTCAGGGGCAAACACATTTGCAAAATTCTATAAATTTGATACCCTGGCTGAGGAGGACCTGGAGTTCTCTCATTCGGTGTTGCAGAGTCATCCGCACTCTCCCGCCCGTTTGGGAGCTTTGGTATAATCCCCATGGTCCTTACGGAGTTCCCAGCATCCACTAGGACGTCAGAGAAAATAAGAATTTACTCACCGGTAATTCTATTTCTCGTAGTCCGTAGTGGATGCTGGGCGCCCATCCCAAGTGCGGTTTATCTGCAATACTTGTACATTGTTACTGTTAACTAAATCGGGTTATTGTTGAGCCATCTGTTGAGAGGCTCTGTTGTTTCATACTGTTAACTGGGTTTCATATCACGAGTTGTACGGTGTGATTGGTGTGGCTGGTATGAGTCTTACCCGGGATTCAAAATCCTTCCTTATTGTGTACGCTCGTCCGGGCACAGTATCCTAACTGAGGCTTGGAGGAGGGTCATAGTGGGAGGAGCCAGTGCACACCAGGTAGTCTAAGATCTTTCTAGAGTGCCCAGCCTCCTTCGGAGCCCGCTATTCCCCATGGTCCTTACGGAGTTCCCAGCATCCACTACGGACTACGAGAAATAGAATTACCGGTGAGTAAATTCTTATTTTCTGTTGTGTATTTCCTGAAAGGTTCGATTTTTTATTTTTTATACGTGCCTTTATCGCTAAGTTGGCGTAAAAGCTCACCATGACACATGTCCCTATCAAGAATCACAACCCCACCCCCCTTTTCTCTTACGTCCTAGAGGATGCTGGGGTCCATATTAGTACCATGTGGTATAGACGGGTCCACCAGGAGCCATGGGCACTTAAGACTTTAATAGTGTGGGCTGGCTCCTCCCTCTATGTCCCTCCTACCAGACTCAGTTTAGAAAATGTGCCCGGAGGAGCCGGTCACAGCTAGGGGAGCTCCTAGACCTTCTTTGTTGTTGTTGTTTTTTTTGTTTGTTTTTTTAAGAGTAATAGGCACAGTGAGGCTGATTTCAACAGCCTCCCTGCTTCGTGGGACTTAGGGGGGGAGTAGTGTCCAACCCTCAAAGGTTAATGGCCACTATCTCCGCTGACAGGACACTGAGCTTTTGAGGGTGTTGATCGTTAGCCCCCGAGGAGACCGCTCACTCCCGCAGCATGCCCCAACCCCCTAACAGAGCCAGAAGATCACGGTGGTGAGTGTGTCACCGGTGACCCGACAAGCGGGGAGCCGGTGTGTATGGCGGCAACAGGGTGGGAGCGCAGTACTGACACTGCGCTCCGGAGGCTCAGCGGTACACAGGTGCGGCGCTGTGAGGGGTGCCCTGGGCCAGCGCTATACCCTACAAAACTGGTCACTCAGGCTATCAGGGACATATGTACTACTGCTAGCGCCATTACCTCAGGCCTGTATAAACATCCAAAGTGCGGGAAGACGCGCAATGTTTGGGGGCGCAGCTTCTCCACAGAGCGGACCCAGCAGCTCACCAGCGCCATTTTTCTCCCTGCAGATCCACACTCTGAGACGCTGACAGGGAGCGCTGACCCTCCACGACTCCAGCTATTCTGTGCGGTACCAAGGGGGGGAGACTGTCTAATACTGTGTAGTTCTATTAAGGGTACACAGTCAGCGCCAGGTAGTTATTCTATTACTGCCTACTGGGGCGCTGTGCGTGCTGGCTCCAAGCTCTATGTTTCTCTGAAGGTACTTGGGGGAAACTGTGTCTGACATTTTCCTGTGTGTGTATGCAAATTTCTCACATAACCATGTCCAGGGACTCTGTGTCTTGTGCGGCAGAATATGTATCTTCTCCAGAGGAATCCATTCCATGTACACAGGAATGTAATATTTTGTCTCAGCCTTCCGAAGCCGAGCCCCAGTGGGTAGCTTCTATTAAGGGAATGATATCCCAGATTTCTACTAGGATTGCGCATTGAGACTGAATCACAGATTTTAAAACAATCTGTGGAGGTTTTGTCTGGTTCTGTCCCCACTACCTCGGAATCCCCTGGTGTATCCAAGAAACGTGCGCTTGCTCAGATTATGCAGGTCGACACCGACACTGACACAGCAGAGGGTGATGCAGATATGGGGGGGGGGGGGGGGGGGTGAGGCTTCCCTGGCAAGAAGGGTACAACTCATGATTGAGGCTATTAGGGATGTGTTACACATTACTGACAAACCACCTGAACAGGTAGAGGAGGCTTACTTTACAGACAATAAGAAGGCCTCCTTGACCTTCCCTGTGTCTAAGGAATTAAATGCATTATTTTAAAAATCCTGGGAAAATCCAGAGAAAAAATTCCAGATTCCAAAGAGGGTTCTTGTGGCTTTTCCTTTCCCTGAGGATGATAGGAAAAAGTGGGAAAACCGCCTATAGTAGACGCTTCTGTATCTAGACTGTCTAAAAAAGTGGTTTTACCTGTCCCGGTGTTTACCGCTTTGAAGGAACCGGCAGACCGCAAGATTGAAACTATGTTCAAATCCATATACACTGCTTCAGGAGTGGTGTTAAGACCCACTATTGCCTGTGCATGGATTTCTAAAGCCATAGTAAAGTGGTCAGGCACATTACTAGATGACTTAGATTCTATGGATAGAAGTGACATTGAATTATTTTTCTCTTACGTCCCTGAGGATGCTGGGGACTCCGTAAGGACCATGCGGTATAGACGGGCTCCGCAGACATGGGCACTCTAAAGACTTTAGGATAGAATTGGTGTGCACTGGCCCCTCCCTCTATGCCCCTCCTCCAGACCTCAGTTAGATCCTGTGCCCAGAGGCGACTGGATCCACTGCAGGGGAGCTCACCTGAGTTTCTCTGATAAAGACTTTTGTTAGGTTTTTTATTTTCAGGGAGCACTGCTGGCAACAGGCTCCCTGCATCGTGGGACTGAGGGGAGAGAAGCAGACCTACTTAAATGATAGGCTCTGCTTCTTAGGCTACTGGACACCATTAGCTCCAGAGGGAGTCTGAACGCAGGTCTCACCCTCGCCGTTCGTCCCGGAGCCGCGCCGCTGTCCTCCTCACAGAGCCGGAAGATAGAAGCCGGGTGAGTATGAGAAGAAAGAAGACTTCAAAGGCGGCAGAAGACTTCATGATCTTCACTGAGGTACCGCTGCGCGCCATTGCTCCCACACATTAACCTCAAGGGACACTGGCATATAAAATAGATACTGCAGAGGCAGTATATTAATAAACCCCCGCCAGTATAAATAATTTGAGCGGGACCGAAGCCCGCTTGATCCTTCCAGCACTGACCAGCGCCATTTTCTCCACAGCACACTGCAGGAGCTGGCTCCCCGAACTCTCCCCTGCTGAACACTGTTACAGAGGGCATAAAAGAGGGGGGGGGCACATTTATTTGGCGCAGAAGTGTATTTATATATATATTTCTCTAACGTCCTAGTGGATGCTGGGGACTCCGTAAGGACCATGGGGATAGACGGGCTCCGCAGGAGACATGGGCAAAGAATTTAGGTTCTGGTGTGCACTGGCTCCTCCCTCTATGCCCCTCCTCCAGACCTCCGTTTGATACTGTGCCCAGACGAGCTGGGTGCTTTTCAGTGAGCTCTCCTGAGTTCGCTGAAAGTATTTTGTTAGGTTTTTTATTTTCAGGGAGCTCTGCTGGCAACAGACTCCCTGCATCGTGAGACAGAGGGGAGAGAAGCAGCCCTACTCTCTGAAGCTAGGTCCTGCTTCTTAGGCTACTGGACACCATTAGCTCCAGAGGGATCGTACGCAGGATCTCACCCTCGCCGTCCGATCCCAGAGCCGCGCCGCCGTCCCCCTCGCAGGGCCGGAAGACAGAAGCCGGGTGAGTATGAGAAGCTAGAAAACTTCAAATCGGCGGCAGAAGACTCCATTCTTCACTGAGGTAACGCACAGCACTGCAGCTGTGCGCCATTGCTCCCACACACCTCACATACTCCGGTCACTGTAAGGGTGTAGGGCGCAGAGGGGGGCGCCCTGGGCAGCATTTGGATCCTCTTTTTGGCAAAAGTAAACATATATACAGTTGGGCACTGTATATATGTATGAGCCCCCGCCAAGAAAATGCATATTTAAGCGGGACAGAAGCCCGCCGTCGAGGGGGCGGGGCTTCTTCCTCAGCACTCACCAGCGCCATTTTTTCTCCACAGCTCCGCTGAGAGGAAGCTTCCCAGGCTCTCCCCTGCAGATTCACGGTAGAAGAGGGTAAAAAGAGAGGGGGGGCACATAAATTAGGCGCAAAAACACAATATAAACAGCAGCTACTGGGTTAACATTAAGTTACTGTGTTATTCCTGGGTTATAGCGCTGGGGTGTGTGCTGGCATACTCTCTCTCTGTCTCTCCAAAGGGCCTTGTGGGGGAACTGTCTTCAAAAAGGGCATTCCCTGTGTGTGTGTGGTGTGTCGGTACGCTTGTGTCGACATGTCTGATGAGGAAGGCTATGTGGAAGCAGAGCGGGAGCAAGTGAATGTGGTGTCTCCGCCGACGGCGCCGACACCTGATTGGATGGATATGTGGAAGGTTTTAAATGATAATGTTAATTCCTTGCATAAGAGGTTAGATAAAGCTGAAGCCTCAGGACAGTCAGGGTCCCAACCCGTGCCTGATCCTATATCGCAGAGGCCGTCAGGGTCTCAGAAGCGCCCACTATCCCAAATTGTTGACACAGATACCGACATGGATTCTGACTCCAGTGTCGATGACGATGATGCAAAGTTACAGCCTAAGTTGGCTAAATCACTCCGATATATGATTATAGCAATTAAGGATGTTTTGCACATCACAGAGGAAACCCCTGTCCCTGACACAAGGGTTTATATGTATAAGGGAAAGAAACCTGAGGTAACCTTTTCCCCCTCACACGAACTGAATGAGTTATGTGAAAAAGCTTGGGAATCTCCAGATAAAAAAATGCAGATTTCCAAACGGATTCTTATGGCGTATCCTTTCCCGCCAACGGACAGGTTACGATGGGAATCCTCCCCTAGGGTGGACAAAGCTTTAACACGCTTATCCAAAAAGGTAGCCCTGCCGTCCCAGGATACGGCTACCCTCAAGGATGCTGCTGATCGCAAACAGGAGGGTCCCGGCCCGGGACAATCCTGTACCACAAATCTGAGGTACGCCTGATGAGGTGGATAAAAGGGGACATGAAGGTATGCATCCTTTATGTCCAGAGACACCATAAAATCCCCCCCCTTCCAGGCTTGCGATGACCGCTCTCAGCGATTCCATCTTGAACTTGAATCTTTTCAGGTATATGTTCAGGGATTTTAAATTCAATATGGGTCTGACCGAACCGTCCGGTTTCGGGACTACAAACATGGTCGAATAATAACCCCTTCCTTGTTGAAGGAGGGGAACCTTGACCACCACCTGTTGAAGATACAATTTGTGAATTGCAGTTAACACTATTTCCCTCTCGTGGGGGGAAGCTGGCAGGGCCGATTTGAGGTATCGGTGAGGGGGCATCTCCTCGAATTCCAGCTTGTATCCCTGAGACACAATCTTTATTGCCCAGGGATCCAACTGGGAGTGAACCCACTTGTGGCTGAAATTTCGAAGACGCGCCCCCACCGAGCCTAGCTCCGCCTGTGGAGCCCCAGCGTTATGCGGTGGATTTTGTAGAGGCCGGGGAGGACTTCTGTTCCTGGGAACTAGCTGCGTTGTGCAGCTTCTTTCCTCTGCCCCTGCCTCTGGCAAGAAAGGACGCACCTCGGACTTTCTTGTTTTTCTGTGATCGAAAGGACTGCATTTGATAATACGGTGCTCTCTTAGGCTGTGAGGAAACATATGGCAAAAAATTTGACTTTCCAGCAGTAGCTGTGGAGACCAGGTTCGAGAGATCCTCCCCAAACAATTCCTCACCCTTATAAGGTAAAACCTCCATATGCCTTTATGAGTCGGCATCACCTGTCCGTTGCCGAGTCCACAGGACCCTTCTGGCAGAAATTGACACAGCATTTATTCTAGAACCCAGTAGACTAATGTCTCTTTGAGCATCTCTCATATAAAGGACAGAGTCTTTGGACTTGTGGAATGTTTTAAATGCAAATGTGACTTTATTACATAAAAGATTGGACAAAGCAGAGTCCAGGGAAAAAGGAGGGAGTCAATCCATGGCTTTAACTGGGTCACAGGGCCCTTCAGCGTCTCAAAAACATCCCCTATCCCAAATAGCAGACACTGATACTGACACGGATTCTGACTCCAGTGTCGACTACGATGGTGCAAGGTTACACCCAAGGGTGGCCAAAAGTATTCATTATATGATTATTGCAATAAAAGATGTTTTGCATATCACAGATGACCCCTCTGTCCCTGACACGAGGGTACACGTGTTTAAGGTAAAGAAACCTGAGGTAACATTTCCCCCATCTCATGAGCTGAACGCATTATTTGAAAAAGCTTGGGAAACTCCAGACAATAGACTGCAGATTCCCAAAAGAATTCTTATGGCGTATCCTTTCCCTGCACAGGACAAGGTACGGTGGGAATCCTCGCCCAGGGTGGACAAGGCTTTAACGCGCTTATCCAAGAAGGTGGCGCTACCGTCTCCAATACACATACGGGTGCTTTGCTCAGACCAGCAATAGCATCGGCTTGGGTTTGTAGCGCGGTAGATACCCTAGAGAGGGATACCATTTTGTTGACCTTAGGTCACATCAAAGACGCAGTCTTATATATGAGAGACGCTCAGAGAGACGTCGGGCTACTAGGTTCAAGGGCCAACGCCATGGCGATCTCGGCTAGGCGAGCACTATGGACCCGCCAATGGAGGGGTGATGCCGACTCAAAGAGGCATATGGAAGTTTTACCTTACAAGGGTGAGGTTGTATTTGGGGAAGGTCTCGCGGACCTGGTTTCCACAGCTACCGTGGGTAGATCTACTTTTTTGCCTTATGTTCCCCCACAGCAAAAGAAAACACCACAGTATCAGATGCAGTCCTTTTCGGTCGCATAAGTCCAGAAGAGGTAGAGGGAATAGAATGCCTGCTACGGCCAGTTCCCAGGAAGAGAAGTCCTCCCCGGCTTCTACTAAATCCACCGCAGGACGCTGGGGCTCCACTGAGGGAGTCCGCACCGGTGGGGGCACGTCTTCGACTCTTCAGCCACGTCTGGGGTCAGGCGGACGTGGATCCTTGGGCGATGGAAATGGTATCCCAAGGCTACAAGCTGGAATTCGAAGACGTGCCTCATCGACGATTCTTCAAATCGGTTTTACCAGCTTCTCCCCCAGAAAGGGAGATAGTTTTAGCTGCAATTCAAAAGCTGTGTCAACAGCAAGTGATTATCAAGGTTCCCCTAATACATCAGGGAAAAGGGTACTATTCAACCCTATTTGTGGTCCCGAAACCGATGGCTCGGTCAGACCCTTTCTAAATTTAAAATCCCTGAACTTGTACTTAAAAAGGTTTAAGTTCAAGATGGAATCGCTCAGGGCAGTTATCTCCAGCCTGGAAGGCGGAGATTTTATGGTGTCACTAGACATACCTTCACGTACCCATATATCCTCCTCATCAGGCACACCTGAGATTCGCTGTACAGGACTGTCATTACCAGTTTCAGACGTTGCCATTTGGGCTTTCCACGGCACTGAGGGTGTTCACCAAGGTATTGGCGGAAATGGTGGTGCTCCTGCGCAGGCAAGGAGTCACAATTATCCCGTACTTGGACGATCTCCTGATAAAAGTGAGATCAAAGGAACAGTTGCAGAAAAGTACTCCCTGAGAGTACTACAGCAACATGGCTGGATTCTAAATCTACCAAAGTCACAGTTGGTTCCAACGACTCGGCTGTCTTTCTTAGGCATGATTCTGGACACAGAACAAAAGAGGGTTTTTCTCCCAATGGAAAAAGCCCAGGAACTTCAGAACATGGTCAGAGACCTGTTAAAACCGAAAAGAGTGTCAGTCCATCAATGCACTCGAGTACTGGGGAAAATGGTGGCGACCTACGAGGCCATCCCCTTCAGCAGGTTTCATGCGAGGACTTTTCAGTGGGACCTTCTGGACAAGTGGTCCGGGTCCCACCTTCAAATTCATCAGAAAATAACCCTGTCCCCCAGGGCCAGGGTGTCGCTCCTGTGGTGGCTGCAAAGTGCTCAACTTCTAGAGGGTCGCAGGTTCGGCATTCAGGACTGGGTTCTGGTGACCACGGACGCGAGCCTCCGAGGATGGGGAGCAGTCACACAGGGAAGGAATTTTCAGGGACTCTGGTCAAGCCAGGAGGCTTGTCTACACATCAACATACTGGAATTGAGGGCCATATACAACGGCCTACGACAAGCGGCCTATTCTTCGCGATCTACCGGTTCTGATTCAATCAGACAACGTCACAGCCGTGGCTCATGTAAACCGCCAAGGCGGGACAAGGAGCAGAGTGGCAATGGCGGAAGCCACCAGGATTTTGCTCTGGGCAGAAAATCACGTAAGCGCTCTGTCAGCAGTATTCATTCCGGGAGTGGACAACTGGGAAGCAGACTTACTCAGCAGACACGATCTCCATCCAGGTGGTGGGGACTTAATCACGCCTCAACAGGAAGCTTCGGAGGTATTGTGCCAGGTCAAGGGACCCTCAGGCAGTAGCGGTGGACTCCCTGGGTGTTTCAGTCGGTATATGTGTTCCCTCCTCTTCCTCTCATCTCAAAAATATTGAGAATCATAAGACGAAAAAGAGTGCAGACAATACTCATTGTTCCAGATTGGCCTCGAAGGGCCTGGTATTCAGATCTTCAGGAACTGCTCACAGAAGATCCTTGGCCTCTTCCTCTCAGGGGGGACCTGTTGCAGCAGGGGCCCTGCGTGTTCCAAGACTTACCGCGGTTACGTTTGACGGCATGGCGGTTGAACACCGAATCCTAGCTGGGAAGGGTATTCTGGAAGAAATCATCCCTACTCTGATAAAGGCTAGGAAGGCGGTGACGGCGAAACATTATCACCGTATCTGGAGGAAGTATGTTTCTTGGTGTGAAGCCAAGAATGCTCCTACAGAAGATTTCCATCTGGGCCGGTTTCTCCACTTTCTACAGACAGGAGTGGATATGGGCCTAAAGTTAGGCTCCATTAAGGTACAGATTTCGGCCCTATCTATATTCTTCCAGAAAGAATTGGCTTCTCTCCCAGAAGTCCAGACTTCTGTAAAGGGAGTGCTACACATCCAGCCCCCTTTTGTGCCCCCATTGGCACCATGGGACCTTAACGGGGTGTTACGGTTCTTAAAATCTCACTGGTAAAATCTCATTGAGGACTCGTCCTCAATTTTTACCTACGGTGGTGTCATCGTTTCATATGAACCAACCTATTGTGGTGCCTGTGGCTACGGAAGACTTGGAGGATTCCAAATCCCTTGGTGTAGGCAGGGCCTTAAAAATTTACGTAGCCAGGACGGCTCGGATTAGGAAAACAGATGCTCTGTTTGTCCTGTATGCGGCCAACAAGGTTGGCACTCCTGCTTCTAAGCAGACTATTGCTCGCTGGATCTGTAATACGATTCAGCAGGCTCATTCTACAGCTGGATTGCCGGTACCAAATTCGGTAAAGGCCCATTCCACTAGGAAGGTGGGCTCTTCTTGGGCGGCTGCCCGAGGCGTCTCGGCATTACAGCTTTGCCGAGCGGCTACTTGGTCGGGTTCAAACACTTTTGCAAAATTTACAAGTTTGATACCCTGGCTGATGAGGACCTCATGTTTGCTCAATCGGTGCTGCAGAGTCATCCGCACTCTCCCGCCCGTTTTCGGAGCTTTGGTATAATCCCCATGGTCCTTACGGAGTCCCCAGCATCCTCTAGGACGTAAGAGAAAATAAGATTTTAAACCTACCGGTAAATCTTTTTCTCCTAGGCCGTAGAGGATGCTGGGCGCCCGTCCCAGTGCGGAAAAAACTCTGCAAGACTTGTATATAGTTATTGCTTACATAAGGGTTATGTTACAGTTAAGATCAGTCGTTGGCTGATGCTGTTATGTTCATACTGTTAACTGGTTACGTATATTCCAGGTTATACGGTGTGGATGGTGTGGGCTGGTATGAATCTTGCCCTTAGATTAACAAAAATCCTTTCCTCGTACTGTCCGTCTCCTCTGGGCACAGTTTCTCTAACTGAGGTCTGGAGGAGGGGCATAGAGGGAAGGGCCAGTGCACACCCATTCTATCCTGAAGTCTTTAGAGTGCCCATGTCTCCTGCGGAGCCCGTCTATACCCCATGGTCCTTACGGAGTCCCCAGCATCCTCTATGAACTAGGAGAAAAAGGTTTACCGGTAGGTTTAAAATCTTATTTTACGTAACATACAGGATTCTGCGGGTTTCATGGTGGAGGCCATGAAGGACCTGGGTAATCTGACTGCACGGACATCGTCCATGGCTGTCTCAGCACGCAGCGCACTCTGGCTATGCCAATGGTCTGCAGACACGGAATCCAGGAGAATTGTGGAGAACCTACCCTTCACAGGTCATGCTCTACGGATGCGTGGATCTCCACGGCTACCGCTGGTAAGTCAACCTTTCTTCCCTCAGCCTCTCAGACGGCGAAGATACCCTTTTCTACGTCCTCTGTGCAGTCCTTTCGGTCTGCAAAAGCTAAAAAGTCCAAGACTCCTACCACTTTCTTCAGAGGTGGGCGAGCAAAAACCGGCACCGGCAGGTTCCCAAGACCAGAAACCTGTTTCTATGTCCTCAAAATCCTCAGCATGACGGTGGACCACCCTGCATGAAGAACGGGCAGGTGGGAGCGAGGCTCAGACGTTTTAGTCACGTCTGGGTGTCGTCCGGTCTGGATCCCTTGGTACAGGATATTTTGTCCCAGGGGTACAAACTGGAGTTTCAAGAGCTCCCACCACACAAGTTCTTCAAATTAGGCCTGCCAGCTTTGCTGACAGAAAGGGCTATCCTTCAGGAAGCCATTCACAAATTGGAAAGGTCAGATGTAATTGTTCCAGTTCCACCTCATCTGGTAAACCAGGGTTACTAATCAAACCCGTTTGTGGTACCGAAACCGGATGGTTCGGTCAGGCCAATTTTGAACCTGAAGTCGCTAAACCCTTATCTGAGGGAATTCAAGTTCAAAATGGAGTCTCTGAGAGCGGTGATCTCAGGGCTGGAGGAGGGAGAGTTTCTGGTGTCCTTGGACATCAAGGATGCGTACCTCCACATTCCGATTTGGCCGCCACAAGAGGCTTATCTCAGATTTGCGCTTTTGGACTGTCACTATCAGTTCCAGGTACTGCCATTCGGACTCTCCACAGCACCGAGGGTGTTCACCAAGGTAATGGCAGAGATGATGATTCTCCTCCGCAAGCAGGGGGTGAATGTAATTCCTTATCTGGACGATCTGTTGATAAAAGCATCTTCCAGGGAAAAGTTATTGCAGTCCATTGCTCTCACGACTCGACTGCTCAGGAAACATGGATGGATCCTGAATCTTCCAAAATCACATTTGGAACCGACAAGGAGATTGCCTTTCCTGGGGATGATCCTCGACACGAAAGTGCAGAGGGTATTTCTACCGGTGGAAAAGGCATTGGTGTACCAAGCTATGGTCCGGGATGTCTTGAAGCCTACCCAGGTATCTGTTCATCAGTGCATTCGCCTTCTAGGGAAGATGGTTGCCTCCTACGAGACTCTACAGTACGTTAGATTTCATGCACGGTCCTTCCAACTGGATCTTCTGGACAAGTGGTCGGGATCTCATATGCACATGCACCAGAGGATACGTCTGTCGCCAAAAGCAAGGATTTCACTCCTGTGTTGGCTACAATTGCCTCACCTTCTAGAGGGCCGCAGGTTCGGGATTCAGAACTGGATCCTTCTAACCACGGATGCAAGTCTCAGAGGTTGGGGTGCAGTCACCCCAGGGGAAACCTTCTAAGGAAGGTGGTCAAGTCTGGAATCTATTCTTCTAATCAACATTCTGGATCTAAGGGCCGTGTACAACGGTCTTCTACAAGCGGCGCATCTTCTACAAGATCGGGCCATTCAGGTGTAGTCGGACAATGTAACGACGGTGGCCTACATAAACCGACAGGGCGGAACGAAGAGCAGAGCTGCAGTGTCAGAGGTAAAAAGAATCATCCTCTGGGCAGAAAGGCATGCATTGGCGCTGTCAGCAATCTTCATTCCGGGAGTGGACAACTGGGAAGCGGACTTCCTCAGCAGACACGATCTCCATCCAGGGGAGTGGGGCCTCCATCCGGAGGTGTTCACGGAGTTGACAAATCTTTGGGGTGTACCCCAAATAGACATGATGGCCTCCCGTCTCAACAAGAAGCTTTGGAGGTACTGTACCAGGTCAAGAGACCCGCAAGCAGTGGCGGTGGACACCCTGGTGACTCCGTGGATGTTCCAGTCAGTGTACGTGTTTCCTCCACTTCCACTCATTCTAAGGATTGTAAAACTCATAAGGAGAACAAGAGTTCAGGCAATCCTCTTTGCTCCAGACTGGCCAAGAACGGCTTGGTACGTGGATCTGTTTCAGGAAGATGCGAGGCCTCTTTCTCTTCGGGAGGACCTGCTGCATCAGGGGCTGTTCGCTTATTAAGACTTACCACAGCTACGTTTGACAGCATGGAGGTTGAACGCCAGATATTAGCTCGGAAGAGCATTCCAAACAAGGTTATTCCTACCCTGATACAGGCTAGGAAAGGAGTAACGTATAAACATTACCATCGCATTTGGAAAAAGTATGTATCTTGGTATGAATCCAAGAAGTTTCCTACGGTGGAGTTTCAACTGGGACGGTTTCTCCTCTTCCTGCAAGCAGGTGTGGATATGGGCCTGAGTTTGGGATCCATAAAGGTCCAGATTTCGGCCTTATCCATTTTCTTCCAGAAACAACAGACTTCCCTCCCTGAGGTTAAGACTTTCTTGAAAGGGTTTCTGCACATCCAGCCTCCTTTTGTGCCGCCTACAGCACCCTTTGAACTTAACGTGGTGTTACAGTTCCTCCAATCGGATTGGTTCGAGCCTTTACAGGAGGTTGAGGTCAAGTTTCTCACATCGAATGATGTCACTTTGTTGGCCTTAGCTTTTGCTAGACGTGTGTCGGAGATGGGGGCTTTGTCTTGTAAAAGCCCCTACTTGATCTTCCATGAAGGTAGAGCTGAGCTCCGGACACGTCAGCAGTTCCTTCCAAAGGTTGTGTCGGCTTTTCATATCAACCAACCTATTGTGGTGCCAGTTGCTACTGACTCCCCAATTCCGTCAAAGTCCTTGGATGTTGTACGGGCTATGAAAATCTATGTGAAGAGGACTGCTCGTCACAGTAAATCGTACTCTCTGTGTGTCTTGTATGATCCCAAGAAAATTGGGTGTCCTGTTTCTAAGTAAACGATTTCTCGCTGGATCAGGGTCACTGTCCAGCATGCATATTCTACGGCAGGATTGCCGTGTCCTAAATCTGTTAAGGCCCACTCTACTCGTAAGGTGGGTTCTTCCTCGGTGGCTGCCCGGGGTGTCTCGGCTTTACAGCTTTGCCGATCGGCTACTTGGTCAGGGTCGAACACGTTTGCTAATTTCTACAGGTTCTGAGTACCTAAAGTTTGGTCAATCGGTTCTGCAGGAGCCTCCGCGCTCTCCCTCCCGTTCTGGGAGCTTTGATACATCCCCATGGTACTAATATGGACCCCAGAATCCTCTAGGACGTAAGAGAAAATAGTATTTTAATTACCTACCGGTAAATCCTTTTCTCGTAGTCCGTAAAGGGTGCTGGGCTGGCGCCCAGCGCTTCGTGATCCTGCAGTGGTTACTTGGTTCGGTACTGCCTTGTTTTTGGTTAAGTACTGTTACTTGGTTAAGTATTCTTGTTCAGCTGTTGCTGAGTTTTCAAGCTGGTTAGCTTGGTTTGCCTTGTATGTGTGAGCTGGTGTGAATCTCACCACTATCTGTGTTAAGTCCTTCTCTCGAAGTTGTCCGTCTTCTCAAGCACAGTTTCTATACTGAGTCTGGTAGGAGGCGCTTAGATGGAGGAGCCAGCCCACACTATTAAAGTCTTAAAGTGCCCATGGCTCCTGGTGGACCCATCTATACCCCATGGTACTAATATGGACCCCAGCATCCTCTACGGACTACGAGAAAAGTATTTACCGGTAGGTAATTAAAATCCTTTTATCGGTGGGCTTGATCACTATCTCACTGTTATTTCTAAGAGATGAGATAGCCATACTTTGAGTTTTTGTTAAATTTGTGTTTCTAAATGGTTGGAGATTACATCTTTCCAGATCCTCCTTTACTAAATTTTGAAATGCAGATTTCAGATTTTTTTAAAGTTAATCTTCTCACAAACTTCTGGAGGTCTACATATACCTCAAACTCATTGATTCTATTAGAGGGTGCAAATTTCAAACCCTTTTCTAAGTGGTCTAACTCATCCCTCGATAAAACTTACTTAGGTTATAAACGGTGGTGGATCCTCTATTTTTATCTGTATTATTCAAAACGGGTGTGGTTGCTATCCTCTATCACTTGATCACTCAATGGCAGGCTGTTACCTCCTATCCCAGTATTGGTATTTTTATTTTCGTTTTTATGTTTATTTTTACTTTTATTTTTCACACCACCCCTGCAGCCCTGTTTCCGGATCTTTTTAAGGGTCACCTGCGAAACCAATAAGAACGGTTCCTTTCTAAAAAAGGAGACCTTAATTCTCCAGCCGAACAGCTGTGAGAGTCATTCCTCACAGGTTCGGTGTTCCTCCAATCCCTAAAACTCCTGGTCTAGTTCATAAAATTTCTGTTTCTATTTGTTCTTTCAAATGGTGAATGTTGCTATGCCTTAACATAGTTGGTTCTGGGGGATCTAAAGTTGCTTGGATCCCAAGTTTTCTGATTCCCATTCTGATTCGAGATATCCTTCCATTTACTACTGTAGTTCCCCGATTAACTCTTTCCTTCCTGGGGGTTCTATATATCCTTGATTCCCTATTATTCTGGTTTCTGTTCTCTTTACCTGATGGTTTTTATCCCTATTAGTTCTCCAGCTAGGTCTCTCCATATTTCTCACGGGCGATGATGTCCCTTTAAATGTGAGCTGGTTCTCCGTCCCCACACATCTATTCTCTCTGACACCCTTTACTTTTACTGTCCTTATAGACTGTGTTTTCTTCATAATCCTTTTTATCCCGTCTATATTTCTTTTGTTTTTTACCCACTATTTCTCTTTCATTCTTTTGAACCCTACATGCAGTTTTTTCCCTCTAAAGATTTGTAGTTCTCTGCCTTGGAAAATGGTTTAATCAAGGATTCCAGGGTTTCTAAATCCTGTTCAATTTTAGATAAGTCTCTCTTTTATTCTTGATAATTAATTCCATTAGATTAAACGAACAATGATCCAAAATACCAAACCATTCTTTCCTAAAGGCATCTGATTCCTCTTCAAAGGAGTGCAGTTTACTCATTCTCAAACCTCTGGGAATAAATTTAGCCTTGGTGTATTGTTCACAGGAATTTGTATAAAGAAACCAATAAACCAATTCAGAAACAGATGAAAGTATAGTGTCTCCCATCTAACTGGTAGATAAAATGTACCATATATTGGTAAATATGCTAAGCCACATCCTATACCCATAGTTAGGTAGTGGTAAGCTTGGGCCACCAGTGGTGGTACCCAGAGTCATAGTAGCATATAGAACAAAATCTAAGATTGGTACCACATTGCATTCACTGAAGTTAAATGTGTTTATCGGTCTGTACATAGAGTTGGAAAACTCTTTGTGAGCAGACAGACCTTTTCCACACCCTTAGTTTGATACCTATTTCCACTAGGGTGGGCTTATACCAGCCCTATCCTTGCTGCTAAAGATGCATCTGAAACAGCCCAGTCATGCCCCTTCAGTTGCTAGTGGAGATGTGTACAACTGCATCCCTTGTATTCGCGCAAACATGGTTGCAGAGCATTCACAATGTGTTACGCTCCGCATATGGGTGTGTGTCAACTTTGCATTCGCCTCAGTGTATCCAAAGAGCCTGTTTGCAGCCAGGTCAGTTGTGTATTCATGGAAGTCCTGTTTTTAGAACTGTAAGTTCTTCCTGACTACCAAAGGAGTGAAAGCGTGGGAGTGTGTGTATGCTGTTGCCACCACTATGGATGACACTCTTGGTTTTTATTTTGTTTTCTTTTTAACCTGTTTTCAGTCTGTAACATAAATAACTGCATTTACAGGAGAACTGCGGAAGTTGCTTATTTCCTTTGTGGCTGGTTGTGGGGCAAAGAACGGAGGTTTTATAAGAAAAATCACTCCCACTGCTGCAGAGCCCCTGATGCCAAAACCCACGTTATCGCAGAAGAAGCTTCAGGTAAAATGGCTTGTCTTATTTATTTTCTGACTGTTCTTTATTGAGCGCACACACATTCTGCAGCGCTTTACAGAAGATATTCCGTTTTTCACATCAGTCCCTGCCCCAGTGGGGCTTACAATCTATATTCCCCACCATAGGGACATGCACGTACCTCCACGCCAATATTGCAATGGTTGAGAATTTAACTCATGAACTTAGTGCTATTAGGTAGCAGTTCTGAACACCCTGCTATCATTATCTGGATTTTTTCAGTGACCAATCATCATGGGGAATTTGCTGATGAATCCAAAAAACATAATTCGCCCACTAGTCCTCCATGTTTCAGGTACAGAACTATGATAACAGTAAATTTGCCTCTAATATTTAATTTCTCTAGCATCCATAATTGATATTGGGGAAAACTGGTACGATGGGTATAGACAGAGTCCAAAGGAGCCAGTGCACTTTACATTTCTTCATCTGGGTGTGCTGGCTCCTCCCCTCTATGCCCCCTCCCACAGGCAGTTTAGAAAAAAGTGCCCTCAGCAGAGGATGCACACTCTGCAAGCTCCAGAGTTTTCTTAAGTTTTATTTCAAACATTTATTATTTTCAGTATGCTGTTTGGGCAGCAGCATACCTGTGCCATGGGAGTTGGGGGGGGTCACCTGCCTCACGAGGTGTCAGAGCCGCTTCCCCTATGCAGAACCACCATCCTGAGAGGTTGTTTGTTCAGTGGGGCACTGTGCCTTAACTCTCGCAATCGCAGTCCGACGCACACCTCTAACCTAAGACTGAAGGTGACAACAGTAGTGAGTACAGACCGGGGCAGGCGTATGGGACCCTCCTGGGAGGGACCCGCTATAGCCCCCTGTGTAAACTGGCTAGCGGGGGCTTAACCTAACACTTGTGCGATGTTTTAAGCACTTTTGGGAGACTTTGCCAGTATAAAGATATCATTAGCTCCGGCGCAAATGGGGGGGCGGAGCTACCTCAGAGCGGGCTCAGCGTCATTTTGGTGGTTTCCTCTGCACAGCAGCAGCAGCCTTCCACAGCTCCTCCTTACGCTGGGACACGCTGGATCACTGGTACAGGGTGTATCTCAGGGAGAGAGCCCCATTAAGGAAGATAGATATGTAAATACAGTGTCTCACTGAGTTACAGCTAGCAGCCTCACTGAAGCTATATAGCTTGGGTGTGTTGGTGCATTCTCTCTGTCTCCTCTCACATACAGTGAAGCAGGCTTGCATTATATTGTCTGTATTGTATGTATATGTTGGTGTGTTACTGTCATCATGGTAAAACACAAGTTATGCAGTGTGTGTAACACCAGGTTCTCCCCACTTACTGGCTTTATTTCTTGTGAACAGTGTAGTAATGCTAGCCATACACCAGGACGATATCTTTCCAACCAGCCAACTAGTTGGCTGGTTGGAAAGATAATCTGGCAGTGTGTGGGAGCAAACGATTATCAGCCGTTTGCTCCCACACGCTAAAAAACGGTCAGAAACGGTCTGACCAACTAGTTGGGAAAATCAAACCTGTTTGATTTTCCCAACCAATCGTTCAGGTGTAGGGGAAAACTTTCCCCCCAACTGAACGATAAGTAGGCGGACACTGGCTGCTAGTGTCCGCCTACTTTTGTCTCGGGCTGCAGAGGACCCTCTCTGACCAACCCCCCTCCGGCCACCTCACCGCCCCAGCCGCAGTGACCAGCCACACTGCACCGTCCATCTCTGTCCCGCACCGCAAATTAACCCCCCTCCGCCCGCCAGTCCCTTTCCTCCGCCGGCCGCCTCATCCATCCCGCCCAGTCTTTATTCCTTCGGCCATCTCACCCGCCCAGCTTCCTTCCCATCACAGCCGCCAGCCTCCCTCCGCCCGCACCGCTAATCCCCCCCCCCCCCCCGCCCGCCAGCCAGCCTCCCTCCGCCCGCACCGCTAATTCACCCCCCGCCCGCCAGCCTGCCTGCCAGCCTCCCTCCGCCCGCACCGCTAATTCACCCCCCCTCCGCCCGCACCGCTGATTCACCGCCCGCCAGACACATATATATATATATATATATATATATATATATACACACTGACACACATATGTACACTGATATACACACACATATATATATATATATATATATACACTGACACATATGTACACTGATACACACATATATGCAGTGTGATAGACACACACATATACACTGTGATAGACACACATATATACACTGTGATAGACACGTACTGTATAGACACTGACACACATACACTGTGAGATACACACACATACTAACATATACATATATACACACTGTCACACACACACACACACACACACTGAGACACACCTATATACACTGTGATAGACACACATATATACACTGTGATAGACACGTACTGTATAGACACTGTGACACACTCATACACTGTGAGATACATACACACATACTGACATATACATATATACACACACACACACACACACACACACACACACACACACACACTGAGACACACCTATATACACTGTGATAGACACGTACTGTATAGACACTGTGACACACTCATACACTGTGAGATACATACACACATACTGACATATACATATATACACACACACACACACACACACTGAGACACACCTATATACACTGTGATAGACACGTACTGTATAGACACTGTGACACACTCATACACTGTGAGATACACACACATACTGACATATACATATATACACACTGTCACACACACACACACTGTGATAGACACACCTATATACACTGTGATAGACACACATATATACACTGTGATAGACACGTACTGTATAGACACTGTGACACACTCATACACTGTGAGATACACACATACTGACATATACATATATACACAATGTCACACACACACTGAGACACACCTATATACACTGACACACACACATATATAACTGATACACACATATGTAAACTGTGATACACACACATATACACTTTGATACACATGTATGTACACTGTGACACACACATATAAACTGGTATACACACATACTGTCACACCCACATACACTGACACACACACATATATAACTGATACACACATATGTAAACTGTGATACACACACATATACACTTTGATACACATGTATGTAACTGTGACACACACATATACACTGGTATACACACATACTGTCACACCCACATACACTGACACACACACACACACATATTCAATGGTGGGAACTGTCCGGTCAGCGGTGAGGTCACCCGCGGTCAGCGGCTGACCGCGGGTAACCCCACCGCTGACCGGAAAGTTCACACCATTGAAACTAATGGAGGGAGCTGTGCGATGCGCTTCTGTCACTTCAGACGCGCACAGAGCCAATCAGGTGAGTGCCACGGAGTGGCGCTTCCTGACTGGCTGAAGAGACACTTCTGTGACAGCTGTCACGGGGGTGTCTCTGCATTCGTGGAAAGGGGTCCCATGTGTAAACATGGGATCCCTTTCAGTCCGTTTGGTCCGGGTGTTCGGTTTGTTGTTTTGCCAAGTACGTGGATTATAATCTGGACCCTGGATCAGGTGAGTATAATTATCTTTTATTTTCAGGTACCCGTGGATTCTACTTGGAGAAGAGGACCGACTGCTTCGTGTCAACATAGGTAAGTATGTGTGTGTCGACATGTGTGAAATAAAGTTTTACTTTCAAGGTGTGTCTCTCCTGTTTTTATTTGGGTATTTTTTTTCCATTAGAACTACAGGTACCAGCGGGCCCGTTTTTCTCCCGCATGCTGGTACTTGTGGTTCTCCAAGTACCAGCTTGCGGGGGAGGCTTGCTGGGACTTGTAGTACTACTGGAAAAAACAATATTCTTTCCATTTTCTCAAGGCTATCAGCCCCCCATCTGCAGCCTTTGGATGGGGGGGACAGCCTCGGGCTTCACCCCTGGCCCTTGGGTGGCTGCGGGGGGGGACACCCCTTGATTGAAGGGGTCCCCACTCCCCCAGGGTACCCCGGCCAGGGGTGACTAGTTGGATATTTAATGCCACGGCCGCAGGGCACTGTATAAAAGTGACCCCCGGCTGTGGCATTATCTGTCCAGCTAGTGGAGCCCGATGCTGGTGTAAAAAATACGGGGGACCCCATCTCTTTTTGTCCCTCCGTATTTTTTGCACCAGCACCAGGCGCAGAGCCCGGTGCTGGTTTTAAAAATACGGGGGATCCCCTGTCCGTTTTTCCCCCGGATTTTTAAAACCAGGACCGGCTCGAAGAGCCCGAGGCTGGTTATGCTTTGGAGGGGGGACCCCACGCAATTTTTTTTCGGGTTTTTCCCATTCCATTTAAAAAAAGTAATAATAATAATCTTTTTAAAAATATATAAATAATACTTGTGCCTCCAAAAAAGACAAACCAAGTACCTAATCCCTTCTAATATAAATAGATATGCTATTACCAAAAAAAAAAAACACCAAAAAAAAACATGTTTTTAAATTTTTTTATTAGATTCCGCCAGCAAACTGTGGCGGATTGAAAATGACCGAAACCGAAACGTTAAGCTGTCAGAACAGGGTCACGTATGTTCTTTATTTTTTAAAAGTCCTAGAGTGCCGCCTATCGTTTGTGATATGTTTGCTTTTTGAAGCTCAGGAGGGCACCAGGCAAGCTGTACATTTTACTACATTGGGAGTGCCGAATATCTACATCTGGTATATATATTTCTCTATCGTCCTAGTGGATGCTGGGGTTCCTGAAAGGACCATGGGGAATAGCGGCTCCGCAGGAGACAGGGCACAAAAAGTAAAGCTTTTCCAGATCAGGTGGTGTGCACTGGCTCCTCCCCCTATGACCCTCCTCCAGACTCCAGTTAGATTTTTGTGCCCGGCCGAGAAGGGTGCAATCTAGGTGGCTCTCCTAAAGAGCTGCTTAGAAAAAGTTTAGCTTAGGTTTTTTATTTTACAGTGAGTCCTGCTGGCAACAGGATCACTGCAACGAGGGACTGAGGGGAGAAGAAGTGAACTCACCTGCGTGCAGGATGGATTGGCTTCTTGGCTACTGGACATCAGCTCCAGAGGGACGATCACAGGTACAGCCTGGATGGTCACCGGAGCCGCGCCGCCGGCCCCCTTGCAGATGCTGAAGTCAGAAGAGGTCCAGAATCGGCGGCTGAAGACTCCTGCAGTCTTCTAAAGGTAGCGCACAGCACTGCAGCTGTGCGCCATTTTCCTCTCAGCACACTTCACACGCAGTCACTGAGGGTGCAGGGCGCTGGGGGGGGGCGCCCTGGGAGGCAAATGTAACCTATATAAAGGCTAAAAATACCTCACATATAGCCCCCAGAGGCTATATGGAGATATTTAACCCCTGCCTGGATTCACTAAATAGCGGGAGACGAGCCCGCCGGAAAAGGGGCGGGGCCTATCTCCTCAGCACACGGCGCCATTTCCTCTCACAGCTCCGCTGGTCAGGACGGCTCCCAGGTCTCTCCCCTGCACTGCACTACAGAAACAGGGTAAAACAGAGAGGGGGGGCAAATTTATGGCGATATTTTGATATATATAAAGCAGCTATAAGGGAGCACTTATTATAAGGCTATCCCTGTTATATATAGCGCTTTTGGTGTGTGCTGGCAAACTCTCCCTCTGTCTCCCCAAAGGGCTAGTGGGTCCTGTCTTCGTTAGGAGCATTCCCTGTGTGTCTGCTGTGTGTCGGTACGTGTGTGTCGACATGTATGAGGACGATATTGGTGTGGAGGCGGAGCAATTGCCAAATATGAGGATGTCACCCCCTAGGGAGTCGACACCAGAATGGATGCCTTTATTTATGGAACTACGGGATAGTGTCAACACGCTAAAGCAGTCGTTTGACGACATGAGACGGCCGGACAATCAATTAGTGCCTGTCCAGGCGACTCAAACACCGTCAGGGGCTGTGAAACGCCCTTTGCCTCAGTCGGTCGACACAGACCCAGACGCAGGCACCGACTCCAGTGGTGACGGTGACGAATCAACCGTATTTTCCAGTAGGGCCACACGTTATATGATTTTGGCAATGAAGGAGGCGTTACATTTAGCTGATACTACAGGTACCACTAAACAGGGTATTATGTGGGGTGTGAAAAAACTACCTATAGTTTTTCCTGAATCAGAAGAATTAAATGACGTGTGTAATGAAGCGTGGGTTGCCCCTGATAAAAAGCTGATAATTTCAAAGAAATTATTGGCATTATACCCTTTCCCGCCAGAGGTTAGGGAGCGCTGGGAAACACCTCCTAGGGTGGACAAGGCGCTAACACGCTTATCTAAACAAGTGGCGTTACCCTCTCCTGAGACGGCCGCACTTAAAGATCCATCAGATAGGAGGATGGAAAATATCCAAAAAAGTATATACACACATGCAGGTGTTATACTACGACCAGCTATAGCGACTGCCTGGATGTGCAGTGCTGGGGTAGTTTGGTCAGAGTCCCTGATTGAAAATATTGATACCCTGGACAGGGACAATATTTTACTGTCGTTAGAACAAATAAAGGATGCATTTCTTTATATGCGTGATGCACAGAGGGATATCTGCACACTGGCATCACGGGTAAGTGCTATGTCCATTTCGGCCAGAAGAGCTTTATGGACGCGACAGTGGACAGGCGATGCGGATTCAAAACGACATATGGAAGTTTTGCCGTATAAAGGGGAGGAGTTATTTGGAGTCGGTCTATCAGATTTGGTGGCCACGGCTACAGCCGGGAAATCCACCTTTCTACCTCAAGTCACTCCCCAACAGAAAAAGGCACCGACTTTTCAACCGCAGCCCTTTCGTTCCTTTAAAAATAAGAGAGCAAAGGGCTATTCATATCTGCCACGAGGCAGAGGTCGAGGGAAGAGACAGCAACAGGCAGCTCCTTCCCAGGAACAGAAGCCTTCCCCGACTTCTACAAAAGCCTCAGCATGACGCTGGGGCTTCTCAAGCGGACTCGGGGACGGTGGGTGGTCGTCTCAAAAATTACAGCGCGCAGTGGGCTCACTCGCAGGTAGATCCCTGGATCCTGCAGATAATATCTCAGGGGTACAGGTTGGAATTAGAGACAGATCCACCTCGCCGTTTCCTGAAGTCTGCTTTACCAACGTCCCCCTCCGAAAGGGAGACGGTTTTGGAAGCCATTCACAAGCTGTACTCTCAGCAGGTGATAGTCAAGGTACCTCTTCTACAACAAGGGAAGGGGTATTATTCCACTCTTTTTGTGGTACCGAAGCCGGATGGCTCGGTAAGGCCTATTCTAAATCTGAAGTCCTTGAACCTGTACATAAAGAAGTTCAAGTTCAAGATGGAGTCACTCAGAGCAGTGATAGCGAACCTGGAAGAGGGGGACTTTATGGTATCCTTGGACATCAAGGATGCGTATCTCCACGTTCCAATTTACCCCTCACACCAGGGGTACCTCAGGTTCGTTGTACAAAACTGTCACTATCAGTTTCAGACGCTGCCGTTCGGATTGTCCACGGCACCTCGGGTCTTTACAAAGGTAATGGCCGAGATGATGATTCTTCTTCGAAGAAAAGGCATATTAATTATCCCATACTTGGACGATCTCCTAATAAGGGCAAGGTCCAGAGAACAGCTAGAGATGGGATTAGCACTGTCGCAAGAAGTGCTAAAACAGCACGGGTGGATTCTGAATATTCCAAAATCCCAGTTAATGCCGACAACTCGTCTGCTGTTCCTAGGGATGATTCTGGACACGGTTCAGAAAAAGGTTTTTCTCCCGGAGGAAAAAGCCAAGGAGTTATCCGAGCTTGTCAGGAACCTCCTAAAACCAGGAAAGGTGTCTGTACATCAATGCACAAGAGTCCTGGGAAAAATGGTGGCTTCTTACGAAGCAATTCCATTCGGCAGATTCCACGCAAGAATTTTCCAAAGGGATCTGTTGGACAAATGGTCAGGGTCGCATCTTCAGATGCACCTGCGGATAACCCTGTCTCCAAGGACAAGGGTGTCTCTTCTGTGGTGGTTGCAGAGTGCTCATCTATTGGAGGGCCGCAGATTCGGCATACAGGATTGGATCCTGGTGACCACGGACGCCAGCCTGAGAGGCTGGGGAGCAGTCACACAAGGAAGAAACTTCCAGGGAGTATGGACGAGCCTGGAAACGTCTCTTCACATAAACATTCTGGAACTAAGAGCAATATACAATGCTCTAAGCCAGGCAGAACCTCTGCTTCAGGGAAAACCGGTGTTGATCCAGTCGGACAACATCACGGCAGTCGCCCATGTGAACAGACAGGGCGGCACAAGAAGCAGGAGTGCAATGGCAGAAGCTGCAAGGATTCTTCGCTGGGCAGAGAATCATGTGATAGCACTGTCAGCAGTGTTCATCCCGGGAGTGGACAACTGGGAAGCAGACTTCCTCAGCAGACACGATCTTCACCCGGGAGAGTGGGGACTTCATCCAGAAGTCTTCCACTTGCTGGTAACCCGTTGGGAAAGACCAATGGTGGACATGATGGCGTCTCGCCTCAACAAAAAACTGGACAGGTATTGCGCCAGGTCAAGAGATCCGCAGGCAATAGCTGTGGACGCGCTGGTAACGCCTTGGGTGTACCAGTCGGTGTATGTGTTTCCTCCTCTGCCTCTCATACCAAAAGTATTGAGAATTATACGGCAAAGAGGCGTAAGGACGATACTAGTGGTTCCGGATTGGCTAAGAAGGACTTGGTACCCGGAACTTCAAGAGATGATCACGGAAGATCCGTGGCCTCTACCTCTGAGGGACTTGCTTCAGCAGGGTCCCTGTCTGTTTCAAGACTTACCGCGGCTGCGTTTGACGGCATGGCGGTTGAACGCCGGATCCTAAAGGAAAAAGGCATGCCGGAAGAAGTCATTCCTACTTTGATTAAAGCAAGGAAGGAAGTAACCGTGCAACATTATCACCGAATTTGGCGAAAATATGTTGCGTGGTGCGAAGATCGGAGTGCTCCGACGGAGGAATTTCAACTGGGTCGATTCCTACATTTCCTGCAATCAGGATTGTCTATGGGTCTCAAATTGGGATCTATTAAGGTTCAAATTTCGGCCCTGTCGATTTTCTTTCAAAAAGAATTGGCTTCAGTCCCTGAAGTCCAGACCTTTGTTAAGGGAGTGCTACATATACAGCCTCCTGTGGTGCCTCCAGTGGCACCGTGGGATCTCAATGTGGTTTTGGACTTTCTAAAATCTCATTGGTTTGAACCACTAAAGAAGGTGGATTTGAAATATCTCACATGGAAAGTGACCATGCTTCTAGCCCTGGCTTCGGCCAGGAGAGTGTCAGAACTGGCAGCTTTATCTTACAAAAGCCCATATCTGATTTTCCATTCGGACAGGGCAGAACTGCGGACTCGTCCGCATTTTCTCCCTAAGGTGGTGTCAGCATTTCATCTGAACCAGCCTATTGTAGTGCCTGCGGCTACAAGTGACTTGGAGGACTCCAAGTTACTGGACGTTGTCAGAGCATTAAAAATATATATTGCAAGGACAGCTGGAGTCAGAAAATCTGACTCGTTGTTTATATTGTATGCACCCAACAAGATGGGTGCTCCTGCGTCTAAGCAGACGATTGCTCGTTGGATCTGTAGCACAATCCAACTTGCACATTCTGTGGCAGGCCTGCCACAGCCTAAATCTGTAAAGGCCCACTCCACAAGGAAGGTGGGCTCATCTTGGGCGGCTGCCCGAGGGGTCTCGGCATTACAACTTTGCCGAGCAGCTACGTGGTCAGGGGAGAACACGTTTGTAAAATTTTACAAATTTGATACTCTGGCTAAGGAGGACCTGGAGTTCTCTCATTCGGTGCTGCAGAGTCATCCGCACTCTCCCGCCCGTTTGGGAGCTTTGGTATAATCCCCATGGTCCTTTCAGGAACCCCAGCATCCACTAGGACGATAGAGAAAATAAGATTTTACTTACCGATAAATCTATTTCTCGGAGTCCGTAGTGGATGCTGGGCGCCCATCCCAAGTGCGGATTATCTGCAATAATTGTACATAGTTATTGTTAACTAATTCGGGTTATTGTTGAAGGAAGCCATCTTTCAGAGGCTCCGCTGTTATCATACTGTTAACTGGGTTTAGATCACAAGTTGTACGGTGTGATTGGTGTGGCTGGTATGAGTCTTACCCGGGATTCAAAATCCTCCCTTATTGTGTACGCTCGTCCGGGCACAGTACCTAACTGGAGTCTGGAGGAGGGTCATAGGGGGAGGAGCCAGTGCACACCACCTGATCTGGAAAAGCTTTACTTTTTGTGCCCTGTCTCCTGCGGAGCTGCTATTCCCCATGGTCCTTTCAGGAACCCCAGCATCCACTACGGACTCCGAGAAATAGATTTATCGGTAAGTAAAATCTTATATATATATATATATATATATATATATATATTGCCTTGGCAGCCCAACCATGCTGGTATCCATAGTTCAGTATAAAAATAAGTAAATCTAATAAATGTATGGTGGTGAAAGAAAAGCCCAGTTTCACTGAAAAAAAGACACTTCTGCATGTTTTGAAATTAAAAAACAAAACAAAACTGAAGAACTGTAGGCAGGCACTGTCCGCCTACTTCGGTGACATCAGAAGTTGGAAGGTTGGTTGGTCTGATGAAAAGTTGGTTAGATGTGTGGAGCACTGGTAAAAAGTTGGTGAGATGTGTGGGGCACTGTTTTAGTTGAACAGACAAGTTGGATGGTTGGAAGTTTGGAGTGTTGGAGAAAAGTTGGTCTGATGTATGGCTAGCTTAAGTCCCCACAAAACATTGAGGAGACTGTGGGGGAGGGTCAAGAGCCTCCCTGGCTCAATGCCATCAAAACTATGATATCTGATATGTCATCTCAGCTCACTGCAAATACCCATAAAACGCAAAAATTGCAGCAAGCTGTTGCAAATTTAGCTGCTAGGGCTGATGTTCCCCATTCCCCTCTCTGCTGCAGGTCCACAAAAACGTGCATTACCTGCATTCTCAGACTCTGATGAGGATATACAGGAGGATGGGGACGATGTGGACACAGTAAGTGGGGACTCCATTCCTATACAGGGTATTGAACCACTCATTCTGGCTATAAGGCATGCTGTCCCTCTAAAGGACACTGCAACACAGCAGTCATTTTTCCTCACACAGAACAAACAGAGTGTCACCTTCCCTGATCCTAAAGAATTAGATGACTTATTTAAGTCAGCCTGGGAAAATCCAGATAAGAAATATCAGATGTCAAAACGGTTTTTGCATACTTTCCCTTTTGCCCCTGAAAGCAGAAAATTCCGGGAAGAATCCCCGGCTGTAGACGCCTGTCTCTCGCCTCCTTAAGAAGGCGGTACTCCCTGCTCCGGGCTCCTTTACCATGAAGGACACCGAGGATAGGAAGATTGAGACCACTCAGAAATCTATCTACATAGCTGCAGGTATATCGCAAAGACCAGTCATAGCAGGTTGCTGGATTACACATGCTATTCATACGTGGGCTACTCAAATTCAGGAGGGCCTCTCTGAGGATATGACCCTGGTTACTACATTGACTCTCCTAAAACACATTCAGGACTCTCCTAAAACACATTCTGTGACTCGCTCAAAGAGATTGGCAATATTAATGCTAGGACTACTGCTATGGCAGTGTCAGTGAGCAGGGCCTTGTGGTTGCGTCAGTGGATTGAGGTTGCTGAATCCAAGCGCAATGTGGAATCTCTTCCCTTTACAGGGGAATGGCTCTTCGGGGGAGAATTGGACACGTGGATCTCTAAGGTTACTGCTGGAAAATCCATGTTTCTTCCCTCAGGGGCCCTGCCAGCTAGACGTACCTATCTTGGACTGTCTACCCAGTCCTTTTGGTCCACCAGATTCGATCTAGTGCCAGAGGGGCCTCCAACGCAGCTAGAGGCAACAGAGGTAAGCCTAATAAACCAGCCGTTGCCGGCTCTCAGGAACAGGGCACCAGTTCAGCTTCCACTAAAGCCTCAGCATGATGGTGCCCGCCCACCCCGAGGGGATCTCGAGGTGAGAGCATGGTTGCGTCACTTCAGCCACATCTGGGAAAGTTCCTGCCAGGATGCCTGGGTAAGGGACCTCATCTCTTATGGATACAAGCTGGAGTTCGACGGTGCTCCTCCGCAACGATTTATCAAATCAAGCTTACCAGCTTTGGAGGATACGCGTGTTACGCTACTGCTGGCCATCAACAAGCTGGTTCGGTCCCAGGTCATTGTTCCAGTACCACTACAACAACAAGGACAGGGTTACTTCTCCAATCTGTTTGTAGTGCCAAAACAGGACGGGTCAGTAAGACCCATTTTAAATCTGAACCCTTACCTGAAAGTTTTCAAGTTCAAGATGAAATCTTTGAGAGCAGTGATCGCAGGCCTGGAAGAACAGGAATTCCTGGTAACCCTGGTTATCAAGGAAGCCTATCTCCAAATCCTGATTTAGCTATCTCATCAGGCCTATCTGAAGTTTGCCCTGCTGAATGATCACTACCAGTTCCAGGCGTTACCCTTCGGCCTGTCTTCGGCTCCGAGGGTGTTCACAAAGGTGATGGCGGAAATTATGTTTCGGGTCCAGGTGGTCAACGTGGTCCCTTACCTGGACGATCTCCTGATAAAAGCGAGTTCCAGGGAGCTTCTATTGCTCCATAAAGATCGCGCTATCCACCTTCTGTCATGACATGGGTGGTTCCTCAATCTATAGAAGTGCACCTGGAGCCATCTCAGCGGCTCCTGTTTCTGGGAATGCTACTGGATACTGTAGCATAGAAAGTGTTCCTACCAGAGGACAAAGCGAGAACACTCCAGGAAATGGTTCGCATGGTTCTCCGACCTGCTCGAGTATCCATTCATTTTTGCATAAAATTGTTGGGGAAGATGGTAGCCTCGTAGTAGGCAATCCAGTATGGAACGTTCCATGCCAGACCTTTTTAATTGGACATCCTGAGCAAGTGGTCCGGTTCACATCTTCTGATGCACCGGATGATACAACTGTCGCCCCAGGCCAGGATTTCACTCCTGTGGTTGCTACAGTCTTCCAGTCTCCTGGAAGGTCGACGCTTCGGAATTCAGGATTGGATCCTCCTCGCGACAGTTGCAAGTCTGAGTGGGTGGGAAGCTGTCACCCAAGGGGCTCAGTTCCAGGGCAGGTGGTATGCTCAAGAGACCCTACTTCCGATCAACATTCTGGAACTTCGGTTTATTTACAGTGCTCTGATTCAGGCCTCCCCTCTGCTCCGGGATCAAGCGATCCAGGTACAGTCGGACCACGCCACAGCTGTGGCGTACCTCAATCGACAAGGAGGGACAAAAAGCAGGGCCTGCATGCGAGAAGTGTCAAGAATGCACCTCTGGGCAGAAAGAAATGCAAGAGCACTGTCCGCAATCTTCATTCCGGGTGTGGACAACTGGGAAGCGTACTTCCTGAATTGTCACGATCTTCACCCTGTTTAGTGGGGACTGCACCTCCAGGTGTTTCAACAGATTATCAACAGGTGGGGATGCCCACAGATCGACATGATGGCGTCTCGCCTCAACAAGAAACTTCGCTGTTATTGCTCGCGACCCAGAGACACTCAGGCGAGGGCAGTGGATGCACTGATGTTGCTTTGGCCTTACCGGCTGGTCTATCTATTTCCTCCGATTCAGTTGATCCCAAGGGTGCTCAAGAGGATCAGACATCAAGGAGTGCAGGCAATCCTGATTGGCCCCTGCAAACTTGGTACGCGGATCTTCTGGGCATGTCCGTAGAAGACCCTTGGCCAATAAGAAGGGATCTTCTTCAGCAAGGACAGTTTGTCCACCTGGACTTGCGGCGGTTTCGTTTCACGGCATGGAGGTTGAGCGGAACATCCTAGCTCATAAGGGACTTTCCAAGAAGTTCATTGCCACCATGGTGCAAGCCAGAAAGACTGTGACTTCAAGACACTATCACCATATCTGGAGGCGATATGTCTCCTGGTGCGAGGAGCGCACATATCAGCCTGCAGAGTTCCACTTGGGGAGGTTCCTCCGTTTCCTGAAGGCTGGTGTGGATAAGGGCTTAAGGCTGGGTTCCCTAAAAGTCTAGATATCAGCTCTTGCAATCTTCTTCCAAAAGAAGTTGGCTGTGTTGCCTGAAGTTCAGACCTTCTTGCAAGGGGTTCTTCACATATAACCTCCATTTGTGCCGCCCATAGCACCTTGGGATTTGGATGTGGTGTTGACATTTCTACAGTCCTCCTGGTTTGAACCTCTGATGACGGTAGAATACAAGTACCTCACGTGGAAGGCGGTGATGTTGCTGGCCCTAGCTTCTGCTAGACATGTCTCAGAATTGGGGGCCTTAATAAAAATTAAAAAAAAGTCCCTACTTGGTCTTTTACGAGGACAGAGCGGAGCCCAGGACTAGACAGCAGTTCCTGCCGAAGGTTATCTCTGCGTTCCACTTAAATCAACCTATTGTGATCCCGTCGAGTTCTGGCGCTTCTGCTCCTCCGGAGGCATTGGATGCTGTGCGAGCCTTGAAGATCTATGTCAAAAAGATGGCTCGGATCAGAAAGACGGATTCATTGTTCGTGCTATATGATGTACAGAAAAGGGTTGCCCTGCTTCAAAGCAGTCCATTTCTCGTTGGCTTAGGCTGACTATTCAGCAAGCCTATGTGTTGGCAGCCTTACCTGTTCCTCTGTACGGTGACTTTCTGCAGGTTATCTTATATGGTTACCTGTTCAGCTATTACTGTTTGTTGCCAGCCGTTGCTGGCCAAGTTTTGTTATGGTGTGCTGGTGTATGAATCTCACCACTATTTATTGTTTTTTTAATAGAGTCATTTTTTTTATTGAAGAAAAATTAGTACATACACGAAATGACATAGTAAAAAAAGACAATCTGATGTAGAAACATACATCGGTACAATAGCAAGTGACAGCATATATCTTATATCTTGTACAGATTCAAGTCCAGAAAAGAAAAAAGTACTGTACGTGTATACTCTTATCCTCCTCAATACAATTTTTTTTTATTTTTGCAACTTACCTAAGCTGGTAGAAAAACCAGACCAAAAGGAAAAAAAGCCAACACGCTGACATAAGACTCCAAGTATACCACAACACTCTAAACTGTCCACAGCTTCGCACAACAGTGTTCAGTAACTCCATTTGGTATGGAAATAGAACTACGTAAGAAAGTCTGGTGTAGAGTCTAGCCAGAAAGACCAAATTTTTCAGTATCTGGTGCTAGCAGTATTTTGCATATAGACATAGCGTTCCTTAAATACTGTATCATTAACCAATGTTTTAAAGGCTGATAATGTGGATCCAGTACGCGCCATCCACAACCTAGCAATGAAGACTTTTGCTAATGCGCACATATTATATAGGTATAATCCCTCCCATTTAAAGAGGGAGTCCGATACACCTGTTCCAAGGACACACAATTTCGGAGTAAGCACCACTGAAGGGATATCCGTATCTTCCAGAATCGACCTGACCCCCTCCCAAAATACTTGTAATACGCTACAATCCCAAACTAAATGCCAAAAAGTTCCCGGGGAAGTGTTACATTTAGGGCATAATGTGGAGTGACCAACTCCAATCCTGCTCAGTCTCATAGGGGTCATATAGGTCCAGGTAGAATATAAAACTGGATCTGCTGAAACCTGAGAGACTTTGTAGCTGTACGTGGGTATTCCCTAGTGAGATCCCACTTCTCATCATCCATAGGGCCCAAGTCAATCTCCCAGCTTGTTTGGAGTTGGGAGAGAGGATCAGTGTGGAATTAAGCAAGAAGATAAGAATAAGCCAAAGAAACAGTCTTAGTACGCCCAAGGTTGAGGATAAAGGTGTTAGTAGGAAACACAGTGATAGAAGGCATAGAGTCCCTAAATTGTGTTTGCAATGCATGCCTGAGTTGGAGGTACCGATAAAAAAGGAGTAAGGCAGGTTAAACTCCTCTTTTAGTTGTTGAAACGATTTCAATACACCATTACAGTACACCTGAGATATGGATACGTCAGCCCTAGGGGCTCATGCCATCCATTCATCAATGCCTGTCTGGATCTAAACCCGCAAACCTGGCCAATTTACGGGGTGCCCTCCAGATTTTCACAGATTGAAAAACAATGGGGGGAGAATATGGAGACATATTCCCACTCTGTAAAACCTGCAGTGGAGCGAGTTCAGGGTAGTAACAGTGGATGAACACATAATGTAAAGAGCAAACATCAACACCATGTAACCATGTCCGTATATGTGACATTTGAGCAGCATAGTACTATAACTGAAAGTCAGGGAGTGCCAATCCCCCGTCTAGTCGGGACCTAGTGAGAGTTGCCAGTTGAATTCTAGGCCTTTTGTTGGCCCAGACCAAGGAGGAGAGCACACTACCGAACTTCCTAAAAACTGAAGGGAATACATATACCGGGGATTGTAAAAGAATATATAAAATTTTGGGTAACAGTATCATTTTGACCAGATTGACCCTGCCAGGCACCGTCAAAGGGAGTTTGCACCAAACCTTAGTCTTTTGTATAATATGTTGCATCAAGGGATCTAAGTTCAAAGGGACAAACTCAGAAGGGTTAAATTGATTAGTCCAGCACAAAGGTAGGAAAACCTTCGGGATAGCGGGAGAAGGACCCACCACTGGCATAATATAAGACTTGTTCCAGTTTATGCAGAGACCCGAAAGTTATCAATAACTTGCAAATCCAAGGGCATAGATAGCACGTAATCGTGTAAAAACAAAAGGAGATCATCTGCATAAAGTGCCACCTTGTCAGTTCTGGTATTTGTAGTCAATCCCACTATATTTGGATGAGACCTAAGCATGCAGGCAGGTGGCTCAATGGCCAACGCAAACAACGTGGGAGAAAGGGGACACCCCTGTCTGGTGCCACGAAATAGTGTAAAAGGGGATGTGACATCCATTCACCGAGATCCTGGCGCAAGGTCGTTGATATAACAATTGGATCCATTGAATATACTTAGGACCAAAACCCATGGCTCTCATAACCTCCCACAGATACGGCCACTCCACACTATCAAAGGCCTTAGCCGCATCCAGGGAGACCAGAACCGATTCAGAAGGGTACACATTTGGGGACTGAAGTATGGTATACATACGACGTAGATTAATGGATGTAGACATGCCTGGCATAAAACCAGATTGGTCCGGGTGTATAATGGTAGATATAACTGTGTTTAATCTGATAGCTAAAACCTTTGCCAGGATCTTGGCATCTGTAGGAATAAGGGAGATTGGCCTATAGGAATCTGAATATGCTGGGGTCTTTCCCAGGTTTAGGGAGTACAATTATGATGGCCTCCGCCATAGAAACAGGCCGTCTATTCGTTGCAAAGAACTCTGAGTATAAAGTATGAAGTTTTGGGGCAAATATATCATTATATTGTTTATATAACTCAATGGGAAGTCCATCACTGCCTGGAGCCTTGCTATTGGGAAAAGCTCTGACGGCAGCAGAAATCTCTTCAATAGTGATGGGAACATCCAGAAAGGCACTAGCATCAGCTGTCAATTTAGGGAGAGCAACTGTCGACAAGCAGCCAGATATTTCCCGGTCAGAGCAATACAGCCTGGATCTATAAACCTCTTTATAAAAAGAAATAAAAGCATGTGCAATATCAGGCGTTGTAGTAACAGTAACACCAGCAGGGTCAATCAGCTGCGTGACAACAGTCCCAGGGCGATCATAATGGACTAAATGGGCTAATAGGCTATCAGGCCCTTTAGCATGCATATATAGGGAATTTGCACGGAACGTAAGGCTTCTGGAATTTTTATCTGTCAGGTGGGCCAACCAAGCTGATTGAGCCAGCTGCCAGCGAGCCCTGGTAGTGGGAGAATCGTCCCTTAAGTATTGCACCTCCAACTCCCGAAAATCAGACTATAGGTCTTCTTAAGTGTGCCGTCGGGATGATTTAATGGCAGAAATACTTCTAATAAATGTGCCTTGTAAGAAGGCTTTAAACGAATCCCAGACAACAGTCACGTGGGCAGAACCAAGGTTAGTGTTAAAATGCCCTTCCCACTGTCCCATCAAATCAACATTAACACCTATCTGTGCTAACCAAGATGGATAAAGTTTCCAGTAGGAGTGACCCCTTTGGCATTCAACATTAAGCGACAGCAATAAAGGTGAATGGTCAGTCACACCCCTAGACTCATAATGAATATCAATAATTTTGGGAAGAAGCGAAGGTGAGACTAAGGCCAGGTGGAGAAAGAGCCATGTGTCCTAGAAAAGCAAGAGAATTGCTGTAACAACGGGTTACGAGTTCTCCATGCGACTACCCAGTGTAAACTGTCGATATATCCTGCAAATTTCATTTGTCAAGAAAAAGGTCTAAGAGGTTATTAAAGTTGCCCAGGCAGATAACAGGAGTACATGGAGAGGAGGCTATAAAGATGGCTGCCTTTTGTAAAACATCGTATGAAAAGGGAGGTGGAACATAAACAGCTAATATAAAAGTCGGTTGTGAGTACAGTTTACAATTTCTAAAAACAAATCTAGCATGGGGATCCATCTGTAGGGTCATTAATTCAGATTGTACTGTTTTTTTTAATTAAAACAGATACACCCCTTGAAAAGGAGGAATGCGAGGCGTGGTAAGCCCACCCAATCCACGATCTACGGAGCGATAACAGCTTGCTACCCTCTAGATGTGTTTCACTAAGGCATGCAATATCTGGGTAATACTTTTTAACCGTCTTGAGGACTAAGGAGCGCTTCACCCTATCGTTTAGACCCCGGACATTCCATGCTAAAAAGCGTAAATCAGACATGGAGCACACATGGCAAAATACATTGCAAGGATAGCAATAACTGAAAAATAAAGAAAAAGGTACTTTGAGGAGCACACACAGACCTTCCATCATGAGACAGAGCATATAGATAGTTGCAGTGAACAAGTACAAAGTCAGCCAAAAAACAATAATTAATAAGAACAATCCCAGAACCTACCCCCTCCCCGTATACCCTCCCGAACAGTGGCATACTTCAATCCCTAAACCAAACCTAAAAAAAAAAAAAAACACCCCAATAAACCTAACCAAACAGTGGAGTATATGCTAAATAGTCACAGCAAGCAGTGGACAACGTATATCTGAAATACTGAAACAATAACACTAATACCACCAACGCATGGTGGCTCCCCAGATCAATATGTATAGGTCCAGGACTTAACATCAGTTATGTGACACAAATATTTAATCCGGAGCCATTTGTCGGTCACCCGGTGCATATCGATCAATCCTAGCAGCTGCCTTTCGGGGCGTATTAAAGAACTTAGATTCCCCCTCCGCCACGACTCTAAGGGGTACATTTACTAAGATGGGAGTTCTATTTAAGATGGGATGTTGCCCATAGCAACCAATCAGATTCTACTTCTCATTTATCTAGCACCTTCTAGAATAGGGGTGTCAAACACAAGGCCCACGGGCCAAATCCGGCCCGCCAGACCTCGTCTGATGGCCCGCGGTGCCGCCGCCAGCCTTGCAGCCTCCCCTTTTTTTTTTTTCAATGAATTTACTCCGTGCCTGCACGGAGTAAATTCATTTTAAAAATGGCTCAAGTTAAAAAAAAAAAAAAAAAAAAAAAAAATTTACTTACCTTCCGGGACCTGGCCCGACTTCTTCCTGCCCCGCACTGCTCCCTGGGTGTCGGACGTGACGTCATCACGTGACGTCCGCCCGACATCTCCAGGGATCAGAGGAGCGCGCGGACGCCGCGGAGAGGAGCAAGAAGAAAGAAGTAAAAGAAAAAAAGAAGTAAAAGGTAAGTAAAGTAAATGGAGGGGGCAGATGGCTGGGCACTATAAAAGGGGGCAGATGGCTGGGCACTATAAAAGGGGGCAGATGGCTGGGCACTATAAAAGGGGGCACATGGCTGGGCACTATAAAAGGGGGCACATGGCTGGGCACTATAAAAGGGGGCAGATGGCTGGGCACTATAAAAGGGGGCAGATGGCTGGGCACTATAAAAGGGGGCAGATGGCTGGGCACTATAAAAGGGGGCAGATGGCTGGGCACTATAAAAGGGGGCACATGGCCTTGTGTTTTCCATATGTTTAATAAACAGTGTTTGGCAATATTTGTATGTTTAAAAAAAAATTAATGTTTGTTACCAAAAAACATTTTTCAATACATTGTACAATAATTGTACATTTGAATATCTACTTGTCATTATTCTGACTATGTTTCTGCTTTCAGAGCTAGTTATTACTTACATTATTACAAAAAACAGTAATAATTGAATGCAGTGACATTAATTTATGATAATAAAGAGTGGACACATAGACCTACAGATACAACCGGCCCTTTGATGGGGACCAAACTGCTGATGCGGCCCCCGATGAATTTGAGTTTGACACCCCTGTTCTAGAAGATAATACCCGGAATCTGATTGGTTGCTATGGGCAACATCCCATCTTAAATAGAACTCCCATCTTAGTAAATTTACCCCTAAGTCTGGAGGGAAAGAGCATGGAATAAGAGGTTAAGGTCTCGGAGGTGTCTCTTGATAGGCATGAATTGAGCCCGTTGTTTTTGGACATCTGTGGCAAAATCAGGGAATGCAGATATCGTCACCTCATTCCTGGTGAGTGGGCCTTTAGTGCGTCCGAGGCGAAGGATTGCATCTCTATCCTTATAATGCAAAAATTTTGCGATGAATGTGCGCGGTGGGGCCCCATTCGGTAAAGGCCTGAAAGGAATCCTGTGAGCACGTTCAACTGCAAACTGAGGCGTAAAGGAGGCAGCGCCATATAATTCCTTAAGCCATGTTTCAAGAAATTCCTCAGGATGTGTACACTCTTCCTTTTCTGGTAGGCCAATGAACCTGACATCATTCCTTCGCAGACGCCCCTCCATATCCAGAAGCTTAGTTTGGATCGAGGAAACTTGCTGAGACAAGGAGGAAACAGTCTGCTATCTTCCAGCGTGGAGACACGGGTCTCGACCTCCCCAACTCGTTCTCGGATACGCTGCATTTCCTGACGTAGTAAGGAGAGATCGCACTGTACCTTCTCCATTTTGTCAGACAGACACTTCTCACAGCCTGCAAAAGCCTCAAGCACCTGTTGGAGACATGAGGAGCTAGGACCCGCCGCTTGAGGGGGTCAGAATGAGCAGTAGCCTGAGGTGCAGATTGTCTGGCAAATTTCTCCAGTTTGGCCGCAACAAAGCCTCCTTTTACCATAGTGCACAAATAAAATACTCCAAGCAATTATAGAGATGTGCAAATTAAAAATCCCAGGCCAATGAGGAGGGTATTCCCAAAAGAAGGCACAGCAGTATGAGGGTACAATCAGGGCAACAGTCCACCAGTCCAGCACAGGCAGGGAATAGTATAAATTAATAGATGACCCGGGATGGAGGCAGAAAGAAACGTGTACTTACTGAGAGTGCACAGCACTGCACTGGATAGGAGCTGCAAGGATCTCTGTATACCCAGGATAGCCACAACAGGGTAGCAGATTGGGTGTGCTGACAGGGAGACGCACTGATCCTCAAGATGGCCGCAGGGTGCCCAGGCTTTCCCTCCCCAATCCACACAGTGAAGTACAGGGCGCAGTCAGCGCGGAATCCCCCCTGCACGGAGGTCAAACCGCGCTCCACAGATGCAGGTGAGTGGCAGGCTGAGGCTCAGAAGCGGGAGTCAGGCAGGTGGCAGGCACGTGGCTGGAAGTCCGGTACCACTACGGAGACTCCCGGGGCACGCAGACCGCGATCCACAAAGGGCTGCTGTAGCCCCAAATAGGGACACAGCGGCCCCACAGCTCACCAGCAGCGTGACAAGGACACAGGCAACGGACACGGCTCAAATGTAAGCCTGGACACTAAGCAAGATTGGCAGTTAGGATAAGGTACTGGGGAGCTCCAGAAGACCGTGTCATAAGGCCTGTACACACTGGCCGATATATCGCCCGTTTTCGTGAACGGCCGATATATTGCGGGTCAGTCGGCCAGTGTGTACGGCCGATACGTCTGTGAACTCCGTCGTTCACAGACGTATCACGTCAGCCCCGCAGCACAGCCGACGGCCAATATATCTACCGTCGGCCCCGCAGCACAGCCGACGGCCAATATATCTACCGATATATTGGCGCGTCGATGTGTGTGTACGGCGGTCGGCCGACCGCTCGTACACATGCTGCGGCGTCCGGCGGTGATTGACAGCTGAACTGGGTGGGCGTGTGTACACGCCCGCCCAGTTCATGACGTCAGTCCCCAACGGATCGGGCAGTGTGTATGCTCAACACACTGCCCGATCCGTCCATAGATATATCTGCAGATCAATTGATCTGCAGATATATCTTCCAGTGTGTACCCATCTTTACTCCCTTGCTGCCGTGGCCATGCCCCCCACTATTTGTTGTTTAGTTCCTTCTCTCAAGTATGTCATTCTCCTTCGGGCACTGTTTTACCTATAACTGCCTGTGGGAGGGGGCATAGAGGGGAGGAGCCAGCACACCCAGTTGAAGAAATTTAAAGTGCACTGGCTTCTTTGGACCCCGTCTATACCCATCGTACTAATGTGTCCCCAATATCCTTACGGACTACGAGAAAAGGATTTACCGGTAGATACTAAAATCCTACTTTTATGTGTAGTAAAATATATATATATTTTTTTTACATTCATTATAAAGCACAAGTATACCAAAAACATTGAGTTATGTTACTATTTATTTTCATCCTAATCCTTTATATAGTGAAGAACAGTCAGGAATTTTTAAAATGTGTTGGAATTGTGCTGGATCACGTGCGCAGTTTGTATTGGCGACAGATTTAGGTAAAATTTTTGGTTTGTTTGTACAGGCTGAGCTGGAACAAGCGTTCTTCCATAACCAGCCCCCATCCCTGCGCAGAACCGTGGAATTTGTCGCTGAACGGATTGGATCCAACTGTGTCAAGCACATAAAGTGAGGGACTGATGTATTATAGTATTGCTTGCAAGATGATGGGTTGCTGTATAGTAAGAAGTGTATTCTGTGCTCCATACTATTTATTCGTCTGCAAAGGTGCTGTGATTTTATATAGGCCAAAGGCTTAGTAATGATGTGTGAGTAAAATACACGGTGCAGTCATACAGTGCAAGGAACAGTGGCCCAAATGTATTAAGCCTTAAGACAGCGGAGACTGATAAAGAGTGATAAATGACCAACCAATCAGCTTCCTCACTGTCATTTCTTTTTCATCCACTAGGGGTCACTGGAGTACTCTTGGGATATGGACGGCTTTAGCAGAACAAGGCACTGAATATTTAAATTTAGTAACTCTCCTCCCCTCCATATTCCCAGAGTACCTCAGTGTTTTTTCTGTGCTCACAGCATGACAAGCACGAGTGCTAGCTCTGCAGCACATATTCTTATTTTATTTTTTATTTTATTTTTTCTATATTTCTCCTTCATCCACTAGGGGCCACTGGAGTGTAGTTACAATGGGGAAATAGTAGGTAGTAATTGGGAGCTGGCACTTTAAAATTCTCACACTGTGGCTAGCTCCTCCCCTACTATCTCCCCTCCAAGCCAGTCTTAGTTTAGTGCCCGAGGTGAGCTGGTTCACTTGGGTTTAGCTGAAGAATTTTTTCTTTTTACTTTATTATTTTTATTTTTCTTACTCACACACACAGACTGGCAGCTCTGCCACTGCCAGTCTGCACCGCGGGAGGCTGCCGGCGGGGTCCCATCGCAGCTGCGTGCGGCTCGGGATGGGCCCCGGCTGAGGGAGACACTGAGCTCTCCTTAGTTGGCCGGGCACCGCTGCGTGCGGCGCGTGTCGGGGCCACTCCATCCAGCAGAAGATTCCGGCAGCATGGCAGCGGTGAGTATCAAAAATGGCCGGACACCGCTGCGTGCGGCGCGTTTCGGGGCCACTCCATCAGAAGAAGGACAGCGGTGAGTACAATCTCCCCCCCTCCAGACTGATGTGTGATTTTACATAATATGTGCAGAGTGAGACTCTTAGCTGTGCGGTCTTTACTGCGTTGTGTCCTGCATAACCTCTAACCCCCTTATAACGCTGCAGTGCATCAGCAGAGGAGAGGGCGCACTTACTAATTCGAACTTGGCGCCATTATGTGGGGTGCGGAGCTTCAGCCCGCTCTGTAAGCGGGCTCAGCGCTCTTCAATCCCCAGCTGCAGCAGATAGGCAGCCGGGTGATACATTTACACTACCCAGCCGCAGCATACAAGCTTACAGGCAGCCGGGTAATACATAGCGGGTTTTTAAAATTAAAAGTGGCGCCGAAACAGAGGGGCGGAGCTAACTCCCGCTCCGTCCGGCGGGCTCAGACTCTCCGCTCCCCGGCCGCAGCATACAGGCGGTCGGGGAGTTACACACCGCTCCCCGGCCGCAGCATATACAGGCGGCCGGGGGTTACACATCGCTCCCCGGCGCAGCATACAGGCGGCCGGGGGGTTAGATTTGCAATATACAGGCGCTCCCCGGCCGCAGCATACAGGCGGCCGGGGGGTTACATTTACAATGGATAGGTCATACACCGCTCCCCGGCCGCAGCATACAGGCGGCCGGGGGTTACATTTACCCGCTCCCCGGCCGCAGCAAGGCGGCCGGGGGATACATTGGCACGCCGAAGCAGGGGGGGGGGCGGAGCTAACTCCCGCTCTGTATGGCGGGCTCTCTCCGCTCCCCGCGCCGCTGCAGCACGCCGCTCCACAGTCTCACGCTGAAGGCTCATTCCTCTCCTGGCTGTGCAGGGAGGATTTCTTTGCATGTAGAAGGTAGGAGGGGTGAGTAAAGGCTTATAACCCGCTTTACTCAGCGGGCTCCCAAGCTCAGTGTCTCTAGGCAACAGACCCTGTCTCTGGGGTTTTTAGCTTTTCCATGCTTCATGCTGCTGAAATATAGCTACATTCCTCCCTGCAGTAGAGTCCTCTGCCCGGCATTTCCTACAGGTAAATCAGGGAACCTGCTCTATTACAGTAGCTGGGACTCAGCTCATTAATAATTTAAAAATCTACTGTGCAGTATTTCTTACCTACAAATACACAGTATTTATCTACCCTATTGGGTTCACATAGACAGTATTTATCTACCCGGTTGGTTTCACGGTGGTGTGTGTATATATACATATATAGTTATGTTTGTGTGTATGTATATATATATATATATATATATATTTAAGTGCGTGTGGGTATGTATATAGATATATCCATACAATACCAGATATAGGGGATAAAACAAACACTTCCGCAATGTTTTCTAATAACCTTGCCACATAACATTTTCCCCCATCTTTTCTCACAGGCTGGTCACCATTTTGAAAAGCCAGCGGAACCTCCGAGAAACATCTGGTGCACCTTAATTAGCAGTACACTACATACAGGGCGGGGTGTTGCCTTCCCTTTATTATTCCTGGGTGTCACTAGTTACTAATGCTATTTGTAATTGGGGAATGTGTGTAAGGCATCAGACAAATAGCGCTGTGGCTCAGTACGCTAGTAGCGGGTATCTGAACAGGGGTTTGAATCCAAACAAAACTTTAAGGAGAGTTCCTATAGCCTAGGGCTAAGACTCCTGTCCCACAGCGCAGCGTTACTGGTTCAGGTCTCCGCTGCTCCAGAAAGTTTATTTGAATCGTGTCGGTCACTACACATTATAGTGCAGACCTTACATAGGGCTGTGTTTATTTAACCCACCTTTTCTCCTTTCGTTTGTCTCACCTGGGATAGTCAAAGAATTCCCTCTTAGGTGTGAAGTATGCGGCGGAGCCATCTGCTTAGCCCTCCACGCACCTGCAGGACACCCCTGTTTGAACAGCTCAGATTATGCAGGTAATGTCACTGGTAACCAGAGACCTTGTACGTCATTTCACCTTTCCAGGTTTCTAAAGGAACCTTGCTAACATTCCATACATTACTGATGATGTCTGTTTTCTATGGATCTGAACCAGTGTCTCAGAATATCCAGGTGCATTATACAGCAGTTCATCTGATACTGCAGGTAAAGGAGGTGGACACGTCAAGTCCATCAGGGTTCCACGCCAATGACGAAATGACAGCGACTGGTCCAGTTTCGGATGAGCTGGGCAGGCTCCGGTAGGCGGCCGACAGACACCCGAATACACAATATCAGGTATCAAACAATGTTTGTTTTCCTATCCTTTCCCCGCAGAAGGCAGGAGATGGTATCAGAACCTCTCTAGGGTATACACCTCAGTGTATCGCCGGTCCATCAAGCCGCCGTTTTCCTGAGGCAACCTTGCTCAGGGATCCATCGACATATACGGCAGCGCGGTTCTGCCGTGTCCGGAGCAGGTAGGTTGGGGAACAATTGTCCTCTAGGTTACAGGATGTTTCGCATCAGGATCAATTGATACTTTGGTACAGGTCAGAATCACGATTCTGCTTTATGTTCTTTGGAGGTCTCCACGTCTGCAGACTCGGACCCTGCATTTTCGCTTGGGCTGTCTTAACCCGACGACCTCTGGGGCTGCGACAGTGACAGGTGAACATGAAATCCTACGGGGCAGATGGTTCTGGGGAATGAACTTTCTGCAGGATTTCTTGAACCATTGGAGGTAAGTCCACTTTGCTTTCTCCTACTACTGCCCCAGCTCCAAGACAGACCTTTACTGGTCTTTCCTTTAGATTTTTCCGTGCCCTTTCAAGCTTTCGACTCCACACGGGCGATCTCTCCGTCGCCAGGGGTTCTCAGGGTAAAAAGCTGAAGCAGAGGTTCAACATCCTCGGTCCAGTCTGATTTTATGTCATCCTATACACCCATTACACAGACTTTCCTACCACCTGGAGGGTCCCATGGTAGGCGCAGGTCGATGGGAGAAGGCTTGGGCGGTTACAACCGTCTCAGGAGTCCCTCGGCATGGGTCGGCCGATTTACGATGACAAGAGAGTCATACTGCAGGCTGCGCTCCATAGGCTTCTAACCGCAAAGGGTGTTGATCCCTGTTTTTCACATATCATTTGAATCAGGACAGTTCTCAGGCCTTTGTTTTCTTTTCACGTTCCGAAGCCAGTTGGCTCGGACAGGCCTATTCTGGCCTTAGAATCCTTTTAGTCTGTGATTGCTAGTTTGAACAAGAAAGGAAGTTTTACGTGTCCCTTGTCTTCAGAGATGCCTGTTTACTGATTTCCGTTGGATGGGCTTTTCTCAGATTCGCATTACAGGATTCTCATTTTCACTGTCAGTCCTTTCCTCTCGGTCTCTCTTCCGCTCCCACAGAGTTTAGGAAGATCACAGAATAACTCTTTTTCAAGGGCAGTGCTTGACGTTGGTTCCCTAATGGGACAATCTACTGCTACTATCCCACTCTGTACATTAGGTGGCTTCTGAATATCCGGAGGATCCAGGAGCTTCTGATTCGACACAGATCCAATTTATGCTCCGCATAGACGTTTCTCAACACGGTCCGTCAGAGGATTTTTCCTTCCTCAGCACCAGGTACTCTATTCCTTCAGTCAAGTTGCGACGCAATGAGTGGTCGCCTCTATTCCTCTCTGAGCGGGGGACAACAATCTTCTTTCCAGGTCAAGCCACCAGGTCAGACTCCCGGGTGAGGGAACATTCCCCGGAGTTTTGTCAGCTGGTCCGCTGTGGGCGGAGATTTCGGATCGACCTCAGGGCGTTCTGACTGATTCTTTAACCCTTTATTACTCTCGGACGTGAGCTCTGGCGGCAGTAGCCGAGGAGGCCCTCAGGGCTCCGGGGAGTTTTCTGGTTATTCTATCCTGCCTCCTTTTCTATTTCTACCTCATGTTCAGTAACACAGGAGGGGATTTTGCGTGCTAGTCCTCTCGGTGGCGCTGGTTGGGCCACGCATGACTTGAAGATACAGATACGCCTGTTGTCAGTAGAGGAGCCTTGGCTCCTACCTCGACTGGACTGTCTACTTCAACAGGGTCCTTTTCTTTGTTCATCTTACACTGAGTTCGTTTAAACGTGTGACTGTTCACGAGATCTCAGAAGGGAGGAGTTCCCTAGTTCGGTTAGGCCTACTGGGCCCCGATTTCAGAAGTCTGTTACCTCTTCTCGCTTTTGCCACTTTTGGAAAACTTTATGGGACATAATAAGGATAAAAGGGGTTTTTCCCCTTCTTTCAGTTACCAATCATCTTGGGTTTCTCTGGGAGGTTTTGCTCCGCTGCGCTTCAAACCACACTGACCGGAATTTTAGGTCTCTGCCTTTTTCGGTTTTCTTCCAAATGAGATTAGCCTAGCGGCCGTAAGTTCGGCCTCTTTTTCAGGGAGTACTCTATTGGCAACTCCCCTGGCTGAGCTTCGGCCTCAGCGGTCATTTCTTCCAGAGGGGATGTCCATTTTTCATATAAATCTGACACTAGTGTTTTTCAGTCCTCTCTTAATGTTGTCAGGGCTCGCCGACTCTCTCTACAGAGGTCTCAGGCTATTCGATGAAGTGTTTTTCTTCTTTGTTCTGTACGATGCTCCCGTACTAAATAGCCGGGGTCCCAGCATACGCTGGGCCGTTGGATACATCTGACCATCAGACAGTCTTCTTGGCGGTTACTAGGGAGCCTCCGTTTTCCATTTCAGCGCACTTTACGCGCATTGTAAGACCTTCGTGGGCGGCTGCCCGTGGGGTCTCCATGAATATTTTGTCGGGCGGCTACTTGGTCGAACCGACATTCGTTTTGTCAAATTCTACAAGTTTGACACTTTTGCGGCCTCTACATCACCGTTTGGCCGAGCAGTTTTTACAGGACTCTCAGCGCTTTCCCACCCGTTTTTGGGAGCTCTGGGACGTCCCCATTGTAACTACACTCCAGTGGCCCCTAGTGGATGAAGGAGAAATCAGGATTTTGGTACTTACCGATAAATCCCTTTCTCCGATTCCACAGGGACCACTGGACGCCCGCCCAGCGCTGTTCCTCCTGGTTTTTTGCTTAACGGTTTGCAGATCACCATATGACTGCTTGTTGGGTTCAGGCTAGCCGGTTGTTTGTTAGGTTCTGTTCCAGGTTGGTTTTGTGTTATCCTGGTTTACAGGGCTTCATTAACCTCCTCTACCTTACGGTTTGTTTATTCCAGCTCTCCTCGGGCACAGTTTTACGTAGACTGGCTTGGAGGGGAGATAGTAGGGGAGGAGCTAGCCACAGTGTGAGAATTTTAAAGTGCCAGCTCCCAATTACTACCTACTATTTCCCCATTGTAACTACACTCCAGTGGCCCCTGTGGAATCGGAGAAAGGGATTTATCGGTAAGTACCAAAGTCCTGATTTTTTTTTACACATCCCTTCCCACCTTACCTAAAAGTGTGGGTCCGGGATAGTGGAAGCTGCTACAAGCAGCTGCTGGCGTGTCGGTCCTCTCTAAAAGAGCACCCTCACAGCCAAGTGCAGATCATCCTGCAGGAGAGGCTGGACGGAGCTTGCAGAAGAAGCCCCGTCATAGCCCCTCACCACAGGAGTTCAGGTATGCTGGGGGACGGGGATCACGCTGCCTCCCCGCTGTGTGGGGAACTTTGCTTGTGTGTGCGCCAGTGCTCCATTCTACTTGCCGTCCGCCGCCAGAGCCGCTCACAGCCCCACACGCCGCTCACAACGCGGCCGCTCCGGCACCCGCTCCCCGGTACCCGCTGGAAGACGCGCGTCCCGCCGCTGTACAGAGCTCTCCACGGCTCCCTGCACCAGATCTCCGGCACCCGGTACCCGGAGCACAGGGGGGGAGGGGGGGGACGAGTCTCCTCACAGCAGCGCAGCTGCAATGGGGGGAGAGTTGTATGTTTGCACAAGGCTGCGGGGTGGTGGTTTAATTACATAGGCTTTTAAGCCTATGTTAACAGGGTTGATTTTTTTTAATGCAGTTAGTGACAGGTTGTAGACTTTCAATGTGTGTTATAACCTGACCTGTGATTATTAGTGTAAGTATGGCATGGCGGCCATTTTAACCATGCTTCCTGTTCAATCCTGTTTCTCTTTCAGTTTTAGAAGATCCTGTCCTACTACACTACTCCACCGGATGGCGCATGGGTGTTAGTGGGAATTTGAGATCAGGTTTCATATAGTACTGGCCACGTGCACTGCACTTCGGCCATATATGTATAGACACACCTTAATAATTTACTGAGTCGTGCAAGTGTCTGTCTTTGTATATTGTATTGTCTGTCTGCATAATGAGTAAGGCACCAGCAAAAGCAAAAAAGCAGTTTCACTGCAATGTCTGTAAGAGTGTGTTACCGGATGGATCTACCACATGTACAGTATGTTTTGTAAATTCAGCTACAAATACAATTTCCGCTCCGGTTTCGATTCCGGTTTCCTCCCCGGACCCTCCATGGGCTATGCTAGCAGATGTAATGGCTGGGTTGCAATTAGAATTGGCCGCCGCACGACACGAGCGGGAAGCGGCAAAATCTGAGTCTCGGGTGAGACCGCCAGAACTCAAGAAGGGGTCTCAGCCTTTGCAAAGGTCCAAGTCCACTTTGGGTAGAAGGGATAATTTTCATTTGTCTTATGATTTACCTGTTTCTGCTATGTTGCATTCTGACGATTCTATGCCAGACCTCACTGCGCAAGATAAGGGTGAGGAGGGCAAATTAGACCAACAGTCAGATAGTGAAGATTTTGACAGCCCAGGCATTGATAATCTCATCAGGGCGGTGCGTCAGTCTCTGAAGTTTACAGAGACTGAGGAGCCTCTCACAAATGATGAGGTGGTCTTTACTAAACGACACAGACCTCCAATGTGTTTTCCTGTTTCGGAATCTCCTAATAAGATGTTAGTAGAAACACGGAAGAATACAGATAAACGATTTTCTATACCTCGCCGATTTAAGTCTAGTTACCAGTTTCCAGAGTCGGTAACATCTACATGGGAAAATACGCCAATTGTGGATTCGTCTGTGTCAAAACTTACAAAAAAATTAACCATACCAGTACCAACTGCTACTACGCTTAAAGACCCTTCAGACCGTAAACTAGAAGCTATGCTAAAGTCCATGTATATAGCAGCAGGAGTGTTGCTTAGACCTGGGTTGGTTGGCATTTGGGTAACTAAGGCGCTCATTGTATGGATAACAGAACTCAAGTCTGGCCTACATGACGATCACCTTATACTTCTCGCTGATCAATTCTAAAGCTGCTGAGTATCTATGTACAGCTTCTACTGACGTCTGTCAGCTCACTTCTCGCCTTTCATCGTCGCTAGTTACGGCACGACGAGCACTCTGGCTGCGGTCTTGGCAATCGGAGGCAGAGGTTAAGAGAGGTATAGAGGCGTTACCTTATGGTGGCGAGAAGTTGTTTGGTCCTGAATTGGACAAATGGATTTCTGAGGCCACAGGATGGAAGTCTGTTTTCCTACCATTGCCTCCAACGGTACCTAGACGGAAATACTCTGGCCCGGCGTTCAAATCCTTTAGACCTCAGCCCTTTCGAGGCCGTGGTAGAGGAACAGCCACACCTGGTAGACGAGGTCGAGGACGTGGTTTTCAACAAACCAACACCAGTCTTCAGGACGCTAAGGTCACCGACAAGCCAGTGGCATGACGGGCTCCCAGCCCATCTCGGATCTCCAGTTGTGGGAGCACGCCTTCAGACGTTCCATTTGGCGTGGTTCCAGACATCCACAGATGGGTGGATCCGCAATTTAGTGTTAAAAGGTTACAAGATAGCGTTCGACTGTCTTCCGCCACTGCGGTTTTTCAAGACAGGACTGCCTGTGTCGGACGACAAGAGGGTGGTTCTGCAAATTGCCATTCAGTCTCTACTGGATTCAGCAGTTTTGATTCCGGTCCCTGTACACCAACAAGGTCAGGGTTATTATTCCAGTCTGTTTGTGGTACCAAAGCCGGATGGCTCGGTCAGGCCAATATTGAACGTAAAGGGCCTCAATCAGTACGTCACTTACTACAGATTCAAGATGGAATCTCTGCGGTCAGTAATTGCAGGTTTAGAGCCACAGGAATTCATGAATGCGCTGGATCTCAAGGATGCGTACTTACACATTCCGATTTGGCCACCTCATCAGAGGTTCTTGCGTTTTGCGATACGGCAGAACCATTACCAGTATCAGGCTCTACCGTTTGGCCTCTCGTCAGCGCCTCGGGTATTCACCAAAGTAATGTCTGCGATGATAGCTCATCTCAGATCCCTGGGAGTGATAATAGTTCCGTACTTGGACGATCTACTCATCAAAGCTCCGTATTAACAGATGATCCTCCAACATGCGTTGCTAACGTACAATGTGCTACTTCAGCACGGTTGGATTGTCAACTTCAAGAAATCACATCTGATTCCGTTCCGAAAGTACTGAGTATTCGTCATCTGGTACAATTAGTGCTCAAGCCAAGCACAGTCTCAGTACATTTGTGCATTCGCCTGTTAGGCACAATGGTGGCGGCTTTCGAAGCGCTTCAGTTCGGAAGATTTCACTCATTTTCTTTTTCAACTGGATGTGCTCGCACAGTGGTCGGGCTCGCATCTGCAGATTCACCAGAGGGTGAGGTTGTCTCCACGGGCCAGTGTATCTCTACTCTGGTGGTTCAAAGTACACAATCTAACCGCAGAGAAATGGTTCGGCGCCTGGAATTGGATAATTCTAACGACGGACGCGAGTCTCAGAGGTTGGGGAGCTGTAGTTCAAAATTGTCAGCTCCAGGGTCTCTGGGCGGATCACGAAAGATTCCTGTCTATAAATGTCCTAGAACTCCGGGCAATTTACAATGCGCTACGACAAGCAGTGCACATGCTTCGGTCTCAGACTGTCCAAGTGCAGTCAGACAACGCGACGGCGGTCGCGTACATCAACAAACAAGGAGGAACGAGAAGCCGCATGGCCATGCGGGAAGTAGCTCGAATCCTCAATTGGGCTGAGCATCACCAAGTGATATTGTCGGCAGTGTTCATTCCGGGAGTGGACAACTGGGAGGCGGATTATCTAAGCCGTCGGGATTTTCATCCAGGAGAATGGGCATTAAATCCAGAAGTGTTTCACATGTTGGTCCAGAGGTGGGGTTACCCTCAAGTGGACCTGATAGCATCTCGCCACAATCACCAAACGCCCCAGTATGTGTCCAGAACGCGAGATCCAAAGGCAGTGGCGGTGGATGCTCTCACAATCGCGTGGCCGTACAGCCTCGTGTATCTGTTTCCACCGTTTCCGCTGCTCCCTCTGTTGCTAAAACGGATCAAAAGAGAGTCCGCCACAGTCATACTATTGGCGCCTCATTGGCCTCGGAGAGCTTGGTTCTCGGATCTCCGCGGACTACTCGCAGATGATCCTTGGCCGCTCCCGCTACGTCCGGACCTGTTACAACAGGGTCCGTTCCTTTACCCCGATTTAGTGCGGCTGCGTTTGACGGGGTGGCTGTTGAGACCGCCCTCTTAAGAAGAGAGGGCATTCCAGAATCGGTTATACCAATTGTTATGTGCTTGGAAGCCAGTTACGGCAGCTCATTATTACAGAATTTGGCGTGCCTATATAGGTTGGTGTGAGTCTCGAACGTTTCCGACGTCATCTTTCAAGTTATCCCGTCTTTTGTTATTTCTACAGACGGGGTTAGATGGAGGACTGCGTTTATCTACACTAAAGGTGCAGGTATCTGCTTTGTCAATTTACTTTCAAAGAAGATTGGCTCTATTGCCGTCTGTACACACCTTTCTGCAAGGTGTCCTCAGAGTACAGCCTCCATTCAATCCACCTACAGCGCCATGGGACTTGAATCTGGTTTTAGATTTTTTACAGTCTTCATATTTTGAACCCTTACAACAAGTGGATATTAAGTTTCTCACTTGGAAAACAATTTTTCTCCTAGCCTTAGCTTCGGCAAGGCGTGTTTCAGATTTGGGTGCCTTGTCATGCAAGCCACCGTATTTGGTGTTTCATGATGACCGAGCGGAGCTTCGGACGAATCCCGCTTTCTTGCCAAAGGTAGTGTCATCTTTTCACATCAATCAACCAATAGTAGTTCCTGTGTTAACAGAAGATTCTGGAACTTTGGATGTGGTACGTGCACTACGCGTTTATATATCTCGAACGTCTACAGTTCGTAAGACGGATACGTTGTTTGTTCTCTATGATGCTGCCAAGATGGTTTGGCCAGCTTCTAAGCAGACCTTATCCAGATGGATTAAACTGACCATATGTCAGGCTTACCTTCATGCTAGGTTACAGCTGCCTACATCAGTAACAGCTCATTCCACACGTTCTGTGGGAACTTCATGGGCAGCTGGTCATGGGGCTTCTACGACGCAGCTTTGCCGTGCGGCTACATGGTCATCAGTGCACACGTTTGTGCGCTTTTACAAGTTTGATACGTTTGCGGCATCAGCATCTAGCTTTGGCCGCCTAGTGTTACAGGTGCCAAACAGCTCTCCCGCCCACGGGGGAAGCTTTGGTACGTCCCAAGAGTACTCCAGTGACCCCTAGTGGATGAAAAAGAAAATAGGATTTGGTACTTACCAAGGAAAAATCCTTTTCTGGTTTGTGGTAAGTTCAGTGGATCTTATGGTAACACATTCTCACCGACTGGTTCAAATTTTCAAGTTCTATCGGTTATGGTGTCAACTGTTTAGTTGTCAGTAACGTTATGTGTCAACTTCATTGTTGTCCGTTATGTTATATGTAATTCTCCATTGTCATCCTCTCTATCGCTCCTGTTCGGCTCAGTAAAAAACACTGGTGCAGGGAGCCGGGGAGCGCTCTGTACAGCGGCGGGACGTGCGTCTTCCATCGGGGAGCGGGTACCGCAAAGCGGGTGCCGGGAGCCGAGGCGGCCGCATTGTGAGCGGCGTGTGGGGCTGTGAGCGGCTCTGGCGGCGGGCGGGAAGTAGAATGGAGCACTGGCGCGTACACAAGCAAAGTTCCCCACACAGCGGGGCGGCAGCGTGAGCTGACCGCCCCGTCCCCCAGCATACCCGAACTCCTGTGGTGAGGGGCTATGACGGGGCTTCTTCTGCAAGCTCCGTCCAGCCTCTCCTGCAGGATGATCTGCACTTGGCTGTGAGGGTGCTCTTTTAGAGAGGACCGACACGCCAGCAGCTGCTTGTAGCAGCTTCCACTATCCCGGACCCACACTTTTAGGTAAGGTGGGAAGGGATGTGTAAAAAAAAAATATTGCAAAAATAAAATCAGAATATGTGCTGCAGAGCTAGCACTCGTGCTTGTCATGCTGTGAGCACAGAAAAAACACTGAGGTACTCTGGGAATATGGAGGGGAGGAGAGTTACTAAATTTAAATATTCAGTGCCTTGTTCTGCTAAAGCCGTCCATATACCAAGAGTACTCCAGTGCCCCTTATGGATTCAAAGAAAAGGATTTACCTGGTAAGTACCAAAATCCTATTTTTTCAAACACACAGGGGCAGATGTATTAAGCCTGGGGAAGGGATAAAGAAGTGATAAAGCAGTGATAAGTGCAAGGTGATAATGCACCAGCCAGTCAGTTCCTAACTGTAATTTATCAAATCTGTAATGATTGGCTTATGCGTTATCACCTTGCGCTTATCACTGGTTTATCGCTTCTTTATTTCTTCTGCAGGATAATACATCTGCCCCACAGCAGTTAGGAAGCTGATTGGCTGCTATTTTATCACTCTTTGTCCGTCTCCACTTTATCTCTTAAGGCTTAATACATTTGGGCCTATGGGAGGTCTGTTCTGTCTGGGTGGCACATGCTGGGTGAGATATTACAATATGACTATGCCTCTGATACCTGGGTTGTGTGGTGCTGTCATTGGTGAATAAAATATAAAATTTGTTATGTTTGTGTCATGTAGGGCAACACTTGTTGCAGATCTTGTGAAAAGAGCAGAGGTCGTTCTGCAGGATAAAGTGACAGAGGACAGCGCTGGTCACAGCAAGCTTCTGGACAGTGTATGTGTCACGCTCTGTGAGGATGGACGACAGGCGCTTCAGAAAGCACAAGAGTAAGATGGGGTCATTCAAAGTGATTATTACCGTACTTACCATATTGGAATGCAGAGTGTCTTGCATTCTGCACTACTCTTAACAGGTGCTGCCCATTATCAGATTCTGGTAATAAGGGTGGTGCAGAATGTGGGTGAAGACCATTCGTAAGGGAACCCAGTTTTGAACAGGTTTTTGTTGTTGTTTTTTTCTTCTTCGTGTTCTTTTGCTTGTGAAGAAAGGGCTATGGTTCATTAAATCTACATGAATAAGGTCTACAGTTGATAGATTGATGCAAAATAGTCAAAAGATTGACATGGACATGGTCTACTTAAAAAAGGTCAACACCATTTTTTCCCTTCGTTTTTACCACCAGAATAACCCATTCTCGCGTGGCTCGCGACTATTCGCAATTGTAGTCCACAGTATGATAAAGGATAAAAAACGGTGGGGAAACACCCCTGTGTCGACTATTGTCATGTCGACCTTTATACTGTCTACCTTTTGCAAGTCAACCTTTTGTACCTGTCGATCTAATGTATGTCAATCATTTGGGGTTGACCTATTGACTGTAGACCTTTTTATTGTTGATCTATTAGCTGGATACTAGAGGAAGCATGGTAGAACTGCATTTTTTTTCTCTGTTTAAATATACACATTCCATTCTAATCAATATTCATTTCTACCTTCTGCCAACAGATGGTTATTAGTATTGACCTTGCCTTCTACACACACATGGTTATTAGCATGGGACTCCGCTTCTACCAACACATGGTTATTAGCATGGCCTCCACTTCTGCCTCATCTTCTACCAAAACATGGTTATTAGCATGGACCTCATATTCTACCAAAACATGGTTATTAGCATGGCCCTCACATTCTACCAAAACATGGTTATTAGCATGGACCTCACATTCTACCAAAACATGGTTATTAGCATGGACCTCACATTCTACCAAAACATGGTTATCAGCATTGCCCTCACCTTCTACCAACACATAGTTATCAGCATGGGACTCTGCTTCTACGAACACATGGTTATTAGCGTGGGCCTCCGCTTCTGCTTCGACTTCTACCAAAACATGGTTATTAGCATGGACCTCATCTTCTACCAACACATGGCTATCAGCATTGCCCTCTCCTTCTACCAACACATAGCTATCAGCATGGGACTCGGCTTCTACCAACACATTGTTATCAGCATGGGACCCGGCTTCTACCAACACATAGTTTTCAGCATGGGACTCACCTACTACTAACACATGGTTATAAGCAAGGGCCTCCGCTTCTGCCTCCTCTTCTACCAAAACATGGTTCTTAGCATGGACTTCACATTCTCTCAACACATGGTAATCCGCATTGCCCTCACCTCCTATCAACACGTGGTTATCAGCATTGCCCTCACCTTCTACCAACACATACAGTAGTTATCAGCATGGGACTCACATTCTACCAACACATGGTTATTAGCATGGAGCTCACCTTCTACCCACACATGGTTATTAGCATGGACCTCACCTTCTACCAACACATGGTTATTAGCATGGACCTCACATTCTACCAACACATGGTTATCAGCATGGAGCTCACCTTCTACCAACACATGGTTATCAGCATGGAGCTCACCTTCTACCCACACATGGTTATCAGCATGGGACTCTGCTTCTACCAACACATGGTTATTAGCATTTTGTTTCCCACTGTGTAACTTCAGTTCCTGGGATTGTGCTACATCAGTTGGCGCATGTGATGAATGAACGTACACAAAAGACAACTTGCACATAGTAGGTTATGCAGTTTCACATTGCTGCCAATATAATGCACAAAACAATATAATTCCGTGTAATAACATTGTCAGAGAAACAAGCCTGGCAGTGTGCTAAATTCTGACTAATGTGCAATTTGGGAGAATTCAGAGTTGTGGTATTAAGTGAGCCAATTTATAGCCGTAGTCCATCAAGTGATCAAAGTACAAATGTTGTAGAAAGTTATCATGGGTAATGCAAATGAAATGTAAACCTTCCTAGATACTGCAAGAAGAAGGCGCCGGAGGCTGTGAGAGTACTGTTACCCGAGGAGATATCTGCATGTGTGAGTAGATTTGTTACATTTATCAACATTCATTACAGTTATGGGTCCCTGTTTTCATGCTATATACAGTATGTTGGAGATGTTTGAGATATTCTAGGAATAATTTGCTTTACATAATAATAAAAAAAATGATTTTTTTTTTTTTTTAATTGTTGGCTGAATACTGTATTTTGAGATTGTGTGTCCCTGAAGAGAGGGGATAGGGTAGCTCTGGTAGATGGTAGGATCCCGGGAATATGGGGAAGGAAACTTGGTAAAGTGGAGAGCCCTTCTTGGTGATACATTTTTAGGCATTTTCTAAAAATACCTGGAAAGGCCACCGTTGTTTTGCTGTCTTTTTAGGTTACAACCAGAATCCTTTATTTATAATGTAGGCAGTTAATCTTTTTGTTGCTTTTTCTCCCCCCCCCCACATTTATACGTTTTCTATTATGCTGCGAGCAACTCAGTCTTTGCTTGTTTATCTAGATCCAATACAATATGGACAGTGTACTAAAGCTGCTGGGGGAATACCCGCTGACTGGATTACCCTTGGGCAGGTTTAACGGCTGCCTGTTACACAGTTGGGGAGGATTTGCGGCTGCCGGTAATACAGTTGGGCAGGTGGGGAGGTTTAGCGGTTGCCTGTTACACAATTGGGGAGTTTTAGCAGCTACCTGCAGTACACTTGGGGAGGTTTAGCGGCTGCCTGTAACACAGTTTGGAAGGTTTTGCGGCTGTCTGCTGTAAACTTGGGGAGGTTTAGCGGCTCCCTGTTACACAGTTTGGGAGGTTTAGCGGCTGCCTGCCGTACACTTGGGAAGGTTTAGCGGCTGCCTGCAGAACACTAAGGGGAACATTTACTAAGGAGTGATAAGAGCGGAGAAGCGAGCCAGTGAAGAAGCTGCCCATGGCAACCAATCGGCACTTTAGTAACATCTATAATTTGCATACTATTAAATTATACAGAGCTGCTGATTGGTTGATGGGGCAACTTCTCCACTGGCTCACTTCTCAGCTCTTATCACTGCTTAGTAAATGCCTCCCTTAGGGAGGTTTAGCCGCTGCTTGTTACACAGTTAGGGAGGTTTAGCGGCTGACTGTAATACAGTTGGGTAAGTTTTGCTTGGGTATGGCTATCTAAATCAACCTGGAAAAGGTTGACAGTGTCTAGGTTGACAGGCACACGATCGACACACGAAAAAAGTCGAAATTACAAAAAGGACAACACAAGGTCAACACAGGAACAGGTCGATATTTGATAAGTATTTATTTTTTTGTGTCCTTTACTACGTAAAGTGACTGGGAACCATAATCAGTGCTCCGCTTTCCCTCGCATGGCTTGCTCTGCATGCTTCGGGCAAGGTTACTATTCCCAATCGTAGTCAACGTAGATCGTAAAGTATGAAAAAGTAAAAAAAATATGAAGGTTTTTTTCGTTCAATAAAAGTCATGTCGACCTGTTCCTGTGTCGATAATTCACATGTCGACATAATGCCTGTCGACCATTAGTGGTCGACCTATTGACTGCCGACCATCGCCATGACGACCTAGCATCCAGATACTGTTTTGTTTTAGGGTAACGCTGAACAGCATACTCTGCGGTAGCTATTGGTAAATTTTAATTGTGAGATTTGCTGGTGCTTTAGCCTAAAGCAGGGTGCTGGAGTCACTGGAGCTTACTTCTCTTCTGCCACGAGTGTCATGGCAAGGCAAAGAAACTATTTTGACCAGGGAGAGTTGTGACTAGAGGGGAGAAAACATCTGGCTCTGACCATAGAACTACTTCCCCTATCATGTTGGGCCATGGTGCAGGCCTCCACTCTTGGATCCTGCACTGTCGCACATGCCGGACTGACTGCTGCAATCCCTGTCTGCACCTGTTAGACGGAGAGACCGGAATTGCTATTTGCAAATCTATTTATCAGTTGTGGGATATGAATTGAATATACAGATGTGAGTGAGCATTTACAAGAAGAAATGCATTTTTCATTTTTTTACTTAACACCAGGTCCTGAGTAGCGCTGAAGATATTGCAGTGTCCCTGGCAACAGAGAAGGCCAGCACGTGGTTAAACACCAACATTTCAGGTAGCTTGGTGACTCTATAGAAGCATCAGAAATGCAGTATAAACAGAACTCTAATATTATTCCATCTATCGCAGCATTAATCAGGAGAGAAGTGACGTCGACTTTCACTCGTATGGTGAAGTCACAGGCCGTCATGTCATCGGTGAACTGCGAGGAGGTGAAGAAAGGGTGTAGGGACGGTTGTGAGCACAAAGTGACGCTCCCCTCCAGGCTTATTACAGAAATAAAGGTAGGTGTGTGTGGTGAGTAGCCACGTAAAGGCGTCACTAAGTGACATTCCACCAAAGGCTTGAAGTAGCACCAGTGATCTTATGTATCTCTGAGTTATGTGAGGAGGTGAGGAATGAAGGTTCAGGTACTATAACCTCTATGCTATTACTATGGGCAAAATACCCCAAACACCAGTAAATTATACATTTATTGTACAGCATTTCAGACCTGCAGTGGAGGCTTGGCTGATTTCATTCCTCCTAGGCAGAGCAAACCTGTACCATAATGCAGTATAAGAATGACTAGCGTTACATGCTATAATTGCCTTACTTCCTAAACATAGAAACTTAGCTTTTTGATATTCCCATAAATGGTAAGAGGCAGTGCATGGATTTATTAACTGTCCTCCCTCTCTCCTTAATGGGGCTGAGGGACTATTCATGTAGCCTCATTTCTGTATACCCATGGTGTGTATCAGCCTGGTGCTGTTATGTGTAAATGTTTTCAGATGTTTGACACATACTGTATGCCCTCACGAGCAGGGCCCTCAACCCTCATGGGCTTATCCTTCTCTTACTTAAACCATCCTCAACGGCACCTAATCCCACAGTTTTCTGCCACTCTGATACTTATGTTAGTGTTATTTACCCTGTGCTTGTCCTATATTGTCTTCAGCTGTAAGTCACTATTGTCCTGTTTTGATTTTTCATTTATGTACTCTGTAATTGGGCGCTGCAGATCCCTTGTGGCGCGACACAAATAAAGGATAATAATACACAAAAGGCCACTCATCAAAGTGGAGTTTCCAGCCCTGCTTTTTACTATCAGAGTTTCTCCTATTGAGGTGAGAGCAGGAGTGTAAATAAATAAATTAAATACATGGTGCCCCATTCCTGAAATACATTACCAGCATGTTACGCCTGGCCTGGTTCCACCTAAGATAAGTGGGCAGCTATTGTAGGTTCCCCATTGGTAGACTGGGTAACTGCAGTGTGGACTTAGTGATGACCCAGTGCATACGCTGGAGCCGACTAGTAGCCCTGCATATAAAAGTGCTGGGGTGCCCTTGAGATGTTTGTACCTAGGTAAATGGGATTAAAAAAAAGGTGTGGCAACATTAAAATTTATGGCGATGTTGGCTTATTCTCACCTTAAGGCCTATCGTGACTGGACCTGATGAAAGTGATAAAGGTGGCCTTGAAAACGTATATTTCATTACATCAGAAATTGTACATGTGATTTTCTGGAGATCCTAAGTGTAAAGTCTACACCCTGATCTATTCCAGTGGCCTCTCCTGGCTTGTTACAGGAAGTTGGTAGGACTTTACACTTAGGACTGCGCCTTGGCTGTCACAACCGCAGCACGCCGCACACCCCTAACGCTGCCTGAAGGTCACATTGGTGGTGAGTAAAAACCGGGGGCCCTGCTAGGGGGGTCCCCCGGTTCAAAGTGCAGCTGACCACAGCGTGGCGTACGGCACCCTCCCTGGGTAGTCCCGCTAGGATCCCCCGTGTGTAAACTGGCACAAAACTGCTTGACTAGCACTTGTGTGATGTTTTAAGATGTTTGAAGACTTTGCCAGTATGAATAATATGTACAGCTCCGGCGCCATTGGAGGGGGCGGAGCTTTCTCAGAGCGGAACTTGGGGAGTTTTGGCACCTTCCTCTGCTTACAGCAGCCATCTACAGCACACACACACAGCGCTTCCTGCCTCACAGACACGCTGTAAAACTGGTACAGAGTGTAGCAAAGGGTGAGAGCCGCTTGTGTACACTATCCTGAGCCTATTTAGAACGCCATTTGTTAGTGTTTACTGTGTTTTACAGAGATGACAGTCTCACTTGGGCTGTGCAGCTCAGGGTGTGCTGGTATTATCCCTCTCTCTGTGTCTCCTCTCACATACAGTAGGGCAGGCTTGCATTATTACTGTCTGTGTGTATGTTTTTGTACTTACTGTGAAATATGGGTAAGCACAAGCTGTGCAGTGTTTGTACCACCAGATTCTCTCCATTATCTAATGACTCTGTTTCCTGTGAGCAATGCAGTCAATCTTCCCAAATTAGTGAAGAGGCTGGGGGAGAGGGTCCAGAGCCCCACTGGTTACGGTCTCTTCAGACTATGATGTCAGATATGTCATCCCAGCCCACTGCTAATGTGCAGAAAACTCAGCTACTGCAACAAGCTGTTGAAGATTTAGCTGCTAGTGCTGATGCACAGTCCTCCCTCTCTCATGCAGGTCCCCAGAAGCGTAGTTTACCTGCGCTGCTATCTGATACAGATGATGATATACAAGATGATGGGGAAGACCTGGATCCCGTTAGTGGGGATTCCGATTCTACTCATGGTATTGAACCCCTAATTTTGGCTATAAGGGATGTTTTAAAGCTCCCTCTAGAGGACACTGCGTCACAGCTGTCGTTTTCTTTGTACAAAACAAGTCCAATGTCACTTTCCCTGATTCTCCAGAGTTAGATGACTTATTCAAACAGGCCTGGAAAAATCCAGAAAAAAATTCCAAGTGTCCAAAAAAAATTTGCGCACTTTCCCATTTGCTCCTGTAAGCAGAAAATTTTGGGAGGAACCCCCTGGGGTGGATGTCTCAGTCTCTCGCCTGTCTAAGAAAGCGGTGCTGCCTGCCCCGTGCTCCTTTACCATGAAGGATCCTGGGGATCGGAAAATAGACTACCCTAAAGTCTACTCTGCAGCCGGCCTCTCACAAAGACCGGTCATTGCGGGTTGCTGGATGACCCATGCTATTCATTCTTGGGCCATTCAAATTCAGGGGGATCTCTCGGGGGTTATGCCCTTAGTTACTATGGTAACCGTACTGAAGCACATTCGGGATACTATGCGTGTCCTCTGTGATTACCTCAAGGAGATGGGAACATTAATGCTCGGACGTCTGCCATGGCAGTGTCCGCACGCAGGGCCTTGTGGTTGCGTCAGTGGATTGTGGACGCAGAATCCAAACATATTGTGGAATTTCTCCCCTTTTCTGGGGAATGGCATTGTGGTGTTGAATTGGATACCTGGATTTCCAAAGTTACACCTGGGAAATCCACGTTTCTCCCCTCTGGGGCCCCGCCAGTGAGACGCTCCTATCCGGGGCAGTCTGTCCAGTCCTTTCGGTCTCACAGATTTCGATCGAAGGCCAGAGGTGCCTCCAATGCGACTAGAGGCACCAAAGGTAAGTCCAGAAAACCTGCAAGCACCAGTTCTCAGGAACAGTCCACAGATTCTACTTCCACGAAGGCCTCAGCACGACGGTGGGAGCTCGAATGCGTCACTTCAGCAGCGTCTGGGAGACTTCCTGCTGGGATGCAAGGGTCAGAGAGCTTGTTTCTCAGGGCTACAAGCTGGAGTTCGACAGTACTACACCCACATCCCCCCCCCCCCCAACAATTTTTCAAATCAAGCTTACCATCTTTGGAGGATATGCAAGTTACGTTACAACAGGCTATCTGGAAGTTGGTCCAGTCCCACGTCATTGTTCCAGTACCACTACCGCAATGCGACAAGGAGTTTTACTCAAACCTGTTTGTGGTGCCGTAACTGGACGGTTCGGTCAGACCCATTCTGAATCTGAAATCCTTGAATCCTTATTTGAGGGTGTTCAAGTTCAAAATGGAATCCCTGCGAGCAGTGATTGCTGGCCTGGAAGAACAGGAATTTCTGGTCTTCTTGGATATCAAGGACGCCTATCTCCATATTCCGATTTGGCCCCCTCATCAGACGTACCTGCGGTTTGCTCTGCTGGAGATCACTTCCAAGGCACTGACCTTCGGCCTGTCAACAGCCCCGAGGGTATTCACGAAGGTGATGGCAGAGATGATGCTTCAACTCCAGGTCCAGGGGATCAATGTGGTCCCTTATCTGGACGATCTTTTGTTGCTCCATATTGACCGCACCATCTGTCTTCCGTCCGACCATGGGTGGTTCCTCAACTTACAGAAGTCCCACCTGGAGCCAACTCAGAGGCTCCTGTTCCTGGGGATGTTGCTGGATACTGTGGCCCAGAAGGTATTTCTACCGGAGGACAAGGCGAAAACACTTAAGGAGATGGTCTGCATGGTGCTCCGACCTACTCGAGTGTCTGTACATCTCTGCATAAGATTGTTGAGAAAGATGGTTGCCTCATACGAGACAATCCAGTATGGGAAGTTCCATGCCAGAATGTGTCACTTGGATCTCCTGAGCAAGTGGTCCGGATCGCATCTCCAAATGCACCGGATGATTCAGTTGTCGCCTCAGGCCAGGATTTCCCTCCTGTGGTGGCTACAGTCCTCCCATCTCCTGAAGGGCAGGAGTTTCAGCATTCAGGATTGAACCCTCCTCACGACGGATGCGAGTCTGAGAGTATGGCGAGCTGTCACCCAAGGGGAGCAGTTTCAGGGCAGGTGGACAGGCCACGAAAGCCTCCTTCCAATCAACTTTCTGGAACTTCGGGCGATCTACAATGCTCTAATTCAAGCCTCTACTCAGGGATCACATGACCCAGGTACAGTCGGACAACGCCACGGTGGTGGCATGTATCAATCGACAAGGAGGGACAAAAAGCAGAGCCTGCATGTGAGAGGTGTCAAAGATACTCCTCTGGGCGGAAAGAAATTCGAGAGCCATGTCAGCAATCTTCATTCTGGTTTCATACCTGTTTCTGATGATTCCAAGGATGCTAAAGCGAATCAGGAATCAAAGAGTCCAGGCAATTCTTATTGCCCCGGATTGGCCTTGGAGGGCGTGTTACGCAGATCTTCTGGACATGTCCGTCGAAGACCCTTGACCTCTGCCAATGAGAAAAGATCTTCTTCAACAAGGATCGTTTGTCTACCCGGACTTACGGCAACTTCGTTTGATGGCATGGAGGTTGAGCGGAACATCCTAGCTCACAAGGGCCTTTCCAAGATGGTTATTGCAACCATGGTTCAGGCCAGGAAACCTGTGATGTCAAAACACTATCATCATATCTGGAGGAGATATGTCTCTTGGTGTGAGGAATGCACGTATCAGCCTGCAGAGTTTAACTTGGGACTTTTCCTACGTTTCCTGCAGGCTGTGTGGGTAAGGGCTTACGTCTGGGTTCCATTTAGGTCCAGAATTCAGCTCTCTCCATCTTCTTTTAGAAGAAATTGGCACTGTTGCTAGAAGTTCAGACCTTCTTGCAAGGGGTACTCCACATACAGCCTCCCTTTGTGCCTCCTACGGTACCCTGGGATTTGGATGTTGTGTTGAAACTTTTGCAGTCCTCCTGGTTTGAACCTCTGATGATGGTAGAAGATAAGTACTTCACAAGGAAGACGGTGATGTTGTTGGCCCTGGCTTCTGCTTGACGTGTTTCAGAATTGGGGGCCTTATCGTGTAAAAGTCCCTCCTTGGTCTTTTATGAGGACAGAGCAGAGCTCCGGACTAGACATCAGTTCCTGCTGAAGGTTGTCTCCGCGTTTCACCTGAATCAACCTATTGTAATTCCGTCCAGTTCTGACGCTTCTGCTCTTCTGGAGGCATTGGATGCTGTGCGTGCCTTGAAGATCTATGTCAAGTGCACAGCTCGGGTTAGAAAAACGGATTCCTTGTTCGTGCTTTATGATGCGCAGAAAAAGGGTTGCTCTGCTTCAAAGGCTTACTATCCAACAGGCCTATGTGTCTGCAGCCTTACCTGTTCCTAAGTCTCTGAAAGCCCACTCTACTAGATCAGTGGGCTCTTCCTGGGCGGCTGCCCGTGGTGTCTCGGCCTTGTAACTATGCCGAGCTGCTACCTGGTCGGGGAAGAACACCTTTGTGTAGTTCTACAAGTTTGATACCCTGGCCAAAGAGGATACCCAGTTTGGGCAGGCGGTGCTGCAGCAGCCTCCGTGCGTTCTCGCCCGTTCTGGAAGCTTTTGGACGTCCCCATCGTACTAGTTTCCGCCAATATCCCTTATGGGTGCGAGAGAAAAATAAGAATTTACTTACCGATAATTCTATTTCTCATAGTCCGTAGTGGATGCTGGGGACTCCGTCAGGACCATGGGGAATAGCGGCTCTGCAGGAGACAGGGCACAAAAAGTAAGCTTTTAGGATCACATGGTGTGTACTGGCTCCTCCCCCCATGACCCTCCTCCAAGCCTCAGTTAGGTACTGTGCCCGGACGAGCGTACACAATAAGGAAGGATCTTGAATCCCGGGTAAGACTCATACCAGCCACACCAATCACACCGTACAACTTGTGATTTGAACCCAGTTAACAGTATGATAACAACGAAGAAGCCTCTGAAAAGATGGCTCACAACAATAATAACCCGATTTTTGTAACAATAACTATGTACAAGTATTGCAGACAATCCGCACTTGGGATGGGCGCCCAGCATCCACTACGGACTATGAGAAATAGAATTATCGGTAAGTAAATTCTTATTTTCTCTAACGTCCTAGTGGATGCTGGGGACTCCGTCAGGACCATGGGGATTATACCAAAGCTCCCAAACGGGCTGGAGAGTGCGGCTGACTCTGCAGCACCGAATGAGAGAACTCCAGGTCCTCCTTAGCCAGAGTATCAAATTTGTAAAATTTTACAAACGTGTTCTCCCCTGACCACGTAGCTGCTCGGCAAAGTTGTAATGCCGAGACCCCTCGGGCAGCCGCCCAAGATGAGCCCACCTTCCTTGTGGAGTGGGCATTTACAGATTTAGGCTGTGGCAGGCCTGCCACAGAATGTGCAAGTTGGATTGTGCTACAGATCCAACGAGCAATCGTCTGCTTAGACGCAGGAGCACCCATCTTGTTGGGTGCATACAGGATAAACAGCGAGTCAGATTTTCTGACTCCAGCCGTCCTTGAAATATATATTTTCAATGCTCTGACAACGTCCAGCAACTTGGAGTCCTCCAAGTCGCTAGTAGCCGCAGGCACCACAATAGGCTGGTTCAAGTGAAAAGCCGAAACCACCTTAGGCAGAAACTGAGGACGCGTCCGCAGTTCTGCCCTGTCCGAATGGAAAATCAGATATGGGCTTTTGTACGATAAAGCCGCCAACTCTGATACTCTCCTGGCTGAAGCCAGGGCCAGTAGCATGGTTACTTTCCATGTAAGATACTTCAAATCTACCGATTTGAGCGGCTCAAACCAATGGGATTTGAGAAAATACAAAACTACGTTGAGATCCCACGGTGCCACTGGAGGCACAATCGGGGGCTGTATATGTAGTACACCTTTGACAAAGGTTTGTACTTCAGGCACTGAAGCCAATTCTTTCTGGAAGAAAATCGATAAGGCCGAAATTTGAACCTTAATAGACCCCAATTTGAGGCCCATAGACAATCCTGCCTGCAGGAAATGTAGGAATCGACCCAATTGAAATTCCTCCGTTGGGGCCTTCTTGGCCTCACACCACGCAACATATTTTCTCCAAATGCGGTGATAATGTTGTGCGGTCACTTCCTTCCTGGCTTTAATCAAGGTAGGAATAACTTCCTCTGGAATGCCCTTTTCTTTTAGAATCCGGCGTTCAACCGCCATGCCGTCAAACGCAGTCGCGGTAAGTCTTGGAACATACAAGGTCCCTGCTGAAGCAGATCCCTTCTTAACGGTAGAGGCCACGGCTCTTCCGTGAGCATCTCTTGAAGTTCCGGGTACCAAGTTCTTCTCGGCCAATCCGGAGCCACGAGTATTGTTCTTACTCCCCGTAGCCGTATAATTCTCAGTACCTTTGGTATGAGAGGCAGAGGAGGAAACACATACACGGACTGGTACACCCACGGTGTTACCAGAGCGTCCACAGCTATTGCCTGAGGGTCTCTTGACCTGGCGCAATATCTGTCCAGTTTCTTGTTGAGGCGGGACGCCATCATGTCCACCTTTGGTTTTTCCCAACGGTTCACAATCATGTGGAAGACTTCTGGATGAAGTCCCCACTCTCCCGGGTGGAGGTCGTGTCTGCTGAGGAAGTCTGCTTCCCAGTTGTCCACTCCCGGAATGAACACTGCTGACAGTGCTATGACATGATTTTCCGCCCAGCGAAGAATCCTTGCAGCTTCTGTCATTGCTCTTCTGCTTCTCGTGCCGCCCTGTCTGTTTACGTGGGCGACTGCCGTGATGTTGTCCGACTGGATCAACACCGGCTGACCCTGAAGCAGCGGTTTTGCCAGGCTTAGAGCATTGTAAATCGCTCTTAGCTCCAGTATATTTATGTGAAGAGACGTCTCCAGGTTCGACCACACGCCCTGGAAGTTTCTTCCCTGTGTGACTGCTCCCCAGCCTCGTAGGCTGGCATCCGTAGTCACCAGGACCCAGTCCTGTATGCCGAATCTGCGGCCCTCTAACAGATGGGCACTCTGCAACCACCACAGAAGAGACACCCTTGTTCTTGGTGACAGTGTTATCCGCTGATGCATGTGCAGATGCGATCCGGACCATTTGTCCAGCAGATCCCACTGAAATATTCGTGCGTGGAATCTGCCGAATGGAATTGCTTCGTAAGAAGCCACCATCTTTCCCAGGACTCTTGTGCATTGATGTACTGACACATTTCCTGGTTTTAGGAGGTTCCTGACAAGTTCGGATAACTCCCTTGCTTTCTCCTCCGGGAGAAACACCTTTTTCTGAACAGTGTCCAGAATCATTCCCAGGAACAGCAGACGTGTCGTCGGGGTCAATTGAGATTTTGGAAGATTCAGAATCCACCCGTGTTGTTGAAGCACTACTTGGGTTAGTGCTACTCCGACTTCCAGCTGTTCTCTGGACCTTGCCCTTATCAGGAGATCGTCCAAGTAAGGGATAATTAATACGCCTTTTCTTCGTAGAAGAACCATCATTTCGGCCATTACCTTGGTAAAGACCCGAGGTGCCGTGGACAAACCAAACGGCAGCGTTTGAAACTGATAATGACAGTTTTGTATCACGAACCTGAGATACCCTTGGTGTGAAGGGTAAATTGGGACATGCAGATAAGCATCTTTTATGTCCAGGGACACCATGAAGTCCCCTTCTTCCAGATTCGCTATCACTGCTCTGAGTGACTCCATCTTGAACTTGAATTTCTGTATGTACAGGTTCAAGGATTTCAGATTTAGAATAGGTCTTACCGAACCGTCCGGCTTCGGTACCACAAATAGTGTGGAATAATACCCCTTTCCCTGTTGTAGGAGGGGGTACCTTGACTATCACCTGCTGAGAATACAGCTTGTGAATGGCTTCCAATACCGTCGCACTTTCTGAGGGAGACGTTGGTAAAGCAGACTTTAGGAACCGGCGAGGGGGAGACTTTTCGAATTCCAACTTGTAACCCTGAGATACTACCTGCAGGATCCAAGGGTCCACCTGTGAGCGCGCCCACTGTGTGCTGAAAATCTTTAGTCGACCCCCCACCGCCCCTGAGTCCGCTTGCACAGCCCCAGCGTCATGCTGAGGGCTTTGTAGAAGCCGGGGAGGGCTTCTGTTCGTGGGAAGTAGTTGCTTGCTGCACCCTCTTACCCCTTCCTTTGCCTCTGGGCAAATATGACTGTCCTTTTGCCCGCTTGTTCTTATAGGAACGAAAGGACTGCGGCTGAAAAGACGGTGTCTTTTTCTGTTGGGAGGTGACCTGAGGTAAAAAAGTGGATTTTCCGGCTGTTGCCGTGGCCACCAGATCCGATAGACCGACCCCAAATAATTCCTCTCCTTTATACGGCAATACTTCCATATGCCACTGACCACTGTCGCGTCCATAAACTTCTTCTGGCAGATATGGACATCGCACTTACTCTCGATGCCAGAGTGCAAATATCCCTCTGAGCATCTCGCATATAAAGAAAAGCATCCTTTAATTGCTCTATAGTCAAAATACTGTCCCTATCCAGGGTATCAATATTTTCAGTCAGGGAATCCGACCACACCACCCCAGCACTGCACATCCAGGCTGAGGCTATTGCTGGTCGCAGTATAACACCAGTATGTGTGTATATACTCTTCAGGGTAGTTTCCAGCCTCCTATCAGCTGGATCCTTGAGGGCGGCCGTATCAGGAGACGGTAACGCCACTTGTTTTGATAAGCGTGTGAGCGCCTTATCCACCCTAGGGGGTGTTTCCCAGCGCGCCCTAACCTCTGGTGGGAAAGGGTATAATGCCAATAACTTCTTTGAAATTAGCAGTTTTCTATCGGGGTTAACCCACGCTTCATCACACACGTCATTCAATTCCTCTGATTCTGGAAAAGCTACAGGTAGTTTTTTCACACCCCACATAATACCCCCCTTTGAGGTACCTGCAGTATCAGAGATATGCAAAGCCTCCTTCATTGCCGTGATCATATAACGTGTGGCCCTATTGGAAAATACATTTCTTTCTTCACCGTCGACACTAGATTCATCTGTGTCGGTACCTGTGTCGACTGACTGAGGTAAGGGACGTTTTACAGCCCCTGACGGTGCCTGAGACGCCTGGACAGGTACTAACTGGTTTTCCGGCCGTCTCATGTCGTCAACTGACTTTTGCAGCGTGCTAACATTATCACGTAATTCCATAATTAAAGCCATCCATTCCGGTGTCGACTCCCTAGGGGGTGACATCACCATTACCGGCAATTGCTCCGCCTCCACACCAACATCGTCCTCATACATGTCGACTTACACGTACCGACACACAGCAGACACACAGGGAATGCTCTTATCGAAGACAGGACCCCACTAGCCCTTTGGGGAGACAGAGGGAGAGTTTGCCAGCACACACCAAAGCGCTATAAAAATGTATATAAACAACCCTAAAAGGTGTTGTTTCTGTTATATGCGCTTAATATATAAAAATATCGCCAAAATATGCCCCCCTTCTCTGTTTTACCCTGTTTCTGTAGTGCAGTGCAGGGGAGAGTCCTGGGAGCCTTCCTCACAGCGGAGCTGAGCAGGAAAATGGCGCTGTGTGCTGAGGAGAATAGGCCCCGCCCCCTAAAACGGCGGGCTCTTCTCCCGGAGTTTGCGATATATGGCAGGGGTTAAATACATCCATATAGCCTCAAGGGCTATATGTGATGTATTTTAGCCATAGAAAAAGGTATTATACATTGCTGCCCAGGGCGCCCCCCCCAGCGCCCTGCACCCTCAGTGACCGCTGGTGTGAAGTGTGCCGACAACAATGGCGCACAGCTGCAGTGCTGTGCGCTACCTTATGAAGACTGAAAGTCTTCTGCCGCCTGTTTCCGGACCTCTGGACCTCTTCAACTTCGGCATCTGCAAGGGGGGTCGGCGGCACGGCTCCGGGACCGGACTCCATGGCTGGGCCTGTGTTCGATCCCTCTGGAGCTAATGGTGTCCAGTAGCCTAAGAAGCAAATCCATCCTGCACGCAGGTGAGTTCACTTCTCTCCCCTAAGTCCCTCGTAGCAGTGAGCCTGTTGCCAGCAGGACTCACTGAAAATAAGAAACCTAAAAAACTTTTTCTAAGCAGCTCTTTATGAGAGCCACCTAGATTGCACCCTGCTCGGACGGGCACAAAAACCTAACTGAGGCTTGGAGGAGGGTCATGGGGGGAGGAGCCAGTACACACCATGTGATCCTAAAAGCTTACTTTTTGTGCCCTGTCTCCTGCGGAGCCGCTATTCCCCATGGTCCTGACGGAGTCCCCAGCATCCACTAGGACGTTAGAGAAATAGGGTTTTAATACCTACCGGTAAATCCTTCTCTCGTGGTCCATAAGGGATATTGGGCGCCCGCCTCAGTGTGTGGAATTTTCTGTAGGTTCATGTTCTATAGTTACCTGTTCAGCTGTTGTTGTGTGTTAGCGGTGTGCTGGTGTGTAAATCTCACCACCCTTTCTGTTATCATGTTCCTTCTCTCATATATGTCTTTTCTCATTTGGGCACATTTTTACCTATAAATGCCTGTAGGAGGGGAGGAGCCAGCACACCCAGTTGAAGAAATGTAAAGTGCACTAGTTCCTTTGGACCCTGTCTATACCCCATCGTACTAGTTTCACCCAACATCCCTTATAGACTACGAGAAAAGGATTTACCAATAGGTATTAAAATCCTGTTTTTGTTCCTAGAGCCCCAAACTCTTTCACTGTTTGGTCATTTTGAGCTAAAAATCTATAGGAGTGATGGGAAGCAGCTGTGCATTGGTTTCATTAATCAGGGGCGAATGAGGGCCTCCCCAACCAATGTGGCTTTTTAAAGAGAATTAAACCTCTTTTACCCCTGGTTTGCTGTTTATGCTGTGTAGGAAAGCTCTGTTGGAGTTCTACCAAGGTCCATCAGACACAGAGCTCATCATGGCTACTTCCAATGTACTATCTGGTATCTAGAGCAGTGATTTTCAACCTTTTTTTATTCACGGCACACCAAACAATATTTTAAAATTCCCAAGGCACACCATCAGTTCCCCACAGAAAAAAACAAAAACACATTGGCCCTCACAGTAAAAAAAAAATCCACACATACATTGGCCTACACAGTTGCTCCCCACATAAATCATGTTGCTCCCTACATAAATCCTATTGCTTCTCACATAAATCAATCACATTGCTCACCACATAAATCATGTTGCTCACACAAATCAATCACATTTCTCCCCACATAAATCCTATTGCTCCCCACATTAATTATTCACATTGTTCCCACCATAAAATCATATAAATCCTTATAATCCCCACATAAATCCTATTAAAATCCTATTGTTCCCCACAGGAGAAATAAAATAACAAATATTAGCCCCTACTGGTCAGCTGTCCTCCTCCCTGTCCCTCAGTGGCAGGGGTTGTTCATAGTGGAGTCCTGCGAATACTGAGCAGCAGGCGGGCATGCAGGTGTGGATGTGGGTGGGCAAGGAAAGCTGTGTATGCAGGTGTGAACTGGAAGATGTGTATGCAGGCAAGTGGGCTGGCTGGGTGGGAGATGTGGTGGCCAGGACCTATGATATCACACCACCGCGTCTTCAAGGCATAGGTCATGGCCGGAGCATGACTGATCCTCTAAGAAGAGCCCGGGCCAACAGTTCACTCTGAAGGTGCAGGAAGCTACTCTGGCTCCGCGGCACACCTTGCAACTGGTCGCGGCACACTAGTGTGCCATGGCACACTGGTTGAAAAAGCCTGATCTAGAGTGACAAATGAGATCACCATAACTCATGACCGTCTTCATCGGAAGTATGATATAAAATCTAACAGATAAGGACTTACATGCCTTCCCTCAATTATTAAGTATTTACAAATTCTAACTTTAAGCTTTGTCCTTTATGTATAGCATATTGACGTTTTCTGTTATTTACTCATCCTGTTCTATGTCTGTAATCACATGAAGATACAGTACTCTGAAGGTTGCAATGTAATGTAGGATAGAGATGGGACTCATTTGTGGTTATGTGCTGTTGTCCATATCATAGTGTTGTGTTTTATATGTCTTCTCTCTTGTAGGACATCCTGTCTATTGCAGTAGGGCCACGTGAGGAAGAGGAGGGAGTGGGGATTATGCAACTCAAAAGTTTTCTAGAGCGTCTCTCTGAAACCCTAAATTGCAGGAAGGTAAGTAGTATATTGGTGACACTGTGCATGTCTTGCAGAGCAGATAGGGCCCATTAGTGACTTGGCTATGCAATTCCAGCACAAGGGTTCCAGCCCAAAGACTGTGAAAAGAAAATCCTAAAATTACTATTAAATGTTTTCTTATTAGCACGTTGCATTTAAAACTTAGGGCAGTATTCAATTGAAGTTGGAACAGGGCGGAAGGCCAGCACTATATTCAATTTAAGTGTCGGTTTTCCGTCCTGTCGGAAATTTCGACAAGTCGAAAAACACATGAGTGAGCGGAATCTCTGCTCATCCACGTGTTTTTTGACAGCGACGCTGTCAAAAATGGTCCGTTTTTCGCTCATTCAGTTTTGCCCATAAGAAAGGGTGGAAATTAAAGGTGGAAAGGGAGGGGGAAACGGGCAGAATAGGCTGCAGTCGGATCCTCTCCGTCAAAGAGGATCTGACTGCTATTGATTATAGCCCATAATTTGAGACCGCCGTTTTGGCATCTAACATGTGTTTTCCATTTTTCTAGTATATCACTCCTTCGGCAGAACATCACCTTGCAAAGTGTACGGTGGAGCTTGCTTCTCTTTTGGGTAAGACTGATGTAGTATCTGGACATTGCATTTCTATATGAATCTCTTGTACAAGGACTTGCTGTAAACTGACTGTTGTTGCTCCAATCCTGCAGTGTCTGATCATGTACCATTGCTGGATGGGGCTAGTGCAGAGGCAGACACTGTACATGAGGAACAGATCAGGAAGCCGGAGGAAGTAAGACGCTTCCTGACAGCGCTGCTTGCAGTTTGGGAGAAAGACTTCAGGGTACCCGTCCCTGTACAGTTAATGTTTAGTCACAAGAATATCGCTTATATTATGAATGTTCGGGCACATGAGGTAAGATGGGATTAGGGCGATATATTCTTAGCAAGTGGTTTAAGGATGGGTGGGGTGCATACAGCTGTTTGTTTAAAGTGTTTCAGGGGGAGATTTATCAAAGCTTGGAGAAAGATAAAGGGGGTATCACATCTACTATCAGTTACTCTGACATGCAGGGGGGACGCCCAGCACAGGGCTAGTCTGCCCCACATGTCACGCCCTAAACCTCCCCCACAAGGGTGCAATAGCATTGCACGGCGGCGATGCTTTTGTTGCACCCACTGAGTAGCTCTCCCTGCCAGCACAGCTCTTACGCCCTGGCAGGCAGCTACCTGCCGCTCCTGGGTCGCATCGGCTACGTGTGATGTCATGCGGCCTGCCCCCGCATCGGTCCAGCACGCCTGCGTTGTCTGGATCGCGCCCTGTTAATGGCATTGGCACGCACCCTCCCGCCCCGCGACCGCCTCTGCTTGTCTATCAGGCAGAGGCAATCACAGCCCTGAGATGCTATTAGCATCTCACTGGGCTCCCGGCATGCGCACACCGCAAAGGGCTTCGGACTGCGATTGCTTCCGCTGCAGCGATCCAGTCTGAATTAGACACACAGTACCAATCAATCCGCTTCTCTATTTTTGCAAGATATGTTTGAAAAATGACAGGAACAGATTGGTTGGTAATGACAGTCATCAGGGTTGCATCACCTGTTAAACCAATCAATTTTTCATACTTTATTTATGAAGTTATTTATATAGTGTGCATACATTTCGCAGACTTTCACACAGGGCATTTAGTCAATCACATCAGTCCCTGCCCCAGTGGAGCTCTTAGTTGTTATTCCCTCAGAAATGGACTCTCACACGCTACGGTTTATTTTTTGGCAGTATGTTATTGGCATCTGGGGGGAACCCACGCAAAGATGAGAAAAACATACAAACTCTACACATAGGGACCTGGTCAGAATCAAACCTAAGACTTCAGTTCATTGAGGCAGTAATGCTGTAATACTAACCAACATGACAGTCGTGTTTATAGGCATCACTATAAGGTGTGTTGAACCTTTTTTAATCCTAGTTTTGCTCATTTCCTGTGAAGCGCAGGGGATAAAACAGCCAAGCAGCAAGCCATGGATTGTTAATTTACATAAAATAATAAGCAGGACCCCCCCAACCGCACAAAGTAATGCGGGATTCCTATCAAGCTAGTTCTTAAAAATGTTAGTTTCAAATATACCACAATATGAAATGAAAGAACTTTTGTACCCCTTAGTAGGGGAATATGGGACTCATAGGCTGATTTCCTAGTGCCCCATGCAAGGATGGATTGTGGTAGCATGTTTGTTGATGTTTTTTTGTGTTACAGTGGGACCTTTTCATGTTCATGCTACGACGACTGGTGGAAATAGGTCTTACACGGCAGGAGGACATTGAGGAACACATGTGCCGTTTCCAAGAGTATAAGTGGACATCGGTAAGTATTTATTTTTGGGTATTGTGCGAGGACAAAAAATAAATACAAGTGTCTCATATGTTTAGTGCTTTGAAAATGTAGTAAGTTGGTTAGTTTTGAATGAAATCTGGTCTTCTCCGGTTATTTTATGAGTGGTGGGAAGTAATGATCAGTGTGACGTTAGTTTGTTTTTCACGTGTTTTGGCAGAGACCACATATTGCTATAAAATAGTCTGCATTCTAGAAAGTAGCACAGCATACTGTACATGAAAACATTATTTTTATTCCCCTTTTCCTTTTCTATTATAACTGATATATATTTTTTATTCTGTAATCTAGAACCATCAATTAATTATAGATATATGGAGAGTTTGGAGTATAGTGGTGAATGTGTGTGGGTACTTAAAATAAGAAAGTTTGTTCGTAGCTCCTCCCTGTCTATAACTCGGTCATGTAAGGATCCAACTTAAGTTAAAGTGTGTCTGAGTGGGGGGGCTTTATTCTCGCTGCCAATTCAGCATTTTTTCAGATGTTATCTTAGGCTGCCGTTGGCTACAGAACCAAGGGTTTGCTTCCATTAGGTGAGCAAACCTCGCTGGTATAGAGACCAATACAGGTAGGGCTTACTGTTGTCTGTAAGACACTACTAGGAACTAGGGTGGCTCCAGGGGAGAGCCGTGTCCTCCATCCTAATGCATGTTCTCCCTGGTGGGCGCTCTCTCTCTGTCCAGGTGCCCAACACAAGTAGCAGCCATTGTAGGAACTGCAACATGCCCTTCTGTCTGCATTGAGGTACCAGGACTGGTGGTGGTTCCCTCAGATTTTGCAGGTCACTTTTTTTTTAAATTTATTTTATTATTTTTACTATTTTCTGCTCTGTCTTGTCTGAGAATGGCGCTAAGGCTGGAGTGTCACTTCGTTCAAAGTAACTACCTGCCCAACTGCCACTATGTGGTCTCTGGAAGAATTAGGCGCTTCTGCTATATACACAGCCTGCCAGTCTGGGGATCAGGAGTCACCTGTGCCAGATTTACTGCCTCCGAGGTGGGAAGGCCAACCTTGGAGGGCCAGGTCCAAAGCTGTCTGCATTGCTTACCTTGTTCTGGTGGTGTCTAGCTACAGAGATGTGTGTAGGAAAATCCCCTTCCCACAGTGACTCTGGGTGTGCTTCCAGGTCAGTCTCTAGTTCCCCGTGTTGTGTTGGTCAGTATACTTTGGGTTCTGTGACCGCTGCTCTTTAGCGCCTGGCTTGGGGTAAATGTGTTGCTGTGTCGGTGCAGCAGGAGTTTATTCTGCCTTCTTTCAAAAATCTGTGCTTGTTCCGGGTGGTTGACCGAAGTGTCTGCTGGTACTCTAGCCATGGGATGAGTCTGTATCAGACTCTTCTGCCCTAGTGGGTGGCAAATCGGTTTCTGATTCCAACTTGGAAGTTTCCTCACTCTTTGAGGTTCAGGCATTATGTTGACAGTGTGATAGTCTCCATTTGGGCATTATGACACGAGTTGCACATCCTGGTATCAATTTCAGAGGCTTCAGATGTTTCTAGGTCAGTGGTTCCCAAACTTTTTCGAATAATGGCACCCTAGAGTATTAGAATTTCTCCTACGTCCTAGAGGATGCTGGGGACTCCGAAAGGACCATGGGGTATAGACGGGCTCCGCAGGAGACATGGGCACCTTAAGACTTTAAATGGGTGTGAACTGGCTCCTCCCTCTATGCCCCTCCTCCAGACCTCAGTTAGATCCTGTGCCCAGAGGATACTGGTCACACACAGGGGGCTCTCCTGAGTTTCTCTGGAAATATACTTTTGTTAGGTTTTTTATGTTCAGGGAGCACTGCTGGCAACAGGCTCCCTGTATCGTGGGACTGAGGGGAGAGAAGCAGACCTACTTCTGTGAGTTACAAGGCTCTGCTTCTAAAGGTGGGTACACACTATTAGATATATCTGCAGATCAATTGATCTGCAGATATATCTATGTACGGATCGGGCAGTGTGCTGTGCATACACACAGCCCGATCCGTCGGGGGACTGACGTCATGAACTGGGCGGGCGGGCGCGAGCGCCCGCCCAGTTCACCTGTCAATCACCGCCGGCCGCCGCAGCATGTGTACGGGCGGTCGGACGACCGCCCCGTACACACACAGCGACGGGCCAATATATTGTTAGATATATTGGCTGTCGGCTGTGCTGCGCGGCCGACGCGATACGTCTGTGAACGACGGAGTTCACAGACGTATCGCCCGTACACACTGGCCGACAGTCCCGCGATGTATCGGCCGTTCAAGAGAACGGCCGATACATCGACCAGTGTGTACGGGCCTTTAGGCTACTGGACACCATTAGCTCCAGAGGGTCTGATCGCTTGGGTCGCCTTGCAGCTCACTCCCGGAGCCGCGCCGCCGTCCCCCTCACAGAGCCAGAAGTCAGAAGACGGGTGAATATTAGAAGCAACGAAGACTTCGTGAAGGCGGCAGAAGACTTCAGTCTTCCTGAGGTACTGTGCAGCGGCCGCGCTGCGCGCCATTGCTCCCACACGCACAAGGCACTGCAAGGGGGGGGGGGCGCCCTGGGCAGCAAATATTACCTCATATAAGGGGCTGGCATGTATGTAAGGTGCGGTGGCACCATTCCAGGGACCCCCGCCAGCATAAAAAATCGGGATGGAAGCGCACCATGTAGGGGGCGGGGCTTCGTCCTCCAGCTCTAACCAGCGCCATTTTCTCTCCACAGCTTGCTGCAGAGACGCTGCTCCTGGCCCTTCACTGCACACAAGTAACTGGGTGCTTGAAAAACGAGGGTGGGGGGGCACAAATTTGGTGTTGGTTAATATTGTTATAATATATAACGGCGCTTACAGGTTTCTGACCGGTGGGGCGCTGGGTGTGAGCTTGCAAACTCTTTCTCTGTCCCTCTGAAAGGCCTTGCTGTGGGTCTGTCCCCTGTAGCCCAGTGTGTTGGGTGGTGTCGGTACGTGTGTGTCGACATGTCTGAGGCTGAATGCTCTTCCCAGGAGGAGGCGCGTGTGGGGGCTGAACAGAATGAAAAAGTGACTCCGTCTGCACCGCCGACTGCTGATTGGGTGGAGATGTGGAGCGTTTTGAATAAAAGTGTGGCTTTGTTACATACGAGGCTCAGAACCAGGCATGGAGGCATTCCATGGGTGAGGTAGTCCCACTCACTCGGGCACCCTCGGGGTCCCAAAAACGTTCATTTACCCAGATATCAGACTCGGATACCGACACGGACTCTGACTCCAGTGTCGACTTTGATAATGCGAAGCTACATCCTAAGGTGGCTAAGAGTATTCAATACATGATTGTGGCAATAAAAGACGTGTTACATATCACAGAGGACCCCGCTGTCCCTGAGACAAGGGTCTGCATGTTTAAGGGGAAGAAGCAGGAGGTAACGTTTCCTTCCTCGCATGAAATGAATGCTCTTTTTGAAAGGGCCTGGGAAACCCCGGATAAACGGTGGCAGATTCCCAGGAGAATTGCTATGGCATACCCGTTTCCTTCCCAGGATAGGGTTAGGTGGGAGTCGACCCCCACAGTGGACAAAGCTCTAGCGCGCTTGTCCAAGAAGGTGGCGTTGCCGTCACCTGAGATGGCGGCCCTTAAGGATCCGGCTGATCGTAGGCAGGATACTACCTTCAAGTTTATTTATGTCACGACAGGTACGCTGCTCAGGCCGGCTGTGGCGTCGGCATGGATGAGTAACGCTATTGAAAAGTGGGCGGATACCTTGTCATCTGAAATAGACACTGTGGATAGGGATAGCATACTGTTGACACTGGGTCATATCAAGGACGCTGCGGTCTATCTCAAGGAAGCTGCGAGGGATATTGGCCTCTTGGGATCGAGGGCCAATGCCATGGCAGTCTTGGCTAGGAGGGCATTGTGGACTCATCAATGGAATGGTGATGCGGAGTCTAAAAAGGCTATGGAGGCTCTGCCCTATAAGGGGGGAGTTTTATTTGGTGAAGGCCTCGCGGACCTGGTTTCTACTGCTACCGCGGGTAAGTCCTCGTTTCTGCCTTTTGTTCCTCCGCAGCAAAAGAAGACGCCTCAATACCAGATGCAGTCCTTTCGGTCACAGAAGTTCCGGAAAGGACGTGGGTCATCCTTCCTTTCCAGAGGTAAGGGAAAGGGAAAGAGATCACCGGCCGTGGCAGGGTCTCAGGAGCAGAAGTCCTCCCCGGCTTCTGCCAAGTCCACCGCATGACGCTGGGGCTCCTCTGCGGGAGTCCGCACCGGTGGGGGCGCGTCTTCAGCTTTTCAGTCAGGTCTGGGTTCACTCGGGCCTGGACCCTTGGGTGCTAGAAATTGTGACCCAAGGATACAAACTGGAGTTTCAAGACGTGCCTCCACGCCGATTTTTCAAATCGGCCTTACCAGCTTCCCTTCCAGAAAGGGAGGTAGTGAGTGCGGCAATACAGAAGCTGTGTCAGCAGCTGGTCATTGTCGAGGTGCCCCCGTCACAATGGGGAGAAGGGGTTTATTCAAGCCTGTTTGTGGTCCCGAAGCTGGATGGCTCAGTCAGACCGATTCTGAATTTAAAGTCCCTCAATCTGTATTTGAAAAGTTTCAAATTCAAGATGGAATCTCTGCGTGCAGTGATCTCCAGTCTAGAGGGAGGGGATTTTAGGGTATCAGTCGACATAAAGGATGCTTACCTACATGACCCCATATATCCTCCTCATCAGGCGTACCTAAGGTTCGCTGTTCAGGATTGTCACTACCAAAGTCGCAGTTAATTCCGACAACACGGCTGTCGTTCTTGGGCATGGTTCTGGACACGGATCTACAGAGAGTTTTTCTCTCGGGGGGAAAAAGCTCTGGAAATCCAGTCCATGGTCAAGGACCTTCTGAAACTGGCAAGAGTGTTGATTCATCAGTGCACTCGAGTGCTGGGGAAGATGGTAGCGGCCTACGAGGCGATTCCGTTAGGCAGATTTCATGCCAGAACGTTTGTAGTGGGACCTGTTGGACAAATGGTCCGGGTCCCATCTACACATGCACCGGAGAATATGCCTGTCCCCCAAGGCCAGGATTTCTCTACTGTGGTGGCTCCAAAGTTCTCACCTACTGGAGGGTCGCCGGTTCGGGATCCAGGATTGGGTCCTGGTAATCACGGATGCGAGTCTCCGGGGTTGGGGAGCAGTCACTCAAGGGGAGAATTTCCAGGGAAAATGGTCAGGCCAGGAAGCTTGTCTGCACATAAACATCCTGGAATTAAGGGCCATTTACAACGCCCTTCTGCAAGCAGAACATCTCCTTCGCGGCCTACCCGTCCTGATTCAGTCGGACAACATAACAGCTGCGACGCACGTAAACCGCCAGGGCAGAACAAGGAGCAGAGCAGCAATGGCAGAGGCTACAAAGATTCTTCGATGGGCGGAAAGACATGTAAGCGCTCTGTCAGCGGTCTATATACCAGGCGTGGACAACTGGGAGGCAGACTTCCTCAGCAGACGCGATCTCCATCCAGGAGAGTGGGGTCTTCATCAAGAGGTCTTTGGAGAAGTGACAAGTCGTTGGGGACTTCCTCATGTAGACATGATGGCGTCTCGCCTCAACAATAAGCTTCAGGCATATTGTTCCAGGTCGAGGGACCCTCAGGCACTTGCAGTGGACGCGCTAGTGACGCCGTGGGTGTTTCAGTCGGTCTATGTGTTCCCTCCATTTCCGCTCATTCCAGAGGTGTTAAAAATCATAAGAACAGGAGTTCGGACGATACTCGTTGTTCCAGACTGGCCAAGGAGGGTCTGGTATCCGTATCTCTTCCTCTGAGAGAGGATCTGTTACGGCAAGGGCCATGCGTGTTCCAAGACTTACCGCGGCTGCGTTTGACGGCATGGCGGTTGAGCGCCAAATTCTAGCTCGAAAAGGTATTCCCAGAGAAGTCATTCCGACTTTACTGAAGGCTAGAAAGGAGGTAACGGTGAAGCATTACCACCGTATTTGGAGAAAATATGTGTCTTGGTGTGAATCCAAGAAGGCGCCTACGGAAGAATATCAGCTGGGTCGTTTTTTCAATTTTTTGCAATCAGGCGTGGATGCGGGCCTAAAGTTAGGCTCCATTAAAGTGCAGATTTCGGCCTTATCTATTTTCTTTCAAAGGGAATTGGCCTCGCTTCCAGAAGTACAGACTTTCGTGAAGGGGGTGCTGCACATACAGCCTCCATTTGTGCCTCCGGTGGCACCATGGGACCTTAATGTGGTGTTACAGTTCCTAGCGTCACATTGGTTTGAACCGTTACAAACGGTTGAGTTGAAGTTTCTCACTTGGAAGGTGGTCATGCTATTGGCCTTGGCGTCCGCAAGGCGAGTGTCAGAGTTGGCGGCTTTGTCTCACAAAAGCCCTAACTTGGTCTTCCATGTTGATAGAGCAGAATTGAGAACTCGTCAACAATTTCTGCCAAAGGTGGTTTCTGCGTTTCACATGAACCAACCTATTGTGGTACCTGTGGCTACGGAAGCTTTGGTGGATTCTAAGTCTCTCGATGTGGTCAGAGCTTGAAAATTTATGTGGCCAGAACGGCTCGTATTAGGGAATCAGAGGCGCTGTTTGTCCTATATGCTTCCAACAAGGTTGGGGCTCCTGCTTCTAAGCAGACTATTGCACGCTGGATCTGTAATACGATTCGGCTTGCCCATTCTACAGCTGGATTGCCGTTACCGAATTAGGTGAAGGCCCATTCCACTAGGAAGGTGGGCTCGTCTTGGGCGGCTGCCCGGGGTGTCTCGGCATTATAGCTTTGCCGAGCAGCTACTTGGTCGGGGTCAAACACGTTTGCAAAATTCTACAAGTTTGATACCCTGGCTGATGAGGACCTCATGTTTGCTCAATCGGTGCTGCAGAGTCATCCGCACTCTCCCGCCCGGTCTGGAGCTTTGGTATAAACCCCATGGTCCTTTCGGAGTCCCCAGCATCCTCCAGGACGTAGGATAAAATAGGATTTTAATACCTACCGGTAAATCCTTTTCTCTAAGTCCGTAGAGGATGCTGGGCGCCCGTCCCAGTGCGGACTCTATCTGCAGTACTTGTTAATGGTTATTGCTTATGTTACACAAAGGTTGTCAGCCTGCTGCTGATTGTTTTGATTCACGCTGTTAACTGGTTGTAGTTACAGGCCATGTTGTACGGTGTGCGTGGTGTGAGCTGGTATGTATTTCACCCTTAGTTTTACAAAATCCTTTTCCTCGAAATGTCCGTCTCCTCTGGGCACAGTTCCTATAACTGAGGTCTGGAGGAGGGGCATAGAGGGAGGAGCCAGTTCACACCCATTTAAAGTCTTATGGTGCCCATGTCTCCTGCGGAGCCCGTCTATACCCCATGGTCCTTTCGGAGTCCCCAGCATCCTCTATTGACTTAGAGAAAAGGATTTACCGGTAGGTATTAAAATCCTATTTTTTTTTCACGGCATCCCTAGGCCAAAAGTTTCTAATTGATAAGTGTAGAAAAGAAAAAAATTACGTAAATTGTGTTTATATGTCATACTTAGGCTCTGTTAAGTGGACAAGATTTGTTTCTGTTTGTCTGTATATTTTATAATTGGCAGCCACCAGCACTGGTTTTGGCTATCAATTGGACGATAAATAATTTAAATTTGTCCTGAACCACCAATCCAAGGCACCCCTGCAAGTGTCCCAAGGCACCCAGTTTGAGAACCATTATTCTATGTAGAATCATAAGGAGAAGCATCTGATTTCTTCCGTTCCTTGTTGCATCTTCTGGATCTAGTTGGACAGGCATGGGTGTGGCCAGACTTTAAGTACCAAAGCCCATGCAGATTTTTGTCCTATTATGCTCCTCATAGTGAAGATACAGTATAGTGGAAATTGCCTCTAATTGTTGATGCCTCCAGTTTCAGGTTGTCCAGTTCAGTCACCATTCCCATACCTAGTGCAGCAACGCTTGGGCCTTGCATAGATCAGAGAGCAGAGGGCCTCCTTAAGTCTATTTTAACCGCTTGCCTGGCATGGTTGCATCAGTGTGTGAGCACACCAGCAAGTGCTTAATCTGACCTGCTCGCACAGGAAACGTTTAACATACATGTTATGCACCTAATTCACTCAGGGTCTCTCTCTCTCTCTCTCTCTATATATATATATATTAGTGCTACACAGTATATACTATTTTGTATTTTTTTACTGTGTATTTCAGTCACCTCATACCGCTTAAATCCTGTTTGTGCCCTGTATTTACTGTCACATAAAACGGGGTTATTTGCAGGTATTGTGTTTATCTAGCTATATTGTTCTGTTACGCTCTAAGGCTACATTCTCTATATTGTCTGCCACACAGGGTGGGAAATCTGCGGCCGCTTTTGCATCCTGCAGTGCTGTCACCGCAGATTTACCGCTGGGGGAAGTGTTAGCTGCTGGTTAAGGCACTGGGTGCCATACATCTCCCAGTCCACCTGTGGCCAATCAGGACCCACCTTGGGCAGTGGTTTCAAGTATACTTACTATGCTTGTAACACGTCTTACGCCCCCTGTGGGACCACCTGTGCCATTGCAGCCACATTTTGTCCCTGTAGTTAATCCGCCCTGGGCGGACACTCGTGTCTAACCAACGATTGGTTTAATTGTTATAACTGGGTAGACAAAGTCTACCCCACGCCCATCTGGTTCCAAGGGGTCATCTAAGCGGGCCATTCTTCCTCCCAATCCACTAATATTTTGGATAATTCTTCAGATGAGGATGGGGAATATACTGATCCGTCAGACACTTGCTTCTGATGAGGAACCTATAACCTAGGTTGATGTTCCTGACCTAGTGGAGGCTATCAAGCTGATTCTCCAAATTGATGATGAGTTCGAGCCTACTGCTATGAAACCTGATAAGTTCAAACGTCAGAAGGTTGCTAAAGTAGTCCTACCACATTCTGACCTTTTAATTGCCATACATCAGGAATCCTGGTCGTCTCCAGGAAAGAAGTTTTCCCTGTCTAAAAAGATGCTAGCTCGTTATCCTATCCCTGCGGAGTTGAGTAACAAGTGGGAAACTCCACCGCCGTTGGACTCTCATGTCGCCCGTCTCATGGTGCCTGTCACTGCTGTCACCTCACTGAAGGAACCGACGGATAAGCGTGTGGGGGGTTTCCTGAAGTCTATTTCTCTGACGTCCTAGTGGATGCTGGGAACTCCGTAAGGACCATGGGGAATAGCGGGCTCCGAAGGAGGCTGGGCACTCTAGAAAGATCTTAGACTACCTGGTGTGCACTGGCCCCTCCCACTATGACCCTCCTCCAAGCCTCAGTTAGATTTCGTGCCCGGCCGAGGTTGGATGCACACTAGGGGCTCTCCTGAGCTCTTAGAAAGTAATAGTCTTAGATTTTATTTTTTTTTCAGTGAGACCTGCTGGCAACAGGCTCACTGCAGCGAGGGACTAAGGGGAGAAGAAGCGAACTCGCCTGCTTGCAGCCGGATTGGGCTTCTTAGGCTACTGGACACCATTAGCTCCAGAGGGATCGACCGCAGGCCCAGCCTTGATGTTCGGTCCCGGAGCCGCGCCGCCGTCCCCCTTACAGAGCCAGAAGCAAGAAGATGGTCCGGAAAATCGGCGGCATGAAGACTCTGTCTTCACCAAGGTAGCGCACAGCACTGCAGCTGTGCGCCATTGCTCCTCTCACACACTTCACACTCCGGTCACTGAGAGTGCAGGGCGCTGGGGGGGGGCGCCCTGAGGCAGCAATAAAAACACCTTGGCTGGCTAAAATACCTCAATATATAGCCCCAGGGGCTATATATGAGGTAAATACCCCTGCCAGAATTCCATAAAAAACGGGAGAATAGGCCGCGAAAAAGGGGCGGAGCCTATCTCCTCAGCACACTGGCGCCATTTTCCCTCACAGCTCCGCTGGAAGGAAGCTCCCTAGCTCTCCCCTGCAGTCTACAAAGGGTTAATAAAGAGAGGGGGGGCACTAAATTTAGGCGCAGTATACATTATATATAAAAACAGCAGCTATAGGGGACATAACTCAGTTAGTCCCTGCATTATATAGCGCTCTGGTGTGTGCTGGCATACTCTCACTCTGTCCCCCCAAAGGGCTTTTGTGGGTCCTGTCCTCGTTTAGAGCATTCCCTGTGTGTCTGCGGTGTGTCGGTACGGCTGTGTCGACATGTTGAATGAGGAGGCTTATATGGTGACGGAACAGAGGCCGATATATGTGATGTCGCCCCCTGTGGGGCCGACACCAGAGTGGATGGATAGGTGAAAGGTATTAACCGACAGTGTCAACTCCTTACATAAAAGGGTGGATGATGTAACAGCTGTGGGACAGCCGTCTTCGCAGCCCGCGCCTGCCCAGGCGTCTCAAAGGCCATCAGGGGCTCAAAAACGCCCGCTCTCTCAGATGGCAGACACAGATGTCGACACGGAGTCTGACTCCAGTGTCGATAAGGTGGAGACATATACACAATCCACTAGGAACATCCGTGACTTGATCCCGGCAATAAAAAAATGTGTTATACATTTCTGACTTTAACCCAAGCACCTCTAAAAATGGGTTTTAGGTTTGGGGAGAAAAAACAGGCAGTGTTTTGTTCCCACATCAGATGAATAAATGAAGTGTGTGAAAAGCGTGGGTTCCCCCGTTAAGAAACTGGTAATTTATAAAAAGTTACTGATGGCGCACCCTTTCCCGCCAGGTGGATAAGTTACGCTGGGAGATATCCCCTAGGGTGGATAAGGCGCTCACACGTTTGTCAAAAAAGGTGGCACTGCCGTCTTAGGATACGGCCACTTTAATAGGTACCTGTTGATAAAAAACAGGAGGCTATCCTGAAGTCTGTATTACACACTCAGGTACTAGACTGAGACCTGCAGATAGTGCTGCTGCAGCGTGGTCGGTGACCCTGTCAAACAGGGATACTAGTTGGCAAACATAAAAACATATTAAAGACGTCGTCTTATATATGGGGGATGCACAGGGGGATATTTTGCCGGCTGGCATCCAAAATAAATGTAATGTCCATTCTGTCAGGAGGGTATTAGAGACCTGTCACTGGACAGGTGATGCTGACTTAAAAAGCGCATAGAGAGCCTTATAAGGGTGAGGAATTATTTAGGGATGGTCTCTGGGACCTCGTATCCACAGCAACTGCTGGGAAGAAATAATTTTACCTCAGGTTTCCTCACAGACAAAGGTACAGTCCTTTCGGCTTCAGAAAAGCAAGCGGGTCAAATGGCGCTTCCTTTCTGTACAGAGACAAGGGTAGAGGGAAAAAGCTGCACCAGTCAGCCTGTTCCCAGAATCAAGATTCTTCCCCCGCCTCCTGTGAGTCCACACCATGACGCGGGTGCTCCACAGGTGTAGCCAGGTACGGTGGGGGGCCGTCTCAAAAATTTCAGCAATTAGTGGGCTCGCTCACAGGTGGATCCCTGTTTCTTTCAAGTAGTATTTCAGGGGTACAAGCTGGAATTCGAGATGTCTCCCCCCAGCCGTTTCCTAAAATATGCCTTGCTGACAACTCCCTCAGGCAGGGAGGCTGTGCTAGAGGCAATTAATAAGCGGTATTCCCAGCAGGTAATACTCAAGGTGCCCCTACTTCAACAAGGACGGGGTTACTATTCCACACGGGTTGGGGTACCGAAACCGCATGGTTCGGTGTGACCCATTTTATATTTAAAATCCTTGAACACATACATAAAAAAATTCAAGTTCAAGATGGAATCGCTCAGGGCGGTTATTGCAAGCCTGGACGAGGGGGATTACATGGTATCCTGGGACATCAAGGATGCTTACCTGCATGTCCCCATTTACCATCCTCGCCAGGAGTACCTCAGATTTGTGGTACAGGATTACCATTACCAAGTCCAGACACTGCCGTTTGGACTGTACATGGCACCGAGGGTGTTTTATCAAGGTAATGGCCTAAATGTTGATACTCCTTCGAAAAAAGAGAGTTGTAATTATCCCGTACTTGGACAATCTCGTTATAAGGTCCAAGGAGCAGTTGGTAGTCGGGGTAACACTATTTTGGAAAGTGCTACAACAGCATGGTTGGATTCTAAACAGTCCAAAGTCACAGCTGGTTCCTATGACACGTCTACTGTTCCTGGGGATGGTTCTGGACATAAACCAGAAATAGTGTTTCTCCTGGAGGAGAAAGCCAAGGAGTTGTCCTCTCTAGTCAGAGACCTCCTGAAGCCAAAATAGGTAGCGGTGCATCATTGCACGCGAGTCCTGGGAAAAATGGTAGCTTCCTACGAAGCAATCCCATTAGGCAGGTTCCATACAAGAACTTTTCAGAGGGACCTGTTGGACAAGTGCTCCGGATCGCATCTTCCGATGCATAGGCTGATAACCCTGTCTCCAAGGACCAGGGTATCTCTACTGTGGTGGCTGCAGAGTGCCCATCTTCAAGAGGGCCGCAGGTTCGGCATACAGGACTAGGTCCTAGTGACCATGGATTCCAGCCTTTGAGGCTGGGAGGCAGTCACACAGGGAAGAAATTTCCAGGGACTTTGGTCAAGTCAGGTTATTTCCCTACACATAAATATTCTGGACCTGAGGGCCATTTACAATGCCCTGAGGCCGGCAAGGCCTCTGCTTCAAAACCAGCCGGTACTGATCCAATCAGACAACATCACGGCAGTAGCCCATGTAAACCAACAGGGCGGCACAAGAAGCAGGATGGCGATGGCAGAAGCCACAAGGATTCTCCGATAGGCGGAAAATCATGTGTTAGCACTGTCAGCAGTGTTCATTCCCGGAGTGGACAACTGGGAAGCAGATCTTCTCAACAGACACGACCTCCACACGGGAGAATGGGGACTTCCTCCAGAAGTCTTCCAATAGGGTTGTACACCATTGGGAAAGGCCACAGGTGGACATGATGGCGTCCCGCCTCAACAAAAAGCTATAAAAGATATTGCACCGGGTCAAGGGACCCTCAGGCGATAGCTATGGACGCTCTGGTAACACCGTGGGTGTACCAGTCGGTTTATGTTTTCTCCCCTCTGCCTCTCATACCAAAGGTACTGAGAATAATAAAAAGGCGAGGAGTAAGAACGATACTCGTGGATGGCCAAGAAGAGCTTGGTACCCAGAACTTCAAGAATTTATATCAGAGGACCCATGGCCTCTGCCACTCAGACAGGACCTGCGGCAGCAGGGGCCCTGTCTGTTCCAAGACTTACCGCGGCTGCGTTTGACGGCATGGCGGTTGAACGCCGGATCCTGAAGGAAAAGGGAATTCCGGAGGAAGTCATTCCTACGCTTACTAAAGCCAGGAAAGAGGTTACAGCAACTCATTATCACCGCATATGGCGAAAATATGTTGCATGGTGTGAGGCCGAAAGGGCCCCAACAGAGGAATTTCAACTAGGTCGATTTCTGCATTTCCTGCAAGCAGGAGTGACTATGGGCCTTAAATTGGGTTCCATTAAGGTACAGATCTCTGCTCTGTCGATTTTCTTTCAAAAAGAACTAGCTTCAGTACCTGAAGTTCAGACATTTATAAAAGGAGTGCTGCATAGTCAGCCCCCGTTTGTGCCTCCTGTGGCACCTTGGGATCTCAACGTGGTGTTGAGTTTCTTAAAATCACATTGGTTTGAACCACTAAAAACCGTGGATCTGAAATATCTCACGTGGAAGGTGGTTATGTTATTGGCCTTTGCTTCTGCCAGGCGAGTATCAAAATTGGCGGCTTTGTCTTGTAAAAGCCCTTATTTGATTTTCCATATGGATAGGGCAGAATTGAGGACTCGTCCCCAGTTTCTCCCAAAGGTGGTGTCAGCGTTTCACCTGAACCAGCCTATTGTGGTGCCTGCGGCTACTAGGGACTTGGAGGACTCCAAGTTGCTAGACGTTGTCAGGGCACTGAAAATATGTTTCCAGAACGGCTAGAGTCAGAAAATCTGACTCGCTGTTTATCCTATATGCACCTAACAAGCTGGGTGCTCCTGCTTCTAAGCAGACTATTGCTCGTTGGATTTGTAGTACAATTCAGCTTGCACATACTGTGGCAGGCCTGCCACAGCCAAAATCTGTCAATGCCCATTCCACAAGGAAGGTGGGCTCATCTTGGGCGGCTGCCCGAGGGGTCTCGGCTTTACAACTTTGCCGAGCAGCTACTTGGTCAGGGGCAAACACGTTTGCAAAATTCTACAAATTTGATACCCTGGCTGAGGAGGACCTGGAGTTCTCTCATTCGGTGCTGCAGAGTCATCCGCACTCTCCCGCCCGTTTGGGAGCTTTGGTATAATCCCCATGGTCCTTACGGAGTTCCCAGCATCCACTAGGACGTCAGAGAAAATAAGAATTTACTCACCGGTAATTCTATTTCTCGTAGTCCGTAGTGGATGCTGGGCGCCCATCCCAAGTGCGGTTTATCTGCAATACTTGTACATAGTTATTGTTAACTAAATCGGGTTATTGTTGAGCCATCTGTTGAGAGGCTCTATTGTTTCATACTGTTAACTGTGTTTCATATCACGAGTTGTACGGTGTGATTGGTGTGGCTGGTATGAGTCTTACCCGGGATTCAAAATCCTTCCTTATTGTGTACGCTCGTCCGGGCACAGTACCTAACTGAGGCTTGGAGGAGGGTCATAGTGGGAGGGGCCAGTGCACACCAGGTAGTCTAAGATCTTTCTAGAGTGCCCAGCCTCCTTCGGAGCCCGCTATTCCCCATGGTCCTTACGGAGTTCCCAGCATCCACTACGGACTACGAGAAATAGAATTACCGGTGAGTAAATTCTTATTTTAATCTCTTACCGGTGCTGTACATAGACCCACTATGGCAGCCTCCTGGGCTGCGAAAGGAGTTGAAGCATGGGTTCAGGCAATTGAGGCTGAGCTGCCTCAGGATTTTTCTGACACTGCCAGACAATATCTGTCTTATATTACCATAGCCTCCCACAATATTCAGGAGGTGGCCTCTGAGGCAGGTGTAATGGCGGCCAAGGCGTCTACTACGTCTATCCTGGCTTGCCGGATTCTGTGGTTAAGGTCCTGGAAGGTAGACCTGGACTCCAAAAAGACTTTGGAGGTGCTTCCTTTTAAGGGTGACATCCTATTTGGGGAGGATCTGAACAAGATTGTGACTGACTTGGCGACTGCCAAGACTGCGTTTCTGCCAAGTACTAATCCTTCTGCTCCGAAGGCTAAGAGTACAACTTTTCGTTCCTTTCGAGCTCCAGGGAAAGCAAAAGGTCAGGCATATCCGAGACAGGCTAGTGCTTACATAACACTAAGCCCAAATCTAAACAATCCTGGGCTGCCCGTCAGCCTGCTTCCAAACAAGACAAGCCTGCTGAATGACGGGGCAGGCCTCCCCCTGGGGGACCCCAGGGTGGGAGGCCGACTTCTGCAGTTCGCTCAGGCCTGATTAAAGACCACTTCGGAAGCCTGGGTATGGTAAGTTGTCTCTCACGGGTACGCAATCTCTTTCAAGAGACGTCCCCCTCGCCAGTTTTGCACTACGGTTTTCCCTGCGGATCCGTTAAAAGCGCAAGCTCTACACTTGGTTGTACAATCCCTCCTGGACACAGGAGTGGTAGTGGCGGTACCTCTGTCTCAGAGAGGTAGCGGATACTGTTTGACCCTGTTTCTAGTTCCGAAGCCAAATGGGTCCTTCCGGCCTATACTCAACCTCAAATCATTGAACAAATTTGTGAGAGTATCCAAATTCCGTATGGAAACTCTGCGCTCTATTGTGCTGGCCATGGAACCCGAAGATTATATGGTATCCCTGGACATACAGGATGCTTACCTGCACATACCTATTGCCATGTTGCATCAGCAATATCTGCGGTTTGTTATTGGCAAACTACATTATAAATTCCAGGCCCGGCCTTTTGGATTGGCCACGGCCCCTCGGATCTTCACCAAGGTCATGGCCGTGATGCCGCTCTTCGCCGCCGTCAGGGTATCAGGATCCTGCCGTATCTGGACGACTTATTTGCTGTATCTGACGGTCCAATTCCTACAAGCCCACGGGTGGCTCATCAACTGGAAAAAGTCCTCGCTGGTCCCTGCTCGGAGCATGGTGCACCTGGGGCCACTACTGGACACACACAGCTAATGATTGTTTTTGTCTCCAGAGAAATTCCTAAACTTCTGGACAGAATCAGATATTTCCTCTCTCGCCCATGAGTGTTGATACACTCAGCGATGCAAGTACTAGGCCTCATGGTGTCGGCTTTCGACATGGTAGAGTACACTCAATTTCATTCCAGCCCTCTGCAGAGGTTAATCCTTTCCAAGTGGAACGTGCTGCCTCATCGGATCAGGTCTCAAATGATTTTGACTCCAGAGGTTCGTCTGTCACTGAGCTGGTGGCTACAGGACCAACAGTTGAGCAGGGGCCATCCCTTCTGGATCTCCAACTGGGTCCTCCTGACAACGGACGCCAGTCTGTGTGGTTGGGGCGCGGTGTTGGCGCAACACTCTCTCCAGGGTCGGTGCACCAGGGAGGAATCTCTCCTCCCGATAAACATTCTGGAATTGTGGGCAGTGTTCAATGCGTTTACACTGGCCCTGCCTCTAGTACAGAACAGGCCTGTTCAAGTACAATCAGACAATGCCACCACGGTGGCGTACATAAATCATCAAGGCGGCACTCGAAGCCGCATGGCAATGTGTAAGTATCAAAAATCCTGTGTTGGGCGGAACGCCATCTGCCAGCAGTATCGGCATTGTTCATTCCCGGAGTCCTCAACTGGGAAGCGGATTTCCTCAGTCGTCAGGACGTTTACGACGGAGAGTGGAATCTTCATCTGGAAATCTTTCAACTCCTAGTGGACAAGTGGTGCCTACCAGATGTAGACCTGATGGCGTCTCGACACAATCACAAGGTTCCGGTCTTTGGATCAAGGACAAGGGATCCTCAAGCAGCATTCGTGGACGCACTGGCAATTCCATGGAACTTTTGGCTGCCATACGTGTTCCCTCCAGTGTCACTCCTGCCGAGGGTACTACGGAAGTTCAAGCAAGAAAGAGGAATGCTACTTCTAGTCGCTCCAGCGTGGCCCAGACGGCATTGTTTCTCAGACCTTCAGGGTCTATCGATAGAGCGTCCTCTTCTACTTCCTCAAGGCCCAGACCACCTCGTTCAGGGCCCTTGTGTCTATCCGGACCTGGCCAGACTGGCTTTGACGGCATGGCTCTTGAAGCTTCACTCCTGAAGGCCAAGGGATTCTCTGAGGCGGTCATTCAAACTATGTTGTGGGCCCACAAACCGGCTTCTGCATGGATTTATTACAGGGTTTAGAACTCTTACTTCACATGGTGTGCTGCTAAGAATTATGATGCCTGTTCGTTCAGAACTTCTAGTCTTTTGGCTTTTCTGCAACAAGGCCTTCGTCTGGCCTCCCTCAAGTTTCATATATCTGCCTTGTCGGTGTGGTTTCAGAGTAAAATTGCTTCTATTCCTGACGTTCATACTTTCACTCAGGGTGTTTTACGGATACAGCCTCCCTATGTCCCTCCTGTTGGCTCCATGGGATCTGTCTGTTGTCTTAAGTGCACTACAAGAGTCTCCATTTGAACCTCTTGAGTTTGTGGACGTTAAATGTCTTAAACTTAAGGTTGTGTTTTTACTGGCTATTGCCTCTGCTAGGAGGGAGTCGGACTTAGTCCCTTTGTCCTGTCGTCCACCCTTTCTGATTTTTCATCGGGACCGCCCTGGTTATCTACCTAAGGTGGTATCATCTTTTCATCTTAACCAAGAGATTGTGGTTCCCGCCTTTATTTCTTTGGATGTGGTACGGGCTCTCCGTATTTACATAGAGAGGAGTGCCTCCCTTAGGAGGTCAGATACCCTTTTTGTACTTTTTGGTTTTCACAAACGTGGCTGGCCTGCAAATAAGCAAACCTTGGACAGATGGATTAGAATGATGATTGCACAAGCCTATGCACAGGCTGGTCTTCAGTTCCTACTATGACTAACATCTACCGTCTCTTTTACCTGCTACTGCATTGGACTGGTTAACGAAACTGAGTTCAAGTGCCTGGAGGCGGGGTTATAGAGGAGGCAGTGCAATGCATCCTGGGAACAGTCAAAGCTTTAGCCTGTTGGTGCCTCGGATTAAGATCCAACTCTACACCCTGATGTATTCCCTGTGGAATCCAGTGTACCTTGCAGAAACAGATTTAACCATGGTAAGTCTACCATAAATCTCCTTTTTTAGGAGAATTCTCTTGTTTTTCTTTTTAAAGTGGCAATCATTTACATGGCAAAATCAACTTGGTTGAAATCTCTCACTTTTTGATTGTCACACCCTATTACATTCCCCCCAATGTCTGTCAAGTTATGAGTTTGTCCCGATATGCTTGTCTGTCTCTTGATTAGTGGTTGAGGAGAAAGACCCTCTGTTGAGAGCAGACCCTTTGGGATTGATAACTATCAGTCTTCGGACTGAGCAATATTGAAGCTTCAGCCAAGCTTACAGCTTATGGAGCCATGAGAAGCCCAAACTTCTGACCATGTCCACTGCAGGGAGGGCAGATATAACATTTGCAGAGAGTTAGATTTGGGTGGTTTATTTTGTTTCTGTGCAGGGTAAATACTGGCTGCTTTATTTTTACACTGCAATTTAGATTGCAGATTGACCACACCACACCCAAATCTAACTCTCTCTGCACGTTATATCTGCCCTTCCTGCAGTGCACATGGTTTTGCCCAACTGCTAACAAAATTCCTGCTGCGATCAACTCAGAATTACCCCCAATGCTATTAAGTGAAGGGTTGTGTTTTATGCCTTCACTAAGAGGATGCTGTCTTGTTTCTACTACTTTGGCAGCTTTCATTCCAGTCATATACAACTGGGAAGCAGATTTTCTTTATCATCCACTAGGGGTCACTGGAGTACTCTTGGGATATGGACGGGCGTAGCCGAACAAGGGCACTGAATATTTAAATTTAGGACCCTCCCCCCCCTCCATATCCCCGAGTACCTCAGTGTACGACCTCAGTGTTTTTTCGGTGCTCACAGCACGAACAAGGCTTGTGGTATATCCACACTTGGATTTTTATTTTTAAATTTTTATTTTTACTTTTTATTTTTACACTTAGCACATCCCTTCCCAGTTTCTGGAAAAACATGGGTCCGGGATAGTGCCGCTGCACGGGCAGCGAATGGCGTGTCGGTCCTCACAAAGAGCACCCTCACAGCCACAGGCGCTACAAGGCAGCGCATGGCGTGTCGGTCCTCACAAAGAGCACCCTCACAGCCACAGGCAGACTGTCTCCTACTGCAACTGGACGGAGATTACAAGCCCCGTCACAGCCAGGAGGAGAGCTGAAAACTGGACGGTGCTTACAGTAAGAAGCCCCGTCACAGCCAGGATGGAAGCCCCGTCACAATCTGGACGGAGCTTACAGAAGTGCGACACTGCAAGGTATGGTGGGGGGGTCAGGGCGGTCAGCTCACGCTGCCGCCCTGCTGTGTGGGAAAAGCCTTTATTTTTACCGCCGCTTTGCCCGCCGCTTACAGAGGACCCCGCTGCACGAGAGAGCGGCCGCACGTCACTCACAGACGCCGGCCGCTCTCCCAGCCACTGTACCAGTACTCTGCCACTGTAACCGAGCGGCCGCACGTCACTCAGACGCCGGCCGCTCTCCCAGCACGGTAACCGAGCGGCCGCACGTCACTCAGACGCCGGCCGCTCTCCCAGCCACTGTACGCGAGCGCCGCCCAAGCAGCCACTCTGCGTACCCGGGTCTAAAGCTCCGAGCGGCCGTACGTCACTAAAGACGCCGGCCGCTCTTCCAGCGCTGCACCCGGCCACTGCTGTATGAGGCGCCGCCCGTTCCTAGGGCTCCCCGGCGCACTATACCAGCGCTCCCCGGGTTTCCCCAAGCTCCCTGCACTCGCTTCCGGCGCTGCACAGGGAGAAGCTACAACACAAGCAGCGCGGCTGCGGGGGGGGTGACGGTGAGTAAAGCCCATAGCAGCAGCAAAGGCTGCATGGGTTAAGACACTGCTCAGTTCTAAATAAGAGACTGCTCAGTTTTTAAACAAGTTATTGACCCATAGCAGCAGCAAAGGCTGCTTGGGAATAAGATATGTTGGAAATAATACAATTCACTGCAGGCAGTGTTGAGTAAAGCCCATAGCAGCAGAAGGCTGCATGGGGTAAGAGACTGCTTAGTGTTTAAACAGTTAATGAAATAACTGGAAGGCTAACTAAAGCATAAGGCTGCATAATGTATTGTAAACTGCACGGATTTTACTGTATAATAGACCTGTAACTGTAGAATAGGCTATTAAGCCTATATTTAATGTATAATAGGCTATTAAGCCTATATATTAACGCTGCAGCAGGTAACCTGTCCTGTGATTTTCAGTGGAAGCATGGCATGACGGTCATTTTAATCATTGCTGTTCTTCCAGGTTATAATTCCAGAACATTCCGCCCATACACCTATACTCCACAAGGAGGCGCAGGGGTGTTAGTGGGAATTTTTTGGTTCAGTTTTCACATAAGTCAGCCATGTAATCTGTATTTCTAATTAATTCTAGAACATTCCTGCCCTACATCTCTCAGCCACCAGAGGCGCAGGGAAGTTAGTAGGAATTTGGTTGGGGTTTCATATGCCCATGTGAACTGCTTTTCACATAAAAGACAATATTTTGATTTCTCTTCATATCGAATAAATCTTTCGTTTTTTGCTAAAGATTTCCGTAGAGAGAAACAAGCTTGAGTTTCATATGAATATGCTGTTCAGCAATAACATATATATATATGACACATAATAACTTCATTAAGTCGTGCAAGTGTCTGTCTATTGCCTATTATTTTATGGTGTCTGTCTACATAGCGAGTAAGGCTATAGTGCAGACTAAAAATAATTTTAAAAATCCTATGTTAACATTGGCAATTCAAATTAAAAGAGCGGTAACATCGGAGTCTCGAAATGACTCCGCCAGCCCTAACAAAAGACAGTCTTCCAAAGGGCCAATTTCCCTTTGGGTACCAGAGTGTTTATTTCACTCGATTCTATGTCAAATTATAACTACGAGTGAGAAGGGTACATTAGACCAGCACTCAGATAGTGCGGGGGGGTTGTTAACAACCATACATAATCGTTTCCAAAAGGACGCGATCCGCCATTGCTAGATGATTTTCTTTCAAACATTATAAAAACCCAGGATACATTTGGGTCACTAGAATCTATGTATCAAACAATGACGATCACTGGTAAAAGAAGCTGCAGAGTATATCTGTAAAGCTTCTGCTAACGCCGGTTATTTTCATTGTCGCTAGTTAAGCGCGACAAGGCCAGAGCTTGTTTGCTCATAAATTTGATATACTTGTAACGGTATTTTATCCCTTTATGATATTCAGCCATTACCGCATACAGTATATTTGTAACGGCGTTTTATCCCTTTATAAGGAACAGTCACGCCTTGTAACGACAGGACGTTACAGTCAGCAAGCCAGTGGTTTGATGACTTCTTTTACAATTGTGGAAGCGCGTATTTACATGTTACATTTGCGAGGTTTCAGGATTTCAACTCATACAGGTCTCAGCTATTTACAGCTTAAAGGACAAAACTGCCTCTGTCGAACGGTTGGCAGGTTGTCATTTAGTCTTTGCAGGTTTATAAACCAGGCAGTAGTACGCCAACAGAGTCAGAGTTACTTATTCCCCTCTGTTTGAGCAAAACCAAACAGCTCCGTTGCAATATCAATCAGCAAGTCATTTACTACAGTTAGAAAATGGATTTTCTGCGGTTAGTATTTGCTTATTGGAGCCACACAATTGCATAATTGCATTTGAATGCGTATTTACCCAGTCCGGTTTGTTCTTCACAGGTTCTAGCGGTTGCAAATCGCCACAACCATTAACCATTTCATGTCTACCGTTGCTTATCGCTTTGGGTATTTACCAAAGTGAGGTTGGGATGATAGCTCATCTCACATAAGAACTCTGTCTCAACAAAGTTCCTTTAACTTGCGCTACTAAGGTATACTGCGGTAGCAGATCAAGTTCGAAAACAATCACATCTAATTCCGTCTAAACGATGTCAATGCCTAGGTAAGATGATAAATACGGTAAATCAAAGACTTTTACCTACTACACCAGCAATAACAAATGTACGTCTAGTAATTAGTGCAAAACACGCACACTAGCGGTACATTGGTGTATTCACCTATTAAGAATAAAGTTGTGTTTTCAATTTAGTTCGCCACCCTTCACTCGCGTTTCCCACAGAGGGAAAAGGGTGCATATACTCTGGACGACAGTCGCAGAGGGTCAGGATTTGTAGTTAAAATCAGCAACAAAGATTGCTGTCGATAAAGGTCCTAGAACTCTGTGCATTTTACAATGCAATACATGATTCGCTTTCAGTCTGACCAGGTATATACTCTGGTTTCTCTTCAGAACGAATAAATCTTTCGCCTTTTACTAAAGATTTCTGTGGAGAGGAACAACCATGAGTTTCAGGTAAATGTTTGATGCCTGTCTCACGCTGGCCTTAAGCAGTCAAACAAGGCAACGGCAGTTGCATACACAACAACCAGTGAGAACCAAGAAGCCGCATGGTAATGCGGCATGTGACTCAAATCCTCAATGGCTTAGAACACCATTAGGTGAAAATGTCAAGAGATCATTACGTGAGTGGACATCTGTTAGACAGAGGATCTCACCCGTCAGGATTTGGATCCTGAAAACTGGACATTAAATCCACAGGTGTTTCATATGTGAGTCCACAGAAGGGGGTTACCCTCAAGTATACATGATGGCATCTCGCCACAATTACAAAAGCTCAGTATGTGTACAAAACAGATCACAAGGGCAGTGGCGGTGGAGTCTCTCACATTCATGTGGTCATTCAGCATCGTGTATCTGGCTCCACCAGTTTCCGCCGCTCTCTCCGTTGTCAAAACGGCTCATAAGACAGTTTGTCACAGTCATACTGGTGGTAGCTCATGGGTTTCGGAGAAGTTTGCTTCTCGAATTTTCAAGGAATACTTGCACACGATCTTGGCCCGCTCATAATACGTCCAACCTGTTACATCAGGGAACGTTAGTTTACCCATAGTTACCTATGTACCTATTATCTATGTACCGCAGCTGCGGTTGACGGGGTGAGGGTGCAGACCGCCCTCTTAAGAAATTGAGCATTACAGTATCGGTTATACTAACCATGTTACGAAATAGTAAGCCGTTTAAGGCAGCTCATTTTTACAAAATTTCGTGGGCTTACATAGGTTGTAAACCTCGGAAGTTTCCAACATCATCCTTCAAGTAACCCGTATTCTGTTAAACGGGGTGGAATGGAAAACTGCGTTGATCTGCACGAAGAGTGCAGGTATCTGTGTGGTAAACTTATTTTCAAAGACGTTTGCCTCTATTGGCGTCTGTACACATCTTTCTACAAGGTGTCATCAAAGTTCACACTCTATTTATCCCACCTACAGCGCCAGGCGACTTGAAGTTGGGTTCAGATTTCTTACAGTTTTCATATTTTGAACCCTTTCAACAAATGGGAATTAAGTTTCTCACTTTGGAAAACAATTTTCTTATAGCCTTGGCTTCGGCAAGGGTTTTGGTTTTCATATTTGGGTGCCTTGTATTCCAAGCCACCGTATTTGAGTTTTCTCATGACAAAGCAGATCTTCGGACGAATCACGCTTTCGTATTCTTCACATCAATATACCAATAGGGGTTCCTGTGTGGACAGCACATTCTAGAATTCTGAATGTGGTACACGCATTACGCGGTTATATATGTCCCGAACGTCAACAGTACGTGATATGAATACGTTGTTTGTTCTCTATGATACTGCCAACTGGGGTTAGCCAGTTTCTTAGCAGACATTATCCAGTTGGGTAATAATAATGACTACAAGTCAGGTTTACTTTAAGGCTAAGTTACAATCGCCTACGTCAGTAATAGCTCATCCCACAGGTTCTGTGGGAATGTCAGACCCAGTGGGTCGTGGAGTGTCTAAAACGCGGCTATATAGCCTTCATGTGCACCATGTTTGTGCACGTTTACACGTTATAAATGGTGGCGCCATCAGCATCTAGCTTTGGGCTGCCTACTGTTACAAGTATCAAACAGCTCTCCCGCCCACGAGGGAAGCTTTGGTACGTCCCAAGAGTACTCCAGTGACCCCTAGTGGATGATAAAGAAAATAGGATTTTGGTACTTACCAGGTAAATCCTTTTCTTTGAATCCATAGGGGGCACTGGACGCCCACCCAGAGCAGTTTTACCGGGGTTGTTTTAAGCTCAAGGGAGCTTAGGGTAACAAGTTTTACTTCATTGATATTAAGCTCAGAGGAGCTTATGGTAACACATTTTCACCGATTGGTTCAAATTATAAAGTTCTATCGGTTATGTTGTCAACTGTTTAGTTGACAGTAAGGTTATGGGTCAACATTGTGTTGTCCGTTATGTTATAGGTATTCTCCATTGTCAACCTCTCTATATCGTTCCTGTTCGCTCAGTAAAAAACACTGAGGTCGTACACTGAGGTACTCGGGGATATGGAGGGGGGGGAGGGTCCTAAATTTAAATATTCAGTGCCCTTGTTCGGCTACGCCCGTCCATATCCCAAGAGTACTCCAGTGCCCCCTATGGATTCAAAGAAAAGGATTTACCTGGTAAGTACCAAAATCCTATTTTCCCAGAAGGCAGGATCTTAATTGCAGGGAATAGTTCTTTCACCCCAAAGTCTGTCTTCAGCTGATGGAAAGGTTGAGCCACATTGTGTAAAAGTTCTGCTCAAGGATAACGGATCCAAAGGCATTTCTGTTAGATGCCATATTCTTGCAGTGGGAATTAAGTCAAATTGATTTCCTCTTGCCAGTAGCTATGTTGAAAAAAAGAGGATTCTTTGTACTCGCTGTAGACTCAATTCCTTGAGTCCATCTGGGAGACACTGCGTCCCCGCCCTGGTAGTTTGAGCTGCTGCGTATTGATGTCTCCTTTTGGCTTTGTTATCTAAACAACTCTGTTGCTGTAGCAGGTGGGAGAGCTTGGGGGAAAGGGGGAGAGGTATTGGCTCCAATAGTTTTAACTATCTAGTGCCTTTTCCGGAGCCTCCTCTGGCTGAGGAGTAGGTGCTTATTAGCTAACACCTGCTGGAGCTGAACCCCTTTCCTTTTTGAGTAGTTAGTTTTGGTGGAGTTACAAGTTAAAGTTCCTCACTTTTGGACTGTTTATACTGCTAGAAAAGTTTCAGAGCAGGGGCCTTTGTCCTGAGTGTCTTCCTTTCTTATTTACCAGTGGTATTCAGTTATCACATTAATTAGGATATTGCACTGCCAAAGTTGTACAGAAGCAGGCTTTCTCTGTTCAATGGATTCAGTGATCAGGGCTTTGAGTACTCAAGTTTAGAGATTGCATCATGTCCATAAAATGGAGGACTTCTTCATCCTCTAGGGCAGTGGTTCTCAACCTCGGTCCTCAAGTACCCCCAACAGTTCATGTTTTCCAGGTCACCTAGATGGTGCACAGGTGTATTCATTACTCATCTACACATTTTAAAAGACCCACAGGTGGAGCAATTTATTTCACTTGCAGTCCTGTGAGGAGACCTGGAAAACATGAACTGTTGGGGGTACTTGAGAACCACGGCTCTAGGGTGCTGAGTAAAGGAACTGTCAACCTTCAAGCAGTCCAATGCTAAGTGGATTACGTCTACCATGCGTCCTGCTCATGTTTGAAAATCTCAAGGTACATTTGACCACATTGGGAAGTATCTATTGTGCGGCAAGAAGCTTAAGCTGAGCAGCTGTTATCTGTTCATCTATTACCCATATTCTACAGGTTTCTTGTGTTTCCGTCCAGGGATGCCTGTTTTGGAAGGAATGTGCTTTGTACCGCTTCCACTGAGAATACTTAACTGTTGTGGTAAAAGTGTTGTGTTCCCCAATAAGATGAAATAAAAAAAATAATTTGAAAATTGTTATACTTCTGTTAAGTCCTTTTCTCTGAGTCCATTGGTGGACACTGGACGCTTACTATTTATGCTCTTGTCTTATGTTTGATGTTGCAAGGGGCAGTATTCTTTCCTCTTCCTTGTATGCTCCTCTCTATCTTGTGCTGTGAGGCTTGTTCAAACATTACTGGGTCCATGCATGTGTGGGGTATGAGGGGCGGAGCTATGGACAAACTTTCAAGCTTAAAGTGGCCAGACTCCTGGAATCACCACTATATTTTTTTGTCTTTGTTGTCCTATAACGGATGTAACCAAAGCACGGAAACCCTTTTTTTTTCTCAATAGAACTTGTTGGTGGAAATGGATGGATCAGGACTTAGATCTGAAAACCTCAGAGAACCTGGCGACCTAAAGGATGCTTCTTGTAATCTTGTTCTGCAAACAGTGACTGGAATCATAGCTCCAAGCTAGTACCTTGAACACAATACGTGATTTTGCGTATCATTTGCTGCTAACTGTGCTGCGCTTTACACCTGTGGGCATACAGCTGTTTCATGAGGATGCAAATCTTATCATGAAACAAACCTTCATTATACACTGCTAAATCACAGGTTACATGGAGCCACAAGCATAGGACTATAGTCTGAGAGCTTCTGTTTACCGTATGTATTAATATTTTCTTATTGTTCCTTTTTTTTGTTTGGAGCATCATGGGTATTTTTGTATTTTGTATATAAATGAACAAAATGTAAGTAAAGTTAAATAACCAAAAGCGGAGACAGCCATTATGTGTGCTGAACCAATGGGAATGCAGTTTATCAATCCGTGCTTTAGCATCTACTGAATTGATGGGTTGAATAATTTGCCCCACAAAATGGCTGCCTCCACTTTTTCTTTTTTTTTTAAAAAGAACTTTGCAGGAAACGGTGCTTTCATTTTATTAAAACATTTTTTAATATTAAATCACAACGTCAGAATATATCTGTGATTTTAGGTGTTGGGTGGACACTTCCTAAGGGATTGACACTAGTAAATTGATTGACATCTGTTCTGTGTGAGCTGTGGTTATATATAAACCGCCTGATGCTGACTTGGCTTATAGAAAGCAATTACTCTCTGTGCTGCGTTGGACGTGCTTGTAAGTTTAACACGGAAGCATTTTATGATAAAGATTTTTAGTTTTGTAATAACTTATAAATATTGTATTTCAGTATCCTTAAGCAATAAGTGCACACAAACTAGGTTGTATCCTACAAAGGATATAGGGGCAGATGTATTAAGCCTGGAGAAGTGATAAAGCAGTGATAAGTGTAAGGTGATAACGCACCAGCCAATCAGCTTCTGCCAATTTACATATTGGAGCTGATTGACTGGTGCATTATCACCTTGCACTGATCACTGCTTTATCACTTCTCCAGGCTTAATACATCTGCCCCATAACCTTCATAGCAACTGATGTCATTTATACCAGTGTTCTGTGTTTTAACGTCACTGCTTCAGCATACTGGTGCAATGGATTCACAGTTTCCAGCTGTTGTGTATGTAATTGTGGGCAGTATGAAAGTTGAGAGAGAAAAACACTGTGGTCTTGAAATGCAATTAATATCAAATAAATTGGAAAGTACCTGTAGTGTAAGCCTCATGTTCTCTCAGTAAGTGTAAAATGAACAGTTCAGATTGCACGTTCTAGCTTCATTGGAAGTCAATGGATGAACTACACATTCTAGACTCCGTGGATTCTGCAGGGGCTTTTTCACATTCTATGGTCTCCAATATGGAAGAAATATTTCCGGCGCATGCGCTGGAGACTCTAGCACTGTACTAGGTATGGTATGTCCTTTAAGGTAAGTATTTGAGATAAGTGCCAACAAATAGCTTCCAGCAATTGGATGTGAGCATGGATTGTTTCAGAAATTAACTTTATTTTCTTCTTGAGTTTTATCCTGTCATTTAAAAATCGTATTCTCTGTGCTACATCATCTGTTAATTCTAATTCAAAGGTAAAACCATAATGCAGACGTTTAATAGAAATCTATTGTAAAGCAGTGAACCTTGGCGGCTGCGCGAGAAGTGGCTGGCTGTGCTCTGTGTTCACATTAAGAAAGTGTCAAATGTTATATATAATGTTCCTGCGCATCTTACCGGTGAGAGAAAGACAATGGAGACAATTGTAAGTCAAATATTTGTATTAAATTTTCTCTTGATACATGGATAGATAACAAATGTAGATTCAAGGCAAGCATATACTTTGTATATAAATAATTTAGATTGTAAACATATAAAACTGTATACATTTTTATAAAAATAGAATTTTCTGTACAGTGAAAGGTTTATCATAAGTATCCACATGTCAAGTTATTCGTTGTATAATTTAATAATACAGTTGTGTTGTACAATACTGAAAAACAGATCCAAGCTTAAAGGGCCCCTGTTCCGTACACATACTGACGGTGGATGTTCTAGACCAGCAACAAAACTCGTGTATGAATTTAAACCAATTCTGTTTAGATACTGGATGACTTTTGTGCAGCAGACGTAGTGTTCTAGCATTGTACAGTTTTAAGACTCAGCTGACTGAATGAATTCTGGTTGTAGCTTCATGCTATCAATGTACTTTGCGGTTGCTATTGGTGGATATCACTTTTGCAGCTCCATGTTAGAGGACAAATGCTATACCCTAGATGACGTCTCTCCCAAACAGCATGTGCACAATATTCCGTCTTGACCCTCACAATTATCCTGGTCTGACGGAAAACGTTATTTTGTGCCAGGATATATATATATATATATATATATATATACTGCCTAGTGAGAATGAGGGGTCTGTATTCTGAGCATACAAGTAAAGGCTCAGTACATCAGTACACCCACTATGAACAGTCACTTTTAATTTGGCATTTATAAATATTTGTAGTTATCTTCCATTTTACATTTCCAGACAAGAATGGAAATGGAAATAGTTTGATGCTTCGGCAAAGGACACACGAGGGGTGTAAGAGGCTTTTTTTCATAACCTGGAGAGAGACAAATCAATAACCACTCTTTTTTCCCAACAGCCTGTAGAATGAAAATGCTTTATCTCCGTGATTTGATAAATACCCTCCTTAGTATTATACATAACACATTCTGATTCTGTGATCAGATAATTTCCATTTGTAATGTAAAACTAGAAAGAGAAACTATGACGTAAATGGAAATGTTCAATTGCTTCCTAAAATGCATGTGCGATGTACGGTTGTTTGATTTTTTTTGGGGGTAAGTGGTTAATCATGCAACGTAGTTATTATCTTATGGTTTGCTAGACAGGCCCATATATGGCCACTCTCTATCTCCACCGGGCTTGGAACCCAGGCCCCATTGCGGCACCGTTTTGCTGGTGTCCATTTTCTGACCTGCGTGCAGAATTATTTGTGCTACGCAGTAGCTGAGTTGTGCGTTGACGTCTAAATTTCACTTATTGGGACACGTTTACTAGCACTGTTTATGCTATACATTTATTACAGACATGCATCTGTTCACTTCATGCACCAATTTTGTGCACTCCTAGAAGGAAGGTTCTAGGATATCTTGTGAAAGACTTATACATTTATCAATCTTTTTGTTTTACTGATTATTAAACTGTAATTTCATGCTTTAATGTAAGCCGCTGTTGTACAGCAAGGTTGTAACTGTCCATGAATTGTATCTTATCCATAAGGGAAACAAGTGACTGTACATAGGATTACATTATGATACAGAGCATAACAGTTTAGAAATGCATGCTATAATAGACTTTTGTAGATTAGTTGTGACTTATCCTAAACCTTTTTATTGTAGCGGTAAATGAAGTGGCACATTTCTGCATCATCTCTCTCCACGTTTAGTTTTGCTATAAATATCCAGGATGTACATGCTGACAAATTGCCATTGTCTTCAGTGATTGGCCGTGCAGACCAGCATGCGCCGATTTTCCTAAATTGTGCAAAATAAGTTTGTTTTTGTAAAACCTAATTTGTGCATTAACAGAAAAAAACCTATAATGTGTTGATTGTCTTGTAAGAGTGGAACACATACTGTAGCTGCCAAACCCTGACTTAATGTGCAATGTGACTGACATAGCCCTGACAGGGCAAGTGATACTAGCGTTACAATTCTTGTACTGCAGATCACTAGGCGCATCCAGCACTGTGCAAGGTTACCTAGAAAGAAAACTGGCCAGGCTTGCAATCACCAGGGGCTGACGTTTGCTAACCACTCTCAGTAGCCTGGAAGGGATAGCTGGAGCTCCGAGGTCAACCTGTAAGAAAGAAGAACAGAATTAACTATATAATTGTAAATAACTATTTCATCAGCTCATAACTTTCAAGTACAGCCTGTAAATTGTAAGGCAGAAGCTGATTGGCAGGTACTTTATCTGTCTCCGTGCTTTGATAAATACCCCTTAGGGCTCAGATCTCTGTGTTATTTGAATGGAGACCTATTGTGAATTCAGTGAAGCTCCACTGATAATAGCAATTGTGTGATGTGTAAATGCTGTACTTTCATAGGGTGGAAGAGTCAACCAGTTTTGCAAATCAGTATTGCGCTGTCTGTTCTGTGAGTACACATTTTGTGCGTTTACACTTTTTAACAACCAATGGTGCGTCGTTTTTTTTATGTGGTTGATTTATATATGTTTGTGCAGCTTTACTTTATTTTCTTTTTTTTTGTTACACTAGAGAATGTATATTTTTTTTCAGTTAGGAGACACTGGCATTTAGAGACCCTGGGCAGCATATAAACCTCAAAGGAGACTGGCTATAGGGGACATAGTGCCCGGGCACTGTCCTAACCCCTGCCAGTATAAATATTTATTTAAAAATAGTGGGACTGAAGCGTGCCATTACAGGGGCAGAGCTTAGCCCTCACAGTTCACAACAGCGCCATTTTCTCTACAATAGGCTGCAGAGACGCTGGTCCTTCCTCACACTGCTGCATAAGTATCAGGGTGAAAAATGGGGGGGGGGGCACAGTAAATTTGGTGCAATATATGTGTGTTATAAAAGCGCTGCAGGTCTGAGGCATTGTTTGGTGTTGTCAGAACCGTTGGTAAAGCGCTGGGTCGTGAGCTGGCAAACTCTCTCTTTGTCTCTTTAGGTGGGTCTGTCCCCTATATGCCCAGTGTGTTTGTGAGTGGTGAATACACGTGTGTCGGCATGTCTGAGGCAGAGTGCTCTTCCCAGGAGGAGACTGTATTAGGGACACAAACGGCTGTGGGAGTGACCCTGTCGGCACCGCCGACTCCTGATTGGGTAAATGTGTTGAATGCTTTGAATGCAAATGTGGCTCTTATTAATAAGAGATTGGATAAATCTGAGTCTCAGAACCAGGCATGGAAGAAATCTGTGGAGGATTTGTTGTTACAAGTCCAGACCCCCTCGGGGTCACAAAAGCGATAGTTTGCTCAGCTGGCAGACACAGATACCGACACGGACTCTGACTCCAGTGTCGACTACAGTGATACCAGATTAGATCCAAAATTGGCAAAGAGCACTCGGTACATGATTGTGGCGATAAAAGGCGTATTACATATCTCGGAAGACCCTCTTGTTCCTGACAAAAGGGTCTTTATGTATAAGGGAAAGAAACCTGAGGTAACGTTTCCTCCCTCTCATGAACTGAACACACTATTTGAAAAGGTTTGGGAAAATCCTGACAAAAAGTTTGATTCCCAGAAGGATTCAGGTGGCGTATCCGTTTCCCTCGGGGGATAGGGAAAAGTGGGAGTCACCCCCCATTGTGGACAAGGCTCTAGCACAGCTGTCCAAAAAGGTGGCTCTTCCGTCCCGACACGGCAGCCCTTAAGGAACTACATTGAAATCCATTTGTCACCACAGGTACGCTGCTCAGGCCAGCCATTGCATCTGCCTGGGTGAGTAGTGCCATCGAAAAATGGGCTGATAGCTTGTCTTCTGAGATAGATACCCTGGATAGGGATAGCGTTCTCTTGACACTAGGTCATATCAGGGACTCGGCAGCCTACCTAAAGGAAGCTGCAAGGGATATCGGCCTTTTGGGTTTGAAAGCCAATGCCATGGCAGTCTCAGCTAAGAGAGCATTGTGGATTCATCAATGGAATGCTGATGCTGATTCTAAGAGAAATATGGAGTCTCTACCATATAAAGGTGGTGTCTTGTTTGGTGACGGCCTCGCTGATTTGGTATCTACGGCTACCGCGGATAAGTCATCCTTTTTACCTTATGTTCCTGCACAACAAAGGAAAACACACCACTATCAGATGCAGTCCTTTCGGCCCAATAAATACAAGAAAGGCCAAGGTTCTTCCTTCCTTGCTACTAGAGGAAGGGGAAAAGGTAAAAGATCACCGGCAGTCGCAGGTTCCCAGGAGCAGAAGTCCTCCCCGGCTTCTGCCAAATCCACCGCATGACGCTGAGACTCCTCTGCGGGAGTCCGCACCAGTGGGGGCACGTCTCAAACTCTTCAGTCAGTTCTGGGCTGTTCGGCCCTGGACCCATGGGTTTTGGAAATAGTGTCCCAGGGTTACAAACTAGAGTTTCAAGACGTTCCCCCTCGCCAATTTTTCAAATCGGCCTTACCAGCTTCTCTTCCGGACAGGGAGGTGGTACGCGACGCAAAACAAAAGCTGTGTCAAAATCAGGTCATTGGAATTATAATGTTTCATACGCTTTGTGTTAATAAAGCAGCTCAAATAAAACAATGAAAAACTGATAAAATGATGAGCGCTGGGAAAACAAATTAAAACTAAGTGGCACCTGTAAAAAAGATTTTTGTTAACGTATGTTTACAGCTCTTTTTAAGAGCTCTGTATGCGGTAAGCACAGTCCATGAGAGATCTAGCTTTCCCTACCTCACTACCAGTCCACGGGATTCCTCAGCCACCAGGTGGATAGCGGTATCACGAAGACATACTGCCGCCAGAGAGATCAGACGCCGCCGAGTGACGTCACCCGCTGAAACCCCGCCACACTCCGCCTCCCCGCTGGACGCAGCGGTGGAGGAGAAGAACATCTACACCACGGACAGCTATTCACACCATCAGGCTGAGGAATCCCGTGGACTGGTAGTGAGGTAGGGAAAGCTAGATCTCTCATGGACTGAGCTTACCACATACAAAGCTCTTAAAAAGAGCTGTAAACATACGTTAACAAAAATCTTTTTTACAGGTGCCACTTAGTTTTAATTTGTTTTCCCAGCGCTCATCATAAAATCAGGTCATTATCAAGGTTCCCCCCGTCACAACAGGGAGAAGGATTTTATTCGAGCCTATTCGTGGTCCCGAAGCCAGACGGCTCAGTCAGACCGATCCTGAACCTCAAATCCCTCAATTTCTACCTACGGAAATTCAAATTCAAGATGGAATCTCTCCGGGCAGTGATCTCCAGTCTGGAGGAAGGGGATTTTATGGTGTCGGTGGATATAAAGGATGCCTACTTGCATGTTCCCATTTATGCTCCGCATCAGGCTTACCTGAGGTTTGCAGTTAAGGATTGTCATTACCAATTTCAAACGTTGCCGTTTGGTCTGTCCACGGCTCCGAGGGTTTTCACCAAAGTAATGGCGGAAATTATGGTTCTCCTGGGCAAGCGAGGAATCACAATTATCCTGTACTTGGACGATCTCCTGATAAAGGCGAGATCCAGGGCCCAGTTGCTGCAGAACATTACGATCTCCCTGACAGTTCTGCAACAACATGGTTGGCTCCTAAACTTGCCAAAATCACAGTTGGTGCCAACGACGCGGCTGTCCTTTCTGGGAATGATTCTGGACACAGAATTATTGAGCGTTTTTCTTCCAGTGGAAAAGGCTCTGGAAATTCAGAACCTGGTCAAACAAATTCTGAAACCGGCAAGAGTGTCAATCCATCAATGCACTCGGTTGCTGGGGAAAATGGTGGCGGCTTACGAGGCCATTCAGTTTGGCAGATTCCATGCCAGGGTGTTTCAGTGGGATCTGTTGGACAAGTGGTCCGGATCCCACCTTCACATGCACCGAAGGATAATCCTGTCTTCCAAGACCAGAATCTCGCTCCTGTGGTGGCTGAACAGCTCTCACCTCCTAGAGGGGCGCAGGTTCGGGATCCAGGACTGGATCCTAGTAACCACGGATGCGAGTCTCCGAGGCTGGGGTGCAGTCACACAGGGGGAAAACTTCCAGGGAAGATGGTCAAGCCAAGAAACTTGTCTACACATAAACGTTCTGGAGTTAAGGGCCATTTACAACGGCCTTCTTCAATCGGAACATCATCTGTGCAATCTGCCCGTCCTGATTCAATCGGACAATGTAACAGCAGTAGCGTACATAAACCGCCAGGGCGGAACAAAAAGCAGAGCAGCAATGGCAGAGGCCACGAAAGTATACAAGGTGGAAAAGCATACAAGCGCTCTGTCAGCAATCTTCATTCCAGGAGTGGACAACTGGGAAGCAGACTTCCTCAGCAGACACGATCTCCATCCAGAGGTCTTCACAGAAGTGACAAGTCTTTGGGGAGTTCCTCAAATAGACATGATGGCGTCTCGTTTCAACAAGAAACTTCAGAGATATTGTTCCAGGTCGCGGGACCCTCAAGCAATAGCAGTGGACGCCCTAGTAACACCATGGGTGTTTCAGTCGGTGTATGTATTCCCTCCGCTTCCTCTCCTTCCGAAAGTACTAAAGATCATAAGAAGAACAAAGGTTCAGGCGATCCTCGTTGTTCCAGACTGGCCAAGGAGGGCTTGGTATCCAGATCTTCAGGAATTACTCATAGGAGATCCCTGGCCTCTTCCTCTACGAGAGGATCTGTTACAGCAGGGGCCGTGCGTGTATCAAGACTTACCGCGGCTACGCTTGACGGCGTGGCGGTTGAACGCCGGATCCTAGCCCGTAAAGGTATTCCCTGTGAAGTCATTCGCACACTTCTTCAGGCTAGAAAAGGGGTAACGTCTAAACATTACCACCGTATTTGGAGAAAATGTGTCTTGGTGTGAATCCAAGAAGGCTCCTACGGAAGAATTTCAGTTAGGACGTTTTCTCCATTTTCTACAAGCAGGTGTGGATACGGGATTAAAGTTGGGCTCAATTAAAGTACAGATTTCAGCCTTATCGGTTTTCTTTCAAAAACAATTGGCCTCCCTTCCAGAAGTTCAGACTTTCGTGAAAGGCGTGTTGCACATCCAACCTCCATTTGTGCCCCCAGTGGCACCATGGGATCTTAACGTGGTGTTGCAGTTCCTTCAATCACATTAGTTTGAACCTTTACAGAAGGTAGAGTTGAAATTTGTCACTTGGAAAGTGGTCATGCTGTTGGCTTTGGCATCCGCAAGGCGGATATCGGAGTTAGTGGCCTTGTCTCACAAGAGCCCTTATTTGATCTTCCATGAAGATAGAGCAGAGTTGAGGACTCGTCAACAATTTCTGCCGAAGGTGGTGTCGTCGTTCCACATGAACCAACCTATTGTGGTGCCGGTGGCTACTGACGTCTTAGTGGAGTCGAAGTCTCTCGATGTGGTCAGAGCTTTAAAAATTTATGTCGCCAGAACGGCTCAGATTAGGAAAACGGAGGATCTGTTTGTCCTGTATGATCCCAACAAGATTGGGGCTCCTGCTTCCAAGCAGACTATTGCACGCTGGATTTGTGCTACGATTCAGCGGGCTCATTCGATGGCTAGAGTGCCGTTACCGAAATCGGTGAAGGCCCATTCTACCAGGAAGGTGGGCGCGTACTGGGCTGATGCCCGGGGGGTCTCGGCGTTACAACTTTGCCGAGCAGCTACTTGTCGGGTTCAAACACTTTTGCTAAGTTTTACAAGTTTGATACCCTGGCTGAGGAGGACCTCATGTTTGGTCAATCGGTGTTGCAGAGTCATCCGCACTCTCCCGCCCATTCTAGAGCTTTGGTATAACCCCGTGGTTCTTATGGTTACCCCAGCATCCTCTAGGATGTATGAGAAAATAGGATTTTAATACCTACCGGTAAATCCTTTTCTCTTAGTCCGTAGAGGATGCTGGGCGCCCGTCCCAGTGCGTACTGTATCTGCAGTTATTAGTTATGGTTACACACAGGTTGTGTTATGGTTATAGTCAAACTGTTGCTGACATTGTTCATGCCGTTGGCTTAAGTTCTGTTGAATGCCATGTTGCGTGGCGTGTTTGCGGTGTGAGCTGGTATGTATCTCACCTTAGTTTAACAATAATTCCTTTCCCCAAAATGTCCGTCTCCCTGGGCACAGTTCCTATAACTGGAGTCTGGAGGAGGGGCATAGAGGGAGGAGCCAGTTCACACCCATTCAAAGTCTTAAAGTGCCCATGTCTCCTGCGGATCCCGTCTATACCCCATGGTTCTTATGGTTACCCCAGCATCCTCTACGGACTGAGAGAAAAGGATTTACCGGTAGGTATTAAAATCCTATTTTCTCTCTCCAAGCTTTGCTAAATTTCCCTGAAATGTTGCTTTTACGCTACCTTCAGGACAGTCAGACACGATTGCTTTATGTGTACAACTTTGCAGACTGAGGGTTATTTGTTGCATACCCTAATGGGTCTTACTGCCAGTCTGGCAGAACTGACTTGGCCTAGGTCTTTTGGGCAGTCCATAGCTGAGCGTCTTCCACATGTGAAGCCTACGTCACCAAGCATAGTAAGGCCAAGGAAGCATCTCAAACTGATTAACATGGCTTGGGCAGGAAGAATGGTGGCGTCTGTGCCAGGCGTCAAGCAGTGGGCACGGCAGGCAAATTTGCCCACTCCGGTCCTCCTGTGGTTAGAAGACAATCTGCTTTGCATTACGGATATTGGGTTTGATTCTATACTGCCTGAATGAGAGGAATGTTACATCAGGGATACGTCATAGCCTTCTGGAATTTCCAACCCAGATGGCTTGCCTGTCATCTTTACTGGACGTTAGACATTTTGCTCTTCAACTGGCTGTTCATTTCGCTACATCTCTTATTGGTTCAGAAACCAGCTTAATCTTTTCAGCCTCCTATAGGTAGACAGGTACAAGATGGAGTGCCTGAGGTACAGTATGTCATTATCAGCATGGACTAATCAATCAAGTGCACAATGAAATATAGACTATTCCGATGTCCCCCTTACTCTCCAAATTTAAGCAAAAATAAGTGGAAAGCATTTCTGCCTGACCAGTACCCTACAGTGTACAGTTTGTTCTTCCCCATGTTTGCATGAATTTCCTTCTACAGCTCAAAACCATACTGGTATGTTAATTAGCTGCTATAAAAATGTGTGAGAATATAGGCTGCAAGCTCCAATAGGGCAGGCTCAGATGTGAATTAACATATTTGGGAGATTTCAATTGTTTTTCCCCCGGCTACCTCTAGGGGGCGCAGATGCCTGGTAGCTGTGGGGCTGACATTTTTTCTCGCAGCTTCCTGAGGTGTGAGAAGAAATGTGCGCTAAACAGCACTTTGGGCATCCGAACGGGAGTTTGGATGCCCAAGGCTGAACTTAAAACCCTGTCTGTTTGGGCGCGATGATCACGTGCTCAAACATCAATTGAATCATGACAATTGTTTGGGCGCCTAAACAACATAAGCATTTTGGCCTGACTCTCCCTCTAAGACCATCTTTGTCTTGTGGAATAGGGAAGATCAGACATGTTCAGGTGTATTGATGTAGGGCACAGTGCAAAGATGTAAGAGGACACGTTACACAACGCGTGAGTGTCACGTGACTTGGTAGCGCAGAGCATCTTATTTTTGCTTCTTTTGCCACTAAAATGTGTCTTAGAAGCAATGTAATGTAATAGGACACAGGAGCAGTTTCTGCTGATTAAAATGATATGCGGCATGCCTATATTCTGTGTGTAATAGTGGCTCTATCTGCATCCAAAATGAAACGTTTTCCAGGAAAGCACTGTAGCATAGCACACACACACACAGTCACACACACACAATATATATATAATTTTAATCAACAGAATCTGCTCCTGCGTCCTATTACATGATATTGCGTCTAAGAAGCATTTTCGTGGCAAAAGACGCAAAAAAAAAGACGCTCTGTGGTGCCAAGTCCAACCACTGCATGACGCGACTTGAAGGGCTGTTTAGTATGACTGCAGCAAAGATGTCAGAGGTCACATCTATAGTATGATGATATGGTGGCATGGAACTGGTTCAAAAAAACATGAGGCACAAGCAAAGCAGACAAATACTTACATTTGCTCCTAAGTTGTAGAGCATGGGTCTTCAACTTGTGGCCCTCTAGCTGCTGCTGAACTACACATCCCAGCATGCCCTACCTCAGTTTTACCATGCCTTAATAGCAAAATTGTGTCAGGGCATGATGGGTCGTGTAGTTCCGCAGCAGCTGGAGGGCCACAGGTTGAAGACCCATGCTGTAGAGAAACTTCAAGACATAGGCCCAGATTTATCAAGCCTTGGAGAGTGATAAATTGCCCAAGTATAAAGTAACAACCAATCAGCTCCTAACTGCCATGTTACAGGCTGTGGGGCAGATGTATTAAGTCTCGAGAAGTGATAAATGCAAGGTGATAAGCCAGTCAGCTCCTGTCAATTTACATATTGGAGCTGTTTGGCTGGTGCGTTATCACCTTGCACTTATCACTTCTCCAGACTTAATCCATCTGCCCCACAGCCTGTAACATGGCAGTTACGATCTGATTGGTTGGTACTTTATTACTCGCAGCCGGGATATCCTATGTATCTCTGGACGGTGTTGAAAGTGTTTTGCTCACCTCCCCTATACTGTACTGGTAGTGATGTGCAGGGCAGGAATGCCTGTTTCTTTATCATCCACTAGGGGTCACTGGAGTACTCTTGGGATATGGACGGGCTTCCGTAGGAACAGCACTGAATATTTAAATTTAGAACACTCCACCCCTCCATATCCCCGAGTACCTCTCAGTGTTTTTTCTGTGCTCCACGTAGCAACAGCTAGGTGACTCAGGTCACGATTACTATTGAAGAATTTTATTTTATTTTTATTTTTATTTGATTTTTTTTCTATTTTACACATCCCTTTCCCCCTTCCAAAAGGCAGGGTCAGGGATAGTGCAGCTGCTGATAGCAGCAGGGGCGTGTCGGGCCTCTCAGAAAGAGCTCCCTCACAGCCACACACACACACAGGCTGGCCGGCGCTTACTAAGAAGCCCCGTCGGAGCCTCTTCACAGACAACATAACAGGTATGTGAGGGGAGAGAACGGGGCGGTCAGCTTCCGCTGCCGCCCCGAGGTGTGGGGAAGGACGCTGGTGTATTTCGGGTGTCTGCCGCCCGCCGCAGTTGCTCCGGCCGCCGGGTAACATAGCGCCCGCTTCCGCCCGCCGCTTGAGTCCTACGCTGCTCCCGCGTCTCTAAAGTTGGGCCGGCCGCCGCTGCTCCGGCGCTTCTTACAGGGGAAAGAAGGATACCCCTGTCTCTCAACGGGTCCGGCCGCCGCTTCTCCTGCACTTCCGCCCGCCGCTTGACCGCTGCTGCCCGGGTCTCATAGCGCTGACACGCGCTCCCAGGTCCCGGGGTGCCCGCTGCCCGCACTGCACGCTATGGAGCAGATGGGGGGGGAGAAAGATCAGCAGCAACAGGCTGTTGGTAGTATAGCGTATAACTATATAATGATGTTTATGCTGGCAGGGAGGAGGTTTTATAATGATTACACAGGCTGTTTAAAAGGTCAACATGAAACTGCACTGTGATTATATGTATAAGCATGGGGGCCATTTTAACCATGCTTCCTGGGTCTTCCTCTGTGATTCCAGAACGTTCCTGTCCTACATCTCTACTCCACCGGAGGCGCAGGGGTGTTAGTGGGAATTTGGGATCACATTTCATAGTACTGGCCACGTGTACTGCACTTGGCCAGATATATATACAGAGACACCTTACTGCTATTTTACTGAGTCGTGCAAGTGTCTGTTTTTTGTGTATTGTATTGTCTGTCGCCATAATGAGTAAGGCACCAGCAAAAACTAAAAAGCATAATTGCAAAGTCTGTAACAGTGTATCACCGGATGGATCTACCACATGTACAGTATGTTTTGTGAATTCGGTTCAGAATACCATTTCTGCTCCTGTTTTACAACCAATGTCCTCACCGGACCCTCCGTGGGGTATGTTAGTAAATGTACTGGATAGGTTACAATCAGAATTGACCGCCGCTCGTCAGGAGCGGGAAACGGCAAGATCTGAGTCTAGGGTGAGACCGCAAGAACTACCGGAGGCGTCTCAGCCTTGCGTAAGGTCCAAATCCATTTTGGGTAAACGGGATAAATTTCATATGTCTTATGATTTTCCAGTGTCTGCTATGTTACATTCTGACGATTCCATGCCAGACCTCACGGAACAAGATGAGGGTGAGGAGGGCGAAGTGGAGTCAGATGGCGAGGATTTTAACAGTTCCGGCATTGATGATCTCATCAGAGCGGTACGTCAGTCTCTGAAGTTTACTGAAACTGAGGAGCCTCTCACAAATGATCAGGTCGTATTTACTAAACGACAGAAAATTCCAATAAGTTTTCCTGTGTCGGAATCTCTTAATCAGATGTTAGTAGAAACACGACAGAATCCAGATAAACGGTTTTCTATACCTCGCAGATTTAAGTCTAGTTACCCGTTTCCAGACTCGGTAACATGTACATGGGAGAATCCACCAATAGTTGATTCTTCAGTGTCAAAGCTTACCAAGAAATTAACCATACCAGTGCCAGCAGCTACTACGCTTAAAGACCCTTCAGATCGCAAGATAGAAACTATGCTAAAATCCATGTATGTAGCAGCAGGTGTGATGCTAAGACCTGGATTGGTTGGCATTTGGGTCACTAAGGCACTCATAATATGGCTTACAGAACTCAAATCTGCTTTACATGACGAAAACCTGATAATTCTTGTAAATCAAATGATTGAGGCTGTAGAGTATCTCTGTACAGCGTCTACTGATGTCTGTCAGCTCACTTCTCGTATTTCATCGTCGCTAGTTACGGCACGAAGAGCACTCTGGCTGCGTGCTTATCATGCGGAGGCAGAGGTCAAACGAGGTATAGAGGCGTTGCCTTACGATGGAAAGAAGTTGTTTGGTCCTGAATTGGACGCATGGATTGCTGAGGCTACGGGAGGTAAGTCTGTTTTCTTACCATTGCCTCCACCGGTATCAAGAAGAAGGTACGCTGGACCTTCGTTCAAATCCTTTAGACCTCAGCCCTTTCGAGGACGTGGCAGAGGATCAGCCACGCCTGCTAGACGTGGTCGCGGACGTGGTTTCCAACAAACCAACACAACTCGCCAGGACGCTAAGGTTACCGACAAGCCAGTGGCATGACGGCCTACCAGCCCATCTCGGTTCTCCGATTGTGGGAGCACGCCTTCAGACGTTCCATTTGGCGTGGTTCCACACATCCGCGGATGGGTGGATCCGCAATTTAGTGTTAAAAGGTTACAAAATAGAGTTCGACTGTCTTCCGCCGCTGCGGTTTTTCAAGACAGGATTGCCTCTGTCGGACGACAAGAGGACGGTTCTGCAAAGTGCCATTCAGTCCCTACTGGATTCGGCAGTTTTGATTCCGGTCCCTGTACACCAACAGGGTCAGGGTTATTATTCAAGTCTGTTTGTCGTACCGAAGCCGGATGGCTCAGTCAGACCAATATTGAACTTAAAGGGGCTCAATCAGTACGTAACTTACTACAGATTCAAGATGGAGTCTCTGCGTTCGGTGATTGCGGGTTTAGAGCCAAAGGAATTTATGATTGCGCTAGACCTCAAGGATGCGTACTTACACATTCCAATTTGGCAGCCTCATCAGAAATTCTTACGGTTTGCAATACGCCAGAACCATTACCAGTTTCAGGCTCTACCGTTTGGCCTGTCATCAGCGCCTCGGGTATTCACCAAAGTGATGTCTGTGATGATAGCTCATCTCAGATCCCTAGGAGTGACAATAGTTCCATATTTAGACGATCTGCTCATCAAAGCTCCGTCTCAACAGATACTTCTCCAACATGCGCTGCTAACATACGATGTACTGGTTCACCACGGTTGGATTGTCAATTTCAAGAAATCACATCTAATTCCGTCTCAACGCCTTCAGTTCCTAGGTATGATTCTCGATACGGTCAATCAAAGAATTTACCTACCACAGCAGAAAGTACAAATTCTACGCCATCTAGTACAATTAGTGCTCAAGCCACGCACAGTGTCGGTACACTTGTGCATTCGCCTCTTAGGCACAATGGTGGCAGCTTTCGAGGCGCTTCAGTTCGGAAGATTTCACTCTCGTCCATTTCAACTGAATGTGCTCGCCCAGTGGTCGGGCTCGCATCTGCAGATTCACCACAGGGTGAGGTTGTCGCCAAGAGCAAGAGTATCTCTGCTCTGGTGGCTCAAGGAACACAATTTAACCGCAGGAAGACGGTTCGGAGGCTGGAATTGGATAATTCTAACTACGGACGCCAGTCTCAGAGGTTGGGGAGCGGTAATTCAAAATTGTCAGCTCCAGGGTCTCTGGGCGGATCACGAAAAATTGCTGTCTATAAATGTCCTGGAACTCCGCGCAATTTACAATGCGCTATGACAAGCAGTGCACATGCTTCGCTCTCAGCCTGTCCAAGTGCAGTCAGACAATGCGACGGCGGTCGCATACATCAACAAACAAGGAGGAACGAGAAGCCGCATGGCAATGCGGGAAGTAGCTCGAATCCTCAATTGGGCGGAATGCCACCAGGTGATATTGTCGGCCGTGTTCATTCCGGGAGTGGACAACTGGGAAGCGGATTATCATCCAGGCGAATGGGCATTAAATCCAGAAGTGTTTCACATGTTGGTTCAGCGATGGGGTTATCCTCAGGTAGACCTGATGGCGTCTCGACATAATCACCAAACGTTCCAGTATGTGTCCAGAACAAGAGATCCAAAGGCAGTGGCGGTGGATGCACTCACTGTCGCGTGGCAGTACAGTCTTGTGTATCTGTTTCCACCGTTTCCGTTGCTCCCTCTGGTGCCAAAACGGATCAAAAGAGAGTCGGTCACAGTCATACTAGTGGCGCCTCATTGGCCTCGGAGAGCTTGGTTCTCGGATCTCCAAGGACTACTCGCAGACGATCCTTGGCCGCTCCCACTACGTCCAGACCTGTTACAACAAGGTCCGTTCCTTTACCCTGATTTAGCGTGGCTGCGTTTGACGGGGTGGCTGTTGAGACCGCCCTCTTAAGAAGAGAGGGCATTCCAGATTCGGTTATACCAACCATGTTACGAGCTAGGAAGCCGGTTACGGCAGCTCATTATTACAGAATATGGCGTGCCTATATAGGTTGGTGTGAAACTCGGAAGTTTCCGACATCATCTTTCAAGTTATGCCGCCTTTTGTTGTTTCTACAAACAGGGTTAGATGGAGGCCTGCGTTTATCTACACTAAAGGTGCAGGTATCTGCTTTGTCAATTTACTTTCAAAGACGTTTGGCTCTATTGCCATCTATACGCACTTTTCTCCAAGGTGTCCTCAGAGTACAGCCTCCATTCATTCCACCTACAGCGCCATGGGACTTGAATCTGGTTTTAGAGTTCTTACAGTCATCATGTTTTGAACCCTTACAGCAAGTGGATATAAAATTTCTCACTTGGAAAACAATTTTTCTCCTAGCCTTAGCTTCGGCAAGGCGTGTTTCGGATTTGGGTGCCTTGTCATGCAAGGCACCGTATTTGGTGTTTCATGATGACAGAGCGGAACTTCGGACGAATCCCGCTTTCTTACCAAAGGTAGTGTCATCTTTTCACATCAATCAACCAATAGTAGTTCCTGTGTTGACAGCACATTCTGGAACTCTGGATGTGGTACGCGCATTACGCGTTTATGTATCCCGAACGTCTTCAGTTCGTAAGACGGATACGTTGTTTGTTCTCTATGATGCTGCCAAGATGGGTTGGCCAGCGTCTAAACAAACCTTATCCAGATGGATAAAACTGACCATACGTCAGGCTTACCTTCATGCTAGGTTGCAACCGCCTACGTCAGTAACCGCTCATTCCACACGTTCTGTGGGAACTTCATGGGCAGCTGGTCGTGGGGCTTCTACGACGCAGCTTTGCCGGGCGGCTACATGGTCTTCAATGCACACGTTTGTGCGCTTTTACAAGTTTGATACGTTTGCGGCATCAGCATCTAGCTTTGGCCGCCTAGTGTTACAAGTGCCAAACAGCTCTCCCGCCCACAAGGGAAGCTTTGGTACGTCCCAAGAGTACTCCAGTGACCCCTAGTGGATGATAAAGAAAATAGGATTTTGGTACTTACCAGGTAAATCCTTTTCTTTGAATCCATAGGGGGCACTGGACGTCCACCCAGAGCAGTTTTACTTAGTTGTGGTGAGTTCTGAAGATCTTATGGTAACACACTTTCACCGACTGGTTCAAATTACAAGTGCTGGTTAGGGTGTCAACTGTTTAGTTGTCAGTAACGTTATGTGTCAACTTCGTTATTGTCCGTTATGTTATATGTAATACTCCATTGTCAACCTCTCTATAGTTCCTGTTCGGCTCAGTAAAAAACACTGAGAGGTACTCGGGGATATGGAGGGGTGGAGTGTTCTAAATTTAAATATTCAGTGCTGTTCCTACGGAAGCCCGTCCATATCCCAAGAGTACTCCAGTGCCCCCTATGGATTCAAAGAAAAGGATTTACCTGGTAAGTACCAAAATCCTATTTTTCCTCAGCATAGCGCTGGCGGTTGATTATATTAAAGAGTCCACTGACTCACACAGTGGCGGAACTAGCGAGCGGTGGGCCCAGGTGCGGCAAAATGCTTTGGGCCCCCCATCCCATCCCCCCCCCCCATACCACCCCCCCCCCACCACCACCCCCCCACCCCCCCCCCCCCATACCGGCAGACAGCGTGCACTTTTTACACATAACGGCAGACAGCGTGCACTTTTCTCTATCGTCCTAGTGGATGCTGGGGTTCCTGAAAGGACCATGGGGAATAGCGGCTCCGCAGGAGACAGGGCACAAAAGTAAAGCTTTCCGATCAGGTGGTGTGCACTGGCTCCTCCCCCTATGACCCTCCTCCAAGCCAGTTAGATTTTTGTGCCCGGCCGAGAAGGGTGCAATCTAGGTGGCTCTCCTAAAGAGCTGCTTAGAGAAAGTTTAGCTTAGGTTTTTTATTTTACAGTGAGTCCTGCTGGCAACAGGATCACTGCAACGAGGGACTTAGGGGAGAAGAAGTGAACTCACCTGCGTGCAGGATGGATTGGCTTCTTGGCTACTGGACATCAGCTCCAGAGGGACGATCACAGGTACAGCCTGGATGGTCACCGGAGCCTCGCCGCCGGCCCCCTTGCAGATGCTGAAACATGAAGAGGTCCAGAATCGGCGGCAGAAGACTCCTCAGTCTTCTAAAGGTAGCGCACAGCACTGCAGCTGTGCGCCATTTTCCTCTCAGCACACTTCACACGGCAGTCACTGAGGGTGCAGGGCGCTGGGAGGGGGGCGCCCTGGGAGGCAAATGAAAACCTATTTGGCTAAAAAATACCTCACATATAGCCTCCGGGGCTATATGGAGTTATTTAACCCCTGCCAGAATACACTAAAGAGCGGGAGACGAGCCCGCCGGAAAAGGGGCGGGGCCTATCTCCTCAGCACACAGCGCCATTTTCCTTACACAGCTCCGCTGGTCAGGACGGCTCCCAGGTCTCTCCCCTGCACTGCACTACAGAAACAGGGTAAAACAAGAGAGGGGGGGCAAAATAGTGGCAAAAATTATATTATAAAAGCAGCTATACAGGGAGCACTTATTATAAGGCTATCCCTGTCATATATAGCGCTTTTGGTGTGTGCTGGCAAACTCTCCCTCTGTCTCCCCAAAGGGCTAGTGGGGTCCTGTCTTCGTTAAGAGCATTCCCTGTGTGTCTGCTGTGTGTCGGTACGTGTGTGTCGACATGTATGAGGACGATATTGGTGTGGAGGCGGAGCAATTGCCAAATATGGGGATGTCACCTCCTAGGGGGTCGACACCAGAATGGATGCCTTTATTTATGGAATTACGGGATAGTGTCAACACGCTAAAGCAGTCGTTTGACGACATGAGACGGCCGGACAATCAGTTAGTGCCTGTCCAGGCGCCTCAAACACCGTCAGGGGCTGTAAAACGCCCTTTGCCTCAGTCGGTCGACACAGACCCAGACACAGGCACTGATTCCAGTGGCGACGGTGACGAATCAACCGTATTTTCCAGTAGGGCCACACGTTATATGATTTTGGCAATGAAGGAGGCGTTACATTTAGCTGATACTACAGGTACCACTAAACAGGGTATTATGTGGGGTGTGAAAAAACTACCTATAGTTTTTCCTGAATCAGAAGAACTAAATGATGTATGTGATGAAGCGTGGGTTGCCCCCGATAAAAAGATGCTAATTTCAAAGAAGTTATTAGCTTTATACCCTTTCCCGCCAGAGGTTAGGGCGCGCTGGGAAACACCTCCTAGGGTGGATAAGGCGCTCACACGCTTATCTAAACAAGTGGCGTTACCCTCTCCTGAGACGGCCGCACTTAAAGATCCAACAGATAGGAGGATGGAAAATATCCAAAAAAGTATATACACACATACAGGTGTTATACTACGACCAGCTATAGCGACAGCCTGGATGTGCAGTGCTGGAGTAGTTTGGTCAGAGTCCCTGATTGAAAATATTGATACCCTGGATAGGGACAATGTTTTACTGTCTTTAGAGCAAATAAAGGATGCATTTCTTTATATGCGTGATGCACAGAGGGATATCTGCACACTGGCATCACGGGTAAGTGCTATGTCCATTTCGGCCAGAAGAAGTTTATGGACGCGACAGTGGTCAGGCGATGCGGACTCAAAACGGCATATGGAAGTTTTGCCGTATAAAGGGGAGGAGTTATTTGGAGTCGGTCTATCAGATTTGGTGGCCACGGCTACAGCCGGGAAATCCACCTTTTTTACCTCAAGCTACTCCCCAACAGAAAAAGACACCGACTTTTCAACCGCAGCCCTTTCGTTCCTTTAAAAACAAGAGAGCAAAGGGATATTCATATCTGCCACGAGGCAGAGGAAGGGGGAAGAGACACCAACAGGCAGCTCCTTCCCAGGAACAGAAGCCCTCCCCCGCTTCTACAAAAGCCTCAGCATGACGCTGGGGCTTCTCAAGCGGACTCGGGGGCGGTGGGCGGTCGTCTCAAGAATTTCAGCGCGCAGTGGGCTCACTCGCAGGTAGATCCCTGGATCCTGCAGATAATATCTCAGGGGTACAGGTTGGAACTAGAGACAGATCCGCCTCGCCGTTTCCTGAAGTCTGCTTTACCAACGTCCCCCTCCGAAAGGGAGACGGTTTTGGAAGCCATTCACAAGCTGTACTCTCAGCAGGTGATAGTCAAGGTACCTCTTCTACAACAGGGAAAGGGGTATTATTCCACTCTATTTGTGGTACCGAAGCCGGACGGCTCGGTAAGACCTATTCTAAATCTGAAGTCCTTGAACCTGTACATAAAGAAGTTCAAGTTCAAAATGGAGTCACTCAGAGCAGTGATAGCGAACCTGGAAGACGGGGACTTTATGGTGTCCTTGGACATCAAGGATGCGTACCTCCACGTTCCAATTTACCCCTCACACCAGGGGTACCTCAGGTTCGTTGTACAAAACTGTCACTATCAGTTTCAGACGCTGCCGTTCGGATTGTCCACGGCACCTCGGGTCTTTACAAAGGTAATGGCCGAGATGATGATTCTTCTTCGAAGAAAAGGCGTATTAATTATCCCATACTTGGACGATCTCCTAATAAGGGCAAGGTCCAGAGAACAGCTAGAGAGGGGATTAGCACTGTCTCAAGAAGTGCTAAAACAGCACGGCTGGATTCTGAATATTCCAAAATCCCAGTTAATGCCGACAACTCGTCTGCTGTTCCTAGGGATGATTCTGGACACGGTTCAGAAAAAGGTTTTTCTCCCGGAGGAAAAAGCCAAGGAGTTGTCCGAGCTTGTCAGGAACCTCCTAAAACCAGGAAAGGTGTCTGTACATCAATGCACAAGAGTCCTGGGAAAAATGGTGGCTTCTTACGAAGCAATTCCATTCGGCAGATTCCATGCACGAATTTTCCAGAGGGATCTGTTAGACAAATGGTCAGGGTCGCATCTTCAGATGCACCAGCGGATAACCCTGTCTCCAAGGACAAGGGTATCTCTTCTGTGGTGGTTGCAGAGTGCTCATCTATTGGAGGGCCGCAGATTCGGCATACAGGATTGGATCCTGGTGACCACGGACGCCAGCCTGAGAGGCTGGGGAGCAGTCACACAAGGAAGAAACTTCCAGGGAGTGTGGACGAGCCTGGAAACGTCTCTTCACATAAACATTCTGGAACTAAGAGCAATCTACAATGCTCTAAGCCAGGCAGAACCTCTGCTTCAAGGAAAACCGGTGTTGATCCAGTCGGACAACATCACGGCAGTCGCCCATGTAAACAGACAGGGCGGCACAAGAAGCAGGAGTGCAATGGCAGAAGCTGCAAGGATTCTTCGCTGGGCAGAGAATCATGTGATAGCACTGTCAGCAGTGTTCATCCCGGGAGTGGACAACTGGGAAGCAGACTTCCTCAGCAGACACGACCTTCACCCGGGAGAGTGGGGACTTCATCCGGAAGTCTTCCACATGCTGGTAACCCGTTGGGAAAGACCAATGGTGGACATGATGGCGTCTCGCCTCAACAAAAAACTGGACAGGTATTGCGCCAGGTCAAGAGATCCGCAGGCAATAGCTGTGGACGCGCTGGTAACGCCTTGGGTGTACCAGTCGGTGTATGTGTTTCCTCCTCTGCCTCTCATACCAAAAGTATTGAGAATTATACGGCAAAGAGCGTAAGAACGATACTAGTGGTTCCGGATTGGCCAAGAAGGACTTGGTACCCGGAACTTCAAGAGATGATCACGGAAGATCCGTGGCCTCTACCTCTAAGGAGGGACTTGCTTCAGCAGGGTCCCTGTCTGTTTTCAAGACTTACCGCGGCTGCGTTTGACGGCATGGCGGTTGAACGCCGGATCCTAAAGGAAAAAGGCATGCCGGAAGAAGTCATTCCTACTTTGATTAAAGCAAGGAAGGAAGTAACCGTGCAACACTATCACCGCATTTGGCGAAGATATGTTGCGTGGTGCGAGGATCGGAGTGCTCCGACGGAGGAATTTCAACTGGGTCGATTCCTACATTTCCTGCAATCAGGATTGTCTATGGGTCTCAAATTGGGATCTATTAAGGTTCAAATTTCGGCCCTGTCGATTTTCTTTTAAAAAAGAATTGGCTTCAGTTCCTGAAGTCCAGACTTTTGTTAAGGGAGTGCTGCATATACAGCCTCCTGTGGTGCCTCCAGTGGCACCGTGGGATCTCAATGTGGTTTTGGAATTTCTAAAATCTCATTGGTTTGAACCACTAAAAAAGGTGGATTTAAAATATCTCACATGGAAAGTGACCATGTTACTAGCCCTGGCTTCGGCCAGGAGAGTGTCAGAACTGGCAGCTTTATCTTACAAAAGCCCATATCTGATTTTCCATTCGGACAGGGCAGAACTGCGGACTCGTCCGCATTTTCTCCCTAAGGTGGTGTCAGCATTTCATCTGAACCAGCCTATTGTAGTGCCTGCGGCTACAAGTGACTTGGAGGACTCCAAGTTACTGGACGTTGTCAGAGCATTAAAAATATATATTGCAAGGACAGCTGGAGTCAGAAAATCTGACTCGTTGTTTATATTGTATGCACCCAACAAGATGGGTGCTCCTGCGTCTAAACAGACGATTGCTCGTTGGATCTGTAGCACAATCCAACTTGCACATTCTGTGGCAGGCCTGCCACAGCCTAAATCTGTAAAGGCCCACTCCACAAGGAAGGTGGGCTCATCTTGGGCGGCTGCCCGAGGGGTCTCGGCATTACAACTTTGCCGAGCAGCTACGTGGTCAGGGGAGAACACGTTTGTAAAATTTTACAAATTTGATACTCTGGCTAAGGAGGACCTGGAGTTCTCTCATTCGGTGCTGCAGAGTCATGCGCACTCTCCCGCCCGTTTGGGAGCTTTGGTATAATCCCCATGGTCCTTTCAGGAACCCCAGCATCCACTAGGACGATAGAGAAAATAAGAATTTACTTACCGATAATTCTATTTCTCGGAGTCCGTAGTGGATGCTGGGCGCCCATCCCAAGTGCGGATTATCTGCAATAATTGTACATAGTTATTGTTAACTAATTCGGGTTATTGTTTAGGAAGCCATCTTTCAGAGGCTCCTCTGTTATCATACTGTTAACTGGGTTTGATCACAAGTTGTACGGTGTGATTGGTGTGGCTGGTATGAGTCTTACCCGGGATTCAAAATTCCTCCCTTATTGTGTACGCTCGTCCGGGCACGGTACCTAACTGGCTTGGAGGAGGGTCATAGGGGGAGGAGCCAGTGCACACCACCTGATCGGAAAGCTTTACTTTTGTGCCCTGTCTCCTGCGGAGCCGCTATTCCCCATGGTCCTTTCAGGAACCCCAGCATCCACTACGGACTCCGAGAAATAGAATTATCGGTAAGTAAATTCTTATTTTTACACATAACGGCAGACAGCGTGCACTTTTTACACAACGGCAGACAGCGTGCACTTTTTACACATAACGGCAGGCAGCGTGCACTTTTTACACATAACGGCAGACAGCGTGCCCTTGTTACACATTACGGCAGACAGCGTCCCCCTTTTTACACATTACGGCAGACAGCGTGCCCTTGTTACACATAGCGGCAGACAGCGTACACTTTTTACACATTACGGCAGACAGCGTACACTTTTTACACATTACGGCAGACAGCGTACACCTTTTACACAACGGCAGACAGCGTACACTTTTTACACAACGGCAGACAGCGTACACTTTTTACACAACGGCAGACAGCGTACACTTTTTACACAACGGCAGACAGCGTACACTTTTTACACAACGGCAGACAGCGTACACTTTTTACACAACGGCAGATAGCGTACACTTTTTACACAACGGCAGATAGCGTACACTTTTTACACAACGGCAGATAGCGTGCTCTTGTTACACATTACGGCAGACAGCGTCCCCATTTTTACACATTATGGCAGGCAGATTCCCCATTTTTACACATAGCGGCAGGCAGATTCCCCATTTTTTTTTTAAATAGAGTAATTTTTATTCGCCACAAAATTAGAGATACAGACATTTCAGAATACATTACTGGTCATAGTGTATAATCACAGTATTCAGTCATTCATAATATCTTTATGGTATTATACATGCATGAATGAAATTCCCCATATTACCATTTCCGTGCGGTCTTCCCGCGGTATACATATTGTTTGTAGTCTGTAGCCAAGTCATGGTTCACATACTTAACATTTTTCAAGTTTTCTCCCCCCACCTTATGTGTAATTACCCCGTCTAGTGAGCCGTATATAGCCCACAACCCCACTACCCCCGAACTAACCCTCTAAACAAACTCAAGCCTAGTCAAGCTGATGTGTGCATGGTGTGATGCGACAGCTAAGTATTTAAGCAACTGCGTTAGGAGAGGTAAAGGGTTCGGCCCAACGCCCCGGGGCCCAAACAGCGCCCCTGCAGCAATGGCCAGTGCCCGTTACATTTGAAGGGCAAGGGAGGAGTATGTGGAAGTGATCCAAGGAGACCAAATCTTCTCGTATCTGGTAAGGGCATTATATTTCATATATACATATCGTTCTTTTAATAGGGTATCATTGATCAAACTTTTAAGAGCAGGTATTGTGGGAGGGCTGGGGGCCATCCATGTCCGCGCGATACACACTTTTGCAAGTGCGCATACGCTGCGGGCATACATGTTTTCCCATCTAGACCCAGAATCCGAGTCACCCACCCCCAGAATGCAAAATCTCGGAGTCAGCATTCCCCTCTGTGTTCCCGTGTGTTCCAGAATCGACCTGACCCCAGCCCAGAACACCTGTAGCAACGGGCATTCCCATATGAGGTGCCAGAATGTGCCTCCGGCAGCCCCGCACTTGGGACAAACATCAACATTATCAGACCTGAATCTGGCCAGCCTGCTCGGTGTCATGTATGATCTATGCAGAATGAAAAGCTGTATCTGCTGAAACCGTAGCGATTTGGTGACCTGGCTCGGATTGCCCAGAGCGCCCTCCCAGTCTTCCCCGTCTATGGGACCCAAGTCACACTCCCAGTTCGCCCGAAGATTCGAGAGCGGGTCTGCATGTATTGTTTGAAGGAGGTATGAGTAGGTGAAGGAAATTACCTTGACTCGACCCAGTGTTTGTAGAAATGTTTTGATGGGAAATGGGAGGAGCGCCGGGGGGGAGTCTCCAAATTGCGCCTGCAAGGCGTGCCTGAGCTGTAAAAATCTGTAGAAGTAAGAGTTCGGGAGTCCAAACTCCTCCTTTAATTGGTGAAATGATTTCAATGAACCGTCACTATATAATTGGGACAGTGAGTCTATCGAATACGGAGCCCATACCTCCCCGCCCTCTAGGGACCTCAGTTCATTAAGCATTGTGGAGTGCCATAGGGGAGTATCAGGGTCCATGCCTTCATACCCGAGTAGGCCCTTCAATGCTAGCCATATTCTCATCGCCTGAAAGACAATAGGAGGTAAAAATCTGGAAGGGTTTTCCCCCACCAGGACCTGTGCCGGGGAAAGGTCTGGGTAATAGCATTGAAGGAACGCCCGGCCCAGCCCAGCCCCACCCCCCTCCCGAAGCCACATATTGATATGTGATAGCTGAGCAGCATAATAATATAGTTGGAAGTGGGGCAAGGCCAGACCGCCGTCCCCTTTCTGCCTGGTGAGGGTGGTTAATTTAATTCTAGCTCTTTTATTGGCCCATACAAAGGAGGACAGGACGCTATTTAATTTCCTGAAGAAGGCTGGAAAAATGAACACAGGGGACTGTAGTAGAACATACAATAGTTTAGGCAGGACTACCATTTTAATAAGGCCGACCCTGCCCGTCATTGTCAGTGGTAGCTTACCCCAGGCTCTAGATTTGCGCACTACTGTTTGTACTAGGGGGTCGAGGTTTAAGGGCACAAAGTCTGATGGGTCGTTTGTAATTAGAATTCCGAGGTACTTAAACTGAACTGTCCAGCACAGTGGCAGGGATATTTTCGGAATCTGAGGGAGGGGGCCTATAATGGGCATAATAAATGATTTAGTCCAATTTATGCGGAGACCCGAATACCCACCGAATGTCTCGATGACCCGCAGCACAGTGGGCATCTCTACTGCGTAGTCTTGAAGGAATAACAACAAGTCATCCGCATAAAGGGCTATCTTGTCAGTACAGGGGCCGGTACCTATTCCCCCAATGTCCGGGTGCGATCTGATCAGGCAAGCGAGAGGCTCTATGGCTATGGCAAACAGGGCAGGAGAGAGGGGGCATCCTTGTCTGGTGCCCCGTGTCAAAGGGAAGGAGGAGGAAATGTAGCCGTTCACCAAGACCCTGGCGCGTGGATTCTGGTATAGTAGTTTGATCCATTGAATAAAGTTTGGGCCGAAGCCCATGTTCCTCATGACTCCCCACAGGTAAGGCCATTCAACGCTGTCGAATGCCTTGGCTGCATCCAATGAGACTACAGCCGCGTCCGAGGGGAAGTCGCGGGGGGCCTGCAAAATGGTGTATAGCCTGCGCAAGTTAATGGATGTGGATTTCCCAGGCATGAAGCCGGTTTGATCCGGATGAATTATAGATTCAATTACTAGGTTGAGTCGGACCGCAAGAATTTTCGCCAGGATCTTGGCGTCAGTGGGGATAAGGGAGATTGGCCTGTAGGAGTCCAACAACTTGGGGTCCTTTCCAGGCTTTGGAAGCATTATAAGGATCGCCTCGGACATCGAGGGAGGAAGGCTGTTAGTGGCAGTCATTTTAACGTACGTGTCAAGCAGCTGGGGACCAAAGAACTCTATGTACTGTTTATATAGTTCCGTGGGAATACCGTCACTGCCCGGGGATTTACCTCTAGGAGACACCTCCACCGCCGACACCACCTCTTCCAGGGTCAGAGGTGCGTCTAATGCGTCTCTGGCCTCATGGGAGAGTTTAGAAAGGGGAATGTTTGTCAGGTACAGGTCAAGTTCCTCCGTGGAGCATGTCAGTCTACTGTCGTATACTTCTCTGAAGTATTCGAGGAACATCTGAGCGATGTCGGGGGTGGCATCTACCGTGGAGCCGCCTGGGTCTAGCATTTGCGCTATCGTGGTCCCAGGTCGATCGTAGTGCACTAAGTGGGCCATCAGGCTACCTGGTCTGTCCGCCTGCATATATATGTTAGTAGCCCTAAACAAAAGGGAACGTGCGTTTATATCTGAAAGGTGGGCCAGCCAGGCCTCCTGAGCCGCAAGCCAGCGGGCCCTCAGCTCAGGAGTACCCTCTGTCAGGTAACGCATCTCCAGATCTCTACACTCAGTCTCAAGCTGTCTTTCCGTCGCCCTTCTAGCCACCTTGCAGGCTGCAATTTTGCCGATCATTGTACCTCGCAAATACGCCTTGAACGCGTCCCAGACAACCGGGGCCGGGGCCGATCCCACATTGTCTGCAAAAAATCCCTCCCATGTGGACACCAACTCCGGGCATTCGCCCAGCTGGGCCAGCCAGGAAGGGTGTAGCCGCCAATATGACTGTCCCCTCTGACATTCCCCATCTATTGAGAGCACCAGGGGCGAGTGATCTGACACCCCCCGTGCCTCGTAGCGGACATCCGTCACGCCAGGCAAAAGCCCAGGCGAGACCAGGGCCAGGTCGATTCTAGAAAAAGAGCCATGTGTACCCGAATAACAGGAGTATTGCCTAAGACTAGGATTCCGAATTCTCCAGACGTCTACCCATTGCATACCGTCTAGAAAGTCTGCGAATTTAGATCCCGATGAGGCTGAACCACCCCCCGTCCCTTGATCCCGGGGAGCCCTCCATCTGTCTAAGGAGGCATCCAACACAGCGTTGAAGTCCCCCAAGCAGATGACAGGGGTGTGTGGGGAGGAGGCAACAAACAAGGCGGCCTTTTGCAGGACATCATATGAAAACGGGGGGGGAACATACACAGACAACAGGAAAAAATTACGTGAGAACAATTTACATTCTATGAACACGTATCTACCATGTGGATCTGTATTTACCCTAATCATCTCAAACTGCACAGTCCTCTTAATCATTACCGACACCCCTCGGGAATAGGAGGAGTGCGAGGAATGATATGCCCAGCCCACCCAAGGCCTACGGAGCGACAACAGCCTATTTCCCTCCAAATGGGTTTCGCTTAAACAGATAATATCCGGGCAATATTTCTTGATCATCTTAAACACTAAGGATCGCTTTACTTTGTTGTTAATGCCCCGGACATTCCACGACAAGATTTTTAAGGGAGGCATGTCAGCCAAGTCATCAGCTGGGGCGCAACACTCCTATCTACCACCCAACCCCCCGGCTCCTTACTCGCGCAGTCGCGCCGTCCACCGGCCCCGGACCTCAAGCCAAACCCCTGGAAACGGTGCAACCCCACCACACCCTCCGAATAGCTAATATGTAGGCTTCTTAAATTCAAAACATAAAACAGAAAAACTACTGGGGGACCAACAGCAGCCCCCCGGCATCCCCCCTCCCCGTATACCTCCCCGAACTGTGGCATACCTAGATCCCTAACCGAACTCTAGCCCTGGAGAACCCAAAGCCTACGGCAACACTGTACTAGGCGTACAGATCAAACAACCCAAAATATTTAAACCCTTATACGTTATACGTTTATAACACTTCTCAGCAAAGTCCAGAACCACTAAACGAGAGGAAGCTCCCTGGACTTATACTTGCGAGTTGTAGGCCCATAAAGGAAGGCGACCCGATGTCAGTCTGGAGCCAGCTGGCGTGCCCCCGGAGCATATCTGTCCAACCAGGAAGCCGCTTCCCTGGGCGAGCTGAAGAATTTGGTCTCCCCATCCGCCACCACTCGCAACCTGGAGGGAAACAGCATTGAATAGGATATATTCAGGTCACGAAGGCGTCGCTTTATGGGGAGAAACTGTGCTCTGTCTTTTTGGACGTCCGCTGCAAAGTCCGGAAATGCCGACACCCGGATTCCATTCCGTATCAGGGGACCCTTCACACGTCCCAGGCGCAGGACGGAGTCCCGGTCCTTGTAGTGCAGGAATTTTGCTATAAAAGTTCGTGGTGGGGCACCTGGTGGTAAAGGCCGGAAGGGCACGCGGTGGGCCCGCTCCACTGCAAACTGAGATGTAAAGGATTCAGCACCATATGCCTCTTTTAACCAGGATTCCAGGAAATCCTCGGGGTGTGCCCCTTCTTCTTTTTCGGGGAGGCCTACGAACCTCACGTTGTTTCTGCGGAGTCTGCCCTCCATGTCCAGGAGTTTGGCTTGTATCGTTGTGACCTGCTGTGTAACCGCAGACACCGATTGTTGCAGAGGGCCGCTGAGGTCTTCCAGGTTGGAGACCCTTGTCTCGGTTTCGCCCACCCTCTCCCGTACTCGCTGGACGTCCTGTCGCAGCAGTGATAAATCGCACTGCACCTTCTCCATCTTGTCCGATAGGCGTTGCTCGCTGGCCGCTATGGCCTCCAGGACCTGCTGGATGGAGGGTGCAGACGGCTGCGTATTCGCCCCCGAGTCGGCCCCAGCCGATGGATCCATTCTGGCAGGGGGGGAAGGCTTAGGAGATGACTGCGTCGACTGAGATGTAGGCTGTCAGGCAAACTTCTCCAGTTTAGCCGCGGCCGCACTCTGGCCGCCCCTCACCATCTTGTGGGGGTCCAGCTGTAATGAGAGTCCCGTTATTCAGTGTCAAAAGTATAACAGTGGAAGGTAAATGCAGCAACAGCAGCACGCCAGTCACTGGGAAAGCCAGACGTTGTAATGAAGGGAGAGGGGAGAAGGGGGACCCGGGGGGTCCAATGGTATAAATAAATATGTCCAGTGTGTGGTATTCCAGCAGTATAAGCAGTAGGAGGCAGGGCAGCTGGGACAGTATCAATCCCTCAGCCCAGTGCAGTCTTCACCCACACTGCACCTTGCTGTGTTCAGTGCCTCAGGGAGCTGCAGGTAAAATGGCCGCCCAGCACAAGGATTTCCCCCTCCTTCCCTCTCTGCACCAGCCTTCAGGGTATCAGGATGGCTTCTGTATATGGCCCTGAGGGTGCAGGAGTGGGGTGCCGCTCCTTTCCTGTGCCGCTGGACGCCGCGTCCGCCTCGGGCGCTCGATCGTGTGCGCGCGCGCACGCGCCCGGCGGAGCTTCAAAATCGAGGCCGGGGACTGAGCTGCGGCCTAGGCCCGGAGTCCGGGCGGCCGCCGACGCGAGCCGGGAGCGCTCGCACACACACTCCACCGCCTCCCCAGCACCGCCGGGCAGGAGATTAGTCCAGAGGAGAGCAGGATCGGGGCCCCAGGATTGTTGCAGGATTAATTATCCAGGGAGCTCCTCGATCCTGCTGCCTAGTCCTCTGCTGCCGTGGCCACGCCCCCAGATTCCCCATTTTTACACATAGCGGCAGGCAGATTCCCCATTTTTACACATTGCGGCAGGCAGATTCCCCATTTTTACACATTGCGGCAGGCAGATTCCCCATTTTTACACATTGCGGCAGGCAGATTCCCCATTTTTACACACAGCGACAGGCAGATTCCCCATTTTTACACACAGTGGCAGGCAGATTCCCCATTTTTACACATAGCGGCAGGCAGTCCCAACAAAGACAGAAAGAAAGAAAGAGACAGAAAGAAAGAAGAATTATACTTACTCTCTCCGCTGGCTCAGGCTCCTCGGTGCAGCTTGACGATTCCTGGGCAGTAGAGAAGGAGGTGGAGGAGGGAGCCGCAGCAGCGCTGTGTTATTGGTGGAGGCGCTGCTGCTGCTGCCCCTCTGCTTCACTATAGGCTGTTCTCGGAAGACAGCCTATAGTGAAGCAGAGGGGCAGCAGCAGCGCCTCTACCAGTAACAAAGCGCTGCTGCGGCTCCCTCCTCCTCTTTCCCCCGTACCGCTGCTCCTCTCCTCTCCAGGCGGCTGTGCGCTGCGGGCAGCGGTTGCACGCAGCGGCATGTAATGAGTCAGTTTGACTCATTGCATGCTTTGGGCCCCTGGACAGAGGCGGGCCCCAGTGCAACACACTGGTTGCACTGGCGGTAGTTCCGCCTCTGGACTCACAGCAACTCTTATCCCATCAACACGTTTCATCCTTATCTAAGGACTTTATCAAGATGTAAAATTTCTCTTCAATATAATTAACCTAACTCCTTTATCAACCACCAGAGCTATGCTGAGGAAAATCAGGCATTCCTGCCCTGCACATCGCTACCAATACAGTATGGGGGAGGTGAGCAAACCACATACAGCACCGTCCAGGGAGACATATGCTATCCCGGCAGACAGGATGCCGGCTGTCACTATACCAACATCTCGTCTTTCGGAATCCCGGCTGCGAGTCTTCTTGTGGGCTCGCTGCTCTCGCCACGCATCTGGCTTCTATTAACCAAGTGGGAATACCGGGCGGGGGGTGAGATTCCGTCAGTAAAATGCTGGGTGTCTGTCTCCTGAATGCTGGGATCCCAACAGCCGGTACACTGACTGCATCCCGTGCAGGAGATTTGTCTAGCACCTGACCTAACTACAGTACCTCCGACCAGCAGCTACTAAGGAAGTGACCTACGGCCGTGTCTCCAAGTACACTCACAGGCGCATTGAACGGAGGTGGTCGGGGAGTTAACCCGCCGCCGTGACCTCGGGCACATAATCAAGTGCGACGGGGACAGACGAGAACAGGACCAGTCGCTACGATCACTAGCTCCCAAGCACTCTGAACAAGGGCGCCCCGCTGCCGTGTTTGCCAAATAATGAACAGGATAGATTAAGCACTACATGCCGTAGAGGTAATAGCTACAAGTGAGCATTCCACCAAACCACACACCATACTCGGCAAGTACACCTATCAGAATTACAGATTGCCGGTACCTATAACAACATCAACCTCAGGCTGAGTTATAAGGAATTTGGTTTTAAAGTTCTATGGACTATCACTGAACGTCTAAAAACATAGTGACACCTGATTTTACTAACAAAGAAAGATCTAAGATGATCTTTGCTCAGCTAATGGTTGCAGAAAATAAAGCAGGTACATTGTATCTATAGTGTCTCACTCACACACACACACACACACACACACACACACACACACACACACACACACACACACACACACTCTATTATATAGAGATAATGTTACGTTGTTTCATTCTAAATATGTATGGAAAATAGATCTGAGGCCATAGTTTTGTTCTAAAACACAATGCTTCCAAAACTGTTTATGGACAAAATTTTAAAGGGCAATGATTTTACCAGCAGAACACGGCTAGTAAAAGCATTGTCCTTGTAAGTTTCAGGCATAAACATGATTGGAACCCCAGGCTTATGGGCCCTACACACTGGCAGATAACACTGAACGATATGAACGTTCTCATTCATTAATGAACTTATCGTGCAGTGTGTAGGCAAACAATGCGCGGCCCGGCACTCAGTCATCGTTGGTGCCCCGTCGCTTATGCATGCAGGCCAATATAGACAATCTCGTCCATATTAGCGCACAGTGCTATGGAGCCGGGTGACGGGGCTCCCCCCGTCACCTTTCCCCCACTGCCGGGTCGCCCGCCGGCCGTGTCGGGCAGCTCGGTGGCGGGTCGACAAGTGTGTAGGGCCCGTAAGTAATAAACCCCATAAGCTCATCTCAAAGGGTAGTAACCAGAAACCACATATGCAGGGAAATAAAATTGTAATAATGGGACAGAGTCTACAGTCATATTCAGTTAGCTGCGTTAACTCGTTACAGGGGCCACTATTGTTTTCCTATTATCCGCGGTAACTGATCATAGGATTTAATGCCACTTTTTCTCTTCAGCAGCTGAACATTTAGGGAAATTTTTTTTACGGTTTGAAATTTCAAGACTTGGTTCAGAGTCCCTGGTGCCCCCACCTGATGATTAATTATGCACTCAGAAGTTTTTATTTAGCTTAATGTGACTAATAATGACATGTTTGATGTGGGACAGGTAATTTGGTTTGCAGGTTTAATATGTTTTCTGTCTTTCCAGTCATCTGTGGGGTATATGATATTATTATTTTAATAAATTGAATTTGTGTTTTTTAATACTTTACAAGCACGTGTCATTGAGTTCTTTCTGATTTGTGTTTTCTTTTAAGGGGTTGAGTATTCCCCTCTCTGACACAGCTGTTAGGTAAAGGGATCTATTACTAGGTAAACCAGGCACTTTGTCATTTTTCTGTCTAATTGAATATGCCCCTAAACATTACTGTGTTTATTCAGGGACTCGCACTTGACTCGTAAACCATTAAACAGAACAAATCCAGAAATTCACACCCTGAAGTGAGGACGTCTGGATCAATGTGAAAAGTATCAAATCTGTGACTTAGCTGAAATGCCCCATTTCTCCGGAACTGTCTGTTCCTGGGGACTGAATGCCACAATGAATGTGTGCGACTGGTGATGGAAATTTGGATTCATTTTGTCATATAGAATTTATTTGTAAAATAAAAGCACAGAATACAGAAAACTGCAGCACTATTGCCGTAACACTTCTGATGCATGATTTTTACATTGTTTTCCTACATTCCGTGATTTGTTCTGATCTTACATTACTATGTGTGCACCAGGTACATTCACAGATCTGTCCTCATACATCTAGCCTCAATATGTCATACAGTGGGAGATGCCAGTTCCCGTGCAACTCTGCTAACCCCGGGCATCTGTGTGCTGGAAATATGTCTTAGTTACTACACAATGCCACTAGGATGCACCTGGAGACTGTGCGGATCAATTTGATATGCAACACTTGTATATCTGCGTGCGGCTGAGTCTGTATATAGAGCACAAAGGATCTTGACATAGAAAGAAGCCATGGCCGCTGCAGTGAAGCACTTCGTATACAGATGCAGAGACTCAGTCACACACAGATAAACAAGTGTGATATCCAATTAATCAGCAGTCTCCTGCGTCCTAGCCACATAGTGTTGTATCTAACATGCATTTTTGGCAAAAAAAAAACCCCAACTCCCAATGCTAGCAGAGTCTCACGGGACCTGGTGTGCCATCAGGGGCTATTTGGCGCAACTGCAGCAAAGATGTATGAGGACACAGATCAGTTTTTCCTAATCCAGATCCTCCTGGCCCACTCATAGTCCAGACAATAAGGATAACTCTGCTTCAGCAAAGGCTGGTAACTCAAACTGAGGAAAGAATGAAGACATGGCTTTCCTTAACACCTGCACTGTGATTGGGTCGTGAGGACCCTATTTATAGCGCTCACGTTAACGAGTTTTTTGTTTTGTTTTTTAACACCTAAAAACTTCTTGTTTTGCTTACCATGCCCTCTCTCCTACTGCAGTGCTTCCCATTCATCTCTTACAGTACTTGCACATGTTAGTCCCCTTAGAAATAAACTGTGGTGCCTCAGGCCTGTTATCAGGGCCTTTGATTGGTAGAAAGATCACCCAGACACTGTACCTAGGTTTACTCATTCCTATCCTGCTACCCAATGCCCTGTGCTCCCTGCTCTGGACCTCAGATGAGAAATAAAAGTAGTGAGGACTGTAAGATGCTAATGCTATGACCCAGCAGACCTACAGTTACATAGAATCTGTACATACAAGCTGTATACTCTTGTTTTTTCTTGCAACAGCACTCCAAGCATTTGTATACTGATCTGACCTGCACAGATAAGGGCTGAAGTCATTTATAAATTGCCGCCGATGCCCCTTACCACTGTTTTGGGATTATTTATTGTCATTTATTTTGCTGTAGCGTTATATCCCTTCCCCTAAACCAACCCCAAAAAACATCACTCAAATTGCTGCACAACACCAGGTGTAGTTCCTACCTGCACCATGTAAATGACTCTGGTCACTGCTTCTCCACCGATCAGATCAGACTGTAGGATCCAGGCACTGGGCAGGAGTTCACCCCGTACAGTGTCTTTATTAGGACGTGGCATGGACTCGTTATACACGGACTGGAAGGATAGGCTGTAACACTTCTCCTGTGCAAAAGAAACAACAGTAACAATCTTATCTCTGCTGGGCACAGATGTGTCATCGTACGTCATCACTGCAGTATCGCCAAACAGCCCCTCTCTGCGCTCTAGCTCCTGTGAGACTCTGCTAGCGTCAGGTGTCTTTGTTTGACAAAAATGCGTCTTAGTGGCAATGCGATGATTCATTTGCTATGCAATCTATGCTTCCACTTAGAGTTCCATTGTACTTCTATATCTGTGTGAGTCTGTATAAGAAGTGTCACACATCAAATTAATCAGCAGAGTCTCTTTGTGCGTTCTAATAGTTTCATTGCGACTAAGACGCAAAAAAAGACCACAGACATTAGAAGATTTACATGAGACCTGATGGCTAACTCTCGCCAGGCATCTTCCAGTGCACGGTGTATTGAGGCTGGTTGTATGAGACCACATCTGTATTACATCTTAACAGTGATCCCCCCCTTATTGTATATTAGGCAGATTAAAGAGAGACGACAGAAACAGTTACATGGTAGATCATCGTAAAGTAATAATAAGCATTTCATACATTTGCACAGTAAGTAGACTTGGATAGACTGAAACCCCAATGTACTTAATCATATTTATGGAATTAGGGACTACAGTAGATGACACAACTGAATAGGTTCTTTGGGGGATATTGTATGTATCAAAGCTTGGAGAGAGATAAAGTACCAACAGATCATCTACTGTCACTTTCCAAACATAGCCAGTAAAGTGACAGGAGCTGATTGGTTGGCACTTTCTCTCTCGCTCTAAGCTTTGATAAATCCACCCTCTGGAACCACCTGAGTGTAAATTTAATAGGGTCCGGGATTTTGTCAGAGAATGTCCGTATTGTTACAGCGGCAGTCATTTACAAGGCAAAACTAGGTTGACATTCTAAGGCAAAATCCCAGACCTCTGGCAACTTGAACCCTATTTCATTTACCCTCTGGTGTTTAACTAAAATTCTCTGGAACCAGCTTCCATGTTCAGTCTCTCCATTCATCTAACATGAGAAATGTTCTTTACTAAGATCATATGTAAAACGTGTTATGGATGCCGTACTGCAATACAGGATCCGGTTACTCCCACATAAGACTGTGTGGGTTACATTTTGCATGGGAGACTGTAGGTAGTTCCAGATATAACACATGTTCAGTGTGTAGCGCCAGTAGGATCATGTAGATAGAAATTGCCACTACAGTTATGATCATTGTCCATGTATCTGGACCTGCCCTTATATGACATGAAATATTATATATATATAATAAGATTTTACTCACCGGTAAATCTATTTCTCGTAGTCCGTAGTGGATGCTGGGAACTCCGTAAGGACCATGGGGAATAGCGGTTCCGCAGGAGACTGGGCACAACTAAAGAAAGCTTTAGGACTACCTGGTGTGCACTGGCTCCTCCCTCCATGACCCTCCTCCAGACCTCAGTTAGGATACTGTGCCCGGAAGAGCTGACACAATAAGGAAAGGATTTTGAATCCCGGGTAAGACTCATACCAGCCACACCAATCACACCGTATAACTCGTGATACTATACCCAGTTAACAGTATGAAATATATAACTGAGCCTCTCAACAGATGGCTCAACAATAACCCTTTAGTTAAACAATAACTATATACAAGTATTGCAGACAATCCGCACTTGGGACGGGTGCCCAGCATCCACTACGGACTACGAGAAATAGATTTACCGGTGAGTAAAATCTTATTTTCTCTGACGTCCTAGTGGATGCTGGGAACTCCGTAAGGACCATGGGGATTATACCAAAGCTCCCAAACGGGCGGGAGAGTGCGGATGACTCTGCAGCACCGAATGAGCGAACTCTAGGTCCTCCTCAGCCAGGGTATCAAACTTGTAGAATTTAGCAAACGTGTTTGACCCCGACCAAGTAGCTGCTCGGCAAAGTTGTAAAGCCAAGACCCCTCGGGCAGCCGCCCAAGAAGAGCCCACCTTCCCCGTGGAATGGGCTTTTACAGATTTTGGATGCGGCAGTCCAGCCGCAGAATGTGCAAGTTGAATCGTGCTACAGATCCAGCGAGCAATAGTCTGCTTTGAAGCAGGCGCACCCAACTTGTTGGGCGCATGCAGGATAAATAGCGAGTCAGTCTTTCTGACTCCAGCTGTCCTGGAAACATAGATTTTTAGGGCCCGGACTACGTCCAGCAACTTGGAGTCCTCCAAGTCACGAGTAGCCGCAGGCACCACAATAGGCTGGTTCAAATGAAACGCTGAAACAACCTTTGGTAGAAATTGGGGACGAGTCCTCAATTCCGCCCTATCCATATGGGAAATCAGATAAGGGCTTTTACAAGACAAAGCCGCCAATTCTGACACACGCCTGGCCGAAGCCAAGGCCAACAGCATGACCACTTTCCACGTGAGATATTTTAGTTCCACGGTTTTAAGTGGTTCAAACCAATGCGACTTTAGGAAATCCAACACCACGTTGAGATCCCAAGGTGCCACTGGGGGCACAAAAGGGGGCTGAATATGCAGCACTCCCTTAACAAATGTCTGAACTTCAGGTAGTGAAGCCAGTTCTTTTTGGAAGAAAATCGATAGAGCCGAGATCTGGACCTTAATGGAACCCAATTTTAGGCCCATAGTCACCCCTGACTGTAGGAAGTGCAGAAATCGACCTAGCTGAAATTCCTCAGTTGGGGCCTTCCTGGCCTCACACCACGCAACATATTTCCGCCATATGCGGTGATAATGGTTTGCGGTCACTTCTTTCCTAGCTTTAATTAGCGTAGGGATAACTTCCTCCGGAATGCCCTTTTCCTTCAGGATCCGGCGTTCAACCGCCATGCCGTCAAACGCAGCCGCGGTAAGTCTTGGAACAGACAGGGCCCCTGCTGCAGCAGGTCCTGTCTGAGCGGCAGAGGCCATGGGTCCTCTGAGATCATTTCTTGAAGTTCTGGGTACCAAGCTCTTCTTGGCCAATCCGGAACAATGAGTATAGTTCTTACTCCTCTCCTTCTTATTATTCTCAGTACCTTGGGTATGAGAGGCAGAGGAGGGAACACATACACCGACTGGTACACCCACTGTGTTACCAGAGCGTCCACAGCTATCGCCTGAGGGTCCCTTGACCTGGCGCAATATCTTTTTAGCTTTTTGTTGAGGCGGGACGCCATCATGTCCACCTGTGGCCTTTCCCACCGGTGTACAACCATTTGGAAGACTTCTGGATGAAGTCCCCACTCTCCCGGGTGGAGGTCGTGTCTGCTGAGAAAGTCTGCTTCCCAGTTGTCCACTCCGGGAATGAACACTGCTGACAGTGCTAACACATGATTTTCCGCCCATCGGAGAATCCTTGTGGCTTCTGCCATCGCCATCCTGCTTCTTGTGCCGCCCTGACGGTTTACATGGGCGACCGCCGTGATGTTGTCTGACTGGATCAGCACCGGCTGGTGTTGAAGCAGGGGTCTTGCCTGACTTAGGGCATTGTAAATGGCCCTTGGTTCCAGAATATTTATGTGTAGGGAAGTCTCCTGACTTGTCCATAGTCCTTGGAAGTTTCTTCCCTGTGTGACTGCCCCCCAACCTCGAAGGCTGGCATCCGTGGTCACCAGGATCCAGTCCTGTATGCCGAATCTGCGGCCCTCTAGAAGATGAGCACTCTGCAGCCACCACAACAGCGACACCCTGGTCCTTGGAGACAGGGTTATCAGCCGATGCATCTGAAGATGCGATCCGGACCACTTGTCCAACAGATCCCACTGAAAGATCCTTGCATAGAACCTTCCGAATGGAATTGCTTCGTAAGAAGCCACCATCTTTCCCAGGACTCGCGTGCAGTGGTGCACCGACACCTGTTTTGGTTTTAGGAGGTCTCTGACTAGAGATGACAACTCCTTGGCCTTCTCCTCCGGGAGAAACACTTTTTTCTGTTCTGTGTCGAGAACCATCCCCAGGAACAGTAGACGCGTTGTAGGAACCAGCTGCGACTTTGGAATATTCAGGATCCAGCCGTGCTGTTGTAGCACTTCCCGAGCTAGTGCTACACCGATCAACAACTGTTCCCTGGACCTCGCCTTTATAAGGAGATCGTCCAAGTACGGGATAATTAAAACTCCCTTTCTCCGAAGGAGTATCATCATTTCGGCCATTACCTTGGTAAATACCCGCGGTGCCGTGGACAGACCAAACGGCAACGTCTGGAATTGGTAATGACAGTCCTTTACCACAAATCTGAGGTACTCCTGGTGAGGAGAGTAAATGGGGACATGCAGGTAAGCATCCTTGATGTCCAGTGATACCATGTAATCCCCCTCGTCCAGGCTTGAAATCACCGCCCTGAGCGATTCCATCTTGAACTTGAACCTTCTTATATAAGTGTTCAAGGATTTTAAATTTAAAATGGGTCTCACCGAACCGTCCGGTTTCGGTACCACAAACATTGTGGAATAGTAACCCCGTCCTTGTTGAAGGAGGGGTACCTTGAATATCACGTGCTGAGAATACAGCTTGTGAATCGCCTCCAGCACTGCCTCCCTGTCCGGGGGAGCTGTCGGCAAGGCAGATTTGAGGAAACGGCGAGGGGGAGACGTCTCGAATACCAGCTTGTACCCCTGAGATACTACTTGTAGAATCCAGGGATCCACCCGTGAGCGAGCCCACTGGTCGCTGAAGTTCTTGAGACGGGCCCCCACCGTACCTGGCTCCGCCTGTGGAGCCCCAGCGTCATGCGGTGGACTTAGAGGAAGCGGGGGAGGACTTTTGTTCCTGGGAACTGGCTGTATGTTGTAGCTTTTTCCCTCTGCCTCTGGGCAGAAAGGACGCGCCTCTAACCCGCTTGCCCTTCTGGGGCCGAAAGGACTGTACCTGATAATACGGTGCTTTCTTTGGCTGTGAGGGAACATGGGGTAAAAATGCTGACTTCCCAGCTGTCGCTGTGGAAACGAGGTCCGAGAGACCATCCCCAAACAACTCCTCACCCTTGTAAGGCAATACTTCCATGTGCCTTTTAGAATCTGCATCTCCTGTCCACGGCCGAGTCCACAATCCTCTCCTGGCAGAAATGGACATTGCGTTTATTTTAGATGCCAGCCGGCAAATATCCCGCTGTGCATCTCTCATGTACAAGACAGCGTCTTTAATATGCTCTACGGATAGCAATATAGTGTCCCTGTCTAGGGTATCAATGTTTTCCGACAGGGAATCTGACCACGCAGCTGCAGCACTGCACATCCATGCTGAAGCAATAGCCGGTCTCAGTATAATACCTGAGTGTGTATATACAGACTTCAGGATAGCCTCCTGCTTTCTATCTGCAGGCTCCTTTAGGGCGGCCGTGTCTGGAGACGGTAGTGCCACCTTTTTTGACAGACGTGTGAGCGCTTTATCCACCCTAGGGGATGTCTCCCAACGTGACCTGTCCTCTGGCGGGAAAGGGTACGCCATTAGTAACTTTTTAGAAATTACCAGTTTCTTATCGGGGGAAGCCCACGCTTCTTCACACACTTCATTTAATTCATCAGATGGGGGAAAAACTACTGGTAGTTTTTTCTCTCCAAACATAATACCCTTTTTTGTGGTACCTGGGGTAATATCAGAAATATGCAACACATTTTTCATTGCCGTAATCATGTAACGGGTGGCTCTATTGGAATGTACACTAGTCTCATCATCGTCGACACTGGAGTCAGTATCCGTGTCGACATCTGTGTCTGCCATCTGAGGTAGCGGGCGTTTTAGAGCCCCTGATGGCTTTTGAGACGTCTGGGCAGGCACAGGCTGAGAAGTCGGCTGCCCCACATCTGCTATGTCGTCAAACCTTTTATGTAAGGAGTTGACACTGTCGCGTAATTCCTGCCACAAAACCATCCACTCAGGTGTCGACCCCGCAGGGGGTGACATCACATTTATCGGCACCTGCTCCGCCTCCACATAAGCCTCCTCATCAAACATGTCGACGCAGCCGTACCGACACACGCGCACACACACAGGGAATGCTCTGACTGAGGACAGGACCCCACAAAGTCCTTTGGGGAGACAGAGAGAGAGTATGCCAGCACACACCAGAGCGCTATATATAATGTAGGGATTCACACTATACATACAGTGATTTTTCCCTTATAGCTGCTATTAATATACAGATACTGCGCCTAAATTTAGTGCCCCCCCTCTCTTTTTTACCCTATGAAGTCTGGAAACTGCAGAGGAGAGCCTTGGGAGCGTCCTTCCAGCGGAGCTGTGAGAGGAAATGGCGCCAGTGTGCTGAGGGAGATAGCCCCGCCCCTTTCTCGGCGGGCTTCTCCCGCTTTTTTATGGAATATATGGCAGGGGATTTTACACATATATAGTCTTAATGACTATATTATGTGTTATTTTGCCAGTAAGGTACTCTTATTGCAGCCCCAGGGCCCCCCCCCCCCCCCCCCAGCGCCCTGCACCCATCAGTGACCGGAGTGTGTGGTGTGCATGGGGAGCAATGGCGCACAGCTGCAGTGCTGTGTGCTACCTTAATGAAGACCGAAGTCTTCTGCCGCCGATTTTCAGGAACATCTTGCTTCTGGCTTTGCAAGGGGGACGGCGGTGCGGCTCCGAGACCGGACGACCGAGGCTGGGCCTGTGTTCGATCCCTCTGGAGCTAATGGTGTCCAGTAGCCTAAGAAGCCCAAGCTAGCTGCAAGCAGGTAGGTCCGCTTCTCTCCCCTTAGTCCCTCGTAGCAGTGAGTCTGTTGCCAGCAGATCTCACTGAAAATAAAAAACCTAAATATAACTTTCTTTTCTAAGAGCTCAGGAGAGCCCCTAGTGTGCATCCAGCTCGGCCGGGCACAAAATTCTAACTGAGGTCTGGAGGAGGGTCATGGAGGGAGGAGCCAGTGCACACCAGGTAGTCCTAAAGCTTTCTTTAGTTGTGCCCAGTCTCCTGCGGAGCCGCTATTCCCCATGGTCCTTACGGAGTTCCCAGCATCCACTAGGACGTCAGAGAAATATATATATATATATATATATGTTCCCCACGGACCGGCACTCCCTCCTCCACTTGCAAGAATGGCTCCGGTGCCCTCCAAGAAGATCCACATAAACGGTAAAAAAGAGGCGGCACTCGGAGACTTTTAGGTGCAAAAATTATATTCCACAAATGAACCAACGTTTCGGGGTCAGATGAACCCCTTTGTCAAGGTGAACTAAAGTGTAAAGCGTGGGTTACATACCTTAAATAGGGAAAGGTCCCTCCGTGAATCACGCCCGCCCGGCCGCGCTGTCTCCCGCTCCGTTTCCGGCTGCCTGTGTCTGACGTCAACGCCGTCGCGTGTGGTTGCCGTAGCAACCAATGATACAGTCCGTCCATTCTGCCGGCTTCCTGTTGTTAGATCCTACGTGGTCGCGTCTGGTTGCTATAGTAACCAGGCATACAGAGCGGCCGGGCTGCGGCGCTGTGTGATTACAAAGAAACAGAAAAAAGGGTGTCAAGTGAATTAAGAAAACAGCACCCTATCACCACTAACGGAGCAAGCCATAAGAGAGATCTCCACAATTTCTAGTTATGATCAGCTATGCACAACAGTTGCATTGCTGGCCCTGCTATAAAATCATTGGGGCTGAGATGTCGTAGATCAGCATAAGATGATCACAAAGGGGTAATGTGTCTTAACCATATCATCGCTTCATATATACCAGGGAAACTAACTGTAAATGATAGCAGAAGGGGAGCGTACAATCGTGTAATAACCCTCCTCTAACAAGGTATATATAGTCCCTGAAAGAGCTCGTGGAGATGACTCTAAATCAAAGTAAAATAGTGTCAGAAAAACAACAGTTAGTTGCAAAAGAAGAGGTTATAACAGCAGCGTTATTTGAAGAAATTGAAGCTCAGTTTCTCGTTGAGGCCATTTGGATTGGTGGTCCCCAATTTAAAGATCCACCGGGTTTCCAACTGCAACAGTCTGCCGTCCCTGTTTCCTCCTCTAGCATGCTTGGGGACATGATCAATAATCAAGTAGCGAAGATCCTTCATGGTATGTCCAGCTGTTGCAAAGTGTCTCGCTACTGGTTGTTCCGATTCTTTACCCTGTAGCGCTTGTTTAATGGCTGAACGGTGGAGAGCCATTCTTTCTCTAAAAGTTCTAATAGATTTCCCCACATAATGGAGGTTACAGGGGCATTTGATGATATAAATAATATGCGTGGTAGTGCATGTCAATACGTGTTTAATACTGAAGATCCTGTCGCTGTGGGGATGCTTAAAGTTTGAACCTGTGATCATGTATTCACATGTGGTACATTTAATGCATTTGTAACAGCCCGGCTTCTTTTCTAGAAAGACACCTTGAGGTCGGCTTTGTCTATCTGCCTCAGCTTGGAAACCAGTGACATCCGAGTGGACCACTCTATCTTTGATATTCCTACCCCGTTGGTAACAAATCATAGGTCTTTTGTTGCGAAGAGAATGAAGGGCTTGATCAGAGGCCACTAATGGCCACAAAGCCTTAGTGGCCCTCTGTACCACCGGGCTAGAAGTATTATATTTGGTCGGGAAAATGATAACTGGTTTCTGCGATGAAATCTTTGGGGTTAACAAAGCTTCCCTGGGGATCTGCAAGACTTCTTCTTTATGTTTCAGTAGCAGCTGATAATCATATCCCCTCTCCAGAAATTTTGCAACCATACGATCCAACTCTTGTTCCAGAAACCGGCGGTCACTAATGATCCGTGATACCCTGATCATCTGTGATCGAGGTAATCCCTCTTTCAGAGCAACGTCTCCCCTTCGTTCGCCAACATCTTTATGTTAAAGGAGGAATTTGAGTCATTCTTCAAGAATAAGTCCACGGCAGCCCATATCCTCCTGTTCACACGATTTATAGATGACCTCTTCATCTTGTGGACAGGGGGAGTGGACCAATTTAATTCACTGATGTTAACCATCAACTCCAGGGCCTCTAGCATCAAGTACACCTATCAGACAAGCACGAGCACCTTAAATTATCTGGATGTTCAAGTCACCATCCGGGATGGAACCCTACACACGAGCCTATACTGCAAGCCCACCGATAGGAATACCCTACTTAAAGCAAGCAGCCATCATCCTAAGGCTCTGAAAGAGGGATTACCTCGATCACAGATGATCAGGGTATCACGGATCATTAGTGACCGCCGGTTTCTGGAACAAGAGTTGGATCGTATGGTTGCAAAATTTCTGGAGAGGGGATATGATTATCAGCTGCTACTGAAACATAAAGAAGAAGTCTTGCAGATCCCCAGGGAAGCTTTGTTAACCCCAAAGATTCCATCGCAGAAACCAGTTATCATTTTCCCGACCAAATATAATACTTCTAGCCCGGTGGTACAGAGGGCCACTAAGGCTTTGTGGCCATTAGTGGCCTCTGATCAAGCCCTTCATTCTCTTCGCAACAAAAGACCTATGATTTGTTACCAACGGGGTAGGAATATCAAAGATAGAGTGGTCCACTCTGATGTCACTGGTTTCCAAGCTGAGGCAGATAGACAAAGCCGACCTCAAGGTGTCTTTCTAGAAAAGAAGCCGGGCTGTTACAAATGCATTAAATGTACCACATGTGAATACATGATCACAGGTTCAAACTTTAAGCATCCCCACAGCGACAGGATCTTCAGTATTAAACACGTATTGACATGCACTACCACGCATATTATTTATATCATCAAATGCCCCTGTAACCTCCATTATGTGGGGAAATCTATTAGAACTTTTAGAGAAAGAATGGCTCTCCACCGTTCAGCCATTAAACAAGCGCTACAGGGTAAAGAATCGGAACAACCAGTAGCGAGACACTTTGCAACAGCTGGACATACCATGAAGGATCTTCGCTACTTGATTATTGATCATGTCCCCAAGCATGCTAGAGGAGGAAACAGGGACGGCAGACTGTTGCAGTTGGAAACCCGGTGGATCTTTAAATTGGGGACCACCAATCCAAATGGCCTCAACGAGAAACTGAGCTTCAATTTCTTCAAATAACGCTGCTGTTATAACCTCTTCTTTTGCAACTAACTGTTGTTTTTCTGACACTATTTTACTTTGATTTAGAGTCATCTCCACGAGCTCTTTCAGGGACTATATATACCTTTAGAGGAGGGTTATTACACGATTGTACGCTCCCCTTCTGCTATCATTTACAGTTAGTTTCCCTGGTATATATGAAGCGATGATATGGTTAAGACACATTACCCCTTTGTGATCATCTTATGCTGATCTACGACATCTCAGCCCCAATGATTTTATAGCAGGGCCAGCAATGCAACTGTTGTGCATAGCTGATCATAACTAGAAATTGTGGAGATCTCTCTTATGGCTTGCTCCGTTAGTGGTGATAGGGTGCTGTTTTCTTAATTCACTTGACACCCTTTTTTCTGTTTCTTTGTAATCACACAGCGCCGCAGCCCGGCCGCTCTGTATGCCTGGTTACTATAACAACCAGACGCGACCACGTAGGATCTAACAACAGGAAGCCGGCAGAATGGACGGACTGTATCATTGGTTGCTACGACAACCACACGCGACGGCGTTGACGTCAGACACAGGCAGCCGGAAACGGAGCGGGAGACAGCGCGGCCGGGCGGGCGTGATTCACGGAGGGACCTTTCCCTATTTAAGGTATGTAACCCACGCTTTACACTTTAGTTCACCTTGACAAAGGGGTTCATCTGACCCCGAAACGTTGGTTCATTTGTGGAATATAATTTTTGCACCTAAAAGTCTCCGAGTGCCGCCTCTTTTTTACCGTATATATATATATATATATATATATATATATATATATATATATACATACACACATTGATCAAAGCTTGTAATAAAGTATATTCTAATAAAGTAACTGTGTGATTACCTCTTTTGATTCCACAGTGATGCAACAGAAATCTCTGGGTTGCTTTAGGTAACAAAGTGACATATCCATCATCACATGGACTAAACAGGAAATAAACAGAGAGTAAAAGAACTATTCAAATGTCCACATATTCAGTATTTATGGAATCATAGAAATGCATATTAATGTTGATGTAAAATGAATACTATGTCCCTTTACAGAGCATCACTTGTGATTGTGCATGGAGATCTGGAATCTAGTCCTCACATACCTACAGCAGGTCATGGCTGGAGTATTCCCTCAGTGAAAATAAAGGATATAATTGGTAATCCAACCAGAACAATTAATTCACAACTGTGATAATGTAATGCCGACCTGATAAAGGTAACTAGAAGACAATAATGTCTGGATTATCCTCACTATCACAACACATACAAACATTTACAAAAGTAATAGAGATGAGATAAAACATTAATAAATTCCCTGTCCCTCCTTTTCTGTAGCCAGTTTGCTCAGTTTAGGATGATGATTTGTAGCATGGAGATGGACACTTAAGTCATAAGTTTGTACTGTTATTTCACTGTGAGCAAGACCAGCTATGGCACGGCTCAGTCAGTAGAGGCCTAGGGGGTATATTTACTAAAGTGGAGATGTTGGCCACAGCTACTAATCAGATTCTACCGATCTAGCATCTTCTAGAAGATAACAGCCAGAATCTGATTAGTCGCTATAGTCAACATCCCCACTTCTGTAAACCCGCACTGTAGTAAATATACCTCCAGACTTCCCCGGGTTCTCTGGCTTGCATAGAGTGGAGCACAATGAAAAGGTATCTTCTGTGCGGGAAAGAGCAGCAGGTGTAGTGGGAGAAGGTTGGCCCCCACAGGTACCATTCTAAACATCCTGTTGCGAAGGGTTTCCTACGCCTGGTCTCTTATATGAAGGAGCACTGTACATGCTACTGTGTTACACTGGTTTTTCAAAAGCAACAATTACCTTCAGAGATAATTCTGTCAACTATATGGGGAGTGCCCCTTGCTATACGCAATATCCCCATCAAGAGATAGAATGTACCTGATTGACAAATCAGTATAGATCACTGCCAGAAGCCATCCAAGTGAGATTAGAGGGGGAGGCTAGTGCGGCGCTGGACCAAGGAAGCCTTCTGTGACCTTTGCCATGCAAGGTGATGCCGCAATGAAAGTAAAAACCCTGTGTTGTATTTTTGCGCATTTCGCTCAGAACTCTTTGGAAGGATCCTTCCCTGAATTCCTTGCAGCCATGATTAGGGCTATTCAATCTTATCAGATAAAGATTGGACGCAGCTGCAAAGACGTGGAAAGGGTCACAGAAGAGTCGCACATACTCAGATGCCATTTGTCCTTGGTTTAAAGTGGAAAGTGGCAAACTGTTGTCAATTTAATTATTTTTATTTATTACATTTTTCTCTTACGTCGTAGAGAATGCTGGGGTCTTCATTAGTACCATGGGGTATAGACGGGTCCACCAGGAGCCATTGGCACTTGAAGAGATTGAGAGTGTGGGCTGGCTCCTCCCTCTATGCCCCTCCTACCAGACTCAGTTTAGAAAATGTGCCCGGAGGAGCTGGTCCCAGCTAGGGGAGCTCTCCTGAGCTTTTTTAGTAAAAGTTTATTTTAGAGTTTATTTTTTTATAGGAGGCTGTTGGCAACAGCCTGCCTGCAGCATGGGACTAAGGGTGGGAGCAGTGTCCGCCCTGCGGGGTCTGAGCCACTGACTCCGCTGACTGAACACTGAGCTCCAGAGGGGTCAGATCGGTCTCCACCACAGGGGAACCGCTCGCCCCAGCAGCATGCCGCCAACCCCTTACAGAGCTAAAGAGAGTGGTGAGTTAGTCACCAACCCCCATAGCAAGCGGGGGGGCGGTGTGAAGATGGCGGCAATGGGGAGGGAGCGCGGTATTAACCGCGCTCCTGGGATGGTACCAGAGGCACATAGTGCGGCGCTGTGAGGGGTGACCTGGGCCAGAGCTTACCCCCCACACTGGTCAGCAAGCCTGTCGGGGTCCTCGGATCTCAGCCAGCAATTTTCCTCAGGCCAGTATAATCATCTGAAGAGCGGGAAGACAGCGCCATTAAGGGGGCGGAGCTTCTCAGAGCAGACCCAGCAGCATTTTAGCGCCATTTTCCTGCCTACAAGCGCTGAGAGGAAGATTCAGGTCCCTCCACAGCAACTCCAGCTTACTGTACACAGTACCAGGGGGTTGTAGAAGGGAGGGGAGGCTGTAATTAGACTGTGTGTCGCTGATAAGGGGTTTCTCCTTGCTACAAAGCGCTGTGTGTGGGTTGGCTCCAATCTCTGTCTCTCTCTTGCCATTCTTGGGGGGGGGGGGGAAACTCTGTCTGCCCCCACCTTTGTGTGTGTGGAGTGTTTTGTGGTCTCCTTTAGCTATGTCCAGGGACACTGTGTCATATGCTGCAGAGGATTTATCCTCCCAGGATGATCCCATTCCATGTAATCAGGTTAGCACTGGTTTAGCACAGATACCAGCAAGGGAACCAGAGTGGTTTTCCTCTATCAAAACGTGGATTTCTCAGATTTCTGACAGGGTTGCTAGTACTGAATCTGCAACCCAGGTATTACAGAGCTCTATGGCAGTATGGCCTGTGTCTGGTACCTCAGGACACCCCGCTATATACCCCCACAAACGTGCGCTTGTGCATGTCACACAAGACGACACGGATACCGATTCTGACACTACAGATGGTGATGAGGATGTATTGCGGGGGGTCCGCATCTCTTGCAAGGGGGGTGCAATTATTGATAGAGGCTATCAGGGATGTGTTGAATGTAAATGATACCACACCTGAGCAGGTTGATGAAGCTTTTTTCACTCAAAATAAGAAAGCCTCGCTAACTTTCCCTGCGTCAAAGGAGCTGAATGCTATATTTGAAAAAGCATGGGTAAACCCTGAAAAGTTTCAGATCCCTAAGAGGATTCTGGTGGCTTTTCCTTTCTCTGAGGAGGATAGGAAAAGGTGGGAAAACACGCCGATTGTTGACGCATCTGTATCCAGACTCTCAAAAAAGGTGGTTTTGCCTGTTCCGGGATCTACCGCCTTAAAGGAGTCGGCAGATAGGAAAATTGATAACACGCTTAAATCAATGTACACTGCTTCAGGGGCCATATTACGTCCCACTATTGCTAGTGCATGGATTGCAAAGGCAATAGTGAAGTGGTCGGCTACCTTGCTTAAGGATTGGGATACAATGGACAGGGATGACGTTGCATTGTATTTACGCAACATTCATGATTCTACAGGTTTTATGGTAGAATCCATGAAAGACCTGGGTTCCATGGCTGCTGGAATTTCTTCCATGTCTGTTTCAGCTCGTCAGGGACTGTGGCTGCGCCAGTGGTCGGCCGACGCGGAATCCAGAAGAAGTGTGGAGTCGCTACCCTATACAGGTCAGGCTCTCTTTGGGGAAGCTCTAGACGCGTGGATATCCACCGCTACAGCGGGTAAGTTTCTTCCCTCAGCAGCACCTGCTCCGAAGAAATCCTTCTTCTCAGCTACGCAGCAGTCCTTTGGGCCTAACAAGCCTAGAAAGGCCAGATCATCCAATACCTTCTTTAGGGGAGGTAAGGTTTAGCCCAAGAAGCCCGCCGCCGCAGGTTCCCAGGAACAATAGCCTACTTCAGGTACCCCAAAGTCCTCCGCATGACGGTGGACTGCACGGCCCGGTGGTGGGACCTGTGGGAGCGAGACTCAGACAGTTCTATCATGTCTGGGTATTGTCCGGCCTGGATCCCTGGGTAGTAGATATTGTGTCTCAGGGATACAGGCTGGAATTTCAAAGTCTCCCTCATCGTTTTTTCAAGTCAGGCTTACCAGCTCTGTTGGAGGACAGCACAGTGCTTCAAGACGCTGCCCAAAAGCTGGTGGAGGCACAGGTCATTGTGCCAGTGCCACCTCACATGCTGACCAAAGGTTACTATTCGAACCTTTTCGTAGTACCGAAACCGGATGGTTCGGTCAGGCCCATTCTGAACCTAAAATCATTGAACCCCTTTCTAAAGGAGTTCAAGATGGAGTCTCTCAGGGCGGTGATATCAGGTCTGGAAGAGGGGGAATTCCTAGTATCCCTGGATATCAAGGATGCGTACCTTCACATTCCGATCTGGCCGCCTCACCAGGCCTATCTACTGTTTACACTACAAGACTGTCACTATCAGTTCCAGACATTGCCATTTGGCCTCCACAGCACCGAGGGTGTTCACCAAGGTCATGGAGGAGATGATGTTTCTCCTCTGCAAGCAGGGAGTTAACATAATTCCATATCTGGACAATTTGCTGATAAAGGCGTCTTCCAGGGAACGGCTGTTGCAGAGTATTGCTCTCAACTCAGCTGCTCCAGGATCATGGGTGGATCCTGAACCTTCCAAAGTCGCACTTGGAACCGACAAGGAGACTGCCCTTCCTGGGGATGATACTCGACACGGAAGTGCAGAAGGTATTTCTACCACTGGAGAAAGCGTTGGTGATTCAATCCATGGTCCGGGATGTCTTGAAGCCAGCCCGGGTATCGGTTCATCAGTACATTCGCCTTCTAGGAAAGATGGCAGCCTCCTACGAGGCTCTACAGTACGGAAGATTCCATGCACGGTTCTTCCAGCTGGATCTCCTGGACAAGTGGTCGGGATAACATCTTCACATGCACCAGCGAATACGCCTGTCGCTGAAAGCCAGAATTTCGCTCCGCTGGTGGCTGCAAACTTCTCACCTTCTCGAGGGCCGCAGGTTCGGGATTCAAAATTGGATACTTCTAACCACAGATGCAAGTCTCAGAGGTTGGGGAGCAGTCACCCAAGGGGAAAACTTCCAAGGAAGTTGGTCAAGTCCGGAAGCTGTTCTTTCCGATAAACATTCTGGAGCTAATGGCCGTATACAACGGCCTTCTACAAGCGGCATATCTTCTTCAAGATCAACCCATTCAGGTTCAGCAGGACAACGTCACAGCGGTGTCCTACATAAACAGGCAGGTCGGAACGAAGAGCAGGGCTGCAATGTCAGAGGTAACAAAAATCCTCCTCTGGGCAGAAAGACATGCACTGGCGCTGTCGGCAATCTTTATTCCGAGAGTGGACCATTGGGAAGTGGACTTCCTCAGCAGACACAATCTCCATCCAGGAGAATAGGGCCTCCACCCGGAGGTATTCGCAGAGGTAACAAGCCGATGGGGGGTACCTCAGATAGACACAATGGCCTCTCGCCTCAACAAGAAGCTTCGGAGGTACTGTTCCAGGTCTCGAGACCCACAGGCAGTGGCAGTAGACGCCCTGGTGACTCCGTGGGTGTTCCAGTCGGTGTATGTGTTCCCTCCACTTCCACTCATCCCAAGAAACTAATCAAAAGAACAAAAGTTCAGGCGATCCTCATTGCTCAGGACTGGCCAAGAAGGGCTTGGTACGCGGATCTTCTGACATTGCTGCTAGAGGATCCGAGGCCTCTTCCTCTTCGCGAGGACCTTCTACAACAGGGGCCATTCGCTTATCAAGACTTACCGCGGCTACGTTTGACGGCATGGAGGTTGAACGCCAGATCTTAGCTCGGAAGGGCATTCCGAACAAGGTTATTCCTACTCTGATCCAAGCTAGGAAGGGGTTAATGTCTAAACATTACCATCGGATTTGGAAAAAATGTGTGTCTTGGTGTGAATCCAAGAAGTTTCCTACGGTGGAGTTTCAACTGGGATGGTTTCTCCTCTTCCTGCAAGCAGGTGTGGATATGGGCCTAAGGTTGGGTTCTGTAAAGGTCCAGAATTCGGCCTTATCCATTGTCTTCCAGAATCAGCTGGCTTCCCTCCCTGAGGTTCAGCCTTTTTTGAAATGGGTACTGCACATCCAGCCTCTCTTTGGGCTGCCTACGGCGCCCTGGGATCTTAACGTGGTGTTAGTTTCTCCAAGTGCAATGGTTCGAGCCTCTACAGGAGGTTGAAGTCAAGTTTCTCACATGGAAGGTTGTTACTTTGTTGGCCTTAGCTTCTGCTCAATGTGTGTCGGAGTTGGGGGCTTTGTCTTGTAAAAGCCCCTATTTGATCTTCCATGAAGATAGAGCTGAGCTCCGGACTCATCAGCAGTTCCTTCCGAAGGTTGTGTCGGCTTTTCATATCAACCAACCTATTGTGGTGCCAGTTCCTACAGTGGAGTTTCAACTGAGACGTTTTCTCCTCTTTCTCTGACGTCCTAGTGGATGCTGGGTACTCCGTAAGGACCATGGGGAATAGACGGGCTCCGCAGGAGACTGGGCACTCTTAAAAGAAAGATTAGGTACTATATCTGGTGTGCACTGGCTCCTCCCTCTATGCCCCTCCTCCAGACCTCAGTTAGAATCTGTGCCCGGCCAGAGCTGGATGCACCTAGTGGGCTCTCCTGAGCTCACTAGAAAAGAAAGTATTTGTTAGGCTTTTTATTTTCAGTGAGATCTGCTGGCAACAGACTCACTGCTACGAGGGACTGAGGGGAGAGAAGCAAACCTACCTGCTTGCAGCTAGCTTGTGCTTCTAAGGCTACTGGACACCATTAGCTCCAGAGGGATCGAACACAGGGCCCGACCTCGATCGTCCGTTCCCGGAGCCGCGCCGCCGTCCCCCTTGCAGAGCAAGAAGACGGAAGAACCAGGAGAAAATCAGCGGCTGAAGACTCCGGGCTTCAATAAGGTAGCGCACAGCACTGCAGCTGTGCGCCATTGCTCCCAGCACACCACACGCACCGGTCACTGGTGGGTGCAGGGCGCTGGGGGGGGGGGGGGCGCCCTGGGCTGCAATAAGTATACCTTTTTGGCAAATGTGCACATAATACAGTTATAAACTGTATATGTGCCTAATCCCCCGCCATTAACATTATTAAAAAAGCGGGAGAAGCCCGCCGCGGTGGGGGCGGGGCTATCTCCCTCAGCACACCGGCGCCATTTTCTCTTCACAGCTCCGCTGGAAGGACGCTCCCCAGGCTCTCCCCTGCAGTATACACTACAAGAAGGGTAAAAAAGAGAGGGGGGGGGCAAATAAATTTAGGCGCAAAAGGTGATATAAGCAGCTATTGGGGGAAAATTCACTTTTTGTTAGTGTAAATCCCTCTGTTATATAGCGCTCTGGTGTGTGCTGGCATACTCTCTCTCTGTCTCCCCAAAGGACTTTGTGGGGTCCTGTCCTCAGTCAGAGCATTCCCTGTGTGTGTGTGCGGTGTGTCGGTACGGCTGTGTCGACATGTTTGATGAGGACGCTTACATGGAGGCGGAGCAGGAGCCGATAAGTGTGATGTCGCCCCCTGCGGGGCCGACACCAGAGTGGATGGATATGTGGAAGGTATTAACCGACAGTGTCAACTCCTTGCATAAAAGGTTCGATGACGTAACAGCTTTGGGACAGCCGGCATCTCAGCCCGCGCCTGCCCAGGCGTCTCAGAAGCCATCAGGGGCTCAAAAACGCCCGCTACCTCAGATGGCAGACACAGATATCGACATGGAGTCTGACTCCAGTGTAGACGAGGATGAGACAAATGTACAGTCCACAAGGGCCATCCGATGCATGATTACGGCAATGAAAAATGTGTTGCACATTTCTGACATTAACCCGGTTACCACAAAAAAGGGTATTATGTTTGGGGAGAAAAAGCAGCCAGTGACTTTTCCCCCATCTGATGAGTTAAATGAATTGTGTGAAGAAGCGTGGTGTTCCCCAGATAAGAAATTAGTGATTTCTAAGAGGTTACTAATGGCGTACCCTTTCCCGCCAACGGACAGGTTACATTGGGAAACATCCCCTAGGGTGGACAAGGCGCTCACACGCTTATCAAAAAAGGTGGCACTGCCGTCTCAGGACACGGCCGCCTTAAAGGAGCCTGCAGATAGAAAGCAGGAGGCTATCCTGAAGTCTGTGTATACACACTCAGGTACTATACTGAGACCTGCAATTGCTTCAGCATGGATGTGTAGTGCTGCAGCTGCTTGGTCTGTTACCCTGTCAGATAACATTGATTCCCTTGACAGGAATACTATTTTGCTAACCTTAGAGCATATTAAAGACGTCGTCTTATATATGAGGGATGCACAGAGGGACATTTGCCGGCTGGCATCTAGAATTAATGCAATGTCCATTTCTGCCAGGAGAGTATTATGGACTCGGCAGTGGACAGGTGATGCTGATTCTAAAAGGCACATTGAGGTTTTGCCTTATAAGGGTGAGGAATTGTTTGGGGACGGTCTCTCGGACCTCGTATCCACAGCAACAGCTGGGAAGTCGACTTTTTTACCTCAGGTTCCCTCACAGCCTAAGAAAGCACCGTATTATCAAGTACAGTCCTTTCGGCCTCAGAAAAACAAGCGGGTCAGAGGCGCGTCCTTTCTGCCCAGAGGCAGGGGTAGAGGGAAAAAGCTGCACCAGACAGCCAGTTCCCAGGAACAAAAATCCTCCCCTGCTTCCACTAAGTCCACCGCATGACGCTGGGGCTCCACAGGTGGAGCCAGGTACGGTGGGGGCGCGTCTCCGGAACTTCAGCGACCAGTGGGTTCGCTCACAGGTGGATCTCTGGGTTCTATAAGTGGTATCTCAGGGATACAAGCTGGAGTTCGAGGCGTCTCCCCCTCGCCGTTACCTCAAATCAGCCTTGCCAGCTACTCCCAAGGAAAGGGAGGTAGTACTGGCGGCAATTCACAAGCTGTACCTTCAGCAGGTGATAATCAAAGTTCCCCTCCTTCAACAGGGACGGGGTTACTATTCCACAATGTTTGTGGTACCGAAACCAGACGGTTCGGTGAGACCAATTCTAAATTTTAAATCCTTGAACACTTATATAAGGAAGTTCAAGTTCAAAATGGAATCGCTCAGGGCGGTTATTGCAAGCCTGGAAGAGGGGGATTTTATGGTGTCACTTGACATCAAGGATGCTTGTCCCCATTTACCCACCTCACCAGGAGTACCTCAGGTTTGTGGTACAGGACTGTCATTACCAATTCCAGACGTTGCCGTTTGGTCTGTCCACGGCGCCGAGGGTATTTACCAAGGTAATGGCCGAAATGATGATACTCCTTCGAAAGAAGGGAGTTATAATTATCCCGTACTTGGACGATCTCCTTATAAAGGCAAGGTCCAAGGAGCAGTTGTTAGTCGGAGTAGCACTATCTCGGGAAGTGCTACAACAGCACGGCTGGATTCTGAATATCCCAAAGTCGCAGCTGATTCCTACGACGCGTCTGCTGTTCTTGGGCATGATTCTGGACACAGAACAGAAGAAGGTGTTTCTCCCAGAGGAGAAGGCCCAGGAATTGTCATCTCTGGTCAGGGACCTCCTGAAACCAAAACAGGTGTCTGTGCATCACTGCACGCGAGTCCTGGGAAAGATGGTAGCTTCTTACGAAGCAATACCCTTCGGCAGGTTCCATGCAAGGATCTTTCAGTGGGATCTGTTAGACAAGTGGTCCGGATCGCATCTTCAGATGCATCAGTTGATCACCCTGTCCCCGAGGGCCAGGGCGTCTCTGCTGTGGTGGCTGCAGAGTGCTCATCTTCTCGAGGGCCGCAGATACGGAATTCAGGACTGGGTCCTGGTGACCACGGATGCAAGCCTCCGAGGTTGGGGGGCAGTCACTCAGGGAAGAAACTTCCAAGGACAGTGGTCGAGTCAGGAGACTTCCCTACACATAAATATTCTGGAACTAAGGGCCATTTACAATGCCCTGAGTCAAGCAGAACCCCTGCTTCAAAACCAACCGGTGCTGATTCAGTCAGACAACATCACGGCGGTCGCCCATGTAAACCGACAGGGCGGCACAAGAAGCAGGAGCCACAAGGATTCTTCGATGGGCGGAGAATCATGTGCTAGCACTGTCAGCGGTGTTCATTCCGGGAGTGGACAACTGGGAAGCAGACTTCCTCAGCAGGCACGACCTCCACCCGGGAGAGTGGGGACTTCATCCAGAAGTCTTCAGGCTGATTGTAAATCGTTGGGAAAGGCCACAGGTGGACATGATGGCGTCCCGCCTCAACAAAAAGCTAAAAAGATATTGCACCAGGTCAAGGGACCCTCAGGCGATAGCTGTGGACGCTTTAGTGACACCGTGGGTGTACCAGTCGGTTTATGTGTTCCCTCCTCTTCCTCTCATACCAAAGGTACTGAGGATAATAAGAAAGAGAGGAGTAAGAACTATACTCATCGTTCCGGATTGGCCAAGAAGAACTTGGTAACCGGAACTACAAGAAATGATCTCAGAGGACCCTTGGCCTCTGCCGCTCCGACAGGACCTGCTACAGCAGGGGCCCTGTCTGTTCCAAGACTTACCGCGGCTGCGTTTGACGGCATGGCGGTTGAACGCCGGATCCTAATGGAAAAGGGCATTCCAGATGAAGTCATTCCTACGCTGATTAAAGCTAGGAAGGATGTAACAGCAAAACATTATCACCGTATATGGCGAAAATATGTTGCTTGGTGTGAGGCCAGGAAGGCCCCAACAGAGGAATTTCAGCTGGGTCGATTTCTGCACTTCCTACAGTCAGGAGTGACTATGGGCCTAAAATTGGGATCCATTAAAGTCCAGATTTCAGCCCTGTCTATTTTCTTTCAAAAAGAACTGGCTTCACTGCCTGAAGTTCAGACGTTTGTTAAGGGAGTGCTGCATATTCAGCCCCCTTTTGTGCCTCCAGTGGCACCTTGGGATCTCAACATTGGTTTGACCCACTTCAGACCGTGGAGTTGAAGTATCTCACGTGGAATGTAGTCATGCTGTTGGCCTTGGCCTCAGCTAGGCGTGTGTCAGAATTGGCGGCTTTGTCCTGTAAAAGTCCATATCTGATTTTCCATATGGACAGGGCAGAATTGAGGACTCGTCCCCAATTTCTCCCAAAGGTGGTATCAGCGTTTCATTTGAACCAACCTATTGTGGTGCCTGCGGCTACTTGGGACTTGGAGGATTCCAAGTTGCTGGACGTAGTCCGGGCCCTGAAAATCTATGTTTCCAGGACGGCTAGAGTCAGGAAAACTGACTCGCTGTTTATCCTGCATGCACCCAACAAGCTGGGTGCTCCTGCTTCAAAGCAGACTATTGCTCGCTGGATCTGTAGCACGATTCAACTTGCACATTCTGCGGCTGGACTGCCGCATCCTAAATCAGTAAAAGCCCATTCCACAAGGAAGGTGGGCTCTTCTTGGGCGGCTGCCCGAGGGGTCTCGGCTTTACAACTTTGCCGAGCTGCTACTTGGTCGGGATCAAACACTTTTGCAAAATTCTACAAGTTTGATACCCTGGCTGAGGAGGACCTTGAGTTTGCTCATTCGGTGCTGCAGAGTCATCCGCACTCTCCCGCCCGTTTGGGAGCTTTGGTATAATCCCCATGGTCCTTACGGAGTACCCAGCATCCACTAGGACGTCAGAGAAAATAAGAATTTACTCACCGGTAATTTTATTTCTCGTAGTCCGTAGTGGATGCTGGGAGCCCGTCCCAAGTGCGGACTTTCTGCAATACATGTATATAGTTATTGCTTAACTATAGGGTTATTGTTATGAGCCATCTGTTGAATGAGGCTCAGTTGTTGTTCATACTGTTAACTGGGCATAGTTATCGCAAATGTACGGTGTGATTGGTGTGGCTGGTATGAGTCTTACCCTGGATTCTAAATCCTTTCCTAGTAATGTCAGCTCTTCCGGGCACAGTTTCCCTAACTGAGGTCTGGAGGAGGGGCATAGAGGGAGGAGCCAGTGCACACCAGATATAGTACCTAATCTTTCTTTTAAGAGTGCCCAGTCTCCTGCGGAGCCCGTCTATTCCCCATGGTCCTTACGGAGTACCCAGCATCCACTACGGACTACGAGAAATAGAATTACCGGTGAGTAAATTCTTATTTTCTGCAAGCAGGGATGGGTGTGGGCCTTCGCTTGGGTTCCATAATCAATTGCCTGCTATCCCTGAGGATCAGACTTTCTTGAAAGGAGTTCTGCACATCCAACCGCCCGTTGTGCCTCCTACAGCACCTTGGGATCTTAATGTGGTGCTGCAGTTCCTGGAATTGGATTGGTTCGAACCTTTACAGGAGGTGGATGTAAAGTTTCTTACTTGGAAGGCGGTCACACTGTTGGCATTGGCATCTGCAAGACGTGTGTCAGAATTAGGGGCATTGTCGCACAAGAGCCCCTACTTGATTTTCCATGAGGATAGAGCTGAGCTCAGAACGCGTCAGCAACTTCTTCCGAAGGTTGTGTCGGCCTTTAATATTAACCAACCTATTGTGGTGCCAGTGGCTACTGACACCTCCATTACCTCAAAGTCCTTGGATGTTGTGCGGGCTTTGAGGATATATGTGAAGAGAACCTCTCGTCACAAGAAATCGGTCGCACTCTTTGTCCTTCATGATCCCAACAAGATTGGGTGTCCTGCTACTAAGCAGACGATTTCTCGCACGATCAGGCTTACTATCCAGCATGCTTATTCTATGGCGGGATTGCTGAATCCAAAATCTGTTCAGGCCCACTCTACTCGTAAGGTGGGTTCTTTCTGGGCGGCTGACCGGGGTGTCTCAGCTTTGCCGAGCAGCTACTTGGTCAGGGTCGAACACGTTTGCTAAGTTCTACAAGTTCGATACTTTGGCCTCTGAGGATCTAAAGTTTGGTCAATCAGTTCTGCAGGAACCTCAGCACTCTCCCTCCCGTACTGGGAGCTTTGGTACATCCCCATGGTACTAAATTGGACCGCAGCATCCTTTAGGACGTAAGAGAAAATAGGATTTTAATTACCTACCGGTATATCCTTTTCTCGTAGTCCATAGAGGATGCTGGGCGCCCGCCCAGTGCTTCATATTCCTGCATTGTTACTTGGTTCAGTGTTGTTGGTTCAGCCGTTGCTGAATTGTTCCAAGTTGGTTAGCTTGGCTTTCCTTTTTTTGATATGTGTGAGCTGGTGTAAATCTCACCACTATCTGTATATTTCTTTCTCTCGAAGTATGTCTGTCTCCTCGGGCACAGTTTCTAGACTGAGTCTGGTAAGAGGGGCATAGAGGGAGGAGCCAGCCCACAGTGTTAAACTCTTAAAGTGCCAGTGGCTCTCAAAGGACCTGTCTATACCCCATGGTACTAAATTGGACCCCAGCATCCTCTACGGACTACGAGAAAAAAGATTTACCGGTAGGCAATTAAAATCCTATTTTCACATAGGGGGCACGTTACAGTGTGGTTTCAGTTCTCTTTAAATAAATACCCTGTTCCACTATTGATGATCGGTCCACACTGAGCGATAGGCATTCGTTGAGACATCAGATTTCCCGTACACACTGGAATGATGTTAATGAAAGATGGAACAATCACGTTCCGTTCTTCAGTAACATACTATAGGATGATAGCATTAGGTTTTATGTGCAGCACATCAAACGTGATGTCGCTAGTGACTGCGAACACCCGCATATCGGGTATACACACTGCCTGATGTGCATGATATGTCGAGCCGATCCACCGGATCGGACGACATATCGCTCAGTGTTTACCCAGCTTTATAGTGGACCGATCACCTGTAGGGGTACTGGGTATTTATTTCCAGAGGACTGAAACCACAAAGGTCATGACTGCAGCCATTACACACTGGATGTGAAGAATATGGGGATTATTCTCTAAATAGCACTTTGTATGCATATGTCACTTACCCAGCTGAATATTGCCACTCAGTCGCTGATGTACAGAGCACGTGAGGATGGACTGGTCATACAGTTGCCTTGTATTAATGTCTCTCACCATACACCAGACATCGTGCAGAGGCCTCTTAATAACTCCAGCACCAATAAATCCATGTTGTGTGGGTAACGAGTAGGACTTATAATACACCAATACATCCTTCTCTGTACTCTGATACCTGGAATGGAGATAAGGCAGAATGGCAAGTGAAGGTAGAGGTAGACAGAACTGGGGTAGTGTGCTGTAGATGGGAAGAGAGCTGGTGCCATCAATTCATCCTTTTCACCCCCAGAAGCTGTTCCAGGGGGAAGTTTATCCTTAGACTCTGTCATTTGTCAGGCAGCCCTGGCTGAAAGCTGTTGAGGGAGGGTGTGAACCAATAGCATGCCTCCAGCAAGGCAGGTGCAGTTATTTATTGGTCCTCCAGCTCACATCCGTTATCAGTGGCCATCTTGGCAGGACAATCGGCAATACTCCTAGGCCTGACTGCACAAATATACAACATACCTCCGAGGTACTGTATAACCTCAATATGCCTCTGTATTTAGGCAGACATCAATAAGGAATATGTCATATCTATAGATGTATTTTGCATTGTAGTTTATAGATTAGAAAATAAAATTCTGACAATTGATAATAAGAAAACAAATAAAAGTTATTTCTACAATGAAGACAACAGTGTACTGAGACTTACATCCAGCCAGCCTCCGCCTGGTGATTATAGAGATTATTTAGGTTGTAGGAGCAAGCTGCCATTACCTGAAACAGAGATACAGTATCTGTAAATGACCGGGACAGTGTGACAATGACATAACATTCTGTACTTGCAGCCAGTGTGTCTATCCACAGATAGGTCATTGAGGCCCATTCAGTAAGCTGCAGATCCCGTGCCCTGTGCGCATAGTGTAACATTACCTGGGATTTATGACCACGCTCCTGATACCTGCACAATTCAATCAGGTAAAAAAGGGACAAGTAGTTCTTATCTGCCGTCAATGTCTATGTAGAAATGGCCAGTCACAGGTGTCACACATTACTTCTGCAGTGTGCGACCTCAGTGTACTACATGAAAGAGTGAAGAAACCATCCTGAACCCCCAAAACATTAGCCAATAGGACAGCAGCACAGTGCAGGAGGCTGTTAGTTGCCATAAGTAACATACTGTATTATTAATAATAATTGTATCTATATAGAGCTCTTTCTCCAATAGGGCTCAAGGTGCTTAATAGATAATGTGAATAATAGAATAGGAATTTCAGTAAAGTACATATTTAACAAATTTAGTGTGTTTCAGGTGCTGTGCACTTCTGGCTTTTATACACTTTAGTTAAATTTTTTTACTGAGTTGTGTGAACTTGTGTTTCACTGTATATTTGTCTGTCTGTGTGAATTATGAGTAGAGCTAATGCAAAATTTAAAAAAAAGCAGCTTGTCTGCGATACCCGTGAGAGTGTGGTAACTGATGGAACTTCCACTTGCACAGTGTGTCTTCCAAATAAGGGTCCAAATACGAACCTCTACCCTGATCCTCCTTGGGCGATGATGGCAGGTGTGATGACTGAGTTAAAATCAGTGCTGGCCGCTGCGCGAAAATATTGTGAGGCGGCTAGGTCTGATTCTAGGTTAATACCGTCTAAGTTGCCTAAGTGGGCTCAAGATATGTCAAGGACTTTGCAGAGTTTACAAAAGTCCACATCTAGCTCAATTCCTAAAAGTAGTCATAGTTTATAATTTATCAGTTTCAGCTGTGTTGCAATCTGACGATTCAATGCCAGGCCTTATATCTCAGGAGGAACAAGAGGAAGGTGAATTGGGCCAGGAGTCAGATAGTGAGGTTATTGATAGCCCGGCCATTGATAATCTCATCAGGGCGGTATGCCAGGTTCTAAATTTTACTGAGACTGAGGAATCTCTTTCAAATGATGAAATTTTATTTGCTAAAAAACAGAGGGCAACTGTGTTTTCCTTATTCAGATTCTCGTAATAAGCAGTTAGCGGAAGCATGGAAATATCCAGATAAACAGTTTTCAATGCCTAGGCGGTTTCTAACTACCCATTCCCAGAGTCTATGACAACTAAATGGGAAAATCCAACAGTGGATTCCTCTGCTTTAAAACGGGTATAGTATGTCTGACCGGTCAGCATACCGACGCCGGGATCCCGGCGGGGAGGGGCAAGTGCAGCAAGCCCCTTGCGGGCTCGGTGGCGACCTGTGGTCGCCACAGGTTCTATTTCCACTCTTTGGGTGTTGTGGACACCCACGAGTGGAAATAGTCCCTGTTGGTCGGCATGCCGACCATCGGGATAGTGAGGGGGTGGGATGTCGGTGGAGGTCATGTGACAGTCAGTCTTCCTACCGCCAGTCACATGAATACCACCCTTTAAAACTTTCAAAAAAGTTAACCATTCCAGTCCCCGCTGCAAAGACACTTAAAGACCCGTCAGACCCCCGTGATATGTTATTTGGTCCTGAATTTGGGCAACTGGCTTTCTCAGGCTCCCGGGGGAAAGTCTGTTTTCCTGCCATTGACCGCACCAGTTCCTAAATGGAAATACGCTGGACCAGCATTCAAATCTTTTAGACCTCAGTCCTTTCGAGGCCGTGCGAGAGTAACATCCATACAGAGTAGACGTGGTAGAGGACATGGTTTTCAACAAACCCCTAACTGTTGTCAGGACACAAAGGCCGCTGATTAGCCGTCAGGATTTTCACCCAGGAGAATGGGCTTTACATCCAGAGGTGTTCAAGATGTTGGTCCAGCGGTGGTGTTACCCACAGGTGGCTCTAATGGCATCTCGCCAAAATCATCAAACACCCCAGTAAGAGATCCACAGGCAGTGGCAGTGGATGCTCTCACGATAGCATGGCTGTACGGCCTCGTGTATCTGTTTCCACCATTTCCGCTGCTTCCTCGGTTGCTAAAGCGGATCAAGAGAATCCACGACCGTCATACTAGTGGTGCCTCATTGGCCCCGGAGAGAGTGGTCTACTCGCAGATGATCCGTGGCCGCTTCCGCTACGTCCAGACCTACTACAACAGAGTCTATTCCTTTACCCCGAGTTAGCGCGGCTGCGTTTGACGGGGTGGCTGTTGAAACCTCTCTCTTAAGACAAGAGTGTATTCCAGAGTCTTCTATACCAACCATGTTACGTGCTAGGAAGCCAGTTACAGCAGCTCATTATCACAGAATTTAGCGAGCTTATATAGGTTGGTGTGAAGCTCGGAAGTTTCTGACATCTTTCAAGTTATCCTGTCTTTTGCTATTTTCACAGGTGGGGTTAGATAGGTGACTACTGTATGTTTAGCTACACTAAAAATGCAGGTCTTTGCCTTGTCAATTTTCTTTCAAAGGCGTTTGGCTCTTTTGCCAACAGTTCACAACTTTCCTGCAAGGTGTCCTTTGAGTTTAACCTCCATTCATTCCGCCTACAGCTCCATGGGACTTGAATCTTGTTTTGAGTGTTTTGCAGTCTTTAATTTTTGAACCCTTGCAACACGTGGATGTTAGGTTTCTAACTTGGAAAACAGTGTTTCTCCTAGCCTTAGTTTCGGCAAGGCATTTTCAGAATTGGGTGCCTTGTCATGCAAGCCACCATATCTGGTATTTCATGATGACAGAGCGGAACTTCGGACAAATCCCGCTTTTCTACCAAAAGTAGTTTCTTCTTTTCACATCAATCAACCAATCGTAGTTCCTGTTTTTTTCAGAAGGTTCAGGAACTCCTGCTACTCTGGGTTTTGTATGCGTAACATAAACAGTCTGTAAAATGGATAAATTGTTTGTTCTTTATGATGCAGTCAAGATAGGGTGGCCAATTTCCAAACAGACCTTGGCTAGATGGATTAAGCTGACCATTCGTCAAGCGTACTTTCATGCTAGTCTAAAACCGCCTGCATCTGTTTCATCACATTCCACGCATTCTGTGGGAACGTAATGGGCAGCAGGTTGTGGAGCTCCTACGACGCAACTTTGCCATGCAGCTACATGGTCATCAGTGCACACTTTTGTGCACTTTTACAAGTTTGATACGTTTGCGGCGTCAGCATCTAGCTTTGGCCGTCTAGTGTTACAGGTGCCAACCAGCTCTCCTGCCCAAGGGGGAAACTTTAATACATCCCAAGAGTACTCCAGTGACCCCTAGTGGATGAAAAAGAAATTAGGATTTTGGTACTTACCCGATAAATACTTTTTTTGAATCCACAGAGGGTACTGTACGCCCACCCAGAGCAGTTTCACCTGGCTTGTGGTAAGTTCAGTAAATCATATGGTAACACATTTTCACCAACTTGTTGAAATGTTAAGGTGATTATCTATTGTGTCAACTTTATAGTTGTCCGTTATGTTATGTGTCAACTTTATAGTTGTCCGTTATGTTATAATGTTATATGTAATTCTCCATTGTTCATCCTCTCTTTCGCTCCTGTTTGGCTCAGAAAAAACAAACCCCTGAGGTATCTTGGGAGTATGGAGGGAGTGGAGGGTTGCTTATTTAAATATTTAAATGTGCCTAGAGTACTCCAGTGCCCCCTGTGGATTCAAAGAAAGGGATTTATCTGTTAAGTAACAAAATCCTATTTTTTGCAAATAGATGTCTGGAGTATTTTGGGTACTTTACACTAGTAATATTTAAGTGTTAATATAAAAGTATGTAAAATGTTGGGGGAAATAAACCCTTCTAAGGGACATCTACAAATGTAAAAACCTTTTCCCATCAATACAATACCCAACAAACATGTACACGTCCCACATCATGCACGCCTGATTGGGGGTGTGATAACATTTAAATTCTCCCCATAGGCTTCCTGTCCCTTTGTGTTATGGTAATTGATGACTTTTCCACTACCAAGAGAGCTTTCTTACATGTACTGCGATCTACACAAGAATACGCACTGGAAGTACGCATACATTTAATTTCCTTTTAAGATAGTGTTTTGTTTTTTGTTTAATGTCTTTAAAGTAAAGATCTAAAGGAACACTGCCAGATAGTGCAGTCTGTACCCTTCCTCTGGCTAGATGAAAAACATGGGGCTTGATTGAAATCAGTGCAGATGGAATATCACTGGTAATTAGCTCCCGGTGCTATTCAATGCAACACACTGTCATGTCAGGGAAGGCTGTTTCTCGCGGACTAAACAGGGTGTTTTGCTGCGAGAACCGGTATTCTCTGACTAAAGTGCCCGTCGCAATGCTGTTTCCAGCACGCTAAGGGCAGAAATCAACATCGTGCCAGCACTTTTGTCAGACTTCTGCTCGCACCCTAGGAGGGGTGCTAGAAGAAATCCTCTTGTCGGGTGTCACAGCGCGCTGAATTGAATAGCACTGGGAGCTAATTCCCAGCGCTATTCAATCTGCGCTGAATTGTGCCATGAATTACTGTAGCTCCCGGTGCTATTCAATTCAGCGTGCTGTGACACCTGACAAGAGGATTTCTTAGAAATTCTACAAAAGTACTGGCGCAATGCTGATTTGTGCCCTTAGCGCAGCGGAAACAGCATTGCCCCGGGCAATTTAGACGAAGAATGTCATTTTTTGCAGCAAAACACTTGGTTTAGTCCGCGAGAAGCGGCCTTCCCTGACATGAAAGTGCGCTGAATTGCATAGCACCAGCACTCTGTGCTGAACTGAATTGAGACCATACAATTTGTAAACTTACAGTGTAATCTGTTTTGAAACCCGAACCTTTCCACTCAAATTTGCTATAAACTCCCTTATTTCAGGCCATTTACACTTCTGCCCGTTTCTGGCACAGAATAACTTATGCCACTATATTTTTCTTGTCAATCTTAACAACCATACAAAAGTAACTTGCCACTGTTAGGTATTACAGACATGACATGGAGCTCACCTCAGCCATTGCACTGGCTTGGATCTTGGTGGCCAGGCCCTGATATGACATTGGTGTAGACTGGAGAAGGGAAACGTGTGGGAGAGAGGAAAGACCTGCTTTGCCTGTTGAGCTTTCCTCAGGGGAATGGCTTATGTTTGTGGGTCCTAAAACAGGAGACATTTAGATAAATAATCATTTAGCCATAAAAATGCAGTACAGGGTTTTGAAAGTGAACAATACTCACCAGATGAATTAAAACTCTATAGGACTGCAGGCAATGTGACCATTCTGGTTCCCCCTATTGCCGTGGTCATAACTATCCAGAACCCAGAAAATCTTTTAAACCTTCCGGCTTCACTGTAGATAAAAAGCTACATACAGCTGTGTCCTCACACATCCAGCCTCAATACGGGCAGTTCCCGGGCAGCACTGCTAACATTGGGCATCTTTTTTGGCAATAATACATTTATTTGAGTCGCTAAAGCAGACTGATTAAATGATATGCGGCATGCCTATATTCTGTGTGCGACTGCATCTAGATATCAAAGCTACATTACATTGTTTTCCAGGAAAACAGATACAGCCACAGTAGCACACAATATAGGCATGCCGCATATCAGTAGTGTCTGCTTGTGCGTCTTATTCACATAGCGATGCGACTAAGATGCATTTTCGGGGGGATGCACAAAGTTGCCCAGTGCTAGCAAATGCGCTCACGACTATGCGTAACTAGAATGGCTGTGTTATGTGACTGCAGTAAGGGTGTAGGAGCACACATCTGTATGCAGTGACTAATGAAGTAATGGGTTATGGCCCCGAACCGACGGATTTTGTGGAATGATTGTTGGGAGTCGCAGCACTGAAACGGACTCACTGGTGAATTATTCTTCAGCAGCAGCAAAGGCCAGTGGTCGTAAATGGCTACTAGATGCTTGAGTGGGCAACAGTGCATCACATTACTGATAATCTGTATCAGGAACCAATTCAGATGGCCTCAAAGCCACGCATGTACAGAACGCATCATATAACATTGTATGGGCTACAGAAGCAGAAGGCCTGTCCATTCGCTATAGCTATAGGCTGCAAACAGGGTGAAACGCCTCCAGTTTGCTCAGGAACACGCGACTTGGACAGTAAATGACTGGAAAGAGGTCATGTGGTCTGACCAATCACATTTTCTATTACACCATGGGGATGGTAGGGTGAGGATATGGAGACAGGAGCACAGAAGCATGGATCCTTATGGAGATGCAGTTCATCGCATTTGGGCAAATATTCCCAATGAAACATGCCAACTGTTAGGATAAAGTATAATCCATGCCTAGAAGAATTCCTGCCTTATTAAGAGATATGAGGTGGTCCCACTGAGTACTAAACCAAAGGTCCTAATAATTTTGCCAGTCAGTGTATAACAATGTTACATTTAGAAAAATTTGGTCACCTAATACATTTTCCCTTTATATGAATCCGTACATTGGTCATTCCGAGTTGTTCACTAGCAGATTTCGGTCGCAGCGCAGCGATCAGGCAAAAAAACGGCACTTCTGCGTATGCGGTGCAATGCGCACACGCGTCGTTCTATTACAACGAACGATGTAGTTTCACACAAGGTCCAACGAAGCTTTTCAGTCGCACTGCTGGCCGCAGAGTGATTGACAGGAAGTGGGCGTTTCTGGGTGTCAACTGACTGTTTTCAGGGAGTGAGTGGAAAAACACAGGCGTGCCAGATAAAAACGTAGGCGTGGCTGGCCGAACGTAGAGCGTGTTCGTGACGTCAAAACAGGAACTGAATAGTCTGAAGTGATCGCAAGCGCTGAGTAGGTCTGGAGCTACTCTGAAACTGCACAAAATTATTTTGTAGCCGCTCTGCAAACCTTTTGTTTGCACTTTTGCTAAGCTAAAATACACTCCCATAGGGTGGCGGCTTAGCGTTTGCACGGCTGCTAAAAGTAGCTGGTGAGCGAACAACTCGGAATGACCACCATTGAGCATTTGAGAGTTGAGTACACGTACCAGACACAGGAGCAATCTGGGAAGCTGCAGGAAGCTGACAGTTCCGCACTGTAGGACGACCTCTTCCAGGTCTCGGATGCGGATCCAAATTTCTTTGCAAGGTCTATTATATGGACATTAAAACAAAGCACTTATTATGATAAAAACCTGCAATGTAATTAAAGTGCACTAATCACATACTCCCAGCGGAGGCAAGATGTCTTGTGGGCTGGAAAACCGGCACAAGGAACCAGTGAAGCCCAAAGTGATGCTACCGGTTCCTACTGATTCTATGAGCTTTACATGAAACCAACACAACTGAAGAGATATGTGCCTTCAGTTACATAAATATGTATTCCAATATATACACTGTACAGCATGGATTGACATATTCATATGTAAAGAAATACTAAAATGTGTCCTCTTAAGCTAAATACATCTTTATAACAAGCAAACAGACAAAGGGCATGGTTTCAAAGCCACCGGTGTGTGTGCAATGCAGTGCACTAGGAATTAGTGACATCACTTGGCCACTAGTGAACTAATGAGCTGTATGGTCTTTAGTATTGCTCTTAGCCCACATCATGGTCTCCCTAAGTAGGGAACAGATGTACTTTCATTGCGATACTGTTAAATGTTTATTTTCTGCCTTCCGAATGGCGCCCCCAGCTGAAGAGAATTATGGATGTGAAGGTAAGTGGCTCAAGAGCTACCTATTGTTTTGTGCACCCTAGTGGGGTAGGGCACAATAAGTGGCATTGCCAAGGCCCATTAATAGCTCTCTCTATTTCACGTAAACATACAGAGGAGACTACACAGAAAATACTGACATCTGCCTCCTGGATGCCCAACTTGCTGCTCTGGCCAAGCGTAGCGGTCATTCCACTATTATACCCTGATGTGGGTCCCGAGGACAGGCTGAGGCTGGAACTGGTGAATAAAGTGCTGGTGCTTGCAAGTGTCTTCCGTTTAGTATCCTGCTCAAAGAAAGTAAAACATATAAGACAGACATTTACTCATATTTGTTCAATATAGATGGAGTTTTACAAATACTGTATGATAGACGTTACATCCGGACATTCATACCAGATTGCACACCTCATGCGCAATCCATGAAACCCTTGTGATCTGTACAATAGTTGGAGCAGGGCGCTTTATGTCATACCTTTAGAAGATTGCTCTGCTGCAGTCGTCTCTTTTCCAGCTCCGCCCTCTCTCGCAGCTTGTCCCTCGCTCTGGCAATTTCCAGTTTGGTCTCTTCCCGAGCCTTCTGATAATCTTTCAGCATGATGCCAATCTCCGAGGGACACTGGGCTGACCTTTTCTTTGGTTCTTGAATTCTAGAAATTAAAGAGGGAAAGGATTTGACCTGGTACCTCCAGCATGTTACTCTAAAGCGGATAACACGATGGTGTATAAAAGCCACTTACAAAAATATTCTGATTTTCTGTGTTGAAGTGGCATGACGGATGGGAAGGGAATCTTTACAGGAAGAGCATTTTCCCAAGAACACCACATTAAACCATTTTTCCAGGCGAGTTGATCGCAGCAGCAATTTTGTTAGCAATTGGGCAAAACCATGTGCACTGCAGGAGGGGCAGATATAACATGTGCAGAGAGAGTTAGATTTGGGTGGGGTGCATTCAAACTGAAATCTAAATTGCAGTGTAAAAATAAAGCAGCCAGTATTTACCCTGCACAGAAACAAAATAACCCACCCAAATCTAACTCTCTCTGCAAATGTTATATCTGTCACAACTGCAGTGCACATGGTTTTGCCCAATAGCTAACAAACTTGCTGCTGCGATCAACTCAGAATTACCCCCAATGCAAGGTATACTGTATGTATTCCCAGCCTTATGTGCAATAACTGAAACAATACCATTCCATACCTGGTGTTATCTACAATGTCTTTCCTCAGCTGCTGCAGGTACTCTCTGCGACGACTAGGCAAGTCTGACTCTCTCAGTGAGGTCAGTGACGCTTGCGAGACGCTCAGTTGCTTCTGAGGACTTAGGCTGCGGCTCCTTCTGAACCTCTGCATTCTGTCTTCTCTTTCCTTGCGCAAATTTTCTATTACTTGCAAGTGTCTGGAGAGGGTTAAATCGATGGTTTATTTTCCTTCTAAGAAATGCAGCCTCTGCCTGCCCCAATATCTAGTTGTAATCACCAGATGTACACACACACCACAATCTGTAACTAATGTCCAACTCGTCTGTGAACTATTATATTTAGCACAACTATACGCAAAAGTAAACAACCTGTGGAACTGCAAATTCCAGCATGCCCTTCAGGCTGGCAGGGTATGCCTCAACTTGTAGATTGGAGACCCTTAGGTTGCTTATTTTCAGATGACAGGAGTAAGCAGGGCACTAGGGGCAGATGTATTAAGCCTGGAGAAGTGATAAAACAGTGATAAGAGGAAGGTGATAACGCACCAGCCAATCATTACGGGTTTGAAAAATTACAGCTACTAGCTGATTGGCTGGTGTGTTATCACCTTCCACTTATCACTTGTCCAGGCTTAATACATTTGCCCTTCAGTAACATGTAGTTTCACAAAATTCCGTTCCCAGGGATGATATGCAATAGGAATTATAGTATGACAGTTTGGTACAAGCAGATATTGGAGATAGAAGAGGTTGATAGTATTGTGGTAACCGCTCAACATAGTAATTAAAAATTACGTATTTTACCACCATTCTCGTACTTGATTATAAGTGGTGATATTTTCATAAAATATTAATAGCGCTTTCTAACATTTTATATAAAATTACACTTTTTCCTTCCTCCACATCCGGAAAGATATAATAACAGAGCCATAAAAGGTAGCAGAGGGCAAACAAAATGCTAAATAACTTCATAAAAATGTAATGAAAAAAAGTTTTCCTGCTACACAGGGGAACACTTATTTGTACACCTAAGTACAACAGCCTATATGCTAAGCCAGGTCTGAGAATTCATGGCTGCTTTTAGTAACAGTGTAGGCAGAAAGGCTTTAGCTTACATTAATGTCATACGCTATATTTTAAATAAGAATCTAAGAACTATTCTACAAAAGCAAATGATTTATGAACCAATATTAACCCTACCTTTCATATAGTTGTTTCTTTAAGCATCCAGTATCTTCCCCATCCATCTTTCTTGTCTGAATAACTCTCAGGAGAGCGTCCGTTTCTCCAATCCCATAGCTGAGCTTGGCTTCCGCCAGTTGTACAGTTAGAGGCTGTGGATTCATCTCTAAGTGTATCCCGGACATGACCTCTGCACGTTCTCTCTGCAGCCTCTCAATCTCCCGAGATCTGCTCTCAAAAACCTCCTGAGATGCCTCCATCTTGGAACTCTCACTTCTATTCAGGTCACCAGTGCTTCCTAACAGTTGTGCACTTTTGGGTGTACTACACTGAACTCCAGACCAGTTGCTGAATTTATTGTGCTGTGGCAGATCCTGCAGTGCATAATTTTGTGGTTTCTGATTTATTCTGACGGTGGGCTCTTGACCTAAAAGAATGTCTGTATTAGAGTCACTGTCTGCAACCGATAAGCCATCTTCTTGCAAATCAAAACCACTTATTTGCAAAGGTAAATAAGGATTTATTTTTTGTAAGTTGCTTGATGCTACAGTAAATCTGCCATGGTCAGTCTCATCATTGCCATATTCTTCTCTTGGACCTTGTGGCAAGGCTTGATCATTTTTGTTTGGCACAGGATGTGACATTTGAAACAGGTTTTCAAGTGACTGTGGGCTGTCCAATGGAGGCAACACAGTAAACGTGTTAGCAGATGCCTTTTCAGATGGAGTGGAAGTGAAACAGTTCAGCTCCATTTTTCCAACACCTGAAATCTCTGAGTTGCTACTGGAATGGTTGTTAAATGTTGAATGTGTATCACGCAGGATGCAACCTTCACTCCTGAATTTCTGGACTTTATAAGTTGTAGTTCTTTTTCTACACGATTCTTTGAGTGAGTGGCTACGGGGAGCTTCAAATTCATTTTTTATATTGGACTTCCCAAAAGAACTGAAACATTCGCTGTCTGTTTCTGTATGTGACTCGTCCATTAGTGGATCACGGATACCCCGCTCTCTCCTTTTTCTATGACAAAGAATTTTAACAAGATTTGGGTTATTTAATTGATTCTCAGGAACATATTTATGGAGTGAGGACTTCTTACTTGCACTTAGTGTTAGAATTGGCGATGAGGCTCTATCGACCATTGTGGTGTTTCCACGACAAGTGGTGTAGTATCTTGGGGAATGAAGAACACTGGATGATGGACTGATTACTACAGTATGCGATAAAGCTTCTGTATGCTTATTCACACTGGATGAAGCTGGAGAACTTCTTGGTGAACGCAGTGGAAGAGCTGTAGATGACATGTCTTGCAAATCATTCAAGTATGGAGTGGATGCTCGTACTTTTGATGATTGAGACAAACTATGTTCTGATTGTTTGCAAGACACAAATGTGTGTAGATTTGGTAAGCTCTGTGTCTTTGTTTTTGGTGTTTTGCAGTCATTTTGTTCTACTGTTAAAGAAGTATTTTGAGGACTTTGAGTGGAAGAATCTGTTCCCACTACTTTAACAAAGACATTTATTCCGGAAGCGTTTAGGAAATGGTTACTTTCTAAGTCATGCTTTTGTGCATTGCTGTCTATCGTTGCTTGTGAATCTGTCTGTATACCTCTGTCTACAGAGGTTTGAGTGGATGAGTCTCTGACTTGTCTCTTCATAATCAACTCTACAGCGTCTTTTTGCAGCTTGGAGGCGTCAAGATAGACATTTTCGGGGTGATGTTGGGAAAGATTTCCAAGCAGTTCCGAAGTCTCTTGCAACAGCTGTGATAAATGTAAAGACATGTTTTGCACACTTGACCAAGATGCTGGTCTCTGGTACATATTCTTACTCCTCATGTGCCTTGAAGAGGATTCATCCATGTGACTTCTGTGGTGTTTAGCGGCTCTTCTGTGCTTTTGTTTAATCTGTGTTTCCCGTTCACAAGAGACTCTCTGGTGTGTTTCATTGCAAGTCTCTGACTCTGAAGTGTACAGAATCATTATTTCATCCAAATTTGAATAATCTTCACACTTTGTCTGCAACTCACATGTCCCAATAAACTCTGCGCCACTACAAATAGCGGCAGTGTCATCTGACAGAAGATCCTGAGAACCATCCAGTGAAATTAGCCTGGAATCATTTCCTCCAAAGCTACTTATGGTGCTGGATTCTGTTTTAGCATTTGCGTATGAGCTTAGGTGAGAATGAAAAGGAGAATTATGAGCATTGAGACCATCATCAGCACTGGAGCACCTAATTAATTTATCAACCCTTGCTTGGAATTTAGTACAAGATACATCACTAGCGCTATTGAATGCACTACTCCTCCATCCAGGTACTTTTGTAGTCTTTTCTTGCTGCCAAGTGTGGACAAAGGGATTTATGTCACTTGAGGAGAAATGAAGACCTTCTGTATTCTCTACCAATTCTTCCGACGATTCCCTTGTGTGAAGCGGTAATTCATTATATTCATTCCTTTGTGTTTTAGTTGGTTCTCTGTTTTCCAAAAAGACTTTGCCTTCCACCTCCATATTATTAACCATGTCATAGTTGTGCTGTGGATTCATATTAGAGTTTGATGCCTGGTTACTAGAACTGATACAGTCATGCTTTTGTACTCTGTAATCTGTATGTGGTGTGTGTTGCATTGACTCCATTTTTAAAGTATATTCATTAGACACAGGCTTTCCTCCACAATTTAATTTATGTGGCAAAGCTTCAACACTGGGTTTAGAAAGTGATTTGGTAGAAAGAATAATGGAAGATTCTGTCAAATGCAACTCAGCAGCAGCCATGGGAGCAGGTAAGTTGCTAGGGGCCGTGGTGTAATGAGTGTTAGTGCACGTAAGGCTTGCAGACATTTCACCTTTGCAAATTGCAGCTTGTGGAACATCATGAACCGTTTTATTGCGGATACCCATATGAAAGTCTGATTTACATTCTTTCTGTATTCCCAGGTCTTCCACTGATGTGTTATTCACACCGCTGAAGTCTCTTGAAGCCAAAGATCTGGATTTTTCTGTGTCCTCTTCAGATGAGGAAATTTCAGGTGATTTGTTCAGATCTGAACAATATTCTCCATAGACCACTGTAGTCAACAAGTTATTGTCCTCATCAAAACCAATGTCACTCTGTGCTACAGATGGATTATTTGGTTCTGCACCATATCTTACTGTGCTGGTATCAAACACATCAGCTGGCAGAGGAGTATTTTTATCTATAAGCTGTTCCAATTCACTTCTACTTCTTATGAAATGTGATACTTCACTTTTGCTGCCCACGTTGTGTTCTAAAGTTTCCTCCTCACCAGTTGCAGCGTCTTCAGGTGGTCTTTGACAAGATGCCTGATAATCAGTAAACCTTTTAGCTTCCATGTTGGCTGCACAATATGGCCTACCTACAAACAGCACTTCACGTGATTCTGTGTCTGCACACAGGGCTGCCAGTACACCCTTATTATCTTCATTAGCTTGGAAGTGACCTATCTTGGGAGGTTCACTGGTCACCTCTTGCACATTGCCAGATTGTGTACAGTAAGGAGCAGTATCACATAATGTAGCATTCAGCAAATTATTCATAGATTTAGAATCTGAAGTAGCATAGTCGGCTTCAGACTGACAAGAAGTAGACTCTGACTTTTGTGTACAGACACTAGTTCTGACTGTTATGTCTTCAGTTGTATTCATTGCAAATGCATTTTCACAACTCCTATGAATGTTTATATTTGGTTGGTTCTGGTTGTTTTCCAGTAAAAAGTTTTCTCCTGCTATCTCATTAAGGTGCTGTTCATGACCCACTTGCTCATCTGCTTTCTCAGATTTACCTGTAACATTGCAAGAACAGGTCATGCTATCCAGTCCTGTAGCTGAATATGTAACTTGTTGGGCGACGCCTTGTTTAGGTTTTGCCACTTTAGTTGCAGACGAAGCACTGGAGTTAGTTACCGCACATGGACGGTCAGTTATACAAACTACTGTTCTAGATGGAACGCTAGCTTCTTTTTCTGGTTTAACAAACGTTTGTCCTGTTTTACGGTCCAGAGTTCTGGAACAGTGTAATTTGTAATGCTCCGCACAGTCACTCTCTGCATGCATATCAGTTTCTTGTAATGTGTTCAAGCCCGATGGTTCTGGAATTAATATGGTATTTGAACTTTCTTTATTCTTGGAATGTGTATTTAAATAAAGATTTTCAGGTGGATATTTGGTCTCATAAAATACATTATGTTGCATTATAGCTTCATAATATGGAACATGCAGGCATGTAGCACTAGTATCTTCTGTTAAATGGTGACAGTCACACTTTTCTTGCAGGTTATGGTTTACATCAGTATATGAAACGTCATCCGTGTCACCTTGCTGTCTAATTCCGATAATACGTGAACCGGTGAAATGTTTCCGACTATAGCCACAGGCTTTGGAAGCTGCAGAATCCTTGGTGTGGCTGATATCCTTTTCATAGCTCATTTCTGCAACACCTGGTTGGTCATAAGTGTTCTTCCGGCTTAAATGTTTTATAGATATCTTCTCATTTGCCTGAGATGAGTCCTCTATTTTGGACACATTATTTTCCCCCATTAATTCATTCAAAACCTGAGGTTTCTGATTGTTATCAGGGTGAATTTGGCAGTTTGCCTTCTCACAATGACACTCCTTACACAATGGTGGAACACTATCTGCAGTAACATTGATTTCAGAGAAGCTGCAGCATTGTTTATCAAGCTCACTGTTAGGGAACACGTGATTGGATGTAAGTAAAGCACTTTGTGCTCTGTCTGCCTGACTTGTTCCATATGAATCGGATGTTCCCTCAGTTTGTGTATTGGAAAGACACTCATTTGGGTTTTCATCATTACTATACTCTGAGTTTATGAATGTTTCGGTTGTACTCTGATTATGAGGAAATTCTTCCATTCTATGACTAAAGCAAGAGGTTTCTGATCCCGTGTCACTGCTGATTAGTACTCTGTCTTCTGGTAATGTTATTTTATCTTCACAGAAAGCCTGTTGTTCCTCCCCCTCACCAGACACACTATATGGTGTAACACAGGGATTATCATCATCTAATCTAGGTAGCTGCTCTATACCATCTTTAGAAGGACCCATTGAGGTGCTCTCTATCTGTTTTAGATATTTTATATATGAAGTATCATAAGTTGTATCATAAACTTCTGGCTTTGTTCTAAAATTTGGTTGGAGACAACTTTTCACTGTATTACCTGCCACGTCACCGGTTATATCAGGAGTAGGACTGGTGGCAACAAGTTTAGACATATAACAATTTTTATCTGAGTTCCGTGAAATGTTACCATTTCTTACACTAAAATGCTGGTCTTCGTCATTTTCTTTAAATGGATTATCACTGTATGCTGCTGCCCCATTATGATTCATCACTTGGTTTGAACTTGTCAGTATTTGTTCAGAGTTCCTTGTGATGCTGTCAGTGACAACAGACGTTGAAGAACTGCAGATGCCATCCACGGTTATTTCAGGTGATGTTTGGAACGGCGAATGGTGTAATTGACTGGAATGAGCATGTGTTTCGGAATCCTCATTGCCATGGCCAGACCAATGCCGTCCAGAAACCGAAGGGCGATCTTTGACATTGCTGTAATTGGAAGCTGGAAAAGATGAAATTGTAAGCTTTCTTTTATGTTCAAAATTGTCCTGGATTGGGGAAGCACAATTATCTGCTTCGCTCTGATCAGCAAACACAGCCAGGCTCTTCTCTTCCACTACGGATAATTGTTTGTTGATAGCAGTTACTGAACTATCAGCATTCTCAGCACTTGGAATGTTTCCAAGTCCATCACCTGTTGGTCTTTGGATGGGGACAGCTCTGTTATCATGGTTAAAGACATGGTTTGCATTAAATACAAGACTTGGTTGAGTTTCAGTTTTGCAGTCCTCATTGTCATTTACATCGAGTTCTACCATAGTCACTTGGGTTTGTGATAACAATTTAGTGGTTTTAAAATCAGAATTTATTTGTTGATCATCAACTTTCAATGGACTCATAAATCCAATAATTTTGGGGGAGACTGAGTCACTATGTAGAGCCATTCCCACTAAAAGTTCAGAACTGGTAGATTCTGGACAAGTGGAAGATGGAGATTGTTTCTGGCTCTTTATCATGTCAAGCTGCCCATGAGCAGATATTGCCATGGTAACATTTTTATTTTGATCACAGTTTTTTGCAGTTCTATCATTAATGTAGGGTACGTCACCATTATCCTTGGTCAAAGTCAAAATTAACCCCTCTTTAGTTTCACAGGTTTCTTTTGCATTAAAAAGGGGAATATCAGACATCTTATTTAAGCAGAATTGTAGGTCATTATTATTAGCATTTCTTAGAGCTTCTGAGCCGGTGGGATTGTTTGCACTCACAGAGTTTGATGGTGTATAAACAATTTTATCATATGATGGGAATAACAAGGCTTCTGTGCCTTCCTCCTTTTCCTGGCTTTGGATCTTACAGGGAAACTGCTGTTCTACACAGGTTGCTGGATCACTATTTTTCTCTGAAGTAGATATTGTCTTCTCACACGTACTCAAGTCTACGGATGATGATTGGCTACTAAAGCAGCTGCTCTTGCCATTATGAATGGACTCCAAATCCAAAGCTTCAGTCCCATTGTCAATGTCAGGGCTAGACCTCTGTGGTTTTTCCTGATCTACTTTATTTTCTAAAAAAGCTTTTACATTGGAGCTTGTGTTATCTAACGGATTATGCTTGATCATAGAATTGGCTGCAGTACTATGGAATTCATTAACATTTTCCTGTTTTTCAGAAATCAATGAGGTAGGTGTTTGTTCTGGTTTCTGGTTGGGAATTGCTCTGTTATCATTAGTATTTATTTCATCTTCTACAACATTGCACAGTTTTACTTGTTCTTCACATGGTTTGGTATCTTGAGCGGTTTGTGCATTTAAAGCTGGGAATGTTGGATGTTCGATTTTTGCAGAACTATCTTTAGTGACTAGCTGCTTCATAACATCTTCTCTGCCGGAAGAATCTATTTTTGGAGCAAACTTTAAAGTAGAAAGAGAGAAAGAATCCCCATGTAGAATATTCACCGTTTGCTCTGGACTGCAGTTTTGACTTGCTATGCCAAATGGAGCGCATGGACTATGAAGAATAAAAGAGTCGTTGTGGTTTTGTTCAGTTTTTCCGCCACAAATATCTGAAAGTGTTCCATGTGTTTTTCCAACTTGTGAGACATCACTGTGAACAGTGGAAGCCCCATCATTCATCTTAAGGTAAAATGAACCACTTCTGTCCAAACCAGGATTTTCTTCTGCTGATGCAACATCTAAAACTTTCTGATCTTCTCCACTCAAGACCAAACATCTGGGGCTTTGAAGTTTCCAGAATATCTCTGCTGGCAGCTCTTCTGATGAATCCCCGTCAGGTTCTTCTTCAGCATCAGCTAAACTATCAAGAGAAAAGCTTTTTGACAATCCAGTAGTAACTGATCCAGTTGTAACTAAGGGACAAGAGGTTTGAGCTCCCAGCAAGCCTTTGGATGGACTGGATGATGTCCCGATAGTCTTGTATTTGTTAAATCTTCTTTTATTGGGCCTCTCTTTTCGACTGTCTCTCTCCACCAGGGAATCTTCGGACAACTGGCTGTCTTCACTGTCTGAACCCTTACGCACTGAAGATCTTTGTCTTTCTAAATCTTCCTGTTTCAGTTGTTCAGTTAAGACGCTGGCATATGCAGAAGAAAGAGAATCTACAGAATAGAAACTTTCACTATCTGAGGACACACTATTGTCATCATCCTTCCACTTCTCCAGTGGTTGAATGTTTCTTTTCTGTAGTCTTTCTGTGCTCACCCACCTGCTATCACTTGCATATCCATGTCCACGGCCACTGTTTAACTTGGAGATGTTATCAACAGATGAGAACTTATTTGTTCCCTCAGTCTGTTTCTTTTGAGTACTTGGCATGCATGACGTAATGTTGCGCCTTGCCGTTTTGATGGTTGCCAATGATTCTCCAGAAGTGGTCCTTCCTTGACCCAGTAACTTTTGAGTATTCTTTGTAGGCTTATGTGGTAGAGATTTTCCACCTTCATTCCGTTGCTGCAATTTGCTCCTTTCCTGCACTGTGCTCTTTTTAGAGTCCACAACAGACGTTAGAGAAGGACTTTTCAATGCTTTTAACTTTGTGTCCTTGCTTCCTGTATTTACAGTTGCCTGTACATTTCTTCTCTTTGGGGGATCAGCAGAGCTGTTACTGGAAGACCCTTTTGGTCTACCACCAGCTTTTTCCATTTTTTGGCGTGTTTTGCTCATTTCTGGATCACTTGGAAACAGTGTAACGCAGCTATTGATTTGTTCTGTATGAGAGTCAACGCTTTGTTTCTCAGCAGTTTGTGGACTTGAAGTAGATATAATGGATGGATCACTGATTAACTGCCCATAGCTGCCATAATTACAAGAAGTCCTGGCAAGACAATCTATGGATACACTTCGTAATGGCTTGCAGTCCTTGCGGATCTTAGAGATGTGCACCAGCTCAGATTTACATTTCCTTTTCAGGACACCACTGCAATACATGACAGAAGATAACAGAAAACAAATATAACATGAACTGTTTTATACTCCTTTTACAAACAAGATAGATAATCCTGATTTTATATTACAGAATATTCTAACAGGTATTATTTTTATCGAAGTTATACTCTATATAAAGGTAGCTTTTATTTTACATTTCTTTCTATACATGATCAAGGAAATCCTTATTTCCATACATAGGTGATAAACATATACCCATGTAGCAATACAATAATGACAATATCACCAATATAGAATCAATATATAGTATCAGTTATCCAGAATATTTGGAGACTTAGGGAGAACAAACATAGGGCCTAATTCAGAGTTTATCGCAGCAGCAAATTTGTTAGCAGCTGGACAAAACCATGTGCACTGCAGGGGGGACAGATATAACATGTGCAGAGAGAGTTAGATTTGGGTGTGGTGTGTTCAAACTGAAATCTAAATTACAGTGTAAAAATAAAGCAGCCAGTATTTACCCTGCACAGAAACAAAATAACCCACTCAAATCTAACTCTCTCTGCAAATGTTATATCTGCCCCCAATGCAGTGCACAAGGTTTTGCCCAACTGCTAACAAATTTGCTGCTGCGATCAACTCTGAATTACCCCCATTGTTTTTCCCTATAGAAACCAATCAGATTCTAGCTATTATTAAGTACAATCTATAACATTATACATATATAGCATCTGATTGGTTGCTATAGGCAACACTTTCCCTTTAAAAAAAAAAAAAAAAAAGCTTGATAAGTCTCCCCCTTGGGGTCTTCAAGATAAGAAACTGTAGGGGCACCATTAACATGTTGTATAGGGCCCCAAAGCTCTAACTACTCCACTGGCAGCAATTATTCAGTTTTCTAAATTTGGGACTTTCCTAGATTACATGTTTCCATATAAGAAGGACCTTGGTTGTATTTTCTCCTTAATCTGGGGGACGCTGCGCACTTACTAAGGGGTTAGAGTGTGTGGTATGGAGTTGGGCACAGAACCTATTAAGAAGTGACTCCTCCCCCTCTAACCCCTCCCATCTACAGTCTCTCCACAACCCAGCCCTCAGTTTTAGTTTTGTGCCTTGGAGGACAGGCACAGTTTTTCTTTGCTCTTAGTTTTTAGTTAGGTTTTAGTTCCCATTGTTTTTTTTAGTATGCTTAGTCCCTGTACACAGGCGACAAGCATGTTGTGAGTGAGGTTAGATAGATAGAAAGGGGCTGTGCGCCTTATTCCTCACTCACCCTGCCTCTGGAAAGTCACCATTCCAACGGCCTCTGGGGTTTTCTTTTACCAGACACAGCACTGAGGAGGCGTCTAATACAGGTAGGACAAGTAACCTGCTCTGGCAGCGTTTTATATGGTCTCTGCTCTAATCCTCTCCCTCACAGCGCAGCCTGGGTGATTAACGGCAGCTTCCAAGCGCCGCTGAGCGGAGGGTCAGAGCTCTCACCGCTGCTTTCACTCCGGCTGCTGTCACACAGACGGCAGCGGGACTGCAGCGGAATGGAGTGGGGGAGCCGCTAGCCGCGTCCATCCCCTTACTGAAGGGGTTTTGCGGATGCAACGGGTCTTTTCCCTGAAGGGGATCTGCAGCAATAGGCGGTCTCCGGCGTCCCACCAGTGCTCTTCCCCCTCTGGCTGCCTTACTGTTCCGCCCATCATCTGAGGAGGCAGACTTCAACAGCGGGTGCCATTTTAGCACCCACACGCTGCTTCAGCGCTGACTGACAGGAGGACGCTGCGCTGCTTACTAAGGAGGGACAGAGGATTTTTATCACAGCCTTGATAAGTATACAGGCAAGGATTAGGCAATATATGTGTTAAGGGTTAGATCAGTTCTCTGCATTAACCTTTTTATATCGACTGTCACACTTATACCCCTTTCACGCTGCCAATGCCGGATCCCACCTGGGAATTGGAAACAGGTCCTTCCCGGGTGGGATCTGGCATTGGCCGCTGCTGCAGGCTTCCCCGACCCGGCAATATGCCGGGCAGGTTGCCATAGCAGCGGGGGACGGAGGTGGAGGCGGCGCTGGGATATGAGATCATCTCCGCGCCGCCTCTCCCTGCTGTAGTAAACGGGTCCCGGGAAGCATCGACCCGGGAGCCCGTTTACGCAGCGACTGACCCGGTATTCAACCCGGTTACAACACTGCTTTATTCCCGAGTTGTATTGCTGGGTCAGACGACCCGCGATTTCGGCTATGCCCCTTTCACACCGCACGCCGACCCGTGTCGACCCCGGGTTATTTGTGCGGTGAGAAAGGGGTATTAGTGGTACCTTACTCTATTTATAGACAGAAGGGGAACTTATTAGTGTTATATTCAGCTGCAACTGTTGTTTATTTACATAGTGTGTATTTACACCATGGCCAGTAAACCAAACAAACCTGCAAGAAGGGAAGGCAGGTTCAGTAATTTATTTTGCATGTTCCCAATGAGGTTCCAAACTTCCAAAAGGTAGCACGGACCCAGGTACGATCTGTAGTTCATGCTCTGGGACGCCTGTTGCGTACAAACAGGTGGCTCCACAGATCAGTCTGTGCCTATGTGGGCCAGAAACATGGCAGATGCCATAGCTGACCTGCGTCAATCCAGATCGGGTACAGCTTCGGGGGAGTCAGAAGAACCCCCTTGTGCCAGATCTATGGGTAGATGTCTTTCTGATTTGGCACAATCCTTAAATAAAATTGTGAACTCGTCGGAATCCAGACTTACAAAACGGTTACAGAAACCGCCCGCTATAACCTTCCCCGGGGAGGAGTTCTATTCAACTGAGGGTCCTTTAGAGGAAAGTGAGGTGGATCCTGAGTGGGAATACATGTCTGCCTGGGGAGGAGGAAGACACTTCCACAAGTTCATTGGTCCGTTTGTTAATCGAGGTCATCCGCCAAATTCTTAACCTTCAGGAGGTAACTGTGGCAGACAGTTCGACCTCTCTGTTTAAGCGACAAAAGAGACAGGTCGCTCTTTTCCCATCGTATTCTCATTTTGGGGATATTTTGATGGAGGCCTGGCTTAAACCAGACTCAAAATTTTTGGCTCCTAAAAAGATAAGATATTTATATCCTTTTGCTGAAGAAGATATCAAATCTTGGGAGACACCCCCTAAGGTCGATGCCCCTATTACACATCTGGCAAAAGCAATGGTTATTCTGTCTGTACAGTCAGTCACTTTAAAGGATGCTACCGATAGGAAGACTGATGCAGTCCTCAAAACTATTTTTACTTTCTCGGATATTTCTTTACTTCCTATTATTGTAAGTGCTTGGGTTCTTAAGGCTGTAGATGACTGGCTAGCAAGGGTATTCACCGGTATGCAATCTGATGATCATTCTGAGGCTATTAAATTAGCAGAACAGATCGCCGAAGCACTTCCTTATTCTGGCAAAGCCTTTTTGGATTCTGTTTCTTTTCAGTCTAGGGTGTCATCTCTGGTGGTTACGGCTAGAAGGTCACCCTGGCTTTGTGCGTGGAATGAAGACTCTGATTCAAAGCAGACCTTGACAGTGGTTCCCTTCGAACAGGAATTTCTGTTTGGTTTACAGCTTACAAAAATTATTTTGAATACCTTGGGGGGCAAAAGTCCCTTTCTTCCAACAACCCATAGACCTTCCGTCAAAACTACCGATAAGCCTGCCACATGATGGTGCGAGGCTTCAGGGGGAATCATTGGTGTTTGGGGCCGGTCTACTTCAATTCAGGGACCAGTGGCTCTAATCCAACCCAGATCGTTGGGTAATTGGGGTGCTCTCTCTCGAGGATATATTCTAGACCTCGAGGAAACTCCTCCCAACCGATTTTTCGTCACTCGTCTTACTTCCGATCCTGTCAGGCAATAGGCTCTAATTCATGCAGTTTCCTCGCTTTTAGAAAATGGAGTAGTTCTTCTGGTTCCTCCTCACCAACAAGATCACGGATTTTACTCCAGTCTTTTTCTCGTAAACAAACCGGATGGTTCGTTTCGACCAATTCTCAACCTCAAGTGTCTAAATTCACATCTTTCAATGGAAAAATTCAAAATGGAATCCATTCGTTCAAACATCAGTGCCATGGAGGCAAACACATTTTTTGCTTCCATGGATATAAAGGACGTGTACTTACACGTCCCCATATGGAAAGCTCACCAACACCTTTTGCGGATTGTAATAGACTCTCTTGGCATCTTCAGTTTCAGGCTCTCCCATTCGGCCTGTCTACGGCACCTCGCGTGTTCACAATGAAAATGGCTCACATGGTTGTGGTAGAGATGTCAGGGGGTAAATAGTACTCTGTACCTGGACGACCTGTTACTGAAGGCTCCATCAGAGTCACTTGTTCACCAGCATTTGACACTCATAGTAATCACCCATCGCTCCTTTGGGTGGATAGTGAATCTAACAAAATCATCTCTCCTTCCATCCCAGGAGATGATCTTTCTGGGTCTCCTGATTGACACCAGGAATCAGAGGGTGTTCCTACCCCAGGACAAAGTACAGGATCTGCAATCACGGATTCAAATTTTATTGCAACTACCTCTGGTTTCAGTTCTCAGATGCATGCAGGTGTTGGGCAAAATGGTGGCGGCCTTCGTGGCAGTGCCGTACACAAGATTCCGTGCTAGGCCTCTTCAAGCTCAGCTTCTCAGGCATTGGTCACGGACGGGACAACACCTGGATGCACAGCTTTTTCGTTTGTCGGTCCAGACCAGGCAGTCTCTTCTGTGGTGGCTTCGGAGTTCCAATCTGTCCTGGGGGGCTCCCTTCACCATTTGGTCCTGGATGGTGTTAACCATGGACGCCAGCCTCACCGGTTGGGGAGCAGTTTTTCAGTCTCAGCATTTCCAAGGTCTCTGGACCACTCAGGAGTTGTCTCTTCAGATCAATATTCTGGAATTGAGGGCAATCCAGTATGCACTGATTCAGGTGCAGTTGCTTGTACAGGGTCATCCGGTACGCATTCAATCGGACAATGCCACCGCAGTGGCATACATCAACAAGCAGGGCGTAACGCGGAGTTGGAGAGCCATGAAGGAGGTGTTGCATATTCTCAATTGGGCAGAGTCATGGATTCCAGCCATTTCTGCAATCCACATTCCAGGAGTGGAAAACTGGGAAGCGGATTTCCTCAGCCACCACACGGTTTATCCAGGCAAATGGGAACTTCATTAGGACGTGTTCCTCTCGCTGGTGTCTCGGTGGGGAAATCTTGACATCGACCTCATGGCATCCCGTCTCAACAAGAAGTATGGGTCTCGGTCTCAGAATCCTTAGGCATTGTTGGTCGGTGCCATGACAGCTCCTTGGAGGTTTCAGCTGGGTTATGTATTCCCTCCGATCCCCTTACTTCCGCGGCTGCTTCAACGAATTTGTCGAGAAGGACAGTCATTCTCATCGCACCAGATTGGCCTCGACGCCAATGGTACACTCTTCTACACAGCATGGTGACAGAGGAACCTTATCATCTGCCACTGCGTCCAGATATTCTCCTTCAAGGACCTTGTCGCCACCACGATTTAACTTGACTGCCTTTGACGGCATGGTTCTTGAATCCCGTATCTTAAGATCAAAGGGTTTATCTCGTGCTGAAGTGAAGACAATGCTCCAGGCTAGGAAACAAAGTCACTTTGCAGATTTATCACAGAGTATGGTGTATATACTTAGCTTGGTGTTAGCAACGAAAACTTGCTCCTGGCGTTTTTCATTTGTCATGTCTTCTGTCTTTCCTTTAGGACGGCCTGACGAAGAGACTCCGTCTCTCCTTGCTTAAAGGTCAGGTTTCGGCCTTGTCTATTCTTTTCCAAAAGAGATTGGCTACTTTACCAGAAATCCAGACATTCCTTCAGGGGGCCTTGAGGATTCAACCTCCTTATGTTCCTCCAGTTCCTCCTTGGATTTAAATTTGGTTCTTACGGCTCTTCAGAAGCCTCTTTTTGAGCTTCTGGAGTCGGATGAATTAAGTTTTCTCACTCTTAAGGTTGTGTTCCTTTTGGCTATTGCTTCAGCTCGGTGAGTTTCTGAGTTAGCGGCCTTTTCTTGCAAACCACCTTTGTTAGTATTCCATGATGATCGGGTAGTTAAAGGTGGTTTCTAATTTTCATCTCAACCATTATTCTTTCGGCCTTTTGGTTCCAATTTAGCTGATGAAGATAAACACCTGGCTTTATTGGATGTGGTTTAGGCTTTGCACATTTATCTTTCTCATACGGCAGCTATTCGTCATACGGACTCTTTGTTAGTTCTACCAAAACAAAAATAGAGTAGTCCACAAACGCTGCTAAACAAATACTAAATCAGTCCTTGTTGTTCCTTTCCAAATCCTCTGTGCTGTTAAAGCACAGGAAACTCCGTGGACTGGATACCCCTCAGAGCAACCAACTCCCATCAACCATACCGATTAGTGGGTGCTATTTGTACCCAGGTTTGATTGGCTCCTCTACCTGTTTATCCCCGGGCAGAACCTGTGCTTTGTTGCAAAATAACTTTTTCTCCATCTAAGGTTAAATCCTTATTTTTGGGATAAAGAATGTTCTAGCACTTGGCTTCTTAGGGTTGTTAGGTGGAGTAATCTCACAATTTATCTGGGGTACTGTTTTATATGTTTTTTTTAAATGTTTTTACTGTTTTTTTGTCATTATGTCATGGTGGATGTGTCCTTGTGATGCACAATAAATGTTCATCTTTTTGAGTATTTTTGCCCTTTTTATCTACATACTAATCGGTGTGGTTGATGGGAGTTGGCATCCTGACACCAAGGAGGAAATAAAAAAGAAACCTTTCAAGGAACATAGGGAACCGGAATGAGGTGAGTGCCCTCTTTAAGTGACAGGATGGTCAGCAGGACAGTTGATGTGAAGGTGTATGGGAGGAACTGAAAAGAAACCTTTTGATGCACGTATCCTATTGAGAGGAGATCAGTTTAGAGGTGCAAGCTCATCCCATAGAAAAAGAGCCCTGAGGGTTATCCAGTCCACGGAGTTTCCTGTGCTTAAATAGCACAGAGGATTTGGAAAGGAACACCAAGGACTGATTTATTATTTGTTTAGCAGCACTTGTGGACCACTCTATTTTTGTTTTGGTATATTGTTCAAGGTGCTGTGCTCTTGAGAGTTTGGTACCGAGCTGCAGCTAGCGCGCGAGTCACTCTTTTCTCTTTTTGTTGTTCCAAATTCTTTGTTAGTTCTGGTTGACGCTCCTAAGTGGCATTGGCCGGCCTCCAAAAATATGGTGGCTCGTTGTGCAGGTCCGCAATTCGTCAAGCTTATGTTTGTCACGAACCGGTCTCTTACCTCTGCGGGTTCTGGGGTTCATCCGTTGCCAGTGCGGTTGCTCGCGGTGCTGTGCGCCCGTGTGGGGACACGGCGTGATCAATGGCACAGGTAATGCAGAGTCTGGGAACTGTTAGTGCGGGGACCAAATGGCCTAAGGCACTGCGGTGTGTCTGCTGTATAGGAGGTGGCCATGTTGGAGACCAAATAGCTAATACAGAGCACTTGTGAAAACACCTGTGGGCAGGTGTAAGAAAATCCCGTGCTTGTGCTGCCTTTAAGTAGGCTGGGATTATGTTACTCTGGGCCAGTGCTTTGTTGTATCAAAGCTGTGCTCTAGCTCTGAGCTCTCTCCGTGCATTCCTGTGTGATTCCCGTGGTCCAGATATCGCCTCCGTTCCCAGAGGTCCGTCTGCAGCCTTCACTGCTGAAAGATCCACCGGCTCTCTGCTGTGCTGTCAGTTAATTGCACTCCTATTGGAAATAGTTGGATTCCCAGTGTCCTGCATGAGGTTACCTTGTCAGTCTGCCTATAATTCAAAGTCTGGAGGATTCTGTTTCTCTCAGCTGTTCGTTTGTTCAACTCTGCATTTAACCCATTCATCACCTTGTCTTCTACTACAGTTTCACAGTGATCTCCGGAACCCGCAAGTAACCCAATTCAGTACTTTTATTTGCTATGTTGTCATTACAAGGATAATTCATCACAGTCTCTCAGTTAACTCTCAAAGCTCCATTGCCAATTCTTACAGTTAATTCTCCATGTCTGCATTAACCAGTTAAACACAATCTGCAGTTCAGCATCAAAGCTTGTTTATATTTGCTATGTTGTCATAACAAGGATAATTCTTCAGTCTCTCAGTTAACTCTCAAAACTCCATTGCAAATCCTTACAGTTATCTCTTCATGTCTGCATTATCCAGTTAATAACATTCTGCAGTTCAGCATCAAAGCTTGTTTATATTTGCTATGTTGTCATAACAAGGATAATTCTTCAGTCTCTCAGTTAACTCTCAAAACTCCATTGCAAATCCTTACAGTTATCTCTTCATGTCTGCATTATCCAGTTAATCATATTCTGCAGTTCAGCATCAAAGCTCGTTTATATTTGGACAATCCAACATTTATTCATCAGCTTGTTTTGCATATGTTTCCATGAACATTTCTTTTATGTATTTTTTGAGTTTTCTCTTGCATATTATTCCTGCAATACTTCAGTATAATATGATGATTAACAACTTGTCAGTTAACTCTTTACTGAATTGTTATTTTGAATAAATATATGAATCGGAACTTTCTTCGTCCTCCCTGCTTTCTTCATAGCCCAGCACCTACACCTGTGGTTGGTCCCGGGTTAACGGATTCACAAAAACACCCGGGCCTGACAGTAAGCACTGGCCACATGGATCCGTCAAGTGACCAATTCGCAGGAGGCGGTGCTACGTCAGATATCCTTTCCCGTCTGGAAAACCAGGAGTCTATACAGACACAAATAGTGCAGTTTATGCAAACTATGGCAGACTGTTTAGAGACTCTTCATACGGCTATTAAAACGTTCCAAGTCCAGATTCCAACCCCAGATGTCCCAGTTACCACTACAGCTTCTCCTGTGACGCTGCCTACGTCCCGCTTGCAGTTACCCTCTCCGAGTAAGTTTGACGGAACTCCAAAACTTTGCAGAGGATTCCTGAATCAATGCGAGATCCAGTTTGAACTGATGTCTGCCAGTTTCCCATCAGCTCGTTCTAAGGTTGCATATATTATTGCCCTCCTCTCCGGTCAGGCTCTGGAGTGGGCATCACCATTATGGGAGAGAGGTGATCCTATCCTCTCTAATTACAAAGAGTTCGTATGTTCCTTCCGGAGAATCTTTGACGAACCAGGCAGGACCACCTCAGCATCCTTGGAGATTCTCCGTCTACGTCAAGGTTTACGTCCTGTCAGTCAATATATTATTCAGTTTCGCACGTTGTCTTCAGAGTTAAACTGGAATGAGGAGGCCCTGATCGCCGCGTTTTGGAATGGACTTTCAGAAAGAATCAAGGATGATTTAACTATCCGGGATGTGCCAATTAAACTGGATGAATTGATTTCTCTCTGTAACAAACTTGATCTACGTTACAGGGAGCGATGTTTAGAGAAATCCAGGGCAGAGCGATCCAGTCCACGTGATCATCCTAGACCTCGACAAGATTCTTCATCACAGTCTCCAGTAATGACTGAAGAACCTATGCAGATTGGGCACTCTCGCCTCACAGAGGAGGAACGACTTCGTCGTCGACAGGGTAACCTCTGCATGTACTGTGGGTCCTCCGAACATTTAGTTAAATTCTGCAAACTCCGACCGGGAAACTCTCGCCTCCTAGCTTATTCAAGAGAGGTTAAGCTAGGAGTTACTTTAGAATCACGTTCTGGGAAAGAGCCAACCTTGTCTATTCAATTAGAAGTTCCAAGTTCTACAATGAAAGTTTCAGCCCTCCTAGATTCCGGGGCAGCCAAGAACTTCATCTCCTCAGCCTTTGTCATACGGTCTAAAGTTCAAACCATGCCCCTGGAAGCAGCAGTTGCTGTTACAGCAGTGGATGGAAGTCGAATTCCAGATGGTATAATTACTCATCGAACCGTATGTCTCAAGATGAAAGTTGGTGAGCTCCATTCCGAATACCTCTCCTTCTACGTGATTCCCAAAGCCTCTCAAGATGTGATACTTGGTTTACCTTGGCTGCAGAAACATAATCCTCAACTTAATTGGCAAACCATGGAAGTCCTTTCATGGGGTAAATCTTGTACCAAGGACTGTGTAGCTACAATTGTACCTCTTCGGTCAATTAGCCTTTCCGATCTACCTCCGGTGTATCAATCCCTTGCGGATGTTTCCAGTAAGCAAGCAGCAGACTCTCTACCTCCTCATCGTGAATGGGACTGCCCAGTCGTCCTGGTTCCGGGCAAGACCCCTCCTAGGGGACAAATTCATCCGCTATCCATCCCAGAGACGCGAGCTATCCGGGATTGGTCCACTCCTACAACTCTCAAGGGGATTCAGCGATTTCTTGGCTTTGCTAATTTCTATAGGAGATTCATTAAGAATTATTCTACGTTAGCTGCTCCTATCACAGCCCTAACTCGCAAAGGAACAAATCCTACGAACTGGTCTTCTGAAGCAATCAAAGCCTTCTCTGATTTAAAGCAAGCCTTTGTGTCAGCCCCCATTCTTCGACAGCCTGATTTGAATCGTCCCTTTCTACTAGAGGTGCATGCATCTACAGAAGCAGTAGGAGCTGTGTTGTCACAAGTCTTTGAAGATAAAAAGGTCCATCCCTGCGGATATTTCTCCCGTAAGTTCCTCCCGGCAGAACGTAATTATGCAATCGGTGAGCAAGAGTTACTTGCCATCAAGTTGGCATTTGAGGAGTGGAGATACCTTCTAGAAGGAGCTCAACATCGCATTACAGTTTATACTGATCATAAGAATCTTCTGTATCTGCAGTCAGCTCAGTGTTTGAATCCACGACAAGCTCGATGGGCGCTTTTCTTCTCACGATTTGATTTCAAACTCACCTATCGTCCAGGGTCTCAGAACAAAAAGGCAGATGCCCTTTCCCGGTCCTTTGCTTCTTTTGAATTAAATGATGCTACCACGAATCAAGCCATTGTGAATCCTACGTCCTTCTTAATGACTCGAACCTCTCCAGTTCCTCCGCCTGGCAAGACCTTTGTCGCCACAAGTCTCCGAAAACGGCTGCTTACCTGGGCTCACTCCTCTTCCTTCATGGGTCATCCTGGGGTTCTAAAGACTCTCAAATTTATTCAACAGTCTTATTGGTGGCCACGTCTCAAAGCCGATGTCCAAGAGTTTATAGCAGCATGTCCTAAATGTGCCCAACATAAGAGTCCAAGAAGTTCTCCACCAGAGTTTCATCCATTGCCAGCCCTAGAGGTTCCAGCAGCAGATCAAGAGCTTCAACGTCTATCTAGCATCTGGAGTTGTGTACGTAAGTCCTTGGTCAAAACTTCCGCTCGTTATAAATCTTTTGCAGATAGAAAACGTAAAGCTGTACCGAGTTACAAAGTGGGAGACCAAGTTTGGATTTCTACGCGCAATCTCAAGTTCAAAGTTCCTTCTAAGAAATTTGCTCCCAAGTTTATTGGTCCATTTCCCATTGTTAAGGTACTCAACCCTGTGTCATACAAAGTCAAGTTGCCACCGTCTTTGAGAATTCCTAACGCCTTTCATACATCTTTACTGAAGCCTTTGATTCTCAATAAGTTCCGTACTACCCAGTCCAAATCTCCTAAAGTTCACTCTTTGCAGAATGAGGAATTTGAAGTTAAAGAGATTGTGGACTCACGTTCCCGATATGGACGTTTACAGTTTCTGGTCGACTGGAAGGGTTACGGTCCAGAGGAAAGATCCTGGGTTTTCTCTGAAGATGTTCATGCTCCAAGACTGGTACAGAAATACTTCTCCAAAAATCCTGATAAGGTTCAAAGGTGTTCGGAGACCACCCTTAGAGGAGGGGGTACTGTCACGAACCGGTCTCTTACCTCTGCGGGTTCTGGGGTTCATCCGTTGCCAGTGCGGTTGCTCGCGGTGCTGTGCGCCCGTGTGGGGACACGGCGTGATCAATGGCACAGGTAATGCAGAGTCTGGGAACTGTGAGTGCGGGGACCAAATGGCCTAAGGCACTGCGGTGTGTCTGCTGTATAGGAGGTGGCCATGTTGGAGACCAAATAGCTAATACAGAGCACTTGTGAAAACACCTGTGGGCAGGTGTAAGCCAATCCCGTGCTTGTGCTGCCTTTAAGTAGGCTGGGATTATGTTACTCTGGGCCAGTGCTTTGTTGTATCAAAGCTGTGCTCTAGCTCTGAGCTCTCTCCGTGCATTCCTGTGTGATTCCCGTGGTCCAGATATCGCCTCCGTTCCCAGAGGTCCGTCTGCAGCCTTCACTGCTGAAAGATCCACCGGCTCTCTGCTGTGCTGTCAGTTAATTGCACTCCTATTGGAAATAGTTGGATTCCCAGTGTCCTGCATGAGGTTACCTTGTCAGTCTGCCTATCATTCAAAGTCTGGAGGATTCTGTTTCTCTCAGCTGTTCGTTTGTTCAACTCTGCATTTAACCCATTCATCACCTTGTCTTCTACTACAGTTTCACAGTGATCTCCGGAACCCGCAAGTAACCCAATTCAGTACTTTTATTTGCTATGTTGTCATTACAAGGATAATTCATCACAGTCTCTCAGTTAACTCTCAAAGCTCCATTGCCAATTCTTACAGTTAATTCTCCATGTCTGCATTAACCAGTTAAACACAATCTGCAGTTCAGCATCAAAGCTTGTTTATATTTGCTATGTTGTCATAACAAGGATAATTCTTCAGTCTCTCAGTTAACTCTCAAAACTCCATTGCAAATCCTTACAGTTATCTCTTCATGTCTGTATTATCCAGTTAATCATATTCTGCAGTTCAGCATCAAAGCTCGTTTATATTTGGACAATCCAACATTTATTCATCAGCTTGTTTTGCATATGTTTCCATGAACATTTCTTTTATGTATTTTTTGAGTTTTCTCTTGCATATTATTCCTGCAATACTTCAGTATAATATGATGATTAACAACTTGTCAGTTAACTCTTTACTGAATTGTTATTTTGAATAAATATATGAATCGGAACTTTCTTCGTCCTCCCTGCTTTCTTCATAGCCCAGCACCTACACCTGTGGTTGGTCCCGGGTTAACGGATTCACAAAAACACCCGGGCCTGACAATGTTTCATCTGCTGTTCCGGTTCCTGTTACACTGCGGGCACACTCGACTGGAGCTGTTGGTGCTTCCTGGGCTGTTTGTGGGGGCACTTCTGTTGAGCAACTCTGCAGAGAATTGACCTGGTCGTCCATGCATAGCTTCACAAGGTTCAACCGTTTCCATACATTTGGTATGGAGACTGCCTCTGTTGGGCGAACTATTATGCAGACGGCTTTGCAGTCTACTTCTCCCTCCTCTTTTTAGCTTGCTTTGGGATATCCCCTTATCAAGTGCGCAGCATCCCCCAGATTGATAAGGGAGAAAAGGAGCTTTTTTTACTCACCGTAAAATCTCTTTCCCCGAGTCCATCTGGGGGACGCTGCGATCCCGCACTTTCTTTTTGCGAGTCTAGTTTATTTGTTACTGGTTTATGCTGTCTCTCACGGCTTGGCTAAACGTTAACTGAGGACTGGGTTGTGGAGAGACTGTAGATGGAAGGCGTTAAGAGGGGAGAGGAGTCACTTTTTAATAGGTTCTGTGCCAAACTCCATTTCAAACATTCTAACCCCTTAGTAAGTGCGCAGCATCCCCCGGATGAGATTTTACGGTGAGTAAAAAAATCCCCTTTTTATAGATACTATTACCAAAGGACAGCTATTGTAAAATTACAAACCTAATAGTGGCTTTATAATAAATATTAATTAAATATTATTTTGATATCAATGTAAAAAAAAGGGATACGGTCATTAGATCAACCACTGAAGGTCGACATGGTCAATAGGTCAAACACGGTCGACAGGTCAAAGGTCGGCATGAGTTTTAAAAAAAATAATTCTTTCAGTTTTTGGATTTTTTCATACTTATCGATCCACGTGGACTACGATTGGAACGGTAACCTGTGCCGAGCGAAGCGATAGCAGAACGAGGCACCTTGCCCGAACCATGGCGAGCAAAGTGAGCCACGCGAGGGGACACGGTGCACTAATTGGGGTTCCCCGTCACCTTACGGAGAAAACGACGCCAAATTTTTATTTTTTTAAACCATGTCGACCTTTTGACCTAATGACCAAGTCTACCTATTGTCCCTGTCGACCTAATGCCTGTCGACCTTCCATGATCGACCTAATGCCTTTCGACCTAAGTTGTGTCTACCCAACGACCCATACCCGTAAAAAAAAAATTTGTAATAAATAAAATGAGAATATTTATTTGTTAAATATAATTGAAAATCCAATAGAATTACAGTTAATTTGTTTCAGGCATGGTTAAATATAATCAAAGGTGATGAGAAGTGAGGGGAGGGTAGCAGGTACTAATTACATGGGCCCAAGCCTCTGTAATGATTACAGAATTCTCCCCTCTTCTGCGCACATAGGGGCAGATGTACTAAGCCTTGAAGATTGATAAAGTACCAGCCAATTAACTCCTAGCATTTTTCAAACACAGCCTGCAACATGGCAGCTAGGAGCGGATTGACTGGTACCTTACCTTGTCCCTCTTCACGTTATCATTCTCCAAGGTTTAGTACATATGCCCCATAGTAGTTTTTTTTTTTTTATTGATTTTTGTTTGGTTCTGAGCAGATGAGGCCAGGCCCCCAGGATTTAGCCAGGCCCACTGTTGCTCCCTAGAGCCCTGATATAATCCCTGTACGACATCTGCAACTTTCACATTTCAACAGTTTGTCCTCGAATGTCTTCCTTTAAGCAGCTACAGGGCAGGGCTGCCCTTTTACAATACAGAATGCTTTTGATCAACTTTAAAACAGAAAACACTAACTCATGTATGACATTAAGTTTAACCAGTCCATAAAAGTCTACTGCAGGTTTCAGATCCTATTCCTATCATTTCTATTAAGAAAATGTGTATTAGGAGTCTGTATGCAGGGAAAATAGGATTTTAATTACCTACTGGTAAATCCTTTTCTCGTAGTCCAAAAGGGATATTTTAGAATCTAGTACAATGGGGTATAGACGGGGTCCAAAGGAGCAGGTGCACTTTAAATTTCTTCACTGGGTGTGCTGGCTCCTCCCCGCTATGCCCCCTCCCACAGGCGGTTATAGGTAAAAACGTGCCTGTAGGAGAAAGGATATAAATGAGAGAAGGAAACATGACAACAAAGAGTGGTGAGATTTATAAACCAGCACACCACTACCATACAACGACCAGCAATGGCAGGAAACAACAACAGCAGCAGCTGAACAGGTAACCACATAAAAGAGAACCTGCAGAAAAGTCAACGCACTGAGGCGGGCACCCAATGGGGGTCATTCCGAGTTGATCGCTAGCTGCAGATGTTTGCAGCGCAGCGATCAGTCTAAAACTCAGCATTTCTGCGCATTCGTAGGCACCGCAATGCGCATGCGCAACGTATGGGTACAAAGGCTTTTGTGGTTTTGCACAGGTTCTAGCGACGTTTTTATTCGCACTGGCGGCCGCAAGATGATTGACAGGAAAGGGGCGTTTCTGGGTGTCAACTGACCGTTTTCAGGGAGTGCTTAGAAAAACACAGGCGTGCCAGGGAAAACGCAGGCGTGGCTGAGCGAACGCTGGGCGGGTGTGTGAGGTCAAAAGCCAACCCTCCAACGTTAGAATCAACGCACACGAAGAGTAACTACAGGGCTGGTCTTGTTTTGCACAAAATGTTTTTGCAGGCGCTCTGCTGCACAGGCGTTCGCACTTCTGCAAAGCGAAAATACACTCCCCGTGCATTTGCACGGCTGCTAAAAACTGCTAGCGAGCGATCAACTCGGAATGACCCCCAATGTTCCTTATGGACTATGAGAAAAGGATTTACCGGTAGGTAATTAAAATCCTATTTTCTCTAACATCCATAAGGAATATTGGGGAATCTAGTACGATGGGGACGTCCCAAAGCTTCCAGAACGGGCGGGAACAGGCGGAGACTGCTGCAGTACCGCCTGCCCAAACTGGGTATTCTCTTTGGCCAGGGTATCAAATTTGTAGAACTTCGCAAAGGTGTTCTTCCCCGACCAGATAGCAGCACGGCATAGTTGCAAGGCCGAGACTCCACGGGCAGTCGCCCAGGAAGAGCCCACTGATCTTGTAGAGTGGGCCTTCAGAGACTTAGGAACAGGTAAGGCTGCTGACACATAGGCCTGTTGGATTGTAAGACTAATCCAACGAGCAATGGACTGCTTCGAAGCAGGACAACCTTTTTTCTGCGCATCATAGAGCACGAACAAGGAATTCGTCTTTCTGATCCGAGTTGTGCACTTGACACAGATTTTCAAGGCACGCACAGCATCCAATGCCTTCAGAGAAGCAGAAGCATCAGAACTAGACGGAACCACAATAGGTTGATTCAGGTGAAACGCGGAGACAACCTTCGGCAAGAACTGCTGTCTAATCAGGAGCTTCGCTCTGTCCTCGTAAAAGACCAAGTACGGACTTTTACACGATAAGGCCCCCAATTCTGAGACACGTCGAGCAGAAGCCAGGGCCAGTAACATTACCGTCTTCCACGTGAGGTACTTGTCTTCTACCGTCAGCAGATGTTCAAACCAGGAGGACTGTAGAAATTCCAACACTACATTCAAATCCCAGGGTGCCGTAGGCGGCACAAAAGGAGGTTGTATGTGGAGTACGAAGGTCTGAACTTCTGGCAACACTGCCAATTTCTTCTGGAAGAAAATGGAGAGAGCTGAAATCTGGACCTTAATGGAACCCAGACGTAAGCCCTTATCCACACCAGCCTGCAGGAAACGTAAGAAATATCCCAAATGGAACTCTGCAGGCGGATACGTGCGTTCCTTGCACCAAGAGACATATCTTCTCCAGATATGATGATATTGTTTTGACGTCATAGGTTTCCTGGCCTGAACCATGGTAGCAAAAACCTTTTTGGAAGGTCCTTGTGAGATAGGATGTTCCGCTCAACCTCCATGCCGTCAAACGAAGTCGCCGTAAGTCTGGGTAGAAGATCCGCGTACCACGACCTCCGATGCCAATCCAGGGCAATCAGAATTGCCTGGACTCCCTGATCTCTGATGCGCCTGAGCACCCTTGGGAGCAACGGAATCGGAGGAAACAGGTAGACCAGCCGGTAAGGCCAAGGCGACGTCAGTGCATCTACTGCCCTCACCTGAGGGTCCCTGGTTCGTGAGCAATACCAGTGAAGCTACTTGTTGAGACGAGAAGCCATCATGTCTATCTGTGGGCAGCCCCACTGGTGGATGATCTGCTGGAACACCTGCTGGTGGAGACCCCACTCCCCCGGGTGGAGATCTTGATGACCCAGGAAATCTGCTTCCCATTTGTCTACTCCCGAAATGAAGATTGCGGACATTGCTCTTGCATTTCTTTCTGCCCAGAGGAGTATCCTTGACACCTCTCGCATGCAGGCTCTGCTTTTTGTCCGTCCTTGCCGACTGATGACGCCACTGCTGTGGCGTTGTCCGACTGTACTTGATCGTGTGATCCCTGAGCAGAGGAGAGGCCTGAAGCAGAGCATCGTAGATCGCCCGAAGTTCCAGAATGTTGATTGGAAGGAGGCTTATGTGGGCTAACCACCTGCCCTGGAACTGCGCGCCCTGGGTGACAGCTCCCCATCCCCTTAGACTCGCATCCGTCGTGAGGAGGGTCCAATCCTGAATTCCAAAACGCCGACCCTCCAGTAGATTGGAGGACTGCAGCCACCACAGGAGGGAAATCCTGGCCTGAGGCGACAGCCGTATCATCCGGTGCATCCGAAGATGTGATCCGGACCATTTGCTCAGGCGATTCAGCTGAAAAGTCCTGACATGGAACCTCCCATATTGGATCACCTTGTATGAGGCGACCATCTTTCCTAACAATCTTATGCAAAGATGGATGGACACTCAAGTAGGTCAGAGCATCATGCGTACCACCTCCTGAAGTGTTCCCGCCTTGTCCTCTGGTAGGAACACCTTCTGTGCCCCAGTATCCAGCTACATCCCCAGGAACAGGAGCCGCTGAGTCCTCTCCAGGTGGGACTTCTTTAAGTTGAGGAAGTTGGATAGTGCGGTCGATATGGAGGAACAAAAGCTCCCTGGATCTGGCTTTGATCAGAAGATCGTCCAGGTAAGGGACAATAATGACTCCCTGGACCCGAAGTTGGAACATCATCTCCGCCATCACCTTTGTGAACACCCTTGGAACTGTGGACAGGCCAAAGGGCAGTGCCTGGAATTGGTAGTGATTGTCCAGCAGGGCAAACCTCAGGTATGCCTGATGAGGTGGCCAAATCGGAATATGGAGGTAGGCGTCCTTGATATCCAAGGAAACCATGAATTCCTGTTCTTCCAGGCCCGCAATGATTCCATTTTGAACTTGAACACTTTCAGGTAAGGATTCAAGGACTTTAGATTCAAAATGGGCCTTACCAAACCGACCGGTTTCGGTACAACAAACAGGTTGGAGTAATAACCCTTGCCTCATTGTGGTATTGGTACTGGAACAATGACGTGGGACTGGACCAACTTTAGGATGGCCTGTTGCAACGTAACCTGCATATCCTCCTAAGCTGGTAAGCTTGATTTGAAAAATCGTTGGGTAGGAGCACTGTCGAACTCCAGCTTGTAGCCTTGAGAAACGAGATCCCTGGCAGGAAGTCTACCAAACGTGGCTGAAGTGACGCAGTCGAGCTCCCACCTCGAGATTCCCTTGGGTTGGGTGGGCAACGTCAAGCTGAGGCCTTAGTGGAAGCAGAACTGGTGGTCTGTTCCTGAGAGCTGGTGCTTGCAGGCTTTCTTAACTTACCTCTGGTGTCTCTAGTCACATTGGAGGCACCTCTGGCCTTATATCGAAATCTGTGAGACCGAAAGGACTGTACAGATGGCCCCGGGTAGGAGCGTCTCACCGGCGGCCCCAGAGGGGAAAAACTTGGATTTCCCAGCCGTAACTTTGGAAATACATGTATCCAATTCAACCCCAAAAAGCCATTCCCCACTGCATTTGGATTCTGCGTCCGCTATACATTGACGCAACCACAAGGCCCTGCGCGCCGACACTGCCATGGCAGAGGTCCTAGCATTAATGTTCCCCATCTCCTTGAGGGAATCACAGAGGACGCGTGTAGTGTCCTGAATGTGCTTTAGGAGGGTCACCATAGTGACCAAGGGCATAGCCCCGGAGAGGCCCTCCTGAATTTGAGTGGCCCATGAATGAATGGCATTGGTCATCCAGCAACCCGCAATGACCGGCCTTTGCGATACACCTGCTGCCATGTAAACAGATTTGAGTGTAGCTTCTATTTTCATATCTCCAGGATCCTTTATGGTAAAGGAGCCCGGGGCAGGCAGCACCACCTTTTGGGACAGTCGAGAGACTAATACATCAACCCCCGGGGGTTCCTCTCAAAATTTCCTACGTTCAGGAGCAAATGGGAAAGTGCGCAAAAACTTTTTTGACACTTGGTATTTTTTGTCTGGATTTTTCCAGGCCAACTTGAATAGGTCATCTAACGCTGCAGAATCAGGGAAAGTGACATTAGTCTTTTTTTTTGTAAAGAGAAACGACTGCTGTGACACAGTGTTCTCTAGAGGGAGCTTTAACACGTCCCATATAGCCAGAATTAGGGGTTCAATAGCCTGAGCAGAATCGGTATCCCCACTAACGGGGTCCAAGTCCTCCCTATCCTCCTGTATATCCTTATCTGTGTCAGATAAAAGCGTGGTTTGCCTGCTCTACTGTGGTCCTGCATGAGAGGAGGGGGGCTGTGTAACATCTGCCCTAGCAGCTAAATTTGCAACAGCCTGTTGTAGTAGCTGAGTTTTCTGGACATTAGCAGTGAGCTGGGATGACATATCAGACATCATTTTTCAGAGACCCTAGCCATGCGGGCTCTGGACCCTCTCCTCCAGCCCCTTTCACTGATTTGTGAAGATTAGCTGCATTGTTCACAAGAAACAGAATCAGATGCTACTGGAGAGAATCTAGTGTGACATACACTGCACAGCTTGTGTTTACCCATGTTTCACAGTAAGCACAATAACATACACAGACAGTATATATCTCGAGCCTGCCCTTACTGTATGTAAGAGGAGACACAGAGAGAGAAGGACACGAGCACACCCCTAGCTGCACAGCCCCAGTGAGGCTGTCAGCTAACTGTATCACAGTAAACACTAATAATGTCTGTCCTGTAGAGGACCCAGATAGTGTACAATACCGGCTCTCCCCCTTTGCTAGACCCAGTACCAGTTTTCCAGCGTGTCTTCTGAGGCAGGAAGTGCTGTCTGTGGCTGCATTAAGCAGAGGAAGGCGCCAAAATGCCTCTGGTCCCGCTCTGAGGTAGATCCGCCCCTCCAATGGCACCGGAGCTACAGTGATTATTTATACTGGCAATGTCTCCTGTTTGCTTAAAAACATCACACAAGTGCTAGTTCAAGCGATTGTCAGCGAGTATACATGGGGGACCCAGGAGGGTCCCGTATGCTGTGCCCGCGTTCAGCTGCACTTTGCACCGGGGAACCCGCCCTAGCGGGGCCCCTCTTTGTACTTACCACAGACGTCACCTTCAGGCAGTGTTAGGGGTGTGCGGTGTGCTGCGATTGTGACAGCCAAGGCGCAGTACCCCGCTGAACAACAACCCCTCAGGACGGGGGTCCTGCAGCGGGGAAGTGGCTCTGCACCTTGCAAGGCCGGTGACTGCCTCCCCCCTCCCCCTAACTCCCACGGGGCAAGTAGGCTGTTGCCCATACATCATACCGAAAATAACAAACAGAAAAAATAAATTGAAGAAAACTCTCTGTTTGTACTTCCTCTCCTGAGGGCACTTTTTTCTAAACTGCCTGTGGGACGGGGCATAGAGGGGAGGAGCCAGCACACCCAGTTGAAGAAATGTTAAGTGCACCGGCTCCTTTGGACCCCGTCTATACCCCATCGTACTAGATTCTACAATATCCCTTAAGGATGCTAGAGAAAATAGGTTAATAGCTCAGACTAAATTGCATAACATCAGTCATAATGTAAAATGGTTATTAGTGAAGAACGGATATTAACTGAAAATGCAAATGTTAGGAAATATTTTTTTTTCCAGTTGGCCCAATATGTACCTGTAAGTAGGAGGTGTTGGTAACGTCCAAGGCAGAGAGCATCTCCTGTAGTGTGAGAAGCCAGAAGGAGAAGACCTACATCTGTGAAGTGCTGTGGAAAACACCAAAGGCTCTTTAACCTTGGGTACACGGAGAGTCGGTGGCCTCACGGTGTCATCGCTATGCCAACACGCTGCCTGCAGCTGCTGGAGAGTTTTCTTGGCTTCTAAGAGTTTTTGCTTCTTGACAATTCTCTCCAGCTGAAACTTGACCCTTTTCCTCCTGATGTTTCGCTCAGCCCTTCGTAAGGAGCATTTGCGCAGTAGCTCGAGTTGCACCAGCTTCTTCCTATCTTGTTCCTCAGGTGATGGGTCGGAGTCAATTTGTACAGAGTTCTGAACCTCGGCTTCCGCATAAGTCTTGGTCTCGGTTTGAGCTGCCGATTCTCGCCTCTGTCCACAGACAGCAGTTAGACGCTGCTTCTCTTTTTCAAGCCACTGCTGAGCTGTGGAAAAATATAAGAGACATTTAAACTAATGTATAATAAGAATTTACTTACCGATAATTCTATTTCTCGGAGTCCGTAGTGGATGCTGGGGTTCCTGAAAGGACCATGGGGAATAGCGGCTCCGCAGGAGACAGGGCACAAAAAGTAAAGCTTTAGGATCAGGTGGTGTGCACTGGCTCCTCCCCCTATGACCCTCCTCCAAGCCTCAGTTAGGTACTGTGCCCGGACGAGCGTACACAATAAGGAAGGATTTATGAATCCCGGGTAAGACTCATACCAGCCACACCAATCACACTGTACAACCTGTGATCTGAACCCAGTTAACAGTATGATAACAGCGGAGCCTCTGAAAAGATGGCTCACAACAATAATAACCCGATTTTTGTAACTATGTACAAGTAATGCAGATAATCCGCACTTGGGATGGGCGCCCAGCATCCACTACGGACTCCGAGAAATAGAATTATCGGTAAGTAAATTCTTATTTTCTCTATCGTCCTAGTGGATGCTGGGGTTCCTGAAAGGACCATGGGGATTATACCAAAGCTCCCAAACGGGCGGGAGAGTGCGGATGACTCTGCAGCACCGAATGAGAGAACTCCAGGTCCTCCTTAGCCAGGGTATCAAATTTGTAGGATTTTACAAACGTGTTTGCCCCTGACTAAATAACCGCTCGGCAAAGTTGTAAAGCCGAGACCCCTCGGGCAGCCGCCCAAGATGAGCCCACCTTCCTTGTGGAATGGGCATTTACATATTTTGGCTGTGGCAGGCCTGCCACAGAATGTGCAAGCTGAATTGTATTACACATCCAACTAGCAAAAGTCTGCTTAAAAGCAAGAGCACCCAGTTTGTTGGGTGCATACAGGATAACAGCAAGTCAGTTTTCCTGACTCCAGCCGTCCTGGAACCTATATTTTCAGGGCCCTGACCACATCTAGCAACTTGGAGTCCTCCAAGTCCCTAGTAGGCGCAAGACACCACAATAAGCTGGTTCAGGTGAAACACTGACACCACCTTAGGGAGAGAACTGGGGACGAGTCCGCAGCTCTGCCCTGTCCGAATGGACAAACAGATATGGGCTTTTTTGAGATAAAAAAAAAAAACCACCAATTTGACACTCGCCTGGTCCAGGCCAGGTCCAAGAGCATGTTCACTTTTCATGTGAGATGCTTCAAATTCACAGATTTGACTGGTTTTAAACCAATGTGTTTTGAGGAATCCCAGAACTACGTTGAGATTCCACAGTGCCACTGGAGGCACAAAAGGGGGTTGTATATGCAATACTCCCTTGACAAACTTCTGGACTTCAGGAACTGAAGCCACTTCTTTCTGGAAGAAAAATCGACAGGGCCGAAATTTGAACCTTAATGGACCCCAATTTGAGGCTCATAGACACTCCTGTTTGCAAGAAATGCAGGAATCGACCGAGTTGAAATTTCTTCGTGGGGCCTTCCTGGCCTCACACCACGCAACATATTTTCGCCACATGTGGTGATAATGTTGTGCGGTCACCTCCTTTCTGGCTTTGACCAGGGTAGGAATGACCTCTTCCTGAATGCCTTTTCCCTTAGGATCCGGCGTTCCACCGCCATGCCGTCAAATGCAGCTGCGGTAAGTCTTGGAACAGACATGGTACTTGCTGAAACAAGTCCCTTCTTAGCGGCAGAGGCCATAAGTCCTCTGTGAGCATCTCTTGAAGTTCCGGGTACCAAGTCCTTCTTGGCCAATCCGGAGCCATGAGTATAGTTCTTACTCCTCTACGTCTTATAATTCTCAGTACCTTAGGTATGAAAAGCAGAGGATGGAACACATACACCGACTGGTACACCCACGGTGTTACCAGAACGTCCACAGCTATTGCCTGAGGGTCTCTTAACCTGGCGCAATACCTGTCCCGTTTTTTGTTCAGACGGGACGCCATCATGTCCACCTTTGGTAATTCCCAACGGTTTACAATTATGTGGAAAACTTCCCCATGAAGTTCCCACTCTGCCGGGTGGAGGTCGTGCCTACTGAGGAAGTCTGCTTCCCAGTTTCCATTCCCGGAATGAAACACTGCTGACAGTGCTATCACATGATTTTCCGCCCAGCGAAAAGTCCTTGCAGTTTTTGCCACTGCCCTCCTGCTTCTTGTGCCGCCCTGTCTATTTACGTGGGCGACTGCCGTGATGTTTTATCCCACTGGATCAATACCGGCTGACCTTGAAGCAGAGGTCTTGCTAAGCTTAGAGCATTATAAATTTACCCTTAGCTATATTTATGTGGAGAAAAATCTCCAGACTTGATCACACTCCCTGGAAATTTTTTCCTTGTGTGACTGCTCCCCAGCCTCTCGGGCTGGCCTCCGTGGTCACCAACATCCAAAACTGAATGCCGAATCTGCGGCCCTCTAGAAGATGAGCACTCTGTAACCACCACAGGAGAGACACCCTTGTCCTTGGATATAGGGTTATCCGCTGATGCATCTGAAGATGCGATCCGGACCATTTGTCCAGCAGATCCCACTGAAAAGTTCTTGCATGAAATCTGCCGACTGGAATTGCTTCGAAGGAAGTCACCATTTTTTTTACCATGGCCCTTGTGCAATGATGCACTGATTTTAGGAGGTTCCTGACTAGCTCGGATAACTCCCTGGCTTTCTCTTCCGGGAGAAACACCTTTTTCTGGACTGTGTCCAGAATCATCCCTAAGCACAGGAGACTTGTTGTCGGGATCAGCTGCGATTTTGGAATCTTTAGAATCCACCCCTGCTGTTGTAACAGTATCCGAGATAGTGCTACTCCGACCTCCAACTGTTCCCTGGACTTTGCCCTTATCAGGAGATCGTCCAAGTAAGGGATAATTAAGACGCCTTTTCTTCGAAGAAGAACCATCATTTCGGCCATTACCTTGGTAAAGACCCGGGGTGCCGTAGACAATCCAAACGGCAGCGTCTGAAACTGATAGTGACAGTTCTGTACCACGAACCTGAGGTACCCTTAGTGATAAGAGCAAATTTGGGACATGGAGGTAAGCATCCCTGATGTCTCGGGACACCAGATAGTCCCCTTCTTCCCGGTTCGTTATCACTGCTCTGAGTGACTCCATCTTGATTTGAACCTTTGTAAGTGTTCAAATTTTTTTAGATTTAGAATAGGTCTCACCTAGCCTTCTGGCTTCAGTACCACAATATAGTGTGGAATAATACCCCTTTTCTTGTTGTAGGAGGGGTAATTTAATTATCACCTGCTGGGAATACAGCTCGTGAATTTTTTCCCATACTGCCTCCTTGTCGGAGGGAGACCTTGGTAAAGCAGCCTTCAGGAGCCTGCGCAGGGGAAACGTCTCGACATTCCAAACTGTACCCCTGGGATACTACTTGTAGGATCCAGGGGTCCTGTACGGTCTCAGCGTCATGCTGAGAGCTTGTCAGAAGGGTTGGAACGCTTCTGTTCCTGGGAATGGGCTGCCTGCTGCAGTCTTCTTCCCTTTCCTCTATCCCTGAGCAGATATGACTCTTATAGGGACGAAAGGACTGAAGCTGAAAAGACGGTGTCTTTTTCTGCAGAGATGTGACTTAGGGTAAAAACGGTGGATTTTCCAGCAGTTGCCGTGGCCACCAGGTCCGATGGACCGACCCCAAATAACTCCTCTTCCTTTATACGGCAATACACCTTTGTGCCATTTGGAATCTGCATCACCTGACCACTGTCGTGTCCATAAACATCTTCTGGCAGATATGGACATCGCACTTACTCTTGATGCCAGAGTGCAAATATCCCTCTGTGCATTTCGCATATATAGAAATACATCCTTTAAATGCTCTATAGTCAATAAAATACTGTCCCTGTCAAGGGTATCAATATTTTTGGTCAGGGAATCCGACCAAGCCACCCCAGCTCTGCACATCCAGGCTGAGGCGATCGCTGGTCGCAGTATAACACCAGTATGTGTGTATATACTTTTTATGATATTTTTCCAGCCTCCTGTCAGCTGGCTCCTTGAGGACGGCCCTATCTATAGACGGTACCGCCACTTGTTCTGATAAGCGTGTGAGCGCCTTATCCACCCTAAGGGGTGTTTCCCAACGCGCCCTAACTTCTGGCGGGAAAGGGTATACCGCCCATATTTTCTATCGGGGGGAACCCACGCATCATCACACACTTCATTTAATTTATCTGATTCAGGAAAAACTACGGTAGTTTTTTCACATCCCACATAATACCCTCTTTTGTGGTACTTGTAGTATCAGAAATATGTAACACCTCCTTCATTGCCCTTAACGTGTGGCCCTAATAAGGAATACGTTTTTTAAAACCCCTGACGGTGTTTTTGAGACGTCTGGACCGGTACTAATTGTTTGTCGGCCGTCTCATGTCGTCAACCGACCTTGGCGCGTGTTGACATTATCACGTAATTCCCTAAATAAGCCATCCATTCCGGTGTCGACTCCCTAGAGAGTGACATCACCATTACAGGCAATTGCTCCGCCTCCTCACCAACATCGTCCTCATACATGTCGACACACACGTACCGACACACAGCACACACACAGGGAATGCTCTGATAGAGGACAGGACCCACTAGCCCTTTGGAGAGACAGAGGGAGAGTTTGCCAGCACACACCAAAAACGCTATAATTATATAGGGACAACCTTATATAAGTGTTTTCCCTTATAGCATCTTTTTTATATATTTCTAACGCCAAATTAGTGCCCCCCCTCTCTGTTTTAACCCTGTTTCTGTAGTGCAGTGCAGGGGAGAGCCTGGGAGCCTTCCCTCCAGCCTTTCTGTGAGGGAAAATGGCGCTGTGTGCTGAGGAGATAGGCCCCGCCCCTTTTTCGGCGGCCTCGTCTCCCGCTCTTAACGGATTCTGGCAGGGGTTAAATATCTCCATATAGCCCCCGGAGGCTATATGTGAGGTATTTTTAGCCAAAAAAGGTTTTCATTTGCCTCCCAGGGCGCCCCCCTCCCAGCGCCCTGCACCCTCAGTGACTGCCGTGTGAAGTGTGCTGAGAGGAAAATGGCGCACAGCTGCAGTGCTGTGCGCTACCTTAAGAAGACTGAGGAGTCTTCTGCCGCCGATTCTGGACCTCTTCTCGTTTCAGCATCTGCAAGGGGGCCGGCGGCGAGGCTCCGGTGACCATCCAGGCTGTACCTGTGATCGTCCCTCTGGAGCTAATGTCCAGTAGCCAAGAAGCCAATCCATCCTGCACGCAGGTGAGTTCACTTCTTCTCCCCTAAGTCCCTCGTTGCAGTGATCCTGTTGCCAGCAGGACTCACTGTAAAATAAAAAACCTAAGCTAAACTTTTCTAAGCAGCTCTTTAGGAGAGCCACCTAGATTGCACCCTTCTCGGCCGGGCACAAAAATCTAACTGAGGCTTGGAGGAGGGTCATAGGGGGAGGAGCCAGTGCACACCACCTGATCCTAAAGCTTTACTTTTTGTGCCCTGTCTCCTGCGGAGCCGCTATTCCCCATGGTCCTTTCAGGAACCCCAGCATCCACTAGGACGATAGAGAAATATAGTATATTATTAGTTATGGAGGTGAGTGCAGCACAAACCCTGCGGAACACACACAAAAGGGACTGGAGTTAATAGGAGGACAAGTTGAGATATGGACATAAACAATGTATCCTATTACTCCCTGGCCCTGCATACAGCCAGAGAGTTACTCACCTTCACCTCAGCAGCGTCTGCTTCAGGCGAAGGTAAGCAACGTTCTCTGCCTGGCCCAGCTGTATGGGACACAGAGCTGTAACCTCCAACGTTCTCTGCCTGGCCCAGCTGTATGGGACACAGAGCTGTAACCTCCAACGTTCTCTGCCTGGCCCAGCTGTATGGGACACAGAGCTGTAACCTCCAACGTTCTCTGCCTGGCCCAGCTGTATGGGACACAGAGCTGTAACCTCCAACGTTCTCTGCCTGGCCCAGCTGTATGGGACACAGAGCTGTAACCTCCAACGTTCTCTGCCTGGCCCAGCTGTATGGGACACAGAGCTGTAACCTCCAACGTTCTCTGCCTGGCCCAGCTGTATGGGACACAGAGCTGTAACCTCCAACGTTCTCTGCCTGGCCCAGCTGTATGGGACACAGAGCTGTAACCTCCAACGTTCTCTGCCTGGCCCAGCTGTATGGGACACAGAGCTGTAACCTCCAACGTTCTCTGCCTGGCCCAGCTGTATGGGACACAGAGCTGTAACCTCCCCAGAGGTAACTCAATCAGCAAGCTGTGCTTGCCACACCAACAGAGCCCTGGCGGTAGCACAGTACTGTACGTTCTGTAGTCACTGGAGTGATACACCATCATGTATCTTATCTGTAGCTCTCTCCAGCCGCCGACAGTTGTCACAGAGGATGATGGAAGGACGTCACAGTGATTGCTATTACCATGTAGTTGGCTAGTGCTGTCACACCAAGTGCTGAAGCTCAACAGTCTTTTTTTTCTTCTTTTTTTAGTAAAGCTAAATACTCCTGGCTCCATCTCCATCACATTGAAGCTGAACAGCCTCACGGTTATATGAAGGGTTCAACTCTTGTTTTAGTCTTTTTTAGTGGGTGCAGGAGAAGAAGGATTTTTTTGTATTTTTCTTTAGATAATATTTATTTTAATTTATGTGTCAGTAAAGTTGTCCTGTGCATTCCATATCCCTTCGCTGTGGAGGACAAGTGGGGCTCATCCTCTGCACATACGTTACGAGTACAGAGTATGACCTCTGATTGTCCTCCACAGGGTGGGGCACCTGTGAAAAATAAAACAAAATGACCTTGTCCCCACCAGTCCAGACAACAGATGTTCTTGTAGCACTCACTTTTCCCATTGCAGCAAGAATATACTATACACAATGGTATGGGTGGAATTATAACTATCATAAATGATGGTGCATGTATAAATAACAGGCCACTGGTGCAATAGTAACCGTAAACAATTGTAGATTTGTAAATTTATAAGAAATGCACTATACAGGTTGTTATTGTGAAAAAAACATATTTATTAAAAAGTATACAAAGTAAGATCAGTTGGTAGCTGTGTATGTTGACTGTGACTAGACAACTGACAACATACACAAACAAGGGACCAACTAATAGATGTAAAACATAAAACATACATCCAGTTAGTAAGGGAAACTCTTTCCCCACAAGGAGGACACGCTCTGCGCATTTTACTATCCTTTGTGCAAGTACGTTAATACCTCTATTTACAGAGCTTGCTATAGCTCCAATAGGAACATACAGTCCGCAGTTTAAAATCTCCTTTAATACCGTCATTCACAAGGTCTGATTATTCAGCAGCTGGTGATAAGCCTTATTGATCATCTACAGCGGTTAGTGTTGGTGCTTTCCTTTGTACTCACCACTGGTGCTGTGGCTTTTTCATAGATGGTCCTTGCTGCGCCGCTCTGGGATGTAGCTCCGGTGTCTGCCCAGTGGAGTACAAAGGAAAGCACCAACACTAAACGCTGTAGATGATCAATAAGGCTTATTACCAGCTGCTAAATAATCAGACCTTGTGAATGATGGTCTTAAAGGAGACTTTAAATTGCGAACTGTATGTTCCTATTGGAGCTATACCAAGCACTGCAAATAGATGGAAAGAATTTTCCCTTACTAACTGGATGTATGTTTTATGTTTTTACATCTATTAGTTGGTCCCTTGTTTGTGTACCTGTTGTCCGTTGTCTAGTCACATCAGTGCTGTTAATCTCTGCCAACATATACAGCTACTGACTGATCTTACTTTCTATACTTTTTAATAAATACATTTTTTATATTTTCACAATAACAATCTGTGTAGTGCATTTCTTGTACATCTACAATTTTTACTATTGCACCAGTGGCCTGTTATTTCCGCATGCACCATAAGTGACGGTAATTATAATTCCACCCATACCATTGTGTATAGTATATTCTTGCTGCAATGGAAAAAGTGAGCGCTACATTCTACCCAAGGGCTAGTAGACCCCTCCCTTTATAGCTGCTATGTTTCCCGATTCTAGTGATAAGCGCACTCCTCCACACATCCTAACAGACTGCCGAATAGTAGAGCCGGCCCTGCTACCTCCATAGTAACACACAGAAGCCACTCACACTATACTGCTACTAAAATATCCCACAGACACAACATACAGCCACACTTGGGGCCCATGTACTACAAGTATATACACAAGATGCGGATAAAAATGCCAAATATTTGGGGAGGTGGGACTTGTTATAGCAGAATAGCCAGTGTCAATGATGCGTCACCAACACTACTATCACTATCTGCTATAATAAGTGCTTCATTTCCCTCCCTTGATACCCAATATATACAGCAGGCTACTTTTGCTACAGACTTAGTACAGATATAACACAATCATAGTAATAATGATTAGATGCTGCAATTCTCGTAGTGGGAAGGTGTGGCGCGTTACAGTAAATGTGTGCATATTATACCTTAATTATGTTTTTCTTTCATCTAATGAAAAAAACAAGAAGCACAGCTTAAATATTTAATAAGGGAAGAATGTAGATTGGAAAACAGTGCTGCTGAGGCTTTATTCTTGCAATTCTCTTAACAAGCGTGCAATCAGCATTATCTGACCGGTTGCCGCTTCCAATGGAATGGCTGTGTATTCTGAGCAAGCTAGCCTCGGTTTTACCGTTTAACAGTTTAGTCTATGAGACCGATGGCTTATGTTTATGTGACTGCACAGTTACAGTATGTGAGATTAATCTCATGGGTGGAACTGTGCAAAGAAAAGCTAAACCTTCCTGTCCTCTGTATAATGAATGAACATTTCCTGTACAGAATCATCTAAAATTCCCTGAAAACCCAATCAGTTTTTCCAAAGATCTTAAATTACGGAACTGTAAAGTTAAAGGAGATCATTACACTACAAAGCTGTATAGCAAAAACATTACAGAGAATACAGATAAAAGTTGCAAAACAAGCCATAATCCATTCTTATAAGATCTGTGAGGAGATGTAACTAGATTTCTCTGCATTACCAACAAAAAACCACTTTCAGCTGAGCTTGATCATGTGATAGGGCTAACAGATGAAGAGAGACAAGTTAATAATGTGTGAATTTACCAACATGGTAAGGACAGTTTCCAGGCCCCTTATCTCTATGCCCCCCCCCCCCCCCATCCCAAAACACAGTTCTCCATGGTCCAAATCTCCACGAGATTTAATGCGTTCTACAGTATATTTTCTGTATTTAATGGTGATTATTATTTTTTTATGTTGGCAAACATGCATAAAAAATATTTAAGATGATGAAACAAATGGCAGTTTGCCACCAATACCCAGGCTTCTATAAGATGTTGCCTTTGGGCACGTGGTCACTTAGACTAACTATACCCCTTTAAGACGAAAAACCCATGTCCAACCTAAGTTATTGAACATGGAGGCAGATGTATTAAGCCTGGAGAAGTGATAAAGCAGTGATAAGTGCAAGGTGATAAAGCAGTGATAAGTGCAAGGTGATAACGCACCAGCCAGTCAGCTCCTAGCTGTCAATTTACATATTGGAGCTGATTGGCTGGTGCGTTATCACTGCTTTATCACTTCTCCAGGCTTAATACATTTGTCCCATGGTTTCAAGCTGTGTTACAGCTGCTTGAAACTGCCGGTGATCCACCTCTCTGCTACTTTTAGCGTGACCCGGGTTGGATAACCTGGGTTGCACTTTAACACTGCAAACTACCCAGGTTTGTCCCGGGTACAACCCCTGTTGTGGACCCGGAACATGCAACCTGGCTAGACTTTCACACCAAGCCAAGACCCGGGGGTTGCCCCGGCAATACCTCAGGACAGAGGCCTGGTGTGAAAGGGGTATAAAAGTCACAAGTATCATGTTGAATATGTGAAAAATGTTCCTTTTTCGAAGTCTAAAATATAATAATTTGTTGGTGATATAATAATACATTTAAACACTTCCAGGAAATTGCTGTAATGTAAACAGGTAGTGCTACATTTTGATTAATGGGGAGAAAATTAGTCATATGATGGAAACAGAGGAATTAGTAACTTTATCCAAAGTGAAAAACCTTCTAATACATTCTTACTTTCTTGAATCTGCTGGTTAATTAGAGACTGCTCGTTCTCCAGTTCCTCTTCTCCCTTCACTTGTGCTGACTGGATCTGCCTTTTCAGGTCCTCCACATATTGCTGCTGTTCATCCACTTGCTGCTGATATGAGGCTTGCAGGTCTCTCAGCCTTTGCTGGTATTCCTCAGACAGAGGCTCTGTATTACTTTTAAATAAAACGGGAAAAAAATGTGTCAGTGCTTAGTCCAGTGGTTCCCAAACTTTTTAGAATCACGGCGCCCCAGATTATCAGAATTTTGAAAACTAGAGATCTATAAAACTGTCCACACACACACACACACACACACACACACACACACACACACACACACACACACACACACACACACACACACAGCTACGGGGGATAATTACAGTTACGGCAACCACAACATATATTTCATAACTAGAAATATACAGATAAATATGCCAGTCATTCTACAGAAACGATATTGTCCATTGTTACTTTATTTACAGGATACATGTGAAATAACAATCACCTAAAACATAATAACTGTTAAATTGAGCACTATTGTTTGTGGCACCTGAAAAAATAATAATATTGGTTAATTACCTAAAACAAATAACAATCACCAATTAAACTGGCAGCAAGTATCTCGCCCGGCCGAATTCCCCCGACTCCAGCCGTAAACGGCAGCAGCGGGATCTCGCTCAAAAGTGTTCGCTACCCCATGGGGTAGACAGCACGTTTGGGCAAATCGGGATGCTGCAATTAATCGCTGAATTCCCCCAAAATTATGCATTTTTTTTTTTTGTATAAAAGGAAATGAATATGCAAATTAACCAATCAATAATAATTGATTTTTATTTATCCTACAAGACAAGCACATAGAAATACATATACAGTACATACATGAGAACACTGGATTTATAAAGATAAAAGAAATTGCAGGCAACTATTAATATTATATTCAGCAGGAGATGTATTAATAGATTATGTTAATTTTTTTAATGAACGTCAAAATGACGCTATCAGAACTCATAAATGATAAGCAATGACATCACAACTTCACTTGTATATTATTTATATCATGTGTGAATCAGGGATAATTCACTTACAACTAGCCAACGGTTGCTAGGCTGCATCACCTATAACCACAGCCGTAATGTCTATTGTATTTCAAAGTAAAGATACGCATTTAGCACCTAATTCAAGGTCGATTGTAAAAGCAAAACCTTCCCCTTATGGGCAAAACCATGCGCACTGCAGTATGGGGGGGGGGGGTAGATGTAACATGTGCAGAGAGTTAGATTTGGGTGGGTTATATAGTTTCTGGGCAGGGTGAATACTGGCTGCTTTATTTTTATACTGCAATGTACACCCCTTGTACACCGCCAGCTGCAATCACTGGTTATTGCACATGAGCGTGCATAACTCGTGTTGCTGTGCGGTGTAAATGGGCCCAGTTGGAATAATCCAGGTCAGGTGACTTGGTATTCCAACTTTGGTAGCCTGTAGGGTTGAACGCAGGCTCAACCCGGCAAGCTGTGCTGTGTAAACAGGAGCCGTGTCGCATCGACCCGGCTCCCGTTCACATGAATCCAAGCGCCGGCAACGTCACTGGAAACAGCAGATGGAAAGGGGCCTGAGACAGGTAGCACCCGTGTCAGGCTCCTGGCTGCGACCCGCCTCGTTGGTGTAAAAGCGGTATTAGATTTCAGTTTGAACACACCCCACCCAAATCTAACTCTCTGCACATGTTACATCTGCCACACCTGTAGTGCACATGGTTTTGCCCATTAGTGGAAGATTTTGCTTTTGCAATCAACCTTCAATTAGGCCCCTCGTCTTCTACTATATTCAGATGGATCTCTTTCCATAACTTCTAAGTTTAAAATATATATAAATAACATTTTTATACATTTTTGTGGGCAGAGTATAACATACATAGAGAAAATGCATGCCAAATATCTCAAAAACAACATGTGAAAGTAAATATAAATTATGCAAAGATTGTTTGGATATTTATAAATCACAAACAGCACTGTAGGCAGCAATCTTGAGGCACGGTCAGTCTTACAATCGAAGTGACCTGTCCTCATGGAGCAAACACTTATTTTAGACCTAGAGTATCTAGCAAATCTCATTGTTCCTCAGTGAGCACATTCATCCATTTTGAGCTGCTCAGTTGAGCCAAACCATTGCCCGCAAGACAAACACAGCCTGCCACCTCTTGAAATCAAGCCCCCATGTCCAAGCAAGGTGCCCGTTCTGTGAAGCAGCAGAAGGCACCAGCATGGCATGCTGAGCCCTTGGATGCGCATTGCCAATGAGATTTATGCCTCAACACCTCCTGTACTCTGGGGAGAGAATAGGGGGTTAGGCCTTTGGCAACTTGGGCAGATACGGTTACCTCATAGGATAAAAACAACATCTGCATTGCCCTGTACGGAATCATGGCTGATTCCACACATACAGGTCATCTAGAACCACTGGCACTACAGAAGGTGCAGCCGCTAGAGGCCCACTGGTGAAGGGGCAATGCCAGTCCATACTAAGGCCACCGTTATAATCTTCTGAGAGTGTGCAGACCAGCTCATGCACTGTGAAGCCCTGTTTGAAGCCACGCACAAGGCTTCAGGAGTGTAGAATGGCATCTCTGTGTCCTCCCCAAAATGTAGCTATTTGGGCCATCAATACAGTGTTCTTACCCTGCCTTTCACTTTCTATGAGGAAAACTGTGAAGTTTAAAGCATCGATGGTAAATATCAACATTTCTCTTACTGCTGTGTGATTTGTTAATATTTTTCCCATGGGACTGCTGCTTTCCAGCAAATAAAACTGGTGTAACTACATTTTCTGACCAGCGTTCTATTCTCTATGGATTTTGTGCCTGATTCTGAGTTGAGCGCAGCTTTGTACAGTGTGTGGCCAATTCGGATTGAGGACATTTTGCTAACAAAATGCCACTGCGCCACTGATTAATACAAACAGTATGTATCCCATGCCTTTTCTGCCACCATTGCTAGTATTATACATTAATTATAGTGTCCCGATTCTTCACCAAACATGGTGTTTCTATAGGGTTATGGCCTTAATGGAATGGAGGACTCTGCATCCCTTGCCAGGTTGCGATGTGCTACTCTCTTCAACAGGATGCAAAGTAAAAGAAATATATGAGTGCGCAGTCAACAGCAGCTGGTAGGAGGATGGTCAAGTCCTCCAATGATACAGAAAGGAAAAACAGTGTACCAGCGCTGGCTGAAAATAATAAGACGGTTTGCTTAAATATAAAAATTTAACAAATGTATTATTACATTTAAAAACACAGGAATCGATTCCTATTACCCATTAATAATAGCACTTGCAGATGATATTATCTCACTGGATAATTGAGCATCGCTCCTGAGGAAGCTGGATTACACTGCTGCCAGTGAAACGCGTTGAGCCTATTTACTTACCTGGATATCACTCTCCGACCCACTTCTGGGACTGTTTAATCCTTGGCTTCAAATGGACACTTCCAATCACTGAGGACACTTTGCAAACAAAGATCCGATCCATTCTACAGCTAGCAATGGAATCTTCCTAAAGCTGATGCCATCCTATCATACTGTGGACTCGGTAACTACTTTTGTGTTCCGGTGTATGCTATCTGGAGACTGTTCTAGCTATAAGGATTTATACAGAGCCATAAAGGGGAGTTGAAAAATACTCAATTATCCAGTGAGATAATATCATCTGCAAGTGCTATTATTAATGGGTAATAGGAATCGATTCCTGTGTTTTTAAATGTAATAATAAATTTGTTAAATTTTTATATTTAAGCAAACCGTCTTATAATTTTCAGCCAGCGCTGGTACACTGTTTTTCCTTTTTTTTTCTCTTCAACAGGAGTTTGAAGAAATTATTTTTGTGTTTTCAAATAATTAGCATATTGCAGTCACTGACGTATAGTGCTGCCCACTTGCTGCCGTTCCAAACGCTCTCACCCTTGGCTGTGGCCATTCTCTAGGGAGTAACATAAGAGCCAGAATTAATGTTCCTCTTCCATAGCTCCCCAGGATTAACGCATTATGTCTGTGCGGTCTACAGTATCAATGAGATTGTGTGGGGCAGAAAAATTTGAGTTTTCGTAAGGATGACAATAAATCAGGGCTGGCCAAACCGGTCCCCGAGATCTACCAACAGTTCATGTTTTCCAGGCCTCCTGGATATCTGTAGAACTGTCAGTTAGGAATGAATGCAGCACATCTTAATTAGTAATGACTACACCTGTGCACCAGCTAGGTGGTCTGGAAAACGATCTCGAGGGCTGGTTTGGGCAGCTCTGCAATAGATGATATTGAAAAAAAATGTACAAAAGACAAGCAACCAGCAAACACTGGTAGTGTCCTGCTACAGGCTATGCATTCCTATATGGAAGCATGCTATCTCAGATACTGTACCTGATCAGTGCTGGCCACTCCTGACACACACAGAAAGGACTCGCAGGCTCATTCTGGCTATTTTCCCTGCACTAGGTCACATTAACAAGCATGTGCACTGAGGCCAAGCATTAATGTAAAATTCAATGAAACCAAGCACGTGATAAGTCCTCACAGCTGTACACAGCAATAGGCAAGCACAGGGTTCCATCACGTCCTTCCATATAAATAAACTTCATGTATACTTACACTCGTATCACAAATATAAAGCAAAGGTATGCTATATACTGTATATTTACTTATTTATTACCAGCTATTTATATAGCGCGCACATATTCCGCAGCGCTTTACAGAGAATAATTGTCCATTCACATCAGTCCCTGCCCCAGTGGAGCTTACAATCTATATTCCCTATCACATGTACACACAGACACATTCACGCTAGGGTTAATTTTGTTGGAGCCAATTAACCTACCAGTATATTTTTGGATTGTGGGAGGAAACCGGAGAACCCGGAGGAAACCCACGCAAGTACGGGGAGAATATACAAACTCCGCACAGTCAGGGTCATGGTGGGAACTGAACCCATGACCTCAGTGCTGTGAGGCAGTAATGCTAACCATTACACCATCCGTACTGCGCCGTACTATATATTACACCACGCATTTTACATAAAACATTGGGGGGAGAATTATTGAAGCTTGGAGAGAAATAAAGTGAAAAGAGAGATAAAGTACCTACCAATCCGTTCTTAACTGTCAATTTACAGACTGTCTATTTACTAAGCCTTGGAGAGAGATAAAGTGGAGAGAGGAGTCCCAACCAACAAGCTCCTGACATTTTTCAAACACAGCCTGTGACATGACAGTTAGGAGCTGATTGGCTGGTACTTTATCTCTCTCAACTTTATCTCTCCAAGGCTTAGTAAATAGACCTCATAGTTTGAAAAATGACAGGAGCTGATTGGTTAATACTTTATATCACTCCAAGATTTTATAAATCTCCCCTAATATAAAGATGTGCTAAGGAGGCTCCCAAACCACCGTCCCTCCCCCTTTAATGTTGTGCACACCTGCAACTGAGAAGTTTTAGTGGAGTCTGTACTTGGCTATCAGGGGCTGGGAGCTGCCATTTGACGTTTATCAAAGCAGTCTATACTATGCTCTCAATAAAATGCATGGAAAACGTTTTACAGGAATAGATAAGGAAGGGTGAAAGAGAATTACTGTAAGTGGTAATGTACATTACAGAGGGTTGATGGGGTGACTTTACAATAAGTAATCAACTTCTGATTTCAAAGCAAACATGGTTATCCTGAAACTGAATGACAGACTATATTGGACCTCAACTTATCTATACATAAACATTATAAAAATACAGGTAGCTGAGGTTAGGTGAAAGAGATACACACAGACAATACATGCAAAATGTAATTCTCATTATTTACGTATCGTCATTCATTACACAGCTTTGTACCATCCATGCATTGATGGAGCTTACAGACTGATTTCCCAAGTACACACACATATATTTTTAGGCAGCAGTCAATTACCAGTATGTTTTTGGAGTGTGGGATATAACCGGAGTATCAGAGGAAACCTATACAAACACAGAGAACATACAAACACCACACAGATAGGAACCTGGTCAGGAAATTAACTCGTGACCCCAGTGCTATGACACAGCAAGGGCAGCTGTAACATTTACATAGCACCAGTATACTCCATAACGCAGTACAACTGGTAACACACAGTAATGAAACACAACTATGTAGCAAACAGACAAAGACATACGCAAGACGTCTTTGCTCACAATCTATCCATTTAGAAGAGAAATGCAGTAAGACATAATTGCAGATGTCATTTTTGCTTGTCCTGTTTCAGCAAATACCTTTAGTATTAAATCATATCATATTATCAACATTATTAATCGGGATACTTTTAGCAATACAGTATAACCAGATACCAGCACGGAATCACTGTGTATTGTCAATACAGACAAACTTTCCTAACAGCCTCCCTTAGGCAATGGTGCTGCACTTACATGGCTGGAGACAGACAGGCTGACCTTACCTTGTCCCGTGTTAGACCATCTCCACGTTTGCAGGGAGAGAGAAAGAAAATCGGTGTCATAATGCTGCTTTTCAGCTATTCTAGAAGCAGAACCCTCAGATGCTGGTGTAGAGGAAACGTCTCCATACAAACACACTGTCATGCTACGCTCCACCTCTCGTCCCTGAGGTCCGCCCAGCCTGGTGCAGGGCTCTGGCCGAGTCTACACTACAGCATAATGCAGCTCTCTGTGACTGTAGCAGCTCAGGTATAGGGGAATGTATTGCTGTTTGCAGTTACAGAATCACAGGCCCACGATGCCATCCTACAGAAGTGTGACTGAATGCTATTCTCATTTTATCACAGGGGAAAGAGATGCATCCAAATCTAACAGCTCCTATGGGGGAGGAGGGTTACTGGAATAAAAAACTGGGACACAATGTGATATGTTGTTAGAACAGTATGAGCACATATAAGCCATATCTTGCATATGGATCCCATCTACTCTTTGGTTGTGCAAATGCACAAAAAAAGAGATGGGGACGGATGACGGGAAATAACACAACACTATGTATAAATGTAAAACGTATGTAATGATTCTGATGCTAGAAATAATTATTTTTCCTGAGTCACCATGTCCATTGGTGCTTTACCCTCATCAGGAATGCTTACAATGATCTAACGTTCGGACAAATATGATTGCATGACCAATGCACTTTTACCAGCACAAGGAACAAAAGAAATAGCAGCAGAATTGGAACACTCTTTGGTGTTCAAGTGATCTAAACAAAAACACAAAAAAAAGGGCTTTCATATGAGTGTGCGGAGTGACACTGCACTAAGATGAGTGAATGAAACCCGCAGCATGCGGACTTGGAAAGAGGTCAAAGCAGCAACAAATCAAAAGAAATATGTAAATTATGGCAAACAAATGGGAGTGTACAGGACTAGTGCTGGGGTCTCCAATGTCCAGGGACGTAGCTAGGCGTGTGCGGAGTGTGCCACCGCACATAGCACTGCAGGGTAGGGGGTACTGTTGGCAGCACTTGTTAATTATCTGTTTTAAACACTTTAACTTTTAACTCCCCCCCCCCTTTTTGAATCCCAACATCCCCTGACCGCCCCCTTCTCATTCCCCCTCTCCTTCTGTCGCTGATACCTAGACAACATTCATAAACACAGAACTCTATTCATCAAGCTATCTGCCCTTACATAGAAAGCTATCTATTTGACGCTTACCTTGTAATATGTGAAAAAAATATTAGCCTTGCAGCTGAGCAGATATATGTATTGTGCGGCTGCAAGGAATTGGATGTGTGGCTGCACATGACATAGATCTGCTCAATTTCAATGCTAATTATTTTTTTTACAAAGTGTAAGTAGCTTCATATAGTTAGAAATCTCATAGTTTTTAGGCAAGATCAAATAGCTCATTGAGTAGGGTGACTTGAATGCAAAAATGTATGGGTTTGAATCCGGAGTATGGCAGTACATTTAAATGTGTTATTTAATAAAGGGTATTGTAACCGAACAACAACGAGCTCTCAAGTTAAGTGTACGAATGTGGGTTAAAGTGTGGGAAAGGGGCATCACAGCATGGGCTTTCTTTTGGATCAATTTTGTCATGCCCCTTCCTCCACGAGGGTATGCACCTTATGTCCCTATTGGAGGGGGGGGGGGGGGGGTGTATTGGAGGGGGGGGGGGGGGGTTGGGGGCAATTGTCTTTCTGGCAAAAAGCACCATAAAGTCTAGTTAGGGCTCTTCCAACGTCTCCATGTGGTGCCCAGTGTGTGAGCCATGAAGACCCATTAAGGGCCTGAAGAAAATGTTTTTGTTGAATGCAGGCAGGCACGGCGCACAGGTAGTATAGCACACTCCTGCCACAGGCTTCCTGTGTTCCGCTGGCATTGGATGTGCATTTTGTGTCATGCTATTTTCCCCTACTTTCCATGTGCACCAATTGCATGAAATCTAGATGAGAACCACAAATGTAACAAAAAACTATTTACTGCATTCATGAAGTACAAAAATTAAGCCTTTTCCACCTCATATTTGTCAAATGTATGACAGTATTAGATACAGGGCCAGGGGCAAGCCACAATATATGATGACAACCACTGAGGCATGTTCTCTGGCTCCCTGGCAAGTTGTGATCACTGACCTTGAGAGAAGCTTAATAGAACAGGTTGTTTCAAAAGTCATCAAAACAAGTGTTAAATGGGTATAATGGTATAAGCTCAATTTACCTTGAGTTTAAGATGAGGGAGTTCCCATTAGAAGAAGAGGAGATATCTGCAGACAGGTCCAGCCAGTCCAGGGAGTTGTCACTTACAGAGGAGGCCTGACTGTCCTACGGGGATAGTGAGCAACATTAGTTGTAAGGAGGAAGGTTACATACATAGCACATTATCATAGGGGGCACTCGGGCCCGTGCCCCCCCTGTCGTTTCTGACTTCTTCTTTTTTTCAAAAGGAGAACAGTGGCAGCACTACTGCTATTTACATCAGTCAGATTTGATATAAGAGCCGGCAGGCACTAGGACCCGCCGCTGCTCTAACAGCAAGTCCGTGTGGTAACCAATGGGGAGGCTGGAGCCACCGCAACCTACCTCCCCCACTGCCAGCCGGCCAGAGTCCAGCCCAGGTGCGGGGTTCAAATGCCAGCATTGAGTAGACTGTTACTTATGATAGCACAAAAGGCTTCATTAGCCCTCACTGCACTGTACAGTTACCCAGCGCTTCCTCCTCCACTTCCTTTACCACCGTGCTAGGTGCAGTCAAACTCAGCCTCAGCTTTGAGAAGGCGGCCCGTGTGATTGTGACAGGGCTGTCCTGCAGATGTCTTATGCTGCTTGTTGGAGATCCAGCTGGCTGCTTCTGCTAATCAAAGATGGGCAGTTCGTGTCCTGCAGTCTGAGTCTTAGTTCAGTGCCAAAAACAAGGTATGCTGCACCTGCTACCACCAACTAAAAACTTTAATAATTATATTGTGCCGGGGTGCCTTCCAGGCTCCCATAACTAATGGAACAGGTGACCAACATTTCAAGGCACAATCAGCCTTTTCATCAGGGTGAAACATTGGCAATAAACCAGGATGCGCTCCTACAGCCAATCATTACCTGATGGTGTATTCTGTGAGGCCACGCCCCCGTGATACCTAACTCCTTATATCGGAGCACGCGTGCCTTAGGTGCATGTAAATATAACTATTACCGTTCCCCTATCATGGTGCTCCCCCTTCCATTTTCTTCTGGATTCGCCCCTGCACATTATTCATACTCATGGGCTGAATCCCACTAAATAATGTTTACAAATGAATACATACTTTCTCTGACGTCCTAAGTGGATGCTGGGACTCCGTAAGGACCATGGGGAATAGCGGCTCCGCAGGAGACTGGGCACAACTAAAGAAAGCTTTAGGACTACCTGGTGTGCACTGGCTCCTCCCACTATGACCCTCCTCCAGACCTTAGTTAGAATCTTGTGCCCGGTTGAGCTGGATGCACACTAGGGGCTCTCCTGAGCTCCTAGAAAGAAAGTATATTTTAGGTTTTTTATTTTACAGTGAGATCTGCTGGCAACAGACTCACTGCAGCGAGGGACTAAGGGGAGAAGAAGCGAACCTACCTAACTGGTGGTAGCCTGGGCTTCTTAGGCTACTGGACACCATTAGCTCCAGAGGGATCGACCACAGGACCCGACCTCGATGTTCGGTCCCGGAGCAGCGCCGCCAGCCCCCTTACAGAGCCAGAAGCAAGAAGTGTTCCGTAAAATCGGCGGCAGAAGACTTCTGTCTTCAACAAGGTAGCGCACAGCACTGCAGCTGTGCGCCATTGCTCCTCATGCACACCTCACACTCCGGTCACTGATGGGTGCAGGGCGCAGGGGGGGGGGCGCCCTGAGGGCAATATAATACACCTTGGCTGGCAAATCATCACAATATATAGTCCCAGGGCTATATATGTGATAAATTACCCCTGCCAGAATCCATGAAAAAAGCGGGAGAAAAGTCAGCCGAAAAAGGGGCGGGGCTATCTCCCTCAGCACACTGGCGCCATTTTTTCTTCACAGTGCAGCTGGAAGACAGCTCCCCAGGCTCTCCCCTGTAGTTTTCAGGCTCAAAGGGTTAAAAAGAGAGGGGGGGCACTAAATTTAGGCGCAATATATGTATACAAGCAGCTATTGGGGGAAAAATCACTCAGTTATTATAGTGTTAATCCCTGCATTATATAGCGCTCTGGTGTGTGCTGGCATACTCTCTCTCTGTCTCCCCAAAGGACTTTGTGGGGTCCTGTCCTCAGTCAGAGCATTCCCTGTGTGTGTGCGGTGTGTCGGTACGGCTGTGTCGACATGTTGGATGAGGAAGGTTACGTGGAGGCGGAGCAGAGGCCGATAAATGGGATGTCGCCCCCTGTGGGGCCGATACCAGAGTGGATGGATAGGTGGAAGGTATTAACCGACAATGTCAACTCCTTACATAAAAGGCTGGATGACGTAACAGCTGTGGGACAGCCGGCTTCTCAGCCCGCGCCTGCCCAGGCGTCTCAAAGGCCATCAGGGGCTCAAAAAACGCCCGTTACCTCAGATGGCAGACACAGATGTCGGCACGGAGTCTGACTCCAGTGTCGACGAGGTTGAGACATATACACAATCCACTAGGAACATCCGTTGCATGATCTCGGCAATGAAAAATGTGTTACACATTTCTGACATGAACCCAAGTACCACATAAAAGGGGTTTTATGTTTGGGGAGAAAAAGCAGCCAGTGTTTTGTTCCCCCATCAGATGAGTGAATGAAGTGTGTAAAGAGCGTGGGTTCCCCCGATAAGAAAATGGTAATTTCTAAAAAGTTACTGCTGGCATACCCTTTCCCGCCAGAGGATAGGTCACGTTGGGAGATATCCCCTAGGGTGGATAAGGCGCTCACACGTTTGTCAAAAAAGGTGACACTGCCGTCTTGGGATACGGCCACTTTGAAGGAGCCTGCTGATAAAAAGCAGGAGACTATCCTGAAGTCTGTATATACACACTCAGGTACTATACTGAGACCTGCATTTGCCTCAGCAAAAATAGTGCTGCGGCAGCGTGGTCTGATACCCTGTCAGATAATATTAATACCCTAGACAGGGATAATATTTTGCTAACATAGAGCATATTAAAGACGTCGTCTTATATATGAAGGATGCACAGAGGGATATTTGCCGGCTGGCATCCAGAATTAATGCAATGTCCATTCTGCCAGGAGGGTATTAGAGACCCGGCAGTGGACAGGTGATGCTGCCGTTAAAAGGCACATGGAGATTCTGCCTTATAAGGGTGAGGAATTGTTTGGGGATGGTCTCTGGGACCTCGTATCCACAGCAACAGCTGTGAAGAAAAATTTTTACCTCAGGTTTCCTCACAGCCTAAGAAAGCACTGTATTTTCAGGTACAGTCCTTTCGGCTTCAGAAAAGCAAGCGGGTCAAAGGCGCTTCCTTTCTGCACAGAGACAAGGGAAGAAGGAAAAAGCTGCACCAGACAGCCAGTTCCCAGGATCAAAAATCTTCCCCCGCTTCCTCTGAGTCCACCGCATGACGCTGGGGCTCCACAGGTGGAGACAGGAGCGGTGGGGGCGCGTCTCGGGAACTTCAGGGACCAGTGGGCTTGCCCACAGGTGGATCCCTAGGTTCTGCAAGTAGTATCACAGGGATACAGGCTGGAGTTCGAGGCGACTCCCCCTCACCGTTACCTCACATCAGCCTTGCCTGCTGCCCTCGGAGAAAGGGAGGTAGTACTGGCGGCAATTCACAAGCTGTACTTCCAGCAGGTGAAATCAAGGTACCCCTCCTTCAACAAGGCCGGGGTTACTATTCCAAAATGTTGTGGTACCGAAACCAGACGGTTCGGTGAGACCCATTCTAAAATTGAAATCCTTGAACACTTATATACGAAGGTTCAAGTTCAAAATGGAATCGCTCAGGGCGATTATTGCAAGCCTGGAGAATTTCAGGGTATCACTGGACATCAAGGATGCTTACCTGCATGTCCCTATTTACCCTCTTCACCAGGAGTACCTCAAAATTGTGGTACAGGATGGTCATTACCAATTCCAGACGTTGCCGTTGGTCTGTCCCCGGCACCGAGGGTTTTTACCAAGGTAATGGCCGAAATAATTATCCCGTGCTTGGACGATCTCCTTATAAAGGCGAGGTCCAGGGAGCAGTTGTTCGTCGGAGAAGCACTATCTCGGGAAGTGCTACAACAGCACGGCTGGATTCTGAATATTCCAAAGTCGCAGCTGGTTCCTACGACGCGTCTACTGTTCCTGGGTATGGTTCTGGACACAGAACAGGATAAAAAGGGTTTCTCCCGGAGGAGAAGTCCTAGGAGTTGTCGTCTCTAGACAGAGACCTCCTAATACAAATACAGGTGTCGGTGCATCAATGCACGCGAGCCCTGGGAAAGTTGGTAGCTTCTTACGAAGAAATTCCATTCGCCAGGTCCCATGCAAGGTTCTTCCAGTGGGATCTGTTGGACAAGTGGTCCGGGTCGCATCTTCAGATGCATCGGCAGATAACCCTGTCTCCAAGGGCCAGGGTGTCGCTGTTGTGGTGGCTGCAGAGTGCTTATCTTCTAGGGGGCCGCAGATTCGGCATACAGGACTGGGTCCTGGTGACCACGGATGCCAGCCTTCGAGGCTGGGGGGCAGTCACACAGGGAAGAAACTTCCAAGGACTATGGAAAAGTCAGGAGACTTCCCTACACATAAATAATCTGGAACTAAGGGCCATTTACAATGCCCTAAGTCAGGCTAGACCCCTGCTTCAACACCGGCCGGTGCTGATCTAGTCAGACAACATCACGGCGGTCGCTCATGTAAACCGACAGGGCGGCACAAGAAGCAGGATGGCGATGGCAGAAGCCACAAGGATTCTCCGATGGGCGGAAAATCATGTGTTAGCACTGTCAGCAGTGTTCATTCCCGGAGTGGACAACTGGGAAGCAGACTTTCTCAGCAGATACGACCTCCACCCGGGAGAGTGGGGACTTCATCCAGAAGTCTTCCAAATAATTGTACACCGTTGGGAAAGGCCACAGGTGGACATGATGGCGTCCCGCCTCAACAAAAAGCTACAAAGATATTGCGCCAGGTCAAGGGACCCTCAGGTGATAGCTGTGGACGCTCTGGTAACACCGTGGGTGTACCAGTCGGTGTATATGTTCCCTTCTCTGCCTCTCTTACCCAGGGTAATGAGAATAATAAGAAGGAGAGGAGTAAGAACTATACTCATTGTTCCGGATTGGCCAAGAAGAGCTTGGTACCCAGAACTCCAAGAAATGATCTCAGAGGACCCATGGCCTCTGCCGCTCAGACAGGACCTGCTGCAGCAGGGGGCCTGTCTGTTCCAAGACGTACCGCGGCTGCCCATTGACGGCATGGCGGTTGAACGCCGGATCCTGAAGGAAAAGGGCATTTCTGGAGGAAGTTATCCCTACGCTAATTAAAGCTAGGAAAGAAGTGAACGCAAACCATTATCACCGCATATGGCGGAAATATGTTGCGTGCTGTGAGGCCAGGAAGGCCCCAAAGGAGGAATTTCAGCTAGGTCGATTTCTGCACTTCCTACAGTCAGGGTGACTCTGGGCCTAAAATTGGGTTCCATTAAGGTCCAGATTTCGGCTCTATCGATTTTCTTCCAAAATAGAACTGGCTTCACTGCCTGAAGTTCAGACTTTTGTTAAGGGAGTGCTGCATAGTCAGCCCCCGTTTGTGCCTCCAGTTGCACCGTGGGATCTCAACGTGGTGTTGGATTTCCTGAAGTCGCATTCGGTTGAGCCACTTAAATCCGTGGAGCTACGATACCTCACGTGAAAAGTGGTGATGCTGTTGGCCTTGGCGTCGGCCAGGCGTGTATCAGAATTGGCGGCTTTGTCATGCAAAAGCCCTTATCTGTTTTTTTATATGGATAAGGCGGAATTGAGGACTCGTTCCCAATTCCTTCCTAAGGTGGTATCAGTTTTTCATGTGAACCAACCTATTGTGGTGCCTGCGGCTACTTGGGACTTGGAGGATTCCAAGTTACTGGACGTAGTCAGGGCCCTGAAAAGTATATGTTTCCAGGACGGCTGGAGTCAGGAAAACTGACTCGCTATTTATCCTGTATGCACCCAACAAGCTGGGTGCTCCTGCTTCTAAGCAGACTATTGCTCGCTGGATCTGTAGCACGATTCAACTTGCACATTCTGCGGCTGGGCTGCCGCACCCTAAATCTGTACAAGCCCATTCCACGAGGAAAGTGGGCTCTTCTTGGGCGGCTGCCCGAGGGGTCTCGGCTTTACAAATTTGCCGAGCTGTTACTTGGTCGGGTTCAAACATTTTTGCAACAGTCTACAAGTTTGATACCCTGGCTGAGGAGGACCTAGAGTTTGCTCATTCGGTGCTGCAGAGTCATCCGCACTCTCCCGCCCGTTTGGGAGCTTTGGTATAATCCCTATGGTCCTTACGGAGTCCCAGCATCCACTTAGGACGTCAGAGAAAATAAGATTTTACTCACCGGTAAATCTATTTCTCGTAGTCCGTAGTGGATGCTGGGCGCCCATCCCAAGTGCGGATTGTCTGCAATACTTGTTTATAGTTATTGCCTAACTAAAGGGTTATTGTTGAGCCATCTGTTGAGAGGCTCAGTTATATTTCATACTGTTAACTGGGTATAGTATCACGAGTTATACGGTGTGATTGGTGTGGCTGGTATGAGTCTTACCCGGGATTCAAAATCCTTCCTTATTGTGTCAGCTCTTCCGGGCACAGTATCCTAACTGAGGTCTGGAGGAGGGTCATAGTGGGAGGAGCCAGTGCACACCAGGTAGTCCTAAAGCTTTCTTTAGTTGTGCCCAGTCTCCTGCGGAGCCGCTATTCCCCATGGTCCTTACGGAGTCCCAGCATCCACTACGGACTACGAGAAATAGATTTACCGGTGAGTAAAATCTTATTATTTCCCAAGGGGCGGGATGCCGGCTGTCAGGATCACGACAGCGGCATCTCGCCCGTCAGAATGCCGGCAGCTGATAGTACAGGTGACATCACCCGTGATTTCTATCTCTCATATGTCCGCAATGGTTCCTCTCTTCTCGGAATCCATTTACACCTCTCTCCTCAATAGCGTCTGCGTGTCTCACATACTCTGTTTTGTGTTTTGCATGATTCTCTTAGAAGACATAGGGACAGGTGCACCTAAAGCCTTGGAGAGAGATAAACTACCAACCAATCAGAACATAACTGTCATTTTTCAAACAGCCTGTAACATGGCAGTTAGGAGCGGAGTGGCTGGTACTTTATCTCTCTCAACTTTATTGCTAAACAAGGCTTAGTACATTTACCCCATAGTCACCAATAACCACACACAGATATCATCAATTACTCACTTTTTGTACAAATGCACGTTAGTGTACAATGCAAGCATGGGCGGATTTAGGAGTGAGGGTGCCCCCCTAAGCAGAACAGTAACCCCACCACCACCACCACCACCACCACCACCACCACCGCCTAATTTTATTATTTTTATTGATTGGTTATAAGCCCTCATTTGATGGTAGCCAATTTAATAGAATAATAAAAAAAAGCCACTCACTAGAACATTTTAATGTTTTAATGATGTATACATGTTTACCGAGTAGGACAGCTTACAGGGGCAGTGTGTGCATGTCTTACCCATTTACACTCCATTCAGGATGGCATATGGAACGTACAGTGGAAATATTTTTGCAGTTCCTGGTACTTTTGTACTGACAGAACAAACACACTTTATGGGAAATTCGGCACTGCTGCTGCACAGAGAAAAAGGCTGCATGGTGCCTTAAAAACCTGTAACGCTCCAGTAATTAATTTTTCTCCGTTCTCCAATAATTTCATGCAAAAAAAGTCCACAATCAGCACAGCGCCTCCCAACAGAAGACATACAAAGTATATATGTGCTGCATACATGCAGGCATATTTATGCAAAAATAATGCTTAATGAGGGCATTTTTTTTGCACTTTCAAAGCAATTTATTTTTTTCTTTTATGTCTCCTGTGGAATTCACTGCATTGAACTGCTTGACATTTTGATACCAGTATGTCAGTAGGGATGTACAATGGAGATTCACAGAGATATGGAAGCGTGATTTTTTTTCTGAACAATTGTCTAAGCAGACAAATCTGATCAGACATTTCCAGGCTACTTTCACTAACATTCTTTAAATAAAGGTTTGAGAAAGGCCTAATAAATTATGTGCTAACCTAACATTCCGTCCAAAGCTAGGGTACTTTCACGTATGTATTAGTAAATACACCATGATGCCTTTTCACAATATAGTGTAAATTATGCTGGTGTGTTTTGTTGCACAGAAAGCTAGTCCAGTAATACAGGCCAGGGTTTCTAACACTGTTTTTGTTACAATGTAACACCTTACAAGGTGATATACCCCATGATGTGTGTTTTTATAAAACAGGTACCAGCTTATTTGTGATGCAAAAATAAGGGATCCTCAAACTCACAGATCGCATTTGCCTCAGTACAGCGGCCTCTGCTGGGTGGTTGAATCGAAATCTGTGAAACTTTCCTAAAACAATGACAGCTCCTGCAAAAAAAGAGAAGAAGTGTTGTTGAATATATTGTATATTGTGCTTGTATTTATTAGGTGCAAAAGACTCAAGATGCCAGTCGGACACCTTCTGGAAAGAGAACGTCAAGGCATACTAGCCGCATTCTATTTGTAACTATATATAAGTTATGTGCCATTGGGGCACATGTATTAAGCCCGGAGAACGGATAAAGCAGTGACAAAGCTGTTATAAGTGCAAGGTGATATCGCACCAGCCAATCAACTCCTAACTGTTCATTTACATATTGGAGCTGATTGGCTGGTGCCTTATCACCTTGCACTTATCACTGCTTTATCACTTCTCCAGGCTTAATACATCTGCCCCAGTGTTAGGCAGCTTGTGTTTTTCCAACTGATGTTGAACTAGACGTCCCTGCATTTCCTGACAGTCATCGGCAATCCTGAGCAGCCAGAGCCACAAATTGGTGTAACAATCAAGGCAAGAAGACTAAAGGTTTCATACAGGACACTAGACTCTATTATGACTATTATGAGAGATGTCACCTATAGTCTCATGTTATAATGATTATAGAATTACATGGTGATTTCAACTATCCTTTTTTTAGTAGCACGTCAATAAACCCCACTCAGCACTTGATAATCTCAGGAATCTTCTCCATACAAAACCTATTAAAACTAATGGTCCCTACACATTGTCCGATCCGCCGCCAAGCTGCCAAACGGTGGATACGGCCGACGGGCGACCCAGCGGCGGGGTAGTGACGGGGGGAGTGAAGTTTCTTCACTCCCCCCGTCACACGGCTCCATAGCATTGCAGGCCAATATGGACGAGATCGTCCATATTGGCCTGCATGCACAGGCGACGGGGCACCAGCGATGAACGAGCGCGGGGCCGAGCATCGTTCATCGCTGAGGCATCCACACTCAAAGATATGAACGTTATCTCGTTCATTAATGACCGAGATCGTTCATATCTTTGAGTGATGTCGGCCAGTGTGTAGGGCCTGTAACACGTACAGGTGCTACAAATACTGACCAAACACTTTTATATCAGGCATGATTTTTCCAATTCTAATGCCCATTGCTTTAAAACCAGAGCCTGAGTAAGTTACTTACTAAATAGAGTCAGAAAAAATAGGATTTAATTACCTACCAGAAAATCCTTTTCTCGTAGTCCGTAGAGGATGCTGGGGTCCACATTAGTACCATGGGGTATAGACGGATCCACTAGGAGACATTGGCACTTTAAGAGTTTGAGAGTGTGGGCTGGCTCCTCTCTCTATGCCCCTCCTACCAGACCCAGTCTAGAAACTGTGCCCGAGGAGACGGACATCTTCGAGAGAAGGATTACACAGATAGTGGCGAGTTTCACATCAGCTCACACTAAAGGTAACCCAAGCTAACTAGCTTGAAACATCAGCAACGGCTGAACAGGATTACTTACCAAGTAACAAAAACAGTACTTACCAAGAACTAAGCAGTACTGAACTAAAAAACCACTGCAGGATAACGAAGCACTGGGCGGTCGCCCAGCATCCTCTACGGACTACGAGAACAGGATTTACCAGTAGGTAATTAAAATCCTATTTTCTATCACGTCCTAGAGGATGCTGGGGTCCACATTAGTACCATGGGGATGTACCAAAGCTCCCAGAACAGGAGGGAGGGCGTGGAGGCTCCTGCAGAACCAATTGACCAAACTTTTGGTCCTCAGAGGCCAAAGTATCGAACTTGTAGAACTGTGCGAACGTGTTCGACCCCGACCAAGTAGCTGCTCTGCAAAGTTGTAATGCCGAGACACCCCGGGCAGCCGCCCAGGAAGAACCCACATTACGAGTAGAGTGGGCCTTAACAGACGTAGGACACGGCAAGCCTGCTGTAGAATATGCATGCTGAATAGTGAATCTGATCCACTGAGAGATCGTCTGCTTAGAAGCAGGACACCCAATTTTCTTGGGATCATACAGGACAAACACAGGGAGACCGACTTCCTGTGACGAGCAGTCCTCCTCACATAGATCTTTAGAGCCCTTACAACATCTAAGGTCCTTGAGCAAACTGAGGAGTCAGTCGCAACTGGCACCACAATAGGTTGGTTGATATGAACTGCCAACACAACCTTTGGAAGAAACTGCTGACGTGTCCGAAGCTCAGCTCTATCTTCATGGAAGATCAAGTATGGGCTTTTACATGACACAGCCCCCAACTCCGACACATCTAGCAGAAGCTAAGGCCAACAAGTGACAGCCTTCCACGTGAGAAACTTGACCTCAACCTCCTGAATTGAATCAAACCAGTCCGACTCGAGGAACTGCAACACCACGATCCCAAGGCGCCGTAGGCGGTACAAAGGGAGGTTGGATGTGCAGAACTCCCTTCAAAAAAGTCTGAACCTCAGGGAAGGCAGCCAATTGTTTCTGGAAGAAAATGGACAGGGACGAAATTTGGACCTTTATGGATCCTAACCTCAGGCCCATATCCACACCTGCTTGCAGGAAGAGGAGAAAACGTCCCAGTTGAAACTCCACCGTAGGAAACTTATTGGATTCACACCAAGATACAGTACATATTTTTTCCAAATACGATGGTAATGTTATGACGTTACTCCTTTTTTAGCCTGTAACAGGGTAGGAATAACCTTGTTCGGAATGCCCTTCCGAGCTAGTATCTGCCTTCAAACGTAGCCGCGGTAAGTCTTGATAGGCGAACGGCCCCTGCTGCAGCAGGTCCTCCCGAAGAGGCAGAGGCCTCGGCTCTTCCAGCAGTAGATTCAGAAGAACCACGTACCAAGCCCTTCTCGGCCAGTCCGGAGCGATGAGGATTGCCTGAACTCTTGTTCTCGTTATAAATTTGAGAACTCTTGGAATGAGTGGGAGTGGAGAAACATGTACACTGACCTGAACACCCACAGAGTCACCAGGGCATCCACCGCCACTGCTTGTGGGTCCCTCGACCTGGAACAATACCGCCGAAGCTTCTTGTTGAGACGAGAGGCCATCATGTCGATCTGGGGTACGCTCCAAAGACCTGTTACCTCCTTGAACACCTCCAGATGGAGGCCCCATTCCCCTGGATGGAGATCGTGTCTGCTGAGGACGTCCGCTTCCCAGTTGTCTACTCCCGGAATGAACATTGCTGACAGCGCCAACGCGTTTTTTTCTGCCCAGAGGACGATCCTTGTTACCTCTGACATTGCAGCTCTGCTCTTCGTTCCGCCCTGTCGGTTTATGTAAGCCACTGCCGTTACATTGTCCGACTGCACTTGAATGGTCCGATTTCTCAGAAGAGGGGCCGCTTGGAGAAGACCGTTGTAGACGGCTCTTAGTTTCAGAATGTTTATTGGCAGGCCAGCTTCCAGACTTGACCACCTTCCTTGGAAAGTTTCCCCTTGAGTGACTGCGCCTCATCACCGGAGACTTGCATCAGTGGTTAGAAGGATCCAGTCCTGGATCCCAAACCTGTGGCACTCCAGAGTGTGAGGTAACTACAGCCACTAGAGGAGTGAAATCCTGGCCTTTGGCGACAGACATATTCTCTGGTACATGTGTAGATGGAATCCCGACCACTTGTCTGGGAGATAGAGTTGGAAGGACCAAGCGCGAAACTTCCCGTACTGCAGAGCCTCGTGCACTGATGAACAGACACCGGGGCTGGCTTCAGGACATCCCGGACCATTGTTTGTATCACCAACGCTTTTTACTCCGGAAGAAACACCCTCTGCACTTCCGTGTCGAGGATCATTCCCAGAAAGGACAACCTCCTGGTTGGTTCCAAATGGGATTTTGGGATATTCAGGATGCAACCATGTTCTCTGAGAAGCTGGGTCGTGAGAGCTATTGACCATAACAGCTTCTCCTTGGACGATGCTTTTATCAGCAGATCGTCCAGATACGGAATTATGTTCACCCCCTGCCTGCGGAGGAGAACCATAATTTCCGCCATCACCTTGGTGAATACCCTTGGTGCTGTGGAGAGGCCGAATGGTAGGGCCTGGAACTGAAAATGACAGTCCAACAGAGCGAATCGGAGATAAGCTTGATGCGGCAGCCAAATCGGAATGTGGAGGTACGCATCCTTGATATCCAGGGATACCAGGAATTCCCCCTCTTCCAGACCTGATATCACCGCCCTTAGAGACTCCATTTTGAACTTCAACTCCCTCAGAAAGGGGTTTAGTGATTTTAAGTTCAGAATGGGCCTGACCGAACCATCCGGCTTCGGTACCACAAATAGGTTCGAATAGTAACCCGTGTTTTGCATTTGAGGAGGGACTGGTACAATCACCTGTGCCTCCACCAACTTCTGGATGGCTCCCTGTAGGGTAGCCTTGTCTGCCGGCAAAGCTGGAAAGCCCGATGTGAAAAACCGATGAGGAGGGAGATCTTGAATTTCCAGCCGGTACCCCTGGTATACAATATCTAGTACCCAGGGGTCTAGGCCGGACGACACCCAGGCGTGACTGAAATGTCTGCGTCTCGCCCCCACCGGTCCTACCTCCAGGCTGCGCTGCCCACCGTCATGCGGAGGACTTTGGGGTACTTGAAGCAGGCTTCTGTTCCTGGGAACCCGCCGCAGCAGGTTTCTTAAATTTTAGTCGGCCCCCTCTAAAGAAGGTGTTGGCCGGTTTGGCCTTTCTTGGTTTTGAAACCCGAAAGGACTAAGATGCAGGTGAAGAAAAAGGTTTCTTCGTAGCCGGAGCTGCTGAGGGATGAAAAGGGGACTTACCCGCTGTAGCCGTGGAGATCCACGCATCCAATGCTTCCCCAAAGAGAGCCTGACCTGTGTAGGGTAGGGTCTCCACACCTCTCCTGGATTACGCATCGGCAGACCGCTGGCGCAGCCACAGTCCTCGACGAGCTGAGACGGACATGGAAGAAATTCCTGCAGCCATTGAACCCAGGTCTTTCATGGATTCCACCACAAAACCTGCAGAATCCTGAATGTTACGGAGAAACAATTCAATGTCACTCTTATCTAACGTATCCAAATCCTCAAGTAACGTGCCTGACCGCTTTACTATAGCTTTGGAAATCCATGCACAGGCAATAGTAGGACGGAGTATCGCCCCTGTAGCAATGTATATGGATTTGAGCGTAGTATCAATTTTGCGATCAGCCAGCTCCTTCAAGGCAGTAGATCCTGGGACAGGTAAAACCACCTTTTTTGAGAGTCTGGATACAAACGCGTCCACTATGGGTGGGTTTTCCCATTTCTTTCTATACTCCTCGGGAAAGGGGAAAGCAACCAGAACCTTCCTATGGATCTGGAATTTTTTTCTCTGGATTTTCCCATGCTTTTTCAAAAATAGCATTTAATTCTTTGGACGCAGGGAAGGTTAGCGAGACTTTCTTATTGTCAGTGAAGTAAGCCTCCTCAACCTGTTCAGGTGTTGTGTCAGTAATATTCAACACATCTCTAATGGCCTCTATCATCAACTGCACCACTTTTGCAAGAGATGCGGCCCCCTTGAGCACGTCCCCATCACTGTCTGCTGTGTCAGAGTCGGTGTCCGTGTCATCTTGCATGATCTGGGCAAGAGCACGTTTGTGGGAACCCACAGAGGGGGGTCCTGAGGTAACAGACCAAACTGCCATAGAGTTCTGTAAAACCTGAGTTGCAGATTCATTCTGAGCAACCCTAGCAGAAATCTGAGAAATCATAGTTTTGATAGAGGATAACCACTCAGGCTCCCTTGCTGGTATCTGCGCTACAACAGTGCAATCCTGATTACATGGAATTAGATCATCCTTAGAGGACATGTCCTCAGCTAATTATATGACACAGTCCCTTTACATAGCTAACTGGAGACCCCAAACACTCCACACACACACACACAGCGTAGGTAAGACAGAGTTTTCCCCCTAAGAATGGCAGGAGACACACAGAGTTCAGAGCCAACCCACACACAGCGCTGTTATATATAAAGGACACCCCTTATCAGCGCCCACTGTGTACTGTAAAAGTTATATACACAGACAAAGGGGGAGCAGATGCACTAAACGATAATTACAGTATAATATAATATGTCATATGAGGTTGTTGGTGTATCGTTGGCCAATGATATCGGCCTGCCCACCAATCGTCCAGGTCACCTCTTGTCGGGCAGGTTCCTAACACTATGGGGCCAACATCCGGAACACAGGGAAGCCCCAAACATGATCCAGCAAAGGACCACCCCAGGGCATCACACTAAAAAATAGTGATAGTAAAGTGATATAAAGTAGTGATGAGCGGGTTCAGTTCCTCGGAAACCGAACCCACCCGAACTTCACCCATTTTACACGGGTCCGAGGCATACTCGGATTCTCCCGTATGGCTCGGTTAACCCGAGCGCGCCCGAATGTCATCATCCCGCTGTCGGATTCTCGCGAGATTCGGATTCTATATAAGCAGCCGAGCGTCGCCGCCATTTTCACTCGTGCATTGGAAATGTTAGGGAGAGGACGTGGCTGGCGTCCTCTCCGTTTATTGTTGAACTTGATTGATTGTGCTTTATTGCTTAATTGTGGGGAGGACTGGGGAGCAGCTGTATAATATAGGAGGAGTACAGTGCAGAGCTTTGCTGATCAGTGACCACCAGTTTTATCCGTTCTCTGCCTGAAAAAAACGCTCATTATCTGTGCTCAGTGTGCTGCATATATCTGTGCTCACACTGCTTAATTGTGTGGACTGGGGAGCAGCTGTATATATAGCAGGAGTACAGTGCAGAGTTTTGCTGACAGTGACCACCAGTATACGTTGTCTGCCTGAAAAACACTCCATATCTGTGCTCAGTGTGCTGCTTTATTGTGGGGACTGGGGACCACCAGTATAATATTATATAGGAGGAGTAGTACAGTGCAGAGTTTTGCTGACCAGTGACCACCAGTATACGTTGTCTGCCTAAAAAAACACTCCATATCTGTGCTGCATTGTAGACAGTATATAGTAGGAGTACAGTGCATAATTTTGCTGACCACCAGTATATAATATATAGCAGTATGGTACAGTAGGCCACTGCTGTACCTACCTCTGTGTCGTCAAGTATACTATCCATCCATACCTGTGGTGCATTTCAGTTTTGCACAGTTTGCTGACCACCAGTATATAATATATAGCAGTACGGTACAGTAGGCCACTGCTGTACCTACCTCTGTGTCGTCAAGTATACTATCCATCCATACCTGTGGTGCATTTCATTTTTGCACAGTTTGCTGACCACCAGTATATAATATATAGCAGTACGGTACAGTAGGCCACTGCTGTACCTACCTCTGTGTCGTCAAGTATACTATCCATCCATACCTGTGGTGCATTTAATTTTTGCACAGTTTGCTGACCACCAGTATATAATATATAGCAGTACGGTACAGTAGGCCACTGCTGTACCTACCTCTGTGTCGTCAAGTAAACTATCCATCCATACCTGTGGTGCATTTCAGTTGTGCGCAGTATATATAGTAGTAGGCCATTGCTATTGATACTGGCATATAATTCCACACAAAAAAAATAGAGAACAAAAATGTGGAGGTTAAAATAGGGAAAGATCAAGATCCACTTCCACCTCGTGCTGAAGCTGCTGCCACTAGTCATGGCCGAGACGATGAAATGCCATCAACGTCGTCTGCCAAGGCCGATGCCCAATGTCATAGTAGAGAGCATGTAAAATCCAAAAAACAAAAGTTCAGTAAAATGACCCAAAAATCAAAATTGAAAGCGTCTGATGAGAAGCGTAAACTTGCCAATATGCCATTTACGACACGGAGTGGCAAGGAACGGCTGAGGCCCTGGCCTATGTTCATGACTAGTGGTTCAGATTCACATGAGGATGGAAGCACTCATCCTCTCGCTAGAAAAATGAAAAGACTTAAGCTGGCAAAAGCACAGCAAAGAACTGTGCGTTCTTCTAAATCACAAATCCCCAAGGAGAGTCCAATTGTGTCGGTTGCCATGCCTGACCTTCCCAACACTGGACGGGAAGAGCTTGCGCCTTCCACCATTTGCACGCCCCCTGCAAGAGCTGGAAGGAGCACCCGTAGTCCAGTTCCTGATAGTCAAATTGAAGATGTCACTGTTGAAGTACACCAGGATGAGGATATGGGTGATGCTGGCGCTGGGGAGGAAATTGACAAGGAGGATTCTGATGGCGAGGTGGTTTGTTTAAGTCAGGCACCCGGGGAGACACCTGTTGTCCGTGGGACGAATATGGCCATTGACATGCCTGATCAAAATACAAAAAAAATCAGCTCTTCGGTGTGGAATTATTTTAACACAAATGCGGACAACAGGTGTCAAGCCATGTGTTGCCTTTGACAAGATGTAATAAGTAGGGGTAAGGACGTTAACCACCTCGGAACATCCTCCCTTATACGTCACCTGGACCGCATTCATCAGAAGTCAGTGACAAGTTCAAAAACTTTGGGTGACAGCGGAAGGAGTCCACTGACAACTAAATCCCTTCCTCTTGTAACCAAGCTCCTGCAAACCACACCACCAACTCCCTCAGTGTCAATTTCCTCCTTACCCAGGAAAGCCAATAGTCCTGCAGGCCATGTCACTGGCAAGTCTGACGAGTCCTCTCCTGCCTGGGATTCCTCCGATGCATCCTTGAGTGTAACGCCTACTGCTGCTGGCGCTGCTGTTGTTGCTGCTGGGAGTCGATCGTCATCCCAGAGGGGAAGTCGGAAGACTACTTGTACTACTTCCAGTAAGCAATTGACTGTCCAACAGTCCTTTGTGAGGAAGATGAAATATCACAGCAGTCATCCTGCTGCAAAGCAGATAACTCAGGCCTTGGCAGCCTGGGCGGTGAGAAACGTGGTTCCGGTATCCACTGTTAATTCAGAGGCAACTAGAGACTTGATTGAGGTACTGTGTCCCCGGTACCAAATACCATCTAGGTTCCATTTCTCTAGGCAGGCGATACCGAAAATTTACACAAACCTCAGAAAAAGAGTCACCAGTGTCCTAAAAAATGCAGTTGTACCCAATGTCCACTTAACCACGGACATGTGGACAAGTGGAGCAGGGCAGACTCAGGACTATATGACTGTGACAGCCCACTGGGTAGATGTATTGCCTCCCGCAGCAAGAACAGCAGCGGCGGCATCAGTAGCAGCATCTCGCAAACGCCAACTCGTACCTAGGCAGGCTACGCTTTGTATCACCGCTTTCCATAAGAGGCACACAGCTGACAACCTCTTACGGAAACTGAGGAAGATCATCGCAGAATGGCTTACCCCAATTGGACTCTCCTGGGGATTTGTGACATCGGACAACGCCAGCAATATTGTGCGTGCATTACATCTGGACAAATTCCAGCACGTCCCATGTTTTGCACATACATTGAATTTGGTGGTGCAGAATTATTTAAAAAACGACAGGGGCGTGCAAGAGATGCTGTCGGTGGCCCGAAGAATTGCGGGCCACTTTCGCCATTCAGCCACCGCGTGCCGAAGACTGGAGCACCACCAAACATTCCTGAACCTGCCCTGCCATCATCTGAAGCAAGAGGTGGTAACGAGGTGGAATTCAACCCTCTATATGCTTCAGAGGATGGAGGAGCAGCAAAAGGCCATTCAAGCCGATACATCTGCCCACGATATAGGCAAAGAAGGGGGAATGCACCTGACTCAAGCGCAGTGGAGAATGATTTCAACGTTGTGCAAGGTTCTGCAACCCTTTGAACTTGGCACATGTGAAGTCTGTTCAGACACTGCCAGCCTGAGTCAGGTCATTCCCCTCATCAGGCTTTTGCAGAAGAAGCTGGAGACATTGAAGGAGGAGCTAAAACAGAGCGATTCCGCTAGGCATGTGGGACTTGTGGATGGAGCCCTTAATTCGCTTAACCAGGATTCACGGGTGGTCAATCTCTTGAAATCAGAGCACTACATTTTGGCCACCGTGCTCGATCCTAGATTTAAAACCTACGTTGTATCTCTCTTTCCGGCAGACACAAGTCTGCAGAGGTTCAAAGACCTGCTGGTGAGAAAATTGTCAAGTCAAGCGGAACGTGACCCGTCAACATCTCCTCCTTCACATTCTCCCGCAACTGGGGGTGCGAGGAAAAGGCTAAGAATTCCGAGCCCACCCGCTGGCGGTGATGCAGGGCAGTCTGGAGCGAGTGCTGACATCTGGTCCGGACTGAAGGACCTGCCAACGATTACTAACGATTACTGACATGTCGTCTACTGTCACTGCATATGATTCTCTCACCATTGAAAGAATGGTGGAGGATTATATGAGTGACCGCATCCAAGTAGGCACGTCAGACAGTCCGTACGTATACTGGCAGGAAAAAGAGGCAATTTAGAGGCCCTTGCACAAACTGGCTTTATTCTACCTAAGTTGCCCTCCCTCCAGTGTGTACTCCGAAAGAGTGTTTAGTGCAGCCGCTCACCTTGTCAGCAATCGGCGTACGAGGTTACTTCCAGAAAATGTGGAGAAGATGATGTTCATCAAAATGAATTATAATCAATTCCTCCGTGGAGACATCCACCAGCAGCAATTGCCTCCAGAAAGTACACAGGGACCTGAGATGGTGGATTCCAGTGGGGACGAATTAATAATCTGTGAGGAGGGGGATGTACACAGTGAAAGGGGTGAGGAATCGGAGGATGATGATGAGGTGGACATCTTGCCTCTGTAGAGCCAGTTCGTGCAAGGAGAGATTGATTGCTTCTTTTTTTGGTGGGGGCCCAAACCAACCAGTCATTTCAGTCACAGTCGTGTGGCAGACCCTGTCACTCAAATGATGGGTTCGTTAAAGTGTGCATGTCCTGTTTATACAACATAAGGGTGGGTGGGAGGGCCCAAGGACAATTCCATCTTGCACCTCTTTTTTCTTTCATTTTTCTTTGCATCATGTGCTGTTTGGGGACAATTTTTTTGAAGTGCCATCCTGCCTGACACTGCAGTGCCACTCCTAGATGGACCAGGTGTTTGTGTCGGCCACTTGTGTCGCTTAGCTTAGTCACACAGCGACCTTGGTGCGCCTCTTTTTTTCTTTGCATCATGTGCTGTTTGGGGACAATTTTTTGAAGTGCCATCCTGCCTGACACTGCAGTGCCACTCCTAGATGGACCAGGTGTTTGTGTCGGCCACTTGTGTCGCTTAGCTTAGTCACACAGCGACCTTGGTGCGCCTCTTTTTTTCTTTGCATCATGTGCTGTTTGGGGACAATTTTTTTGAAGTGCCATCCTGCCTGACACTGCAGTGCCACTCCTAGATGGACCAGGTGTTTGTGTCGGCCACTTGTGTCGCTTAGCTTAGTCACACAGCGACCTTGGTGCGCCTCTTTTTTTCTTTGCATCATGTGCTGTTTGGGGACAATTTTTTTGAAGTGCCATCCTGCCTGACACTGCAGTGCCACTCCTAGATGGGCCAGGTGTTTGTGTCGGCCACTTGGGTCGCTTAGCTTAGCCATCCAGCGACCTCGGTGCAAATTTTAGGACTAAAAATAATATTGTGAGGTGTTCAGAATAGACTGAAAATGAGTGGAAATTATGGTTATTGGGGTTAATAATACTATGGGATCGAAATGACCCCCAAATCCTATGATTTAAGCTGTTTTTGAGGGTTTTTTTGTAAAAAAAAAAAAAAAAATCCAAAACACACCCGAATCCGACAAAAAATTTTCAGGGAGGTTTTGCCAAAACGCGTCCGAATCCAAAACACGGCCACGGAACCGAATCCAAAACCAAAACACAAAACCCGAAAAATGTCCGGTGCACATCACTAATATAAAGTGTGGGTATATGAAGGTCCCTACTATGAGAGAGTATGTGAAAAAAAAATGTGCATACATAAATAATAGACAAACATGATCTAAAAAGTGACTGTGTTTTTAAATGGTGATGCCCTGAGACAGCCCAGCCAGAACAGGCACGGGGGACCCTACGTCCAAATGCCAACCCCAAATTGACTGACACTATGTATAAATAAATAGGACTTACTTAGAATTATGCCTGTGTCACTGTGCAGTCCATGCTGGCTTCCCTGCTTCAAAACATAGATGGTGGGGGGGAGGGGTGCCCCTCCCCCCACCACCATCTATGTTTTTAAGCCAGCATGGACTGCACAGTGACACAGGCATAATTCTAAGTAAGTCCTATTTATTTATACATAGCGTCAGTCAATTTGGGGTTGGCATTTGGACGTAGGGTCCCCCGTGCCTGTTCTGGCTGGGCTGTCTCAGGGCATCACCATTTAAAAACACAGTCACTTTTTAGATCATGTTTGTCTATTATTTATGTATGCACATTTTTTTTTTTTTTTCACATACTCTCTACCTTTAAACTCATAGTAGGGACCTTCATATACCCACACTTTATATCACTTTACTATCACTATTTTTTAGTGTGATGCCCTGGGGGGGGTCCTTTGCTGGATCATGTTTGGGGATTCCCTGCGTTCCGGATGTTGGTCCCATAGTGTTAGGAACCTGCCCGACAAGAGGTGACCTGGACGATTGGTGGGCAGGCCGATATCATTGGCCAACGATATACCAACAACCTCTTATGACATATTATATTATACTGTAATAATCGTTTAGTGCATCTGCACCCCCTTTGTCTGTGTATACTACTTTATTCTCAGCAGCATAGCACCTTTCATTACTGGAGGGTGTGCAATTTAGAACCATTTCCCCTACTGTAAAAGTTACACAGATCTAATTCACCACCTCACCATCCTTCTACAACCCCCTGGTACGCACAGGATAGCTGGAGTTGCTTGGAGGGACAGCTCTGTCAGCGTCTGTGTACAGGAACTGTAAGCAGGAAAATGGCGCTGAACACTGCTGGGTCCGCTCTGAGGAGAAGCTCCGCCCCTTGAAGATGGCGCGTCTTCCCGCACAAATTGTTTATACTGGCCTGAGGACTCCGTCGCAAGGTGGGGGATTCCGTCCCCTGTTGAGCGTCTGAGTACGGAGGATTGTGACGCTAGCCTGGGATTCAGTCTCCGGTTAGCGTCTGTGACCAGTGTAGGGTATTAAGACGCTGGCTCAGGACGCCCCTCAAAGCGCCAACACTGTGTGCCGCTTAGCCTTCCCGGAGCGCAGCCGCTCAGAGCTGCGCTCCTACCCTTGTGCCGCCATATCTTGCCTTTTCTGATCTTCTGGCTCTGTAAGGGGGTGGCGGCATGCTGCCGTGGTGAGCGATCCCCTGTGGCGGGGAACGTTCGATCCCCTCAGGAGCTCAGTGTCCTGTCAGCGGAGATACTGGCTCAGACCCTGCAGGGCGGACACTACTCCACCCCTTAGTCCCTCGAAGCAGGGAGGCTGTTGCCAGCAGCCTCCCTGTAAAATAATAAACTCTAAAATAAACATTTACTAAAGAAGCTCTGTAGAGCTCCCCTAGCTGTGACCGGCTCCTCCGGGCACATTTTCTAAACTGGATCTGGTAGGAGGTGCATAGAGGGAGGAGCCAGCCCACACTCTCAAACTATTAAAGTGCCAATGGCTCCTAGTGGACCCGTCTATACCCCATGCTACTAATGTGGACCCCAGCATCCTCTAGGACGTAAGAGAAATTAACAGTATAAAAGGTGACAGACAGATTTTCTAGGAAAACACTGTAACGTAGCATTTTGTTTGCCTATACACCTGCACACAGAATATAGGCATACTGCATATAATTTTAATCTGCATAGTCTGTGTGTATGTGTGTCTTATTCACTTAGTGATCGAATAAGATGCATTTTCTGGAAAAAATGCACAAAAAGACACCCAGCATTAATAACTGCGCTCATGACTAGGCACGACTAGAAGATCTGTATAACACGACTGCAGCAACGATGAGGGAGGACATATCTGTACGTTGCTAGTACAACAGATTGGATCACTAAGGAAACACTAAAAAATGTGTTAGCGGATATTCATTTAACCCATATTCCCAGTATGTGTGTCCTCAACATACCTAGGGGTGACTGATCTCATGCACTGTTTAATACGGTACGTGTGAGAACATATATCAGGTTATATACAAATGTGCAAGATGCCTGGTGTGCCAAGGACACAGCAGGAGATTGTGCTGATTACTGTGATACATGACTCTTGAATACAGTCTGTATACAGAGCACAACAGAACTTGCATTTAAAACTCAACTGCGGCTGCTACATTGTAGCACTTTACACACAGATTCAGAGACTCAGTCACACACAGATATACTAGTGTCATATATCACATTAATCCGCGCAGTCTCCTCTTGCATCCTAGTCGCATCGCATTGTGACTAAGACGCATTTTCGGCAGAAAGGGAACAAAAAAAAAAGACACTCAGGGGTCTTTTTACTAAGCCTTAGATGGAGATAAAGTACCAGCCAATCCGCTCCTAGCTGTCACAGGCTGGGTTTGAAAAATGACAGTTAGGAGCAGATTGGCTGGTACATTATCTCCATCCAAGGCTTAGTAAATAGACCTCTCAGCGCTAGAAGATTCTCCCGCGACCTGGGGTGCCAAGAGGTGCTGTTTGGTGTGACTGCAGCAAAGATGAATGAGGACATATCTGTACACTTCCTAGATTATAGTTTTCAGTACAATATAATTACATTATATTTATGAAAAAGAGGATTCTATGGGCACTTAAAAAATGTCAGACATAGTAGCATACATTAATGTTAGCTACTAACTTACTTCCCTATGTGAACAGGGCAACTAAAATGGTGCATGGCCTACATCGCAAAACATACCCAGAAAGACTAAAAAATCTCAATATGTATAGTCTGGAGCAGAGAAGGGAAAGGGGGGGAAATAGGATTTTAAATACCTACCGGCAAATCCTTTTCTCATAGTCCATAAAAGATATTGGGGACAGAATTAGTACGATGGGGAATAGACGTGTCCATAGGAGCCAGTGCACTTTAAATTTCTTCAACTGGGTGTGCTGGCTCCTCCACTCTATGCCTACTCCAACAGGTCAGATATTGGTAAAACAGTGCCCGAAGGAGAATTACATACTTGAGAGAAGGAACATAACAAGAATGGCAGTGAGATTTATACACCAGCACACCAAAACATAACCGGGCCAGCAACGGCTGGCAACATTAACAGCAACAGTTGAACAGGTAACACATAACAGAGAACCTGCAGAAGTCACCGCACAGAGGCGGGCTCCCAATATCCCTTATGGACTACGAGAAACGGATTTACCGGTAGGTATTTAAAATCCTATTTTCTCTAGCATCCATAAGGGATATTGGGGACAGAATTAGTATGATAGGGGATGTCCCAAAGCTTCCAGAATGGGCAGGAACGTACGGAGACTGCTACAGCACCGCCTGCCCAAACTGGGTATTCTCTTTGGCCAGGGTATCAAACTTGTAGAACTTCACAAAGGTGTTCTTCCCCGACCAGGTAGCGGCTTGGCATAGTTGCAAGGCCGAGACTCCATGGGCAGCCACCCAGGAAGAGCCCAATGACCTTGTAGAGTGGGCCATCAAAGACTTAGGAACAGGTAAGGCTGCCGACACATAGGCCTGTTGGATAGTAAGCCTAATCCAACGAGCAATGGACTGCTTTGAAGGACAACCCTTTTTCTGCGCATCATAGAGCACGAACAAGGAATCCGTCTTCCTGACCCGAGCTGTGAGTTTGACATAGATCTTCAAAGCGTGCACCACATCCAAAGACTCCGGAGGAGCCGAGGCGTCAGGACAAGACTGAATCACAATAGGTTGATGCAGATGGAATGCGGAGACAACCTTCGGCAGGAACTGCTGTCTAGTCCAGAGCTCCGCTCTGTCCCTGTAAAAGACCAAGTATGGACTTTTACACGATAAGGCCCCCAATTCTGAGACGCGTCTAGCAGAAACCAGGGCCAACAACATCACTGTCTTCCATGTGAGGCACTTGTCTTCTACTGTCATCAGAGGCTCAAACCAGGAGGACTGTAGAAATTGCAACACCACATCCAAAGCCCAGGGTGCCGTAGGCGGCACAAAGGGAGGTTGTATGTGGAGCACACCTTGTAAGAAGGTCTGAACTCCTGGCAAGACAGCCAATTTCTTCTGAAAGAAAATTGAAAGAGCTGAAATCTGGACCTTAATGGAACCCAGACGTAAGCCTTTATCCACACCAGCCTGCAGGAAACGTCCCAAGTGACACTTGCACCAAGAGACTTATCTCCTCCAGATATGATGATGTTTTGACGTCACAGGTTTTCTGGATTGCACCATAGTGGCAATGCCCTTTTTGGAAAGCCCTTTGTGAGGTAGGATATTCCGCTCAACTTCCATGCCGTCAAACGAAGCCGCCATAAGTCTGGGAAGACGAACGGTCCTTGCTAAAGAAGATCCTTTCGTAGTGGCAGAGGCCTAGGGTCTTCTACGGACATGTCCAGAAGAGTTGCATACCATGCCCTTCGGGGCCAATCCGTCACAATCAGGATTGCTTGGACACTGTGATGTCTGATCCGTTGGAGTACCCTTGGGATCAACGGGATCGGAGGAAATAGGTAGACCAGCCGGTAAGGCCAAGGTAACATCAGTGCACCCACTGCACTCGCCTGAGGGTCCCTGGTTCGCAAGCAGTAGCAACGAAGCTTCTTGTCGACAATCTGTTGAAACACCTGAGGATGTAATCCCCACTCCCCCGGGTGGAGGTTGTGGCGACTCAGGAAGTCCGCTTCCCAGTTGTCCACTCCCGGATGAAAATTGCGGACACTGCTCTTGCATTTCTTTCTGCCCAGAGAAGTATTTTTGACACTTCTTGCATGCAGGTCTTGCTTTTTGTCCCTCCTTGTCGATTGATGTACGCCACTGCCGTGGCGTTGTCCGACTGAACCTGGATCGCCCGATCCCTGAGAAGAGGGGAGGCCTGAATCAGAGCATTGTATATCGCTTAAAGTTCCAGAATGTTGATCGGGAGTAAGGCTTCTTGGGCAGACCACCTGCCCTGGAACTGCGCCCCCTGGGTGACAGCTCCCCATCCTCGTAGACTCACATCCATCGTGAGGAGGGTCCAATCCTGAATCCCGAAACGTCGACCATCCAGCAGGTTGGAAGACTGCAACCACCATAGGAGCGAAATCCGGGCCTGGGGTGACAGCCGAATCATTCGGTGCATCTGGAGATGTGAACCGGACCACTTGTTCAGGATGTCCAATTGGAAGGGTCTGGCATGGAACCTTCCGAACTGTATCGCCTCGTATGAGGCCACCATTTTTGCCAACAACTTTATGCAAAGATGAATGGAAACTCGAGCAGGACGGAGAACCATGCGAACCATTTCTTGAAGTGTTCTCACCTTGTACTCTGGGAGAAACACCCTTTGAGCTACAGTATTCAGTATCATACCCAGAAACAGGAGCCGTTGAGACTTCTGTAGATTGAGGATCCACCCGTGGTGAGACAGAAGCTGGATAGTGCAATCTATATGCAGCAGTAGAACTCCCTGGAACTTGCTTTTAGCAGGAGGTCATCCAGGTAAGAGACAATGTTGACCCCCTGGACTCTGAGCTGGAACATCCTTTCCGCCATCACCTTCATGAACACCCTCGGAGCTGTAGACAGGCCAAAGGGCAATGCCTGAAACTGGTAGAGATCGTTCAGTAGGGCGAACCGTAGATAGGCCTGATGAGGAGGCCAAATCGGGATATGCAGGTAGGCCTCCTTGATATCCAGGGACACGAGGAATTCTTGTTGTTCCAGGCCCGCGATCACCGCTCTCAAAGATTCCATCTTGAATTTGAAAACCTCCAGGTAAGAATTCAAGGACTTCAGATTCAAAATGTGTCTCTAACTGACCAGTCTGGTTTTGGTACCACAAACAGACTGGAGTAGTAACCTTGTCCTTGTTGTAGTAGGGGTACTGGAACAATGACCTGGGACTGGACCAACTTGTCGAAGGCCAGCAGTAGTGTAACACGCATATTTTCCAAACCTGGCAAGCCTGATTTGAAAAATCGTTGGGGAGGAGCACCGTCGAACTCCAGCTTGTAACCCTGAGAGATAAGGTCCCTTACCCAAGAATCTTGGCAGGAACCGACCCAGATGTGGCTGAAGTGACGTAATCGAGCCCCCACCGCAAGATCCCCTCGGGGTGGGTGGGCACCGTCATGCTGAAGTCTTAGAGGAAGCTGAACTGGGGCTCTGGTCCTGAGATCTGGCAATGGCTGGTTTCTTAGGCTTACCTCTGGAGCCTCTAGCTGCATTGGAGGCACCCCTGGCCTTAGATCGAATTCTGGAGGACCGAAAGGACTGAGTAGACGGTCCCGAGTAGGTACGTCTAGCAGGTGGAGCCCCTGAAGGGAGAAACGTGGATTTTCCAGCAGTAACTTTGGAGATCCATGCATCCAATTCCCCTCCGAAGAGCCATTCACCTGTGAAAGGAAGAGATTCCACATTACGTTTGGAGTCAGCGTCTGCAATCTAATGACGCAACCATATGGCTCTGTGAGCAGACACAGCCATAGCAGTTGTTCTAGCCTGTATATTGCCAATCTCTTTTAGGGAGTCACAGAGGACTCTTGCCATGTCCTGAATGTGTTTAAGTAAAGTAACAGTAGTAACCAAGGTCATATTCCCAGAAAGGCCCTCTTGAATTTGAGTAGCCCATGTATGAATGGCATGCTTCATCCAGCAACCAGCAATGACCGGCCTTTGAGCTACACCTGCAGCAGTGCAGATAGATTTTAGAGTGGTTTCTATTTTCCTATCCCCCAGGTCCTTTACCGTAAAGGAGCCCAGAGCAGGGCGCACCGCCTTTTTTGGAAAGGCAAGAGACTGATACATCCACTGCTGGAGATTCATCCCAGAATTTCCTGCCTTCAGGGGAAAAAGCGAAGGTATTTAAAAACCTTTTGGACACCTGATATTTTTTATCTGGCTATTTTAAATAAATCACCCAATTCTTTAGAATCAGGAAACGTGACAGTCAGTTTGTCTTGAGGGAGGAGAAATGACTGCTGATTAGTAGAAACCTCCAGGGGGAGCTTTAACACATCCTGTATAGCCAATATAAGGGGTTCAATACCCTGCGTAGGGGTGGAGTCCCCGCTTATGGGGTCCGTATCATCCCCATCATCCTGTAAATCATCAGTATCTGATAGTAGTGCTGGTAAAGAACGTTTTTGTGCACCTGCATTGGACAGGGAGGGGCGTCTTGCAGCTAATTTTGCCACAGCTTGCTGCAGTACTTGAGTTTTACAGGCATTTGTAGTGAGCTAAGATGACATATCTGACATCATAGTTTTTATAGCCCCCAGCCAGGAGGGCTCTTGACTCTCCCCCACATCGTTATCAGCATTCTGAGATGACTGACTACACTGCTCACATGATATTGAGCATAAGAAAAACAGGTATAATACACATACAATACGGCCTGAAAGACAACACAAGCCTTCCTATATCACGTGAGAGGAGACACAGGAGAGAGGACAACAGCGCTGCACAGCCCCAGTGAGGCTGTCAGCGTTTTTATAAGTAAACAACAGTGAGTCTGTATTATGAAAAATCCTACAGAGGGATGTTACTTGTGCACACTATAGCGGCTCTCCCCCTCTACACCCGGTACCAGTGATACAGGGACGGTTATGGAGGAGCTGCTGAGGCTATGCCAGTCTCACGCAGGGGCTACAGCGGGTCCCCCCCCCAGGAGGGACCCATACGCCCCACCCGCGCTTCAGCCGCACAGTGAACTGCCGATGATCACCTTCAGGCAGCGTTAGGGGTGTGCGGCATACTGCAGCTGCAACAGCCAAGGCACCATGCCCCGATGAACAAACAGCCCCTCAGTGTGGAAGCGGCTCTGCACCTCAAGAGGCCAGTGGCCGCCCCCCCCCCCCCCCCCCACTCCCACTCCCACAGCGCAGGTATGCTGTTGCCCAAACAGCATACCGAAAGAAATAAAACTTTTAAAAGAAATTGAAGAAAAACTCTGGAGCTTGCAGAGTGTGCATCCTCTCCTGAGGGCACTTTTTTCTAAACTGACCTGCAGGAGGAGGCATAGAGGGGAGGAGCCAGCACACCCAGTTGAAAGAATTTAAAGTGCACTGGCTCCTTTGGACTTGTCTATACCCCATCGTACTAATTCTGTCCCCAATATCCCTTATGGATGCTAGAGAAATGATAGAAACTTTCAAATATATCAATGGTTTTAAGTCCAGGAGGGAAACATTCTTCAAATGAAGACAAGCAATAGGACACGAGGACATGCACTGACACTGGAGGGGGGTGAAGAAATAAGGATCAAATGAGATTGGAGATAAAAATATGGTTAAAAAAAAAAGGGGCAGACTAGATGGGCCAAGTGGTTCTTATCTGCCGTCAAATTCTATTTTTCTATGTAATAGCAGAGGTAAGAGAATGGCAAAAATGATCCAAAGTGCTAGAAACTAGATTCCCATTTCTAGATCTAGGCAGTGATAACTGAGCTGCATTAAGCTGGAAAAAGGCTAATTGAATAACAACTGAAGTCTCATCATCTATTCCAAAAAGAAAATAGAAGGAATGTAAAAAAAAATATGTTAAAAAGTGTAAACATGAAACATTGGTGACCTTTACAGCTCCAAAACTAGACATACTGTACATATTATACAAAACTGCAATGGTGTTGATGCTTTATTTTAAAAAAAATGGTGCTTAGCTTTCTGTTTAAATGTGATCTTCCTCCCACATCTTTTGGCAGCATTTACATTGGTAGTAATTCTTGGAGTGCACAGGGAGATTCATAGAGAATGTCTGTACAAATGACTGCTCTGAGCGACATACCCAGAGAGACTGCAGGGGGAGACATGCACAGTAAGCTCTGTGTCACTACTGCCAAACAAACCATTTAAAGGGGACATTGTCTTTTCCTTCAATTCAGGCATGCAAAGATAAAGACCATCGGAGCATTAAGAATCTGTCGTTCTAATTGAGTTTCTGATACTGAGGTGATGAGGGGTCACAGATGACATCAATCTCAGATTACGGAATTGCACTATCAATGTATAACTATTAATATTGGATCCTACAAAGGAATTGGATAACCAGCTACAGGCAGTGCTGCCATTAGATATGGTGGGTCCCATAACAGGTAAAACAGACAGGATCCCTCTCCCAAAAAAACACGTGAAATGTTACCCATAGGCTACCACAGCGGCCGGGGCTTGGTAAATCTGTCAGCACAGCAGCTGTTGATGTCGGACATGGAGGGATGGCTGCAGATATGGACATATCTGTCCCTCTTTGGTACATCTTGGGCATACTTAATATTTGTGGGTACAACACCCTTTTTTGGGAGATATGACACAAAAATACTTTAATAAACAGACCCCAAATTCAGAAATCCATGGATACGTGAAGAATGGAATTCATACACAAGAAGTCCAATGAAGTGACCCACCTTGTGACAGACGGCAGACTTCCGTGACTTCCTGGCCGTTCACTGTGCACAGCGCTCCTGGGTCTGACCGCAGCTCCACAACCCCACAGTTTTTCTCAATTACACAGTGATCCTGCTCAATGCACTCACCCTGCAACACTGACATCAGCAAGACGTGTGGTCAGCGAGTTCTCAATCAGCAAAAGACTCAAACAAGCAAATGTGAGGTATGGCAGTCTGCACTATACTGTGTCTCCTTCTATTGTTATAATCTATATATAAAGTGCCACGCGGATTGCATAGTGCTGTACACGGGGGTGGGGGTGAGGGGTGAGGGGGGGGGGGGGGGGTACGGATCACAAGAGTTTATATAAGAACATTAGATAGTTACACACAAGTCTATAAACCTACACACACACACACATACATAGACAGGTCAATGTTCCAGGATGGCACAGTGCCCTTCCTCAGGAATGTCATTCATGTATGTACTGGATGGCCATGAGGAAAGGAAACGGTGACCCGACTTGTTCCCATGACTTCATTATTGTGTAATAGTTTTGTTGGGAATACAGTTCTTTTCTGTAAAACTCAAATTAGTGTCGCCTTAGTTTCATTATGCGGAGACCTGGAGATGTAGTGAAACGTGCGTCTAAGGGCTGTATAGGTGAGTGACGGTAGTGTGAACATGAGTTTGGTTGGGACAGGAAGCCACTAGAGGGACTGGCAGAGGAGGGCAGCAGCAGGGGTGAGGCAACAAGCAAAATCAGCTAATGAAAGACTAAAGAGGGATGTAGCATGACTGTTATGGTGGTCCGTCATTTTGACGGGCTGGTAATTAGTCTATAATAAATGCTTAATACTTAGATTGTATATGATCCAATAGTCGCTTCTAAGACAATATGAAATTAATGAGTATTTAAAAGACGTTCATATAAGTTATCTCAATACACACATACTGTAAAAACAAATAAATTCCACAATAAAGTCCATTTTGCTTAGCAAAGCTGTGCACTCCAAACAGCCACATCAATATTAATGTGTAAAGATCATATATTGTTTTAAATGAACAAATCTAAACCTATTTAGGGTACATTTTTACCGCTAAGCTTGAACGGTGCAGGTAACTGAACAGGATGAAACACTACCTGGTTCTTGGATGTGTCATAGGAATTCATCCTGCAATGTGTAATGTGATAAACGTACACAGCTGGCAATGCTTACCTATATCATGATCCCCTCTGCCAATGTTCGTTGCTCCTTCCTAGTCAGTCACGGAACAGAGAAATGAAGCAGTCATTAAAACCAGGAGATTAGGAGCTCAAATACAGACACCTCAAAGAGCACAACACAGCTAGAACACCAGAGCTTTGTGTCAGCACACACACAATGTGACACACAAGGCAATGTGTTATACCTTCTTAGGTAGAGGAAGATATCAGAGGCTAATTACTGCAAATCAGAAATGACCAGAAAAGCGTCATCTGAACATGGGGAGAGGAAAGAAAGAGCGAAACAGAGACAGACAGACAGTGAGACATACAAGACAAAGAGAGGGAGACAGGCAGAGAGACGGAGACAAGCAGAGAGATGGAGAGGGAGACAGGCAGAGAGATGGAGAGGGAGACAGGCAGAGAGATGGAGAGGGAGACAGGCAGAGAGATGGAGAGGGAGACAGGCAGAGAGATGGAGAGGGAGACAGGCAGAGAGATGGAGACAAAAGACAAAGATTTAGAGGCAGCAGATATACAGGCAGAGGGGGGGAACCAGACAGACCGGGAATGAGTGAGCCAGACAAACAGAGTGAAAGTTAGCTAGACAAACAGTGAGTCAGGCAGACAGTAAGCAAGAGAGAGAGAGACAGGTAGGCAGAGATATAGACAGGCTTAGACAGACAGGTAAAGAGAGAGAGGGAGCCAACAAGACACAGACAGTGAGACAAAGTAAGCCAGATATGCAGAGAGATTGAGAGTGACAGAGAGAGAAAGGCAGACAGGGAGACTGTAAGATTTATTTATTTAATAACAGTTTCTTATATAGCGCAACAAATTATATTGCACTTAGAGAGAGAGAGAGAGAGAGGGGAAAAAAGTGAAATTATGGCTTAACTGGTCAAAGCAAAATATGTAACATTTGATATAATTCAACATTAAAGTCTATGGTGTCATTCAATTAACCGCATTTACTGTGGGCTAACTGATCCACCAAGGCTATTCAATTAGCCTATAAGTGCGGCTGCCGGCAGCTATTGTCGGCCATTTGTTTTCGGTACCTCAGCAGGCTCAGGAAAAAAAAACTGATAATTTGTGGCAGTGTAAGCACATAGGTCCATGAACTTATCATGGATGCCATGTGTTTTCACCCAAAAATAGATACTTTTTCATCCGCAAAAAAACTGGGCTAGTAGGCTACTAAACAGTAGATGAGATTTAACCAGCTTCCATTGCTCACTGTGACTATTATCCTAGAACGAGATTAGTAGTTACATGTAGTGATTTATCATCAGTACACACAGTATTTGTTTAAAGCAGGAAGCTCAGATGAACTTTACTATTACAATTTAAAAGTGGAAGGCAGGATTCATTTACAGTAAAGTAACATATGCACCTAGTGTGTTTTTGGAATAAATAATAAGAATTTACTTACCGATAATTCTATTTCTCGGAGTCCGTAGTGGATGCTGGGGTTCCTGAAAGGACCATGGGGAATAGCGGCTCCGCAGGAGACAGGGCACAAAAAGTAAAGCTTTAGGATCAGGTGGTGTGCACTGGCTCCTCCCCCTATGACCCTCCTCCAAGCCTCAGTTAGGATACTGTGCCCGGACGAGCGTACACAATAAGGAAGGATTTTGAATCCCGGGTAAGACTCATACCAGCCACACCAATCACACTGTACAACCTGTGATCTGAACCCAGTTAACAGTATGATAACAGCGGAGCCTCTGAAAGATGGCTCACAACAATAATAACCCGATTTTTTTGTAACTATGTACAAGTAATGCAGATAATCCGCACTTGGGATGGGCGCCCAGCATCCACTACGGACTCCGAGAAATAGAATTATCGGTAAGTAAATTGTTATTTTCTCTATCGTCCTAGTGGATGCTGGGGTTCCTGAAAGGACCATGGGGATTATACCAAAGCTCCCAAACGGGCGGGAGAGTGCGGATGACTCTGCAGCACCGAATGAGAGAACTCCAGGTCCTCCTCAGCCAGGGTATCAAATTTGTAGAATTTTGCAAACGTGTTTGCCCCTGACCAAGTAGCAGCTCGGCAAAGTTGTAATGCCGAGACCCCTCGGGCAGCCGCCCAAGATGAGCCCACCTTCCTTGTGGAATGGGCATTTACATATTTTGGCTGTGGCAGGCCTGCCACAGAATGTGCAAGCTGAATTGTATTACACATCCAACTAGCAATAGTCTGCTTAGAAGCAAGAGCACCCAGTTTGTTGGGTGCATACAGGATAACAGCAAGTCAGTTTTCCTGACTCCAGCCGTCCTGGAACCTATACTTTCAGGGCCCTGACAACATCCAGCAACTTGGAGTCCTCCAAGTCCCTAGTAGGCGCAAGGCACCACAATAAGCTGGTTCAGGTGAAACACTGACACCAACTTAGGGAGAGAACTGGGGACGAGTCCGCAGCTCTGCCCTGTCCGAATGGACAAACAGATATGGGCTTTTTTGAGAAAAAAACCACCAATTTGACACTCGCCTGGCCCAGGCCAGGGCCAAGAGCATGGTCACTTTTCATGTGAGATGCTTCAAATCCACAGATTTGACTGGTTTTAAACCAATGTGATTTGAGGAATCCCAGAACTACGTTGAGATCCCACAGTGCCACTGGAGGCACAAAAGGGGGTTGTATATGCAATACTCCCTTGACAAACTTCTGGACTTCAGGAACTGAAGCCAATTCTTTCTGGAAGAAAATCGACAGGGCCGAAATTTGAACCTTAATGGGCCCCAATTTGAGGCCCATAGACACTCCTGTTTGCAGGAAATGCAGGAATCGACCGAGTTGAAATTTCTTCGTGGGGCCTTCCTGGCCTCACACCACGCAACATATTTTCGCCACATGTGGTGATAATGTTGTGCGGTCACCTCCTTCCTGGCTTTGACCAGGGTAGGAATGACCTCTTCCGGAATGCCTTTTTCCCTTAGGATCCGGCGTTCCACCGCCATGCCGTCAAACGCAGCTGCGGTAAGTCTTGGAACAGACATGGTACTTGCTGAAGCAAGTCCCTTCTTAGCGGCAGAGGCCATAAGTCCTCTGTGAGCATCTCTTGAAGTTCCGGGTACCAAGTCCTTCTTGGCCAATCCGGAGCCATGAGTATAGTTCTTACTCCTCTACGTCTTATAATTCTCAGTACCTTAGGTATGAGAAGCAGAGTAGGGAACACATACACCGACTGGTACACCCACGGTGTTACCAGAACGTCCACAGCTATTGCCTGAGGGTCTCTTGACCTGGCGCAATACCTGTCCCGTTTTTTGTTCAGACGGGACGCCATCATGTCCACCTTGGTATTTCCCAACGGTTCACAATCATGTGGAAAAACTTCCCGATGAAGTTTCCACTCTCCCGGGTGGAGGTCGTGCCTGCTGAGGAAGTCTGCTTCCCAGTTTCCACTCCCGGAATGAAACACTGCTGACAGTGCTATCACATGATTTTCCGCCCAGCGAAAAGTCCTTGCAGTTTTTGCCATTGCCCTCCTGCTTCTTGTGCCGCCCTGTCTGTTTACGTGGGCGACTGCCGTGATGTTTTTCCCACTGGATCAATACCGGCTGACCTTGAAGCAGAGGTCTTGCTAAGCTTAGAGCATTATAAATTTACCCTTAGCTCCAGTATATTTATGTGGAGAAAAGTCTCCAGACTTGATCACACTCCCTGGAAATTTTTTCCTTGTGTGACTGCTCCCCAGCCTCTCGGGCTGGCCTCCGTGGTCACCAGCATCCAATTCTGAATGCCGAATCTGCGGCCCTCTAGAAGATGAGCACTCTGTAACCACCACAGGAGAGACACCCTTGTCCTTGGATATAGGGTTATCCGCTGATGCATCTGAAGATGCGATCCGGACCATTTGTCCAGCAGATCCCACTGAAAAGTTCTTGCGTGAAATCTGCCGAATGGAATTGCTTCGTAGGAAGCCACCATTTTTACCAGGACCCTTGTGCAATGATGCACTGACACTTTTCCTGGTTTTAGGAGGTTCTTGACTAGCTCGGATAACTCCCTGGCTTTCTCTTCCGGGAGAAACACCTTTTTCAGGACTGTGTCCAGAATCATCCCTAGGCACAGCAGACGTGTCGTCAGGATCAGCTGCGATTTTGGAATATTTAGAATCCACCCGTGCTGTTGTAGCAGTATCCGAGATAGTGCTACTCCGACCTCCAACTGTTCCCTGGACTTTGCCCTTATCAGGAGATCGTCCAAGTAAGGGGTAATTTAAGACGCCTTTTCTTCGAAGAAGAATCATCATTTCGGCCATTACCTTGGTAAAGACCCGGGGTGCCGTGGACAATCCAAACGGCAGCGTCTGAAACTGATAGTGACAGTTCTATACCACGAACCTGAGGTACCCTTAGTGAGAAGGGCAAATTTGGGACATGGAGGTAAGCATCCCTGATGTCCCGGGACACTATATAGTCCCCTTCTTCCTGGTTCGTTATCACTGCTCTGAGTGACTCCCTCTTGCTTTGAACCTTTGTAAGTGTTCAAATTTTTTAGATTTAGAATAGGTCTCACCTAGCCTTCTGGCTTCAGTACCACAATATAGTGTGGAATAATACCCCTTTCCTTGTTGTAGGAGGGGTAATTTGATTATCACCTGCTGGGAATACAGCTTGTGAATTTTTTTTTTTTTTTTTTTTCCATACTACCTCCTTGTCGGAGGGAGACCTTGGTAAAGCAGACTTCAGGAGCCTGCGAGGGGGAAACGTTTCGACATTCCAATCTGTACCCCTGGGATACTACTTGTAGGATCCAAGGGTCCTGTACGGTCCCAGCGTCATGCTGAGAGCTTGGCAGAAGCGGTGGAAGGCTTCTGTTCCTGGGAATGGGCCGCCTGCTGCAGTCTTCTTCCCTTTCCTCTATCCCTGGGCAAATATGACTCTTATAGGGACGAAAGGACTGAGGCTGAAAAGACGGTGTCTTTTTCTGCAGAGATGTGACTTAGGGTAAAAACGGTGGATTTTCCAGCAGTTGCCGTGGCCACCAGGTCCGATGGACCGACCCCAAATAACTCCTCTTCCTTTATACGGCAATACACCTTTGTGCCGTTTGGAATCTGCATCACCTGACCACTGTCGTGTCCATAAACATCTTCTGGCAGATATGGACATCGCACTTACTCTTGATGCCAGAGTGCAAATATCCCTCTGTGCATCTCGCATATATAGAAATGCATCCTTTAAATGCTCTATAGTCAATAAAATACTGTCCCTGTCAAGGGTATCAATATTTTTAGTCAGGGAATCCGACCAAGCCACCCCAGCTCTGCACATCCAGGCTGAGGCGATCGCTGGTCGCAGTATAACACCAGTATGTGTGTATATACTTTTATATGATATTTTCCAGCCTCCTGTCAGCTGGTTCCTTGAGGACGGCCCTATCTATAGACGGTACCGCCACTTGTTTTGATAAGCGTGTGAGCGCCTTATCCACCCTAAGGGGTGTTTCCCAACGCGCCCTAACTTCTGGCGGGGAAGGGTATACCGCCAATAATTTTCTATCGGGGGGAACCCACGCATCATCACACACTTCATTTAATTTATCTGATTCAGGAAAAACTACAGGTAGTTTTTTCACATCCCACATAATACCCTCTTTTGTGGTACTTGTAGTATCAGAAATATGTAACCCCTCCTTCATTGCCCTTAACGTGTGGCCCTAATAAGGAATACGTTTGTTTATTCACCGTCGACACTGGATTCAGTGTCCGTGTCTGTGTCGACCGACTAAGGTAAACGGGCGTTTTAAAACCCCTGACGGTGTTTTTGAGACGTCTGGACCGGTACTAATTGTTTGTCGGCCGTCTCATGTCGTCAACCGACCTTGCAGCGTGTTGACATTATCACGTAATTCCCTAAATAAGCCATCCATTCCGGTGTCGACTCCCTAGAGAGTGACATCACCATTACAGGCAATTGCTCCGCCTCCTCACCAACATCGTCCTCATACATGTCGACACACACGTACCGACACACAGCACACACACAGGGAATGCTCTGATAGAGGACAGGACCCACTAGCCCTTTGGAGAGACAGAGGGAGAGTTTGCCAGCACACACCAAAAAACGCTATAATTATATAGGGACAACCTTATATAAGTGTTTTCCCTTATAGCATCTTTTTATATATTTCTAACGCCAAATTAGTGCCCCCCCTCTCTGTTTTAACCCTGTTTCTGTAGTGCAGTGCAGGGGAGAGCCTGGGAGCCTTCCCTCCAGCCTTTCTGTGAGGGAAAATGGCGCTGTGTGCTGTGTGTCTCCCGCTCTTCAACGGATTCTGGCAGGGGTTATATATCTCCATATAGCCCCCGGAGGCTATATGTGAGGTATTTTTTGCCAAAAAATAGGTTTACATTGCCTCCCAGGGCGCCCCCCTCCCAGCGCCCTGCACCCTCAGTGACTGCCGTGTGAAGTGTGCTGAGAGCAATGGCGCACAGCTGCAGTGCTGTGCGCTACCTTAAGAAGACTGAGGAGTCTTCTGCCGCCGATTCTGGACCTTCTTCTCTTTTCAGCATCTGCAAGGGGGCCGGCGGCGAGGCTCCGGTGACCATCCAGGCTGTACCTGTGATCGTCCCTCTGGAGCTAATGTCCAGTAGCCAAAGAAGCCAATCCATCCTGCACGCAGGTGAGTTCACTTCTTCTCCCCTAAGTCCCTCGTTGCAGTGATCCTGTTGCCAGCAGGACTCACTGTAAAATAAAAAACCTAAGCTAAACTTTTCTAAGCAGCTCTTTAGGAGAGCCACCTAGATTGCACCCTTCTCGGCCGGGCACAAAAATCTAACTGAGGCTTGGAGGAGGGTCATAGGGGGAGGAGCCAGTGCACACCACCTGATCCTAAAGCTTTACTTTTTGTGCCCTGTCTCCTGCGGAGCCGCTATTCCCCATGGTCCTTTCAGGAACCCCAGCATCCACTAGGACGATAGAGAAATACAAGATATAGGGCCGGATGTAATGACGTCTGAGTTCGGTGGCCGTGCAAGATGCCGGCCGAACTCAGACGTTTTTTAAAGGGATGGTTCAGCCGGCATAATGCACGGCCGCTGAACTTGGGCGTCATTACATCCGGACCATGGTATATGAGAAGCACAATACACCTGTATATAGGCTCACCACTCTTTACCTTACACTGCTAATAATGGCGGGTTCCCTCAGGAGCTCAGTGTCCTGTCAGTGGGGAACGGGACCATTAACCCTTCAAGAGGTTGAGCCGTTCCCCCCCATAAGTCCCACGAAGCAGGCAGGATGGTGCCAACTAGCCCTACCTGAAAACAACAAACATTTAAAATAAATGCAGAAAACTCTTCAGGAGCTTCCTTTTCAGTGTGACCGGCTCCTCCGGGCACATTTTCTAAACTAAGTCTGGTATAAAGGGAGGAGCCAGCCCACACTATCAAATTCTTAAAGTGCCCATGGCTCCTAGTGGACCCGTCTATACCCCATGCTACTACATGGACCCCAGTATCCTCTAGGACGTAAGAGAAAAAAGTTTGATGAGTTTTGTTTTATTGACATCACTATGCCCAAGTATCAGTACCACGGGATCCTGGAGACAGGAACCTCACATGCCTCCTATTAACACCTACCCATGTTTTATGACATTTCTACACCTGGTTACATTGCCATGTTTCTGCCTTACAGATGATAATCCTGGACAATATTCAGTGCTGAATGTAAAGCACAGCACACTGCATTAGAGGATCATAGTGGCTGGCCATGTACCTACAGAAATACATACCCTAAGGTGATAAATCACCACTCCAGTGCTTAGTAGGTCATCGTCCATGGCAATGAGATGGGGCAAGCTGGAGTCTATCGTCACTCCCGTTTTACCCTTGTTGATATCCACATTGTATTCTTCAACAAGGGCTGCTTTATCCGTCCACTTGTCCGTCCAATCTTTGGTGAGCTGCTCAATCTGTAATCACATAAAAATAAGATTTTAAACCTACCGGTAAATCTTTTTCTCGTAGTCCGTAGAGGATGCTGGGGACTCCGTAAGGACCATGGGGATAGACGGGCTCCGCAGGAGACATGGGCACTTTAAGAAAGACTTTAGATCTGGTGTGCACTGGCTCCTCCCTCTATGCCCCTCCTCCAGACCTCAGTTAGAGAAACTGTGCCCAGAGGAGACGAACAATGCGAGGAAAGGATTTTTGTTAATCCAAGGGCAAGAGTCATACCAGCCACACCAATCACACCGTATAACTTGTGATATACTATCCAGTTAACAGTATGAAAACGACATAGCATCAGTCCAAGACTGATGAGACTATAACATAACCCTTATTTAAGCAATAACTATATACAAGTCTTGCAGAAGTAGTCCGCAATTGGGACGGGCGCCCAGCATCCTCTACGGACTACGAGAAAAAGATTTACCGGCAGGTTTAAAATCTTATTTTCTCTTACGTCCTAGAGGATGCTGGGGACTCCGTAAGGACCATGGGGATTATACCAAAGCTCCCAAACGGGCGGGAGAGTGTGGATGACTCTGCAGCACCGATTGAGCCAACAGGAGGTCCTCCTCAGCCAGGGTATCAAACTTATAGAACTTTGCAAAGGAGTTTGAATCCGACCAAGTAGTAGCTCGGCACAGCTGAAGCGCCGAGACCCCTCTGGCAGCCGCCCAAGAAGAGCCCACCTTCCTAGTGGAATGGGCCTTGACCGATTTAGGTAACAGCAATCCCGCCGTAGAATGCGCCTGCTGAATCGTGTTACAGATCCAGCGAGCAATAGTCTACTTTGAAGCAGGGGCACCAATCTTGTTGGTTGCATACATGACAAACAGTGCTTCAGTTTTTCTGACTGTAGACAATCTGGCCACGTAAATTTTCAAAGCCCTGACCACATCAAGGGACTCGGGATCCTCCAAGTCATGCATAGCCACAGGCACCACAATAGTTCATATGAAAGGATGAAACGACTTTTGGCAGGAATTGTGGACGGGTCCGCAATACCGCTCCATCCATATGGAAAACCAGATGGGGGCTTTTATGTGATAAAGCCGCTAATTCCGACACTCGCCTAGCCGAAGCCAAGGCTAATAACATGACCACCTTCCAAGTGAGATTTTTCAACTCCACCGTTTTAAGTGGTTCAAACCAGTGTGACTTAATGAAACTTAACACCACTTTAAGGTCCCAAGGCGTCACCGGAGGTACAAAAGGAGGCTGAATATGCAGTACACCCTTCACAAAAGTTTGTACTTCAGGGAGAGAGGCCAATTCCTTTTGAAAGAAAATGGATAAGGCCGAAATCTGAACCTTAATAGATTCTAATTTTAGGCCGAAATTCACTCCAGTTTACAGGAAGTGAAGGAAATGGCCCAGATGGAATTCTTCCGTAGGAGCATTCCTGGCCTCACACCAAGAAACATATTTTCGCCATATACGGTGATAATGTTTAGATGTCATGTCCTTCCTAGCCTTTATTAGGGTAGGAATGACCTCATCCGGAATACCCTTATCCGCTAGGATCCGGCGTTCAACCGCCATGCCGTCCAACGCAGCCGCGGTAAGTCTTGGAATAGACATGGCCCCTGTTGCAACCGGTCCTGTCTTAGAGGAAGAGGCCACGGATCTTCTGTGAGCATTTCCTGCAGATCCAGATACCAGGTCCTTCATGGCCAATCTGGAACAATGAGGATTGTTCTCATTCCTCTCCCTCCTACCATTCTCAACACCTTGGGTGATACATTGACCGACTGGAACACCCACGGTGTCACTAGGGCATCAACAGCTACTGCCTGAGGGTCTCTTGACCTGGTGCAATACCTCTGTAGCTTTTTGTTGAGGCGGGACGCCATCATGTCTATCTGTGGCAGTTCCCACTGACTTGCAATCTGTGCGAAGGCTTCCTAAAGAAGTCCTCTCTTGGATGCAGGTCGTGTTTGCTGAGGAAGTCTGCTTCTCAGTTGTCCACTCCCGGAATGAACTGCTGAAAATGCGCTTACATGATTTTCCGCCCAGCGGAATCCACTCTGCTCTTTGTGTCGCCTTGGCGGTTTACATGAGCCACTGCGGTGATGTTGTCTGACTGGATCAAAACCGGTAGGTCGCGAAGCAATGTTTCCGCTTGCTGAAGGGCGATGTATATGGCCCTCAGCTCCAGGATGTTGATTTGAATACAAGTTTTTTGACTTGACCCAAAGACCTTGGAAGTTTCTTCCCTGTGTGACTGCTCCCCCACCTCGGAGGCTCGCGTCCGTGGCTACCAGAATCCAGTCCTGGATGGCGAACCTGCGACCCTGCAGAAGGTGAGCACTCTGCAGCCACCATAGGAGAGACACCCTGGCCCTAGGGGACAGGGTGATTACCTGATGCATCTGTAGATGTGATCCGGACCACTTGTTCCATAGATCCCATTGGAAAGTCCTCGCATGGAACCTGCCGAAGGGAATGGCCCCGTAAGATGCCACCATCTTTCCCAGGACCCGAGTGCAGTGATGCACTGACACCTGTTTTGGCTTTAATAGGTTTTTTACCAGTCATTAGTTCCTGGGCCTTCTCTATCGGAAGATAAACCCATTTCTGGTCCGTATTCAGAATCATACCCAAGAAGGGCAGACGAGTCATAGGAACCAACTGTGACTTCGGGATATTGAGAATCCAGCCAAGTTGCTGTGACACCTTCAGCGAAAGTGACACGCTGTTCAACAACTGCTCTTTTGATCTCGCTCTTATTAGGAGATCGTCCAAGTATGGGATAATTGTGACTCCTTGCTTGCGTAGGAGCACTATCATTTCCGCCAATTCCCCTGAAATTGGTAATGACAATACTGTACCATAATTCTCAGGTACGCCTGATGGGGTGGATAAATGGGAACATGAAGGTATGTCTAGATACACCATAAAATCCCCCCCTTCCAGGCTGGCGATGATCGCTCTGAGCGATTCCACCTTGAATTTGAACCTTTTCAAGTATAGGTTCAGAGATTTTAATTTTAAAATAGGTCTGACCGAACCATACGGTTTCGGGACTACAGCCAAGGTTGAGTAATATCCCCTTCCTTGTTGAAGGAGGGGAACCTTGAGCACCACCTGTTGGAGATACAATGTGTGAATTGTATTTAATATTATCTCCCTTTCTGGGGGAGAAGCCGGTAGGGCCGATAAGGAAAACCGGCGAGGAGGCACCTCTTCGAATTCCAGCTTGCAACCCTGAGAAACAATTTCTATTGCCCAGGAATCCACCTGTGAGTGAACTCAGATGTGGCTGAAGAGTCGAAGACGTGCTGCCACTGGGGCGGACTCCCTTAGCGGAGCCCCAGCGTCATGCAGTGGATTTAGTAGAGGCCGGGGAGCACTTCTGTTCCTGGGAACTAGCTGTGCCTGCGCCCTTACCTCTGGTAAGAATGGACGCTCCTCGTACTTTCTTGTTTTTCTGCGACCGAAAGGACTGCATTTGATAATGTCGTGCTTTCTTAGGCTGTGAGGGAATATAAGACAAAAAATTGGATTTACCAGCTGTAGCCGTGGAGACCAGGTCCGAGAGCCCTTCTCCACACAATTCCTCACCCTTGTAAGGTAAAACCTCCATATGCCTCTTTTAGTCGGCATCACCTGTCCATTGCATGTTCCACAGGACACGTCTAGCAGAAATCGACATAGCGTTGACTCTAGGACCCAGTAGACCAATGTCTCTTTGAGCATGTCTTATATATAAGACAGCATCTTTTATATATCCTAGGGTCAATAACATGATATCCTTATCTAGGATTTCAATCTCCGCTGATAAGGTATCTGTCCACGCTGCTACAGCGCTAAAAACCCCTGCCGACATAATCGCCGGTCTGAGTAGTGTACCAGAATGTGTGTAAATGGACTTCAAAGTACTTTTCTGCATGCTATCTGCAGGATTCCTGAGGGTAGCTGTATCTTGGTATGTCAGCGCTACCTTTTGGGTAAACGTGTCAACGCATTGTCCACCCTAGGGGAGGATTCCCATCGTATCCTGGCCCTAGCAGGGAAAGGATACGCCATGACAATTCTTTTGGGAAACTGCAGTTTCTTGTCTGGAGATTCCCGCTCTTTTTCACACAATACATTTGGTTCATGAGAGGGGGGAAATGTTATCTCAGCTTTCTTCCCCTTAAACATGTGTACCCTCGTGTCAGGGACAGATGGGTCATCAGTGATATGCAAAACATCTTTTATTACAATAATCATATATTGAATACTTTTCTGCCAGTTTTGGCTGTAACTTTGCATCATCGTAGTCGACACTGGGGTCAGACTCCGTGTCGGTATCAGTGTCTATTATTTTGGATAGTGAGTGTTTTGAGAGTCTGAAGGTCCCTGCGACATAGGGACAGACATGGGTAGTTTCCCTGTCTAATCTTTTGTGCAATAAATTTACATCAGCACTTAATTCCACATATCCAGTCAGGTGTCGGCGTTGTCGACGGAGACACCACACACACAAACATTTGCTCACCCTCCTCCTTAGAAGAGCCTTTTACATCAGACATGTCGACACACACGTACCGACACACCATCTCAGGGAATCCTCTTATCTGAAGACAGTTCCCCCACAAGGCCCTTTGGAGAGACAGAGAGAGAGTATGCCAGCACACACCCAGCGCTAATACCCCAGGAAAAACACACAATGTGTTTACCCAGTAGCGCTGTAATACTATTATTTGCTGCCAATTATGTGCCCCCCCCCCCCCTCTTCTCTGAAACCCCCTTTCACCGTGGATAAGCAGGGGAGAGTCCGGGGAGCTTCCTCTCAGCTGTGCTGTGGAGAAAATGGCGCTGGTGAGTGCTGAGGGAGAAGCCCCGCCCCCTCGGCGGCGGGCTTCTGTCCCGCTTAAATATAATAAAAACTGGCGGGGACTCTTTATATATACAGTGCCTAGCTGTATATATATATCTCTTTTGCCAGAAATGAGGTTTATATTGCTGCCCAGGGCGCCCCCCCCTGCACCCTTACAGTGACTGCCGTGTGTGAGGTGTGTGGGAGCAATGGCGCACAGCTGCACTGCTGTGCGTTACCTCAGTGAAGATCATGAAGTCTTCTGCCGCCTCTGAAGTCTTCTTTTCTTCTCATACTCACCCGGCTTCTATCTTCCGGCTCTGTGAGGAGGACAGCGGCGCGGCTCCGGGACGAACTCCAGGGTGAGACCTGTGTTCTGACTCCCTCTGGAGCTAATGGTGTCCAGTAGCCTAAGAAGCAGAGCCTTGAAACTCACAGAAGTAGGGCTGCTTCTCTCCCCTCAGTCCCTTGATGCAGGGAGTCTGTTGCCAGCAGGCTCCCTGAAAATAAAAAACCTAACAAATATACTTTCTGTCAGAAATCTCAGGAGAGCTCTCTGAAAAGCACCCAGTCTCCACTGGGCACAGTATCAAACTGAGGTCTGGAGGAGGGGCATAGAGGGAGGAGCCAGTGCACACCAGATCTAAAGTCTTTCTTAAAGTGCCCATGTCTCCTGCGGAGCCCGTCTATCCCCATGATCCTTACGGAGTCCCCAGCATCCTCTAGGACGTAAGAGAAATAAAAAATAAAAGTCTGACAACAACTGCAAGAGACTGCAATGTCATTTGTCATGTATTCATCTGACAATCCGTTATCATTTATAATCATGTCTAGCAAACAAAAACGGACAGTAATTTATAAACAGCGGAATATTTCAATTCTAACATCTATTGCTGCCCACACATGTACCGATATCTCTGCACTATGGTGGTCATTCCGAGTTGATCCCTAGCTGCATTCGTTCGCTGTGCAACGATGAGGCAAAAAATCGGCACTTCTGCGCATGCGTATGCGGCGCAATGCGCACACGCGACGTACTATTACAACAAACTATGTAGTTTCACACAGGGTCTAGCGAAGCTTTTCAGTCGCGCTGCTGGCCGCAGAGTGATTGACATGACGCGGGCGTTTCTGGGTGGCAACTGACTGTTTTCAAGGAGTGTTCTGAAAAACGCAGGCGTGCAAGCAAAAACGCAGGCGTGGCTGGCTGAACGCAGGGCGTGTTTGTGATGTCAAAACAGGAACTGAACAGTCTGAAGTGATTGCAAGCGCTGAGTAGCTCTGAAGCTACTCTGAAACTGCACAAAATTTTTTTATAGCCGCTCTGTGCACTTCGCACTTCTGCAAAGCTAAAATACACTCCCAGTGGGCGGCGGCATAGCGTTTGCACGGCTGCTAAAAACTGCTAGCGAGCGAACAACTCGGAATGACCCCCAATGTCTGAGATTATCTGAGATTGGCCGGACAGTTATTGGACATGCCCGGAAACACTGCAAGCAGACGACCACTATCGGTCATCTTCCAAGTGCTCCGAGTGACCCTGTGTAGTCCAACCTGCTAAGACTGAACGATAAAACAGCCATAACAATGTGACCATCTGGATAGTGCTCTGGTCGTCTGCTGTGCAAAACAGCAAGATCCTGGCCCTGTGTAACAAGCACAATATGTAACTATGTGAAGTAACAGGGGACATTTGTTGAGTTGTACTCTGGGGGGAATCATGTTGAGTTGGACTCTTTCGAAAATCAAACTGTAACCGTAACGTGCGTCCTAAAAAGAACGCCATTTGCTTGTTATGAGGAGTCTTCATGGTATCCTATTTCATCATCACTATTGCCACTGTGGAACTTGCACCAGGGTCAAACATCCGTCTCCTGGCAGGCACATATTTGTCACTGTCACAGTCTTCATGGGCACATGATACACTTACACATCACCCCCACTCTCCCCCGCCAATCTGTCTTTTCAATCATAAGGATCAGCAAGCGCAACATGATGTAGACAGTAAACACAAGTAGTGCTTCATATGCATGCACAGATGTAGAATGCACATTTTACACAGTAAAACGCATTAAGCCTCTAACTGAACATAGATACTGAATCCCTCACTGCTTGCCCCCTGTAACTACCAAAAACAGCTTGATGGGTCAATAAAAAATAGGATTTTAATACCTACCGGTAAATCCTTTTCTCTTAGCCCGTAGAGGATGCTGGGGACTCCGTAAGGACCATGGGGTATAGACGGGATCCGCAGGAGACATGGGCACACTATAAGACTTTGAATGGGTATTAACTGGCTCCTCCCTCTATGCCCCTCCTCCAGACCTCAGTTAGAAAACTGTGCCCAGGGAGACGGACATTTCGAGGAAAGAATTTATTGTTTAAAACACGGTGAGTGTCATACCAGCTCACACCACGAACATACCGCAGAACGTGGCAGTCAATAGAATACCAGCCAACGGCATGAACAATACACAGCCCCGTGCTGAGAGAATATGTAACACAACCAGTGTGTCAACACAACCACTAAGTAAACACTGCACGGCATGGCATGCACAATGTCAGCAACAGCCTGACAGAACAGAAACACCACAAGAGTGTAACCATCACCAATAACTGCAGACACAGTACGCACTGGGACGGGCGCCCAGCATCTTCTACGGACTAAGAGAAAAGGATTTACTGGTAGGTATTAAAATCCTATTTTCTCATACGTCCTAGAGGATGCTGGGGACTCCGTAAGGACCATGGTGTTTATACCAAAGCTCCAGACCGGGCGGGAGAGTGCGGACGACTCTGCAGCACCGATAGAGCAAACATGAGGTCCCCCTCAGCCAGGGCATCAAACTCGTAGAGCTTAGCAAAAGTGTTTGAACCCGTTCAAGTATCCACTCGGCCAAGTTGAACTGCCGAGACTCCTTGGGCATGCGCCCAAGAAGAGCCCATCTTCCTAGTAGAATGGGTCACCACCGACTTCGGTAACGGCAATCCAGCCGTAGAACGAGCACGCCGAATCGTATCACAGGTCTAGAGTGTAACAGACTGCAACGACGCAGGCGCCCCAATCACGCTGGAAGCATACCGGACGAACAGAGCCTCTGTTTCTCCAATCTGAGCCAAATTGGCGACATAAATATTCAAAGTCCTGATTACATAGAGAGACTTTGAATCAGCCAATGCTTAAGTAACCACAGGCATCAAATAGGCTGGTCTCTGCGAAACACCGAGACCACTTTTTTGGCAGAACTATTATCCGAGTTCTCAATTCCAATCTATCCACCTGGAAGATCAAACAAGGGCTCTTGTGAGACCCAACCGCTACCTCCGACATCCGCCTTGCGGACGCCAAAGCCAAAAACATGACCACTCTCCAAGAAAGAAATTTTAACACAACCTTTCATAAAGGTCCCAATCATTGTGACACAAGAAAACGCAACACCACGTCAAGGTCCCACAGTGCCAATGGAGGCACAAATGGAGGTTGGATGTGCAGTACTCCTTCCATGAAGGTCCGAACTTCCGGAAAGGTTGCCAATTCTTTCTTGAAAGAAAATTTATAAGGCCAAAACCGCACTTAAATGGAGCCTAACTTTAGGCCTGCCCCCACCCTTGCTTGCAAAGAATGGAGAAGAACGACCCAGCTGAAATCTTCCGTAGCAGCCTTCTTGGATTCACACCAAGACACATATTTTCTCCAAACACGGTGGTAAGGCTTTGCCGTTACTTCTTTTCCAGCCCGAAGAATTGTGGAATCGACTTCACTGGGAATACCCCTTCTGGCTAGGATATGGCGTTCAACCGCCACGCCGTCAAACGCAGCCACGGTAAGTCTTGATACACGCCCGGATCTTGCTGTAACCTTTCCTCACGTAGAGGAAGAGGCCAGGGATCTTCAATGAGTAAATCTTGAAGAACTGGATACCAAGCCATCCTTGTTTAGACCGAAACAATGAGGATCGCCTGAACCCTTGCTCTTCTTACGTTTATCACCTTCAGAAGAGTGAAAACGGGGGGGGACACATAACTGAAAACACCCAAGGTGTCCCAAGGACGTCCACTGCTAGAGCTTGAGTGTCACCTGACCTGGAACAATATCCCTGAAATCTCTCATTGAGGCGAGGCGCCAACATGTCCAATTGAGGCACTCCTCCAAGACTTGTCGCTTCAGTGAAACTTCTTGATGATGACTGTATTTCTCCAGGAAGGAGATCGCGTCTGCAGAGGAATCTATTTCTCCGACGTTCATATCCAGAACGAAGATCGCTAATATAGAGTTTACCAGGCTTTTCACCCAGCGGAAAACTTTTTTCGGCACCTGCCATAGCCGCGTTGCTCTTGTTCCACCCTAGCGGCTTACTTACACCACTGCTGTCAAGTCGTCCGACAGAATTAACGCGGCCAGATCACGAAGCATATGTTCATTGAAAATAGCTCTTAATTCAAGAAAGCTTATTGCAGACAAGCTTCCCAGCTTGACCTTTTCCTCTGGAAATACTTCCCTTGGAAAGACTGCTCCCCAGTCTCGGAGATCTGCATGCATGGACACCAGGATCTCATCCAGGATTCCGAACCTTCGTCCCTCTAGGAGGTGAAACTGAGCAGACACCACAGGAGCAATATCCTGGCCATTAGGAACATATTCCGACGCATGTGCAGGTGACACCCGGACCACATTTCCAACTGGCCCCCGTGAAAACCACTCTGGCTTTCGACCTGCTCACCGAAAAGGCCACTTAGGCTGCACCCATCTTCTTCATCAACGGAACATATAGATGGATTGTCACGCCAAAACTGATCCGACTCCAGATCCTCAGACCTCATTTCACAGGAACACACAGAACCTCAACCGTTCAGTATCTACTTTGATACCCACCGCCAAAGTCTGCGTCGTTGGGAACAACAGCCTTCCCCTGTGTTGAAGGACAGTCAGAGAGAAACAACGATTTGCACTTGTGTCTTGACCTCGCCTTAATCAGGGGAGTGTCCCAGTATCAAATAACAATGGCTCTCATTATTGAAAGAATACGAGCCTACTGCCATCACTCCGGTGAAATAGCAAAGACAATCCTGGATAACAACCAAGGTAAGCCGAATGCAGAGAAAAACGCATGTAAACCCTTTTCTACATTTACGTGCTGGAGCTCCCTGGCCTGAGAGATTCCATCCTGTAGGTCAACTATGTAAGGAGAAATCCTTGTTTTCCTTTTTTTTTTTTTTTTTTTTGTAATAGGGACAGCAGGACAATGGCCTGAACCTGACGCAACTCTGGTATGGCGTCGCGTACTACCTCCCCTTCCGGAGGGGAAACGGCAAGATCTATTTGAAAAATTAGTGAGGGTAACCATCTGTAAACGCCAGTATATCCCCTTTTGGATTCTCTAATTAACTCACAGGTCCAAGTCCATTCCCGGACCGACTGAAGAGTAGTAGACGAGTGCCCACCGGAGTGGGCTCCAGCCAGATAGACCCAGCGACATGCGGTGGATATGGTAGAAACAGAAAACGACATCTACTTCTGCGAACCTAACAAGGCTGCAGAACTCTTACCTTTTCACCTTCCACTATCTGCGCCGAAAGGGAAAAAAGGACGGTATCGAAACGGTTAAAATGACTGCATCCCACAACAGAATGCGTCACCAACCGTTGTGAAGGAGTCTAACTCACGAAGTTAGATTTACCAGTGGTATCCGCCGAGATTAACTGAACTGAGGCATCCCCATTTCCGTCTCAGGAAAAAACTACAGTATCTCCCGGAATCAGCCTCAGCATTCTCCCGGCCACACCTCCTGCAGTCACGCGGCAGCCTGCTGTAATGTTATAGAGAAGAATTAACATAAGAAACCTCCCCTCTGTCTGTAGGGTAAATCTATCGGATGCCTTTCCGAATATAAACACTCCCCCATTTGCATGTAATGCAAATCACTCCAAAGTATAGAAATAAAATATCACTTAGCTTCCTGTGTACGATCCTTTGCGACAGGGCCCCGTGTCGACCAGGAGTTGACTTTCACAGTATTCTATCAGCGGCAGGAAAAGAATAAACATTCGGACTCCTTGTAAGGATCTGAGACCAACTCGTCACGGCCGACCCAGCTTTATCAACAGAGCGACCAGCACATGAGAAGGAACACTTTTATTATAAATCATTATATGAATATACATAATGCAATACACAAAAAAACACACATATCCTATATATATCTATCTATATATATCTATATATATATATATATATATATCTATATATATATATATATATATATATATATATATATATATATATATCATACATATAATCGGATTGTCCGGAACAGTCGGGTCCTTAGTGACATTAATGTGTTCTGAAAGTGTATGACCATGTACTGAATGCCCCAATTATGGATCTAACAGGAAACCTTATGGTCGACAGAAAACCCAGTAGTCGTCGACAGCAGGGAGTAGTAACCAGGCAAAATAACATTCTTGCGACCCTGAGGGGTCCGAGGGTAGTATACATAAATAATTTTAATAACACTCCCCCACATATACTACCAAGTCTGTGCTCGAGCTACAGTCCCATGGAACCGTACCATACATATACATATAAATATATATACAGGTATAAGGCAGTTACAGCATGTTAATTTACACCCAGTAATAACAGTTGGTGCCAACAGGGTCACCCACATACAACTGTGTCTCCCATACAGTGTTTACTTTCGACAAGCATACAACTACCGACCTGTTGACTCTGCATCTACTGTATCAAGTACCAACAGATGTCGGCGATGCCGACAGTGATCCCTATAGCTGTTTGTGACAGAGCACTCACGCATGTAGATACATGGGGACTATAGTGGGTATAGCAGACAGGGAACACACAGAGAATTATGCACAACAATGATTAAATGTCCATTTCTAAAAAAATAAGAATTTACTTACCGATAATTCTATTTCTCGGAGTCCGTAGTGGATGCTGGGGTTCCTGAAAGGACCATGGGGAACAGCGGCTCCGCAGGAGACAGGGCACAAAAGTAAAGCTTTCCGATCAGGTGGTGTGCACTGGCTCCTCCCCCTATGACCCTCCTCCAAGCCAGCTAGGTACTGTGCCCGGACGAGCGTACACAATAAGGGAGGAATTTTGAATCCCGGGTAAGACTCATACCAGCCACACCAATCACACCGTACAACTTGTGATCAAAACCAGTTAACAGTATGATAACAGAGGAGCCTCTGAAAGATGGCTTCCTAACAATAACCCGAATTAGTTAACAATAACTATGTACAATTATTGCAGATAATCCGCACTTGGGATGGGCGCCCAGCATCCACTACGGACTCCGAGAAATAGAATTATCGGTAAGTAAATTCTTATTTTCTCTATCGTCCTAGTGGATGCTGGGGTTCCTGAAAGGACCATGGGGATTATACCAAAGCTCCCAAACGGGCGGGAGAGTGCGGATGACTCTGCAGCACCGAATGAGAGAACTCCAGGTCCTCCTTAGCCAGAGTATCAAATTTGTAAAATTTTACAAACGTGTTCTCCCCTGACCACGTAGCTGCTCGGCAAAGTTGTAATGCCGAGACCCCTCGGGCAGCCGCCCAAGATGAGCCCACCTTCCTTGTGGAGTGGGCCTTTACAGATTTAGGCTGTGGCAGGCCTGCCACAGAATGTGCAAGTTGGATTGTGCTACAGATCCAACGAGCAATCGTCTGCTTAGACGCAGGAGCACCCATCTTGTTGGGTGCATACAATATAAACAACGAGTCAGATTTTCTGACTCCAGCTGTCCTTGCAATATATATTTTTAATGCTCTGACAACGTCCAGTAACTTGGAGTCCTCCAAGTCACTAGTAGCCGCAGGCACTACAATAGGCTGGTTCAGATGAAATGCTGACACCACCTTAGGGAGAAAATGCGGACGAGTCCGCAGTTCTGCCCTGTCCGAATGGAAAATCAGATATGGGCTTTTGTAAGATAAAGCTGCCAGTTCTGACACTCTCCTGGCCGAAGCCAGGGCTAGTAACATGGTCACTTTCCATGTGAGATATTTTAAATCCACCTTTTTTAGTGGTTCAAACCAATGAGATTTTAGAAATTCCAAAACCACATTGAGATCCCACGGTGCCACTGGAGGCACCACAGGAGGCTGTATATGCAGCACTCCCTTAACAAAAGTCTGGACTTCAGGAACTGAAGCCAATTCTTTTTGAAAGAAAATCGACAGGGCCGAAATTTGAACCTTAATAGATCCCAATTTGAGACCCATAGACAATCCTGATTGCAGGAAATGTAGGAATCGACCCAGTTGAAATTCCTCCGTCGGAGCACTCCGATCCTCGCACCACGCAACATATCTTCGCCAAATGCGGTGATAGTGTTGCACGGTTACTTCCTTCCTTGCTTTAATCAAAGTAGGAATGACTTCTTCCGGCATGCCTTTTTCCTTTAGGATCCGGCGTTCAACCGCCATGCCGTCAAACGCAGCCGCGGTAAGTCTTGAAACAGACAGGGACCCTGCTGAAGCAAGTCCCTCCTTAGAGGTAGAGGCCACGGATCTTCCGTGATCATCTCTTGAAGTTCCGGGTACCAAGTCCTTCTTGGCCAATCCGGAACCACTAGTATCGTTCTTACGCCTCTTTGCCGTATAATTCTCAATACTTTTGGTATGAGAGGCAGAGGAGGAAACACATACACCGACTGGTACACCCAAGGCGTTACCAGCGCGTCCACAGCTATTGCCTGCGGATCTCTTGACCTGGCGCAATACCTGTCCAGTTTTTTGTTGAGGCGAGATGCCATCATGTCCACCATTGGTCTTTCCCAACGGGTTACCAGCATGTGGAAGACTTCCGGATGAAGTCCCCACTCTCCCGGGTGAAGGTCGTGTCTGCTGAGGAAGTCTGCTTCCCAGTTGTCCACTCCCGGGATGAACACTGCTGACAGTGCTATCACATGATTCTCTGCCCAGCGAAGAATCCTTGCAGCTTCTGCCATTGCACTCCTGCTTCTTGTGCCGCCCTGTCTGTTCACATGGGCGACTGCCGTGATGTTGTCCGACTGGATCAACACCGGTTTTCCTTGAAGCAGAGGTTCTGCCTGGCTTAGAGCATTGTAGATTGCTCTTAGTTCCAGAATGTTTATGTGAAGAGACGTTTCCAGGCTCGTCCACACTCCCTGGAAGTTTCTTCCTTGTGTGACTGCTCCCCAGCCTCTCAGGCTGGCGTCCGTGGTCACCAGGATCCAATCCTGTATGCCGAATCTGCGGCCCTCCAATAGATGAGCACTCTGCAACCACCACAGAAGAGATACCCTTGTCCTTGGAGACAGGGTTATCCGCTGGTGCATCTGAAGATGCGACCCTGACCATTTGTCTAACAGATCCCTCTGGAAAATTCGTGCATGGAATCTGCCGAATGGAATTGCTTCGTAAGAAGCCACCATTTTTCCCAGGACTCTTGTGCATTGATGTACAGACACCTTTCCTGGTTTTAGGAGGTTCCTGACAAGCTCGGACAACTCCTTGGCTTTTTCCTCCGGGAGAAAAACCTTTTTCTGAACCGTGTCCAGAATCATCCCTAGGAACAGCAGACGAGTTGTCGGCATTAACTGGGATTTTGGAATATTCAGAATCCAGCCGTGCTGTTTTAGCACTTCTTGAGACAGTGCTAATCCCCTCTCTAGCTGTTCTCTGGACCTTGCCCTTATTAGGAGATCGTCCAAGTATGGGATAATTAATACGCCTTTTCTTCGAAGAAGAATCATCATCTCGGCCATTACCCTTGTAAAGACCCGAGGTGCCGTGGACAATCCGAACGGCAGCGTCTGAAACTGATAGTGACAGTTTTGTACAACGAACCTGAGGTACCCCTGGTGTGAGGGGTAAATTGGAACGTGGAGGTACGCATCCTTGATGTCCAAGGACACCATAAAGTCCCCTTCTTCCAGGTTCGCTATCACTGCTCTGAGTGACTCCATTTTGAACTTGAACTTCTTTATGTACAGGTTCAAGGACTTCAGATTTAGAATAGGTCTTACCGAGCCGTCCGGCTTCGGTACCACAAATAGAGTGGAATAATACCCCTTTCCCTGTTGTAGAAGAGGTACCTTGACTATCACCTGCTGAGAGTACAGCTTGTGAATGGCTTCCAAAACCGTCTCCCTTTCGGAGGGGGACGTTGGTAAAGCAGACTTCAGGAAACGGCGAGGCGGATCTGTCTCTAGTTCCAACCTGTACCCCTGAGATATTATCTGCAGGATCCAGGGATCTACCTGCGAGTGAGCCCACTGCGCGCTGAAATGCTTGAGACGACCGCCCACCGCCCCCGAGTCCGCTTGAGAAGCCCCAGCGTCATGCTGAGGCTTTTGTAGAAGCGGGGGAGAGCTTCTGTTCCTGGGAAGGAGCTGCCTGTTGGTGTCTCTTCCCCCTTCCTCTGCCTCGTGGCAGATATGAATATCCCTTTGCTCTCTTGTTTTTAAAGGAACGAAAGGACTGCGGTTGAAAAGTCGGTGTCTTTTTCTGTTGGGGAGTAGCTTGAGGTAAAAAGGTGGATTTCCCGGCTGTAGCCGTGGCCACCAAATCTGATAGACCGACTCCAAATAACTCCTCCCCTTTATACGGCAAAACTTCCATATGCCGTTTTGAGTCCGCATCGCCTGACCACTGTCGCGTCCATAAACTTCTTCTGGCCGAAATGGACATAGCACTTACCCGTGATGCCAGTGTGCAGATATCCCTCTGTGCATCACGCATATACAGAAATGCATCCTTTATTTGCTCTAAAGACAGTAAAACATTGTCCCTATCCAGGGTATCAATATTTTCAATCAGGGACTCTGACCAAACTACTCCAGCACTGCACATCCAGGCTGACGCTATAGCTGGTCGTAGTATAACACCTGTATGTGTGTATATACTTTTTTGGATATTTTCCATCCTCCTATCTGTTGGATCTTTAAGTGCGGCCGTCTCAGGAGAGGGTAACGCCACTTGTTTAGATAAGCGTGTGAGCGCCTTATCCACCCTAGGAGGTGTTTCCCAGCGCGCCCTAACCTCTGACGGGAAAGGGTATAAAGCTAATAACTTCTTTGAAATTAGCATCTTTTTATCGGGGGCAACCCACGCTTCATCACATACATCATTTAGTTCTTCTGATTCAGGAAAAACTATAGGTAGTTTTTTCACACCCCACATAATACCCTGTTTAGTGGTACCATTAGTATCAGCTAAATGTAACGCCTCCTTCATTGCCAAAATCATATAACGTGTGGCCCTACTGGAAAATACGGTTGATTCGTCACCGTCGCCACTGGAATCAGTGCCTGTGTCTGGGTCTGTGTCGACCGACTGAGGCAAAGGGCGTTTTACAGCCCCTGACGGTGTTTGAGGCGCCTGGACAGGCACTAACTGATTGTCCGGCCGTCTCATGTCGACAAACGACTGCTTTAGCGTGTTGACACTATCCCGTAATTCCATAAATAAAGGCATCCATTCTGGTGTCGACCCCCTAGGAGGTGACATCCCCATATTTGGCAATTGCTCCGCCCCCAATATCGTCCTCATACATGTCGACACACACGTACCGACACACAGCAGACACACAGGGAATGCTCTTAACGAAGACAGGACCCCACTAGCCCTTTGGGGAGACAGAGGGAGAGTTTGCCAGCACACACCAAAAGCGCTATATATGACAGGGATAGCCTTATAATAAGTGCTCCCTGTATAGCTGCTTTTATAATATAATTTTTGCCACTATTTTGCCCCCCCTCTCTTGTTTTACCCTGTTTCTGTAGTGCAGTGCAGGGGAGAGACCTGGGAGCCGTCCTGACCAGCGGAGCTGTGTAAGGAAAATGGCGCTGTGTGCTGAGGAGATAGGCCCCGCCCCTTTTCCGGCGGGCTCGTCTCCCGCTCTTTAGTGTATTCTGGCAGGGGTTAAATATCTCCATATAGCCCCGGAGGCTATATGTGAGGTATTTTTTAGCCAAATAGGTTTTCATTTGCCTCCCAGGGCGCTCCCCTCCCAGCGCCCTGCACCCTCAGTGACTGCCGTGTGAAGTGTGCTGAGAGGAAAATGGCGCACAGCTGCAGTGCTGTGCGCTACCTTTAGAAGACTGAGGAGTCTTCTGCCGCCGATTCTGGACCTCTTCATGTTTCAGCATCTGCAAGGGGGCCGGCGGCGAGGCTCCGGTGACCATCCAGGCTGTACCTGTGATCGTCCCTCTGGAGCTGATGTCCAGTAGCCAAGAAGCCAATCCATCCTGCACGCAGGTGAGTTCACTTCTTCTCCCCTAAGTCCCTCGTTGCAGTGATCCTGTTGCCAGCAGGACTCACTGTAAAATAAAAAACCTAAGCTAAACTTTCTCTAAGCAGCTCTTTAGGAGAGCCACCTAGATTGCACCCTTCTCGGCCGGGCACAAAAATCTAACTGGCTTGGAGGAGGGTCATAGGGGGAGGAGCCAGTGCACACCACCTGATCGGAAAGCTTTACTTTTGTGCCCTGTCTCCTGCGGAGCCGCTGTTCCCCATGGTCCTTTCAGGAACCCCAGCATCCACTAGGACGATAGAGAAATAGTGCTATATATCCCTCAATATAACACTAAAAAACTCTGTCCCCCCCCCTCGTTTTCACTGTACACCTTTTTGGCGGGGACAGAGAGAAAAATGGCGCTGAACACTGTTGTGAGGACTAAGCCCCGCCCCTTTTCGGCGCGCTGCAGCCCCGTTATAATATAGTGTTTTTATGCAGGCAGGGGACCGTATATAGTGTCTACACACTATATACCTCCTCAAAATATATATATATTGCTGTCCAGGGCGCCCCCCCCCCCCCCTGCGCCCTGCACCCATGTAACCGTTGGTGTGGCAGCAATGGCGTGCAGCGCGACCGCTGCTGTATACTGGCGGGGGTATCGTACACGGTGCCCGGGGCCCGAATATGCTCTTTTGCCAGTGTAAAAAAAAAAAGAGACCCTCAGTAACTGCTGCCCAGGGCGCTCCCCCCCAGCGTCCTGCACCCTGTGAGTGCATTTGGTGTGTGGGAGCATGGAGCGCAGCGCTACCGCTACGCTTACCTCCGTTACTGAAGTCTTCTGCCGTCACTGAAGTCTTCTGATCTTCACATACTCACCCGGCTTCTTTCTTCTGGCTTCTGTGAGGGGGGTGACGGCGCGGCTCCGGGAACAAGCAGCTAGGCGCACCAAGTGATCGAACCCTCTGGAGCTAATGGTGTCCAGTAGCCTAAGAAGCAGAGCCCTTGAACTAAGAAGAAGTAGGTCTGACTTCCCTCCCCTCAGTCCCACGATGCAGGGAGCCTGTAGCCAGCAGGTCTCCCAGAAAATAAAAAACCTAACAATAAAGTCTTTAGAGAAACTCTGTAGAGCTCCCCTAGTGTGTGTCCAGTCACTCCTGGGCACAGAGTCTAACTGAGGTCTGGAGGAGGGGCACAGAGGGAGGAGCCAGTTCACACCCATTCAAAGTCTTATAGTGTGCCCGTGTCTCCTGCGGATCCCGTCTATACCCCATGGTTCTTGCAGAGTCCCCAGCATCCTCTAGGACGTATGAGAAATAAAGAATATAATAAGACTACTGTATATCAACATCATTTTTCCCCTCTTTTTACTAATGCTTTCTAAGAGAACAGCATTACTGAACCACTTGCAAAAGCATCAAAAGAAGGTAAAAGTTTGACCAAGTGTTCTAAAACATTGATAAATGACACAGTAAGTCCTAGCTGTATAATGCCAAATTAGGAACAATCCTACGGACCAACCTTTAATTCATTCTGTAGCACCAACTCTGTTAGGTTCCCATCTCTTTCTTCACCGAATGAAGGGCTAATGGTTCTCTGCAAAGACTAAGTATGAAAAGACAATACACATGAAATATACACATTACAAGCCACAAATACATGTTTGGTTTTTTTTGCTTTTTTAACAACAGCTGGCACCAATGAAGGTAACGCAAGTTAAAATGTACACATCAGAGATTTTTAGACATGGATCCACTGTATTTCCCAGGAGTTATATTGTTAATGTCGGATGCGAGATGACCCACTGATTACTGGTTAGAAGGCATGGGAAAGAGCACACGAAGATGTAACAACAATCACTGTAACATACCATTTCAAAGTTCCGTAACATGGCTTTCAATCTGTTAATTTCTTCCCTTAGCTCACGGATCAGTTTAACATTGGCATCCTGTAAAATAATAATATAATAATACTATCAACCTGCTGACTAATAGCATTCTGTAGTTTGGGCACTTTAAATGGCAGAGCTTCCAGTGTGAGAGTGCGCCCCCTCCCCCCCAAGTATGGAGAGAGAATCCTATTCTCTAAGATCTTACTGGACACTGGATACCATAGGGAAGTCTCAAAGTTTGCATTGACCTCTTTGTGCGCAAAATATCTAATAAACTTGCTTTACCACTAGAGCCTTTACCACCAGAGCCAGGGAATAGGGTATTGGGGGCAAAGGGATAGAGGGACCTTCAGAGAAAGGATGGCATTACATCGATCAGCCATCAAAAAAGGCTCTCGGAGTGGGCTTCTGTGACCCCCCCCGTGCTGGGTCACTTTGCCATCCTGGAGACCGGTCCAATCTGTTACTTCGTCTATTCCTTGCTGTGCTTGAGGAACATAACCTTTCACGCTTACACATCTCATTCACCAACCAGCTCTACATAACCCTGATACACCATCTTTTGATTTCTTTTAGGATAGTAATCTAGATGGAAAAAAACTTTTGCATGATCTGAAAAATTACCAATCTTTACAAGGTCCGAAATAACTTTAGAACAATTAAATATGCATATCTTCTATTGTTGACTGTATAATACGCATTAGACAGTGAGCTTCAGGCTTTCAATTTTTATGTTTTTAGTTTTGTCTGCCGTTTGTGACTAATACTTAGGATACAGCCTGTTCACTATACAGCTTTCTGCAGAGGTAGGTCAGCCACTGTATGCCTCAGTAACCAAACACAATTGTTACACCCTAGCGGTTGTTAGGAGATGGTAACACCCAATATTTTGCACAGGCCGCACTTTCCATAACAGTGACCTCATGACAGCTTCTTCAGGCAGTAAGAAATAGTATCACACTACAGTTTTGAGCTGAGAGATTCTGATTAAAGAGGCAAGAATACAGACTCACTTTTATGAGTCACTTCACTTTTCACAGTGGCTACCAGTTCTCAATTACTAATACTTTCAGCTTTGTTACTTTTGTATCCATATTATGGTAGCTGTCATTCCATATACAGATGTTATGCAATCCTGTTAGGGGTATTTGACATTGTATAGTTTATTGATGTTTATATGTCAGCATACAGTACATCTGTCATTTAAATATTTTTTCCTGTGATGTTCTACAAGTATGGAATATGATGTTGTGTGCTTTATTTATTTTTTCATTACGTTCACTGGTGTTTGGGATATTGTGTATTTTAGATTTGATTGACAGTTTTCATCAGGTGGCTGTGTTATTTTTTTCAGAATTTGTGGGGTTTTTTAAATATGCTTTAACTAAACTTCAGAAAGGAAAACATTGCTACCTTTTGTGAGCTCAAATAAACATTGGATTTATTTAATAGTAAGAGTGTCGTCATTTCATGAGCAGGGATCCCGCGGGTTATCCTAACTCCTGCAGTTTGTGTCTTGGGGGTCACAGAAGAATCACTGCTTGATAAATATACAGTACTAGACAATACACTGTTAACCTATGTATGTTTGCCAGATTTTGCATTGTTCTTTCCTGGATAGCTCCCATTGGGCTGTCCCTGGTTGATACTATAATCGGGATGCGGTCAAGATCCCGCCAGACGGAATCCCGGCGGTCGAAATACCGACACCGGAATCCCGACTGGCACAATCCCGAAATATTCTCCCTCCGTGGGTGTCCACGACACCCATAAAGGGAGAATAAATTAGTGTGCCGAGCGTAGCGAGCCCGCAAGGGTCTGCGCTTCGCTCGCCACCCCTGTCGGGATTGTGCGTGTCGGTATTTCGGCCAGCGGGATTTCGTACTGATCCCAGACAATCAGCCATGAAAAATCTGTATCTTTAGCTAGAAATGCGGAATTGAAGTTCTAGAGCATATGGGCAAAATGGCTAAATTCTGCTTTAGCTAAAGTCTCTGCCCGGGTAGCTCTCAGTAATGTCAATGGCCCTGACCCTGGACACCAGCGGCCCTTGGAGCGTTGAACTGGTATATCACTGTATATGATAACATCACTAGTGAGGAGCTTGGATGAAATAACTATATGGCATGAATTAATTACTGTCATACTGTATATGTATTCTAAGCTCTAAATAATAATATGATCTGTCACTATGTCTTATGGACTAATTCTCCTCACCGTGGGACCTATCCCACATGGACACTGCCTGCTGAGCTATAGAAACATATTCATGCTGATTTTGTAAGTATGTACTTGATGTTGTGACTCTTACTGCACTTATTTGGAGGTAATTCAATTGTTTTTTCCGCTGGCAGCCAGCGGATAGCGCCCAATGGAGCTATTCAATTGTAGCTCCGTTCAGGTGCGATCAGTTGCCGGCTCCAGCATTTCAGCTCGCACTCCACTGGAGTGGTGAGCTGAAATGCGCGAAAAGTGACTCGTTTGAATGCTCAAACGGGACTTTTCATGTCGCGCCCATTAGTTTAGTCAGGTTAAGCTATTTACGCGGTTACACCCGACACTAATGAGCGCGATCAGTGCAATAAAAAAGAACAACTGAATATCGTCCCGCAATCTCCCGTAACTTTAGAAAATAAATACCGCCCACTGACTGTGTTGCATTACACCTCACCAGAATCATTAGTAATCCTTTTGAATCCATAGTTGACATGACAATGGTCGACACATGAAAAAGTCCACATGAGTTTTTGATGTCTTTTTGGTGTCAAAATGTCTCTTCCAGCAGGTGGACCCCAATTAGTGCAGCGTGTCCCCTCGCTCAGCACAAGTTCCTATTCCCAAACGTAGTTCATGTGGATGTTAAAGTAAACTTATGTCGACCTTTATGTGTTGACCACTGCCACGTAGACAATTTGAACCTGTCAATTTTTTGAGCCTGTCGACCATATGCATGTGGACCATTTGCATCAACCTATTGCTCGTCAAGCTTTTCACTGTCAACCTATCATCCGGATACCCTCAGGTACATAAGAATTTGTATTCCAACATATTTCTCCATTGTCTAGTGACAGAGTGATCGAGTGATCTTACAATAGCCATACAGAATAATATAGAGCAGCTTTAACTGAAGCTCCTGCATTTTACTGCTGACAATTCGGAACCATAATATTTACCTCATTCACTCTGGGCTTATTTATGATGTTTTTGGCGTTTGAGGCGTACCGCAGGGTGCTCATGGTCTCGTTGTAGCTGCTGCTTGCCGGAGACACAGCTGGAAAACCAGGGAAAGCAGTGTAAGTGCACCATAATGCAGATGGGATATTGGTGGTCATTCCGAGTTGTTCGCTCGCTAGCAGTTTTTAGCAGCCGTGCAAACGCTAAGCCGCCGCCCTCCGGGAGTGTATTTTAGCTTAGCAGAAGTGCGAACGAAAGGATCGCAGAGCGGTGACAAAGTTTTTTTGTGCATTTTTAGAGTAGCTCAAAACCTTCTCAGCGCTTGCAAACACTTCAGACTGTTCAGTTCCTGGTTTGACGTCACAAACACGCCCTGCGTTCGCCCAGCCACACCTGCGCTTTTCCTGGCATGCCTGTGTTTTTTCGAACACTCCCTGAAAACGGTCAGTTGACACCCAGAAACGCCCACTTCATGTCAATCACTCTGCGGCCAGCAGTGCGACTGAAAAGCATCCCTAGACCCTGTGTGAAACGACATCGTTCGTTGTAATAGTACGTCGCGCGTGCGCATTGCGCCGCATACACATGCGCAGAAGTTCCGGGTTTTTTTTGCCTCAACGCTGCACAGCGAACGAATGCAGCTAGCAAACAACTCGGAATGACCACCATTATTCCACAGCGGTTCTCACTGGGAGAAGTAAAAGATTCTTTCCAGACTCTTCTTATACCCTTTTCACACACGCAGCAAAAGCCCAGGTTTTTGCATTTAACCAGGGTTTTTAGTACGTGTGAAAGCAAACTATCCGGGCTGTGAAAGGGGTATGACAGACCTTTGGGTTTATGGTCTATAAATATATTTTTATTAATTGATCTAATAATAGTAACCATGTGAGTGTATCCAAATTAACAATAAATGAAATCTTGCTTGGGGAAGAAGACTGGGAAGCAGCAGCAATGTAGAAACCTTACTGGCGATCATGATGGTTTTCGAGTTGCCTCCAAGACTGTCCTTTAATAGCCAGGTCAGAATGGAGTCTCTGTAGGGCACGTATGGGTGACGCTTAGATCCGCTCCCACTGCTTCCAGATGGGCTGCTTGGGACACCACTGTCCCCCTCGCTGACGATGCTATTGATACTCTGGCAGCTGCTGGTCATTTGGGAATTCTGTGCTACATTTAAAAGGAAAATATATATATTAATATTACAGATACAATTAACGTGTTCTCATTATACAGGCTGATAAAAGAGATGAGATTTATTAGACAGATTGGTGATGGCTTCAAACACTAAAACGTACAGCTTGTCTAGTGTGCTGCAAGTCAATGCTATACAAATAGAAACCTGACTGGATAATTTATTTCTAATTTCAGCAATGAGCTGCTGTAAGGCTTACAGTATGTCCCAGTCCTTCAGCACACACCACAAATGGCCATGCTTCTGTCCTCTGACATCTGCGGTCTATAGAACTGCATTTTATGTTGTACCATCTGACCTAGTACCTCCAAACAGACATACCTTATAGCTCGGGAAGATCTAGAGCTTTTTTTTTATTGCGCGCTCCGGCGCCGCTAAAGACGGACGCTAGGTTTGGTGTTCTGCACATCCAACCTAGAGATATCGCTAGCGACCTTGTTTATGCTTATGAAGGACGGAACATGATCGCTCCATGTGTATCTAGCTTTATAACACTCTCAAAGGCTTGATACATGTAACCCTAAGTGTTCATAGGATCCTTAAAGTATTTAATTGCAGAACATAATTAATTGAGAAGATGCACCTCATTATTGGAGAGTAGTGAACACGTTTATGCGTCACGTTCCATTAAGCACAAGGTCTCCACAGGATATCCACAGTAGTAAACATTGCTAATTTTTGCGCACATTTACAGAAGTCTGTCGCACAAGGATACATTGGGAGCTCATGTTTACTTGAATCCGCATCAATGTCTTATACTGTATATATTTATGAAATGGAAAACTGGACTGACAACCCAAAACAGACATACACACGTGTCCATCATTTACACAAGTCGTAGAAGTCATTTTTCTATTTAAGCAGCTAGAATGTCTGCAGCATCTGTCTCCTCCCCCTCATTATCACATAATGATATTAGCTCAGACGTGGAGGCTACAATTATAAAAGAATGACATGTAGGTGATATTTTAATGTATAATGCTAATGTCATTTGCCGACTGATCCTTTATTTTTATCAGGATAGCATAACCTGTTCTACAGATGTCACAGTGAAACAATTTAGAATTGAACTGCACCTTTAAGTGAGGCTAGTCACTGTGGTAGCAGTACTAGTCAGATGGGGGACATACCTAACGCAGAGATGACAATGCCCAGGGTCACTAAGGACCTGTTGATGTTCGATCCTTCCGTCAGACGGTCTTTGCAGTAATTTGGAGAAGCTCTTTCACTAAAACAAAGATGACTGAGATAAACAATCACGTATACAGGATAAACCACATCAGAAACACACATCAAAGTCATACTCACCTGCCTGCCAAGTCAACCAAGTTAATTTTGCTGGTCATTTCTGATGGTAAATTGTCTTCCAGCATAGCCTGTGTCAGAATGGAATATTGGTTAATCATATAACACCCATAAATGCACATCTAGAATATGCTCTATAGTGTTACTAAAAGAAAAAGATAATCTGCTATCTGATGCCATCAACATTCAACATTAATTCTAATTCATGAGCTAATTATTTAATGGTTCTTCAATGCAAGAGAGGAGATTGAGTCACCATGTGTTCTGGTATCTTGTAAAAACTAGAGATGAGCGCCGGAAATTTTTCGGGTTTTGTGTTTTGGTTTTGGGTTCGGTTCCGCGGCCGTGTTTTGGGTTCGACCGCGTTTTGGCAAAACCTCACCGAATTTTTTTTGTCGGATTCGGGTGTGTTTTGGATTCGGGTGTTTTTTCAAAAAACCCTAAAAAACAGCTTAAATCATAGAATTTGGGGGTCATTTTGATCCCAAAGTATTATTAACCTCAAAAACCATAATTTCCACTCATTTTCAGTCTATTCTGAATACCTCACACCTCACAATATTATTTTTAGTCCTAAAATTTGCACCGAGGTCGCTGTGTGAGTAAGATAAGCGACCCTAGTGGCCGACACAAACACCGGGCCCATCTAGGAGTGGCACTGCAGTGTCACGCAGGATGTCCCTTCCAAAAAACCCTCCCCAAACAGCACATGACGCAAAGAAAAAAAGAAGCGCAATGAGGTAGCTGTGTGAGTAAGATAAGCGACCCTAGTGGCCGACACAAACACCGGGCCCATCTAGGAGTGGCACTGCAGTGTCACGCAGGATGTCCCTTCCAAAAAACCCTCCCCAAACAGCACATGACGCAAAGAAAAAAAGAGGCGCAATGAGGTAGCTGACTGTGTGAGTAAGATAAGCGACCCTAGTGGCCGACACAAACACCGGGCCCATCTAGGAGTGGCACTGCAGTGTCACGCAGGATGTCCCTTCCAAAAAACCCTCCCCAAACAGCACATGACGCAAAGAAAAAAAGAGGCGCAATGAGGTAGCTGACTGTGTGAGTAAGATAAGCGACCCTAGTGGCCGACACAAACACCGGGCCCATCTAGGAGTGGCACTGCAGTGTCACGCAGGATGTCCCTTCCAAAAAACCCTCCCCAAACAGCACATGACGCAAAGAAAAAAAGAGGCGCAATGAGGTAGCTGACTGTGTGAGTAAGATAAGCGACCCTAGTGGCCGACACAAACACCGGGCCCATCTAGGAGTGGCACTGCAGTGTCACGCAGGATGTCCCTTCCAAAAAACCCTCCCCAAACAGCACATGACGCAAAGAAAAAAAGAGGCGCAATGAGGTAGCTGACTGTGTGAGTAAGATAAGCGACCCTAGTGGCCGACAAACACCGGGCCCATCTAGGAGTGGCACTGCAGTGTCACGCAGGATGTCCCTTCCAAAAAACCCTCCCCAAACAGCACATGACGCAAAGAAAAAAAGAGGCGCAATGAGGTAGCTGTGTGAGTAAGATAAGCGACCCTAGTGGCCGACACAAACACCGGGCCCATCTAGGAGTGGCACTGCAGTGTCACGCAGGATGTCCCTTCCAAAAAACCCTCCCCAAACAGCACATGACGCAAAGAAAAAAAGAGGCGCAATGAGGTAGCTGACTGTGTGAGTAAGATAAGCGACCCTAGTGGCCGACACAAACACCGGGCCCATCTAGGAGTGGCACTGCAGTGTCACGCAGGATGGCCCTTCCACAAAACCCTCCCCAAACAGCACATGACGCAAAGAAAAATAAAAGAAAAAAGAGGTGCAAGATGGAATTGTCCTTGGGCCCTCCCACCCACCCTTATGTTGTATAAACAGGACATGCACACTTTAACCAACCCATCATTTCAGTGACAGGGTCTGCCACACGACTGTGACTGATATGACGGGTTGGTTTGGACCCCCACCAAAAAAGAAGCAATTAATCTCTCCGTGCACAAACTGGCTCTACAGAGGCAAGATGTCCACCTCATCATCATCCTCCGATATATCACCGTGTACATCCCCCTCCTCACAGATTATCAATTCGTCCCCACTGGAATCCACCATCTCAGCTCCCTGTGTACTTTGTGGAGGCAATTGCTGCTGGTCAATGTCTCCGCGGAGGAATTGATTATAATTCATTTTAATGAACATCATCTTCTCCACATTTTCTGGATGTAACCTCGTACGCCGATTGCTGACAAGGTGAGCGGCGGCACTAAACACTCTTTCGGAGTACACACTTGTGGGAGGGCAACTTAGGTAGAATAAAGCCAGTTTGTGCAAGGGCCTCCAAATTGCCTCTTTTTCCTGCCAGTATAAGTACGGACTGTGTGACGTGCCTACTTGGATGCGGTCACTCATATAATCCTCCACCATTCTTTCAATGTTGAGAGAATCATATGCAGTGACAGTAGACGACATGTCCGTAATCGTTGTCAGGTCCTTCAGTCCGGACCAGATGTCAGCATCAGCAGTCGCTCCAGACTGCCCTGCATCACCGCCAGCGGGTGGGCTCGGAATTCTGAGCCTTTTCCTCGCACCCCCAGTTGCGGGAGAATGTGAAGGAGGAGATGTTGACAGGTCGCGTTCCGCTTGACTTGACAATTTTGTCACCAGCAGGTCTTTCAACCCCAGCAGACTTGTGTCTGCCGGAAAGAGAGATCCAAGGTAGGCTTTAAATCTAGGATCGAGCACGGTGGCCAAAATGTAGTGCTCTGATTTCAACAGATTGACCACCCGTGAATCCTTGTTAAGCGAATTAAGGGCTCCATCCACAAGTCCCACATGCCTAGCGGAATCGCTCCGTGTTAGCTCCTCCTTCAATGTCTCCAGCTTCTTCTGCAAAAGCCTGATGAGGGGAATGACCTGACTCAGGCTGGCAGTGTCTGAACTGACTTCACGTGTGGCAAGTTCAAAGGGCATCAGAACCTTGCACAACGTTGAAATCATTCTCCACTGCGCTTGAGACAGGTGCATTCCACCTCCTATATCGTGCTCAATTGTATAGGCTTGAATGGCCTTTTGCTGCTCCTCCAACCTCTGAAGCATATAGAGGGTTGAATTCCACCTCGTTACCACTTCTTGCTTCAGATGATGGCAGGGCAGGTTCAGTAGTTTTTGGTGGTGCTCCAGTCTTCTGTACGTGGTGCCTGTACGCCGAAAGTGTCCCGCAATTCTTCTGGCCACCGACAGCATCTCTTGCACGCCCCTGTCGTTTTTTAAAAAATTCTGCACCACCAAATTCAAGGTATGTGCAAAACATGGGACGTGCTGGAATTTGCCCATATTTAATGCACACACAATATTGCTGGCGTTGTCCGATGCCACAAATCCACAGGAGAGTCCAATTGGGGTAAGCCATTCCGCGATGATCTTCCTCAGTTGCCGTAAGAGGTTTTCAGCTGTGTGCGTATTCTGGAAACCGGTGATACAAAGCGTAGCCTGCCTAGGAAAGAGTTGGCGTTTGCGAGATGCTGCTACTGGTGCCGCCGCTGCTGTTCTTGCGGCGGGAGTCCATACATCTACCCAGTGGGCTGTCACAGTCATATAGTCCTGACCCTGCCCTGCTCCACTTGTCCACATGTCCGTGGTTAAGTGGACATTGGGTACAGCTGCATTTTTTAGGACACTGGTGACTCTTTTTCTGAGGTCTGTGTACATTTTCGGTATCGCCTGCCTAGAGAAATGGAACCTAGATGGTATTTGGTACCGGGGACACAGTACCTCCAACAAGTCTCTAGTTGGCTCTGCAGTAATGATGGATACCGGAACCACGTTTCTCACCACCCAGGATGCCAAGGCCTCAGTTATCCGCTTTGCAGTAGGATGACTGCTGTGATATTTCATCTTCCTCGCAAAGGACTGTTGGACAGTCAATTGCTTGGTGGAAGTAGTAAAAGTGGTCTTACGACTTTCCCTCTGGGATGACCATCGACTCCCAGCAGCAACAACAGCAGCGCCAGCAGCAGTAGGCGTTACACGCAAGGATGCATCGGAGGAATCCCAGGCAGGAGAGGAATCGTCAGAATTGCCAGTGACATGGCCTGCAGGACTATTGGCATTCCTGGGGAAGGAGGAAATTGACACTGAGGGAGTTGGTGGGGTGGTTTGCGTGAGCTTGGTTACAAGAGGAAGGGATTTACTGGTCAGTGGACTGCTTCCGCTGTCGCCCAAAGTTTTTGAACTTGTCACTGACTTATGAATGCGCTGCAGGTGACGTATAAGGGAGGATGTTCCGAGGTGGTTAACGTCCTTACCCCTACTTATTACAGCTTGACAAAGGCAACACACGGCTTGACACCTGTTGTCCGCATTTCTGTTGAAATACTTCCACACCGAAGAGCTGATTTTTTTGGTATTTTCACAAGGCATGTCAACGGCCATATTCCGCACACGGACAACAGGTGTCTCCCCGGGTGCCTGACTTAAACAAACCACCTCACCATCAGAATCCTCCTGGTCAATTTCCTCCCCAGCGCCAGCAACACCCATATCCTCCTCATCCTGGTGTACTTCAACACTGACATCTTAAATCTGACTATCAGGAACTGGACTGCGGGTGCTCCTTCCAGCACTTGCAGGGGGCGTGCAAATGGTGGAAGGCGCATGCTCTTCACGTCCAGTGTTGGGAAGGTCAGGCATCGCAACCGACACAATTGGACTCTCCTTGTGGATTTGGGATTTCGAAGAACGCACAGTTCTTTGCGGTGCTACTGCTTTTGCCAGCTTGAGTCTTTTCATTTTTCTAGCGAGAGGCTGAGTGCTTCCATCCTCATGTGAAGCTGAACCACTAGCCATGAACATAGGCCAGGGCCTCAGCCGTTCCTTGCCACTCCGTGTGGTAAATGGCATATTGGCAAGTTTACGCTTCTCCTCCGACAATTTTATTTTAGGTTTTGGAGTCCTTTTTTTACTGATATTTGGTGTTTTGGATTTGACATGCTCTGTACTATGACATTGGGCATCGGCCTTGGCAGACGACGTTGCTGGCATTTCATCGTCTCGGCCATGACTAGTGGCAGCAGCTTCAGCACGAGGTGGAAGTGGATCTTGATCTTTCCCTAATTTTGGAACCTCAACATTTTTGTTCTCCATATTTTAATAGGCACAACTAAAAGGCACCTCAGGTAAACAATGGAGATGGATGGATACTAGTATACAATTATGGATGGATTGCCGAGTGCCGACACAGAGGTAGCTACAGCCGTGGACTACCGTACTGTACTGTGTCTGCTGCTAATATAGACTGGATGATAATGAGATGTAGTATGTATAAAGAAGAAAAAAAAAACCACGGGTAGGTGGTATACAATTATGGATGGACTGCCGAGTGCCGACACAGAGGTAGCTACAGCCGTGGACTACCGTACTGTACTGTGTCTGCTGCTAATATAGACTGGATGATAATGAGATGTAGTATGTATAAAGAAGAAAGAAAAAAAAAACCACGGGTAGGTGGTATACAATTATGGACGGACTGCCGAGTGCCGACACAGAGGTAGCTACAGCCGTGGACTACCGTACTGTACTGTGTCTGCTGCTAATATAGACTGGATGATAATGAGATGTAGTATGTATAAAGAAGAAAAAAAAAACCACGGGTAGGTGGTATACAATTATGGATGGACTGCCGAGTGCCGACACAGAGGTAGCTACAGCCGTGGACTACCGTACTGTACTGTGTCTGCTGCTAATATAGACTGGATGATAATGAGATGTAGTATGTATAAAGAAGAAAGAAAAAAAAACCACGGGTAGGTGGTATACAATTATGGATGGACTGCCGAGTGCCGACACAGAGGTAGCTACAGCCGTGGACTACCGTACTGTACTGTGTCTGCTGCTAATATAGACTGGTTGATAATGAGATGTAGTATGTATAAAGAAGAAAGAAAAAAAAACCACGGGTAGGTGGTATACAATTATGGATGGACTGCCGAGTGCCGACACAGAGGTAGCTACAGCCGTGGACTACCGTACTGTACTGTGTCTGCTGCTAATATAGACTGGATGATAATGAGATGTAGTATGTATAAAGAAGAAAAAAAAAACCACGGGTAGGTGGTATACAATTATGGATGGACTGCCGAGTGCCGACACAGAGGTAGCTACAGCCGTGGACTACCGTACTGTACTGTGTCTGCTGCTAATATAGACTGGATGATAATGAGATGTAGTATGTATAAAGAAGAAAGAAAAAAAAAACCACGGGTAGGTGGTATACAATTATGGATGGACTGCCGAGTGCCGACACAGAGGTAGCTACAGCCGTGAACTACCGTACTGTGTCTGCTGCGACTGGATGATAAATAATGATATAAAAAATATATATATATATATCACTACTGCAGCCGGACAGGTATATATTATATAATGACGGACCTGCTGGACACTGTCTGTCAGCAGAATGAGTTTTTTATAGAATAAAAAAACACCACACAAGTCACACGACGAGTGTTTAACTTTTTCAGGCAATCACAATATAGTATACTATACTGGTGGTCAGTGTGGTCAGGTCACTGGTCAGTCACACTGGCAGTGGCACTCCTGCAGCAAAAGTGTGCACTGTTTAATTTTAATAATATGTACTCCTGGCTCCTGCTATAACTGCTCCCCAGTCTCCCCCACAATTAAGCTGTGTGAGCACAGTCAGATATTATACATAGATGATGCAGCACACTGGGCTGAGCACAGATATGGTATGTGACTGAGTCACTGTGTATCGTTTTTTTCAGGCAGAGAACGGATTATATTAAATAAAACTGCACTGGTGGTCACTGGTCAGTGGTCAGTCACTAGTAAACTCTGCACTCTCTAGTACTCCTAAGCTCCAGTAAATCAAGTGTCTCTGTCTCAATCTCACTCTCTCTCTTCTAATCTAAATGGAGAGGACGCCAGCCACGTCCTCTCCCTATCAATCTCAATGCACGTGTGAAAATGGCGGCGACGCGCGGCTCCTTATATAGAATCCGAGTCTCGCGATAGAATCCGAGCCTCGCGAGAATCCGACAGCGTCATGATGACGTTCGGGCGCGCTTGGGTTAACCGAGCAAGGCGGGAAGATCCGAGTCGCTCGGATCCGTGTAAAAAAAGCTGAAGTTCGGGCGGGTTCGGATTCCGAGGAACCGAACCCGCTCATCTCTAGTAAAAACACTGCAGCTTTATAATACCTATAATAACCAGTTACACCATCAGCACGTTCACACCAGCACAGAGTAATTCAGCAGAGGTGTGGTGATCATGTGGGAGGCTATGTCCTGCCCACTTGTGTGAGTGAATAGATGCAATGGGAATGTCAAAATGTGAGAATCGGGAAGGGGAATGGATGCAAATGGGAAGTCTCAAACTTGGAGCCGGATGTAATGGCTTGCGAGACGGCCAAAGCTCAGAGACTCCAGCTGAACTCGTACGTTTTATTAAAGCAGCAAACGTTTACAAGGCAAAACCTGATTGGTTTTGCCTTGTAAACGTTTGCTGATTTAAAAAAACGTATGAGTTCGGCCGGAGCTCCGTCCCGCAAGCCATTACATCCGGCCCTAGGAGTTATAGGCCCTACACACTACGCGATAACACTGAAAGATATGAACGATCTCGTGTAAGCACCAACGATGAACGATGCGTGGCCCTGCGCTCGTTCATCGTTGGTGCCGGGTTGTTTATACATGCAGGCCAATATGGACAATCTCATCCATGTTAGCATGCAGGGCTATGGGGCTGGGTGACGGGGGGAGTCAGGACCCTCGGCGGAAAATGCCCAGTGTGTAGAGCTCATTAGATAAAGGAAGACGTATTATTCTGTAACAGTACGGAGTGGTGATGGGAAGTTCCAGCCACGCTGATGCTGGAAGATAGTACTGTAAAAGGCAGATTCTCATCTGTTGTTCCAAATACAGTCTGGCAGTAACATATAACAAGCCCAATATAATAGGTTACAGAGTGCTGTACATGAGAAGCATTTACCTGTGTGTACTGGATAGTGAAGATGGCATGAGACCGGCTACTTGCATCATGGACATGGGTGGCTGCGGTTATTCTTTACAGTGAGAAAACACAGACATAAAGCAGTGACGTTAAATGCATAGTAAAATGCTGAACATGCAGTGATTAAACATAACCCATCCTTGGAACACCTTAGTCTGAGCTGTTGGAAATATGTGTGTACAGGTTTGAGGATGTTGGCGAGTTTTTGGACATGCCAGTGGATGTCTTACAACCGTGAACAGCCCAGTTACTTAACCAATGGAGTGGTTTTATTGAAGATGGGGCAGAGTGGGAGGTCATACAGCTCACCAGCCGGGTGCAGAATGCTGGAACAGTCTAAACAGCAGGCAATAGCAGGTCTCACTGGAGCTAAGTGAGACCCAGACTAAGACTGCGGCACTGTAAGACTGGGTACACACCACCAGGACTTGACAGCGGACCCGCCTTTGCGCTGACATATATACACTTACCGATCACCCGCCTGATGTGCCTGTCTCGCATCACGGGGTGGGCGTTTGAATTTGCCTGCGCAGCTATGGTGTCAGCTCCCGCACACAGCCAGCTGCACCAATGTATATGAAGCTATATCAGCCATCATTGTTCACAGACATATTGTTTGCCTACACCCGCTGACCTGCTAGCGATATATCGGCTGTTCACTCGAAATGTCTATATTTATCGCCTAGTGTGTATCCAGCGTAACACAGTCACCAGATGGCTCCAACATGCTCAGTAGCAGCCTCTGTGGCCATCGTGGTACAGGGAAAGAAGCATTCCTAGAGAATTAGCAACACTGAATCTGCGCAGTAGCACATACACTTTCAATACCCTCCCTTGCTACAAGCTTCTCTATATTACACAAACATTGCTTTCTCATAGCAATCTGAGAAGGAAACAGGGTTAAACATATAAGGAAACATTAACATATTACGTGACTTTGATCCATTTTTCTTGATAGACTCATCAGCAAGAGTTCCCTCACTGACGGCATGGACCACTAGAACAGTTTCTTGATTCCCAAACTCACTACTGCTGTCACTCTTGTGATTCTCAGTGTCATCCACACTTTTGTGACCTTTAAATTGTTGCAAAAGTCTTTTTGGAAGTCTTGAGGCTCACTGAATCCAAAATTTGAAAAATTCTTCATCAGGCTTCTAAAGTGTCTTGCAGAAGACCCTTTCTGTGGCTATACTTCCATACTGGTAGCTTCTGGTTCTAATATATCTCTAGACTTGATGAGCTTTTTGCTACTTGGATTCCATAATTTGTAACCTTTGCTTTTATGGCAGTAGCAAAGCATGATGCATTTCACAGATTGTGAATCCAGCTTGTATCTTCTTTCTTTTGGTATGTGCACATAGGCAATACATCAAAAGTACTGAGATGTTTTAAACCTGGGTTTCTATTTGAACATGTTTCAATAGCTGTTATGTCCTTTAGGTCAACTGTGGGAGAGATGGTTTTAGAGATAAACTGCTGTGGACACGGTTTCCACCCAAAACAGTTCTTCTAGGTCTGCATCCTTTAGAATATAGTATACAGTTTGCTTATTAATTTATACCGTTTTGCTCAGGATTATAGGCAATGATCAAGTGATGGTCTACTTCCATACTTTCTTATGAATATCTCCACCTCTCTGTTTAGATATTCTCCCCCATTATCAGATTTCAGGATCTTGATTATGTGATCAGTTTGATTTTCTTCAAGTCTCTTGTAATCTGTAATTTTCTTTGCTACTTCAGATTCTTCTCTGATGAAGTACATGTTTTATTCTTAGTCTTCTCTGAATGTCACAAAGTAAGTATCTGTAACCACTTACTGAAATCACTTCCATTGGACTGTTCACATCTGAATGTACTATCTCAAATGGGTTTTAGCTCTGCTTACTGACTTGGGAAATGGCTGATGACTTTTTTCACTAATTTTGAAAAGTTACCAAAGTTTCAGTGACTGTGACTCAGTTTTCATCATTGCATAACAGTGCTGTGTATTAAGGATGTACAACTACTGACACCTTGACTGTCCATTTTCTATTTTGCACAATACATTTTCCTTTAGTGAAGTTAACTCTGCAGCCTCTCTGTTGTAGGACACTGATTAGCAATACGTTTTGTCCTCATCTCTGGTACGTAAAACATGTTTTGGATTTCTGTAACATTTGTCTATTTATTTGAGGTTAGTTGTTGAGAAACAGACATCATTTTGACAATACAGCCACTCACACTTCTGCAGTCACATAACTTGGTGTTGTACAAATATGTCTTAAATTTATTCTTCTCATGAGACTATCATCTTGATACACTGCTTGCAGTGCTGTCCACTTGTCTGTAGCGGACATCTTCCCATGTACAGAATACATGTTTTGTTCCAATCATACCTATGGCTCTCTCTACATCATTTGGATTTGGACTGTCACCGGGATCTACTGTCCCTTTACACAATTTGTCACATTTGAATTGCATTTTCAAAGTATATTTTTAGATTGTATAATTATTTGCACCTTTTAGCTTGATAAACCCCATTATGGGTGTAGCATGCTTCTTACAGACATACTTCTGCAGCCTCTATCGTCTAATCTGCTGCTACACTGAACTGGAAATGTCTTTTACTCGGTTTTTTTATGGCAGTCTGTGTCTGAACATGTGCTCAAGATGGCGTCTGTGTGCTGCTGTCAGTGTTCTAGTTTAGGGCTTGTGTACTTAGTGTATAGTGCATAGATCCATAACATGTTGAAAATATGTGTATGGGCATGAAGATGTAGTAGAGTTTCTGTACACACTCAGCAGATGCCTTGCAACTACATAAATTCCAGTTGTTCACTGTTAAACACACTGGTAGACGGAGTGGAGTCGGGTGACATACAGCTCCCGAGCTGGGGAGTGTACTGTATGTAAGCACTGGCTAGTGGTGCAGGTTGCTGAAACAGTGTCTAAAACCGAATCCCGCATGTGACGAAAAATTGAGGTCGGGACGCAAAGCCACCCCCCCCCCCCCCCCCCAGTGAAGCCATGCCCACTTTCTGGTAAGTCACGCCCCCTTTTTGCCGGCGCCGCACCGGCTGCACACAAAGTAAGTGACGCCTCTGTCTAAAACAACAGGTAATTGTAAGCTTCACTGGAGCTAAGTGGAAGACTACTGTCTTCTACTGTGGCACTCTAACACAGCCTCAAGATGTCTCCGCACACACTCAGTAGAAATCTCTGCGACCATCTTGGAACAGAGAATAAAGCTTCCCTGCAGTAGCACACTTTTACTATGAACCAGAGAATCTTACTAACGATTCAGAATATCTATAGTAACTGGAGAAGTGCAGTTTTGGATTTACCCGGATCTCAAAACGGCATCTTATTGGCTACCCAGCTGTCATGTGTTTTGGATAGCCAATAAGAAAAATCTGGATAAATCCGAACTTGCGCTAAAAAAATCTGGTTAAATCCAAATTTGTGCTAATTTGTCGTTAAGAACTGAGTAAATCCGAACCGACACGTTTCTGATCGTAGCAGCACCATAATTACCTGTTTTCCATCCCTTCTTCCAGGAGAGTCATTACTTGCCCATAGTCTGTAACTGCATGCTGCGACAATCCTAATTTAAAGAAAAAATAAGAATTTACTTACCGATAATTATATTTCTCGTAGTCCGTAGTGGATGCTGGGGACTCCGTCAGGACCATGGGGTTTAGCGGCTCCGCAGGAGACAGGGCACAATAATAAAAGCTTTAGGATCAGGTGGTGTGCACTGGCTCCTCCCCCTATGACCCTCCTCCAAGCCTCAGTTAGGATACTGTGCCCGGACGAGCGTGCATAATAAGGAAGGATATTGAATCCCGGGTAAGACTCATACCAGCCACACCAATCACACCGTACAACCTGTGATCTGAACCCAGTTAACAGCATGATAACAACGAAGGAGCCTCTGAAAAGATGGCTCACAACAAGAATAACCCGATTTTTGTAACAATAACTATGTACAAGTATTGCAGACAATCCGCACTTGGGATGGGCGCCCAGCATCCACTACGGACTACGAGAAATAGAATTATCGGTAAGTAAATTCTTATTTTCTCTAACGTCCTAAGTGGATGCTGGGGACTCCGTCAGGACCATGGGGATTATACCAAAGCTCCCAAACGGGCGGGAGAGTGCGGATGACTCTGCAGCACCGAATGAGAGAACTCCAGGTCCTCCTCAGTCAGGGTGTGCCCCTGACCAAGTAGCAGCTCGGCAAAGTTGTAAAGCCGAGATCCCTCGGGCAGCCGCCCAAGATGAGCCCACTTCCTTGTGGAATGGGCTTTTACTGATTTTGGCTGTGGCAAGCCTGCCACAGAATGTGCAAGCTGAATTGTACTACAAATCCAGCGAGCAATCGTCTGCTTAGAAGCAGGAACACCCATCTTGTTGGGTGCATACAGGCTAAACAGCGAGTCAGATTTTCTGACTCCAGTCGTCCTGGAAACATATATTTTCAGGGCCCTGACAACGTCAAGTAACTTGGAGTCCTCCAAGTCCCTAGTAGCCGCAGGTACCACAATAGGTTGGTTCATGTGAAAAACAGAAAACACCTTAAGGAGAAATTGAGGACGAGTCCTCAATTCTGCCCTGTCAGAATGAAAAATTAAGTAAGGGCTTTTATATGATAAAGCCGCCCATTCTGACACACGCCTGGCTGAAGCCAGGGCTAATAGAATCTTCACCTTCCATGTGAAATATTTTAATTCCACAGTGGTGAGTGGATCACCAATGTGACTTTAGGAAACTCAAAACAACATTGAGATCCCAAGGTGCCACTGGGGGCACAAAAGGAGGCTGTATATGCAGTACCCCTTTTACAAACGTCTGAACTTCAGGCACTGAAGCCAGTTCTTTCTGGAAGAAATTTGACAGGGTCGAAATTTGAACCTTAATGGACCCTAATTTTAGGCCCATAGACAGTCCTGTTTTCAGGAAATGTAGGAAACGACCCAGTTGGAATTCCTCTGTAGGGACCTTCTTGGCCTCACACCACGCAACATATTTTCGCCAAATGCGGTGAAAATGTTTTGCGGTTACATCCTTCCTGGCTTCGACCAGGGTAGGGATGACTTCATCTGGAATGCCCTTTAGGATCCGGCGTTCAACTGCCATGCCGTCAAACGCAGCCGCAGTAAGTCTTGGAACAGACAAGGCCCCTGCTGGAGCAGGTCCTTTCTTAAAGGTAGAGGCCACGGTTCTTCCGTGAGCATCTCTTGAAGTTCCGGGTACCAAGTCCTTCTTGACCCATCCGGAACCACGAGTATCGTTCTTACTCATCTCCTTCTTATGATTCTCAGTACTTTTGGTATGAGATGCATAGGAGGGAACACATACCCTGACTGGTACACCCACAGTGTTACCAGAGCGTCCACCGCTATTGCCTGAGGGTCCCTTGACCTGGCGCAATATTTGTCTAGTTTTTTGTTCAGGCGGGACGCCATCATGTCCACCTTTGGTTTTTCCCAACGGTTTACAATCATGTGGAAGACTTCCCACTGAAGTCCCCACTCTCCCGGGTGGAGGTTATGCCTGCTGAGGAAGTTTGCTTCCCAGTTTTCCACTCCCGGAATTAACACTGCTGAGAGTGTTATCACATGATTTTTCGCCCAGCGAAGAATCCTTGCAGTTTCTGCCATTTCCCTCCTGCTTCATGTGCCGCCCTGTCTGTTTACGTGGGCGACTGCCGTGATGTTGTCCCACTGGATCAATACCGGCTGACCTTGAAGCAGAGGTCTTGCTAAGCTTAGAGCCTTGTAAATTGCCCTTAGCTCCAGTATATTTATGTGGAGAGAAGTCTCCAGACTTGATCACACTCCCTGGAAATTTTTTCCTTGTGTGACTGCTCCCCAGCCACTCAGGCTGGCATCCGTGGTCACCAGGACCCAGTCCTGAATGTCGAATCTGCGGCCCTTTCATAGATGAGCACTCTGCAGCCACCGCAGAAGAAAACACCCTTGTCCTTGGAGACAGGGTTGTCCGCTGATGCATCTGAAGATGCGATCCGGACCATTTTCCCAGCAGATTCCACTGAAAGGTTCTTGCGTGAAATCTACCGAATGGGATCGCTTTGTAAGAAACCACCATTTTTCACAGGACCCTTGTGCAATGATGCACTGATACTTTTCCTGGTTTTAGGAGGTTCCTGACTAGCTCGGATAACTCCCTGGTCTTCTTCTCCAGGAGAAAACATCCTTTTCTGGACTGTGTCCAGAATCATTCCTAGGAACATTAGACGTGTCGTCGGAAAAAGCTGCGATTTTGGAATATTTAGAATCCACTCGTGCTGTCGTAGAACTACTTGAGATAGTGCTACTCCGACCGCCAACTGTTCTCTGGACCTTGCCCTTATCAGGAAAGCGTCCATATTTCTTTTAGGAAGAATCATCATTTCGGCCATTACCATGGTAAAGACCCGGGGTGCCGTGGACAATCCAAACGGCAGCGTCTGAACTGATAGTGACAGTTCTGTACCACGAACCTGAGATACCCTTGGTGAGAAGGGCAAAATTTGGACATGTAGGTAAGCGTCCCTGATATCCAGTGACACCATATCGTCCTGGTTCGCTATCACTGCTCTGAGTGACTCCATCTTGATTTGAACCCTTGTATGTAATTGTTCAAATCTTTTAGATCTCACCGAGCCGTTTGGCTTCAGTACCACAATATAGTGTGGAATAATACCCCTTCCCTTGTTGTAGGAGGGGTACTTTGATTATCACCTGCTGGGAATACAGCCTGTGAATTTTTTTTTTTTTTCCAATACTGCCTCCCTGTCGGAGGGAGACGTTGGTAAAGCAGACTTCAGGAACTTGTGAGGGGAAGACGTCTCGAATTTCCAATGTACACCTGGGATACTACGTGTAGGATCCAGGAGTCCACTTGCGAGTGAGCCCACTGCGTGCTGAAACTCTTGAGATGACCCCCCACCGCACCTGAGTCCGCTTGTATGGCCCCAGCGTCATGCTGCGGACTTGGCAGAAGCTGTGGAGGACTTCTGTTCCTGGGAATGGGCTGCCTGCTGCAGTCTTCTTCCCTTTCCTCTAACCCTGGGCAGATATGACTGGCCTTTTGCCCGCCTGCCTTATGGGTACGAAAGGACTGAGACTGAAAAGACTGTGTCCTTTTCTGCTGAGATGTGACTTGGGGTAACAAAAGTGGATTTTCCAGCTGTTGCCATGGCCACCAGGTCCGATGGACCGCCCCTTTATACGGCAATACTTCCATGTGCCGTCTGGAATCTGCATCACCTGACCACTGTCGTGTCTATAAACATCGTCTGGCAGATATGGACATCACATCTACTCTTGATGCCAGAATGCAAATATCCCTCTGCGCATCTCGCATATATAGAAATGCATCCTTAAAATGCTCTATAGTCAATAAAATATTGTTCCTGTCAAGGGTATCAATATTTTCAGTCAGGAAATCCGACCAAGCCCCCCCAGCGCTGCACATCCAGGCTGAGGCGATTGCTGGTCGTAGTATAACACCAGTATGTGTGTATATACTTTTTAGGATATTTTTCAGCTTCCTATCAGCTGGCTCTTTGAGGGCGGCCGTATCTGGAGACGGTAACGCCACTTGTTTTTATAAGCGTGTGAGCGCCTTATCCACCCTAAGGTGTGTTTCCCAACTCGCCCTCACTTCTGGCGGGAAAGGGTATACCTCCAATAATTTTCTATCGGAGGAAACCCACGTATCATCACACACTTTAATTTATCTGATTCAGGAAAAACTACAAGTAGATTATTCCCACCCTACATAATACCCTTATTTGTGGTACTTGTAGTATCAGAAATATGTAACACCTCCTTCATTGCCCTTAACATGTAACGTGTGGCCCTAAAGGAAAATACGTTTGTTTCTTCACCGTCGACACTGAAGTCAGTGTCCGTGTCTGTGTCTGTGTCGACCAACTGAGGTAAATGGGCGTTTTTACAAGCCCCTGACGGTGTCTGAGACGCCTGGACAGGTACTAATTTGTTTGCCGGCCGTCTCATGTCGTCAACCGACCTTGCATCGTGTTGACATTATCACGTAATTCCTAAATAAGCCATCCATTCCGGTGTCGACTCCCTAGAGAGTGACATCACCAATACAGGCAATTTGCTCCGCCTCCTCACCAACATCGTCCTCCTACATGTCGACACACACGTACCGACACACAGCACACACACAGGGAATGCTCTGATAGAGGACAGGACCCCACTAGCCCTTTGGGGAGACAGAGGGAGAGTTTGCCAGCACACACCAAAAACGCTATAATTATACAGGGACAACCCCTTATACAAGTGTTTTCCCTTATAGCATTTTCACATATGTAATCATATCGCCAAATAAGTGCCCCCCCTCTCTGTTTTAACCCTGTTTCTGTAGTGCAGTGCAGGGGAGAGCCTGGGAGCCTTCCTCACAGCAGAGCTGAGCAGGAAAATGGCGCCGTGTGCTGAGGAGAATAGGCCCCGCCCCCTAAAACGGCGGGCTCTTCTCCCGGAGTTTGTGAGATCTGGCAGGGGTTAAATACATCCATATAGCCTCAAGGGCTATATGTGATGTATTTTAGCCATAAAAAAGGTATAATACATTGCTGCCCAGGGCGCCCCCCCCAGCGCCCTGCACCCTCAGTGACCGCTGGTATGAAGTGTGCTGACAACAATGGCGCACAGCTGCAGTGCTGTGCGCTACCTTATGAAGACTGAAAGTCTTCTGCCGCCTGTTTCTGGACCTCTGGACCTCTTCAACTTCGGCATCTGCAAGGGGGGTCGGCGGCACGGCTCCGGGACGAACCCCAGGGTGAGACCTGTGTTCCGACTCCCTCTGGAGCTAATGGTGTCCAGTAGCCTAAGAAGCAAATCCATCCTGCACGCAGGTGAGTTTACTTCTCTCCCCTAAGTCCCTCGTAGCAGTGAGCCTGTTGCCAGCAGGACTCACTGAAAATAAAAAACCTAACTTAAACTTTTATTCTAAGCAGCTCAGGAGAGCCACCTAGATTGCACCCTTCTCGGCCGGGCACAAAGATCTAACTGAGGCTTGGAGGAGGGTCATAGGGGGAGGAGCCAGTGCACACCACCTGATCCTAAAGCTTTTATTATTGTGCCCTGTCTCCTGCGGAGCCGCTAAACCCCATGGTCCTGACGGAGTCCCCAGCATCCACTTAGGACGTTAGAGAAAAAACAAAACTCTGATTATATTGAATACAAAATCCCTTTGTGCATTTAATGATAGACAAGCATTATTTAAGTTATGTAACAATAAATAAAAACAATAGGACTCATACTAGTAATGGATCCTGAGTTATCATGCAAATGTATTTGCCAAGAAAAAAACACAAATATTTCTAAAACAGTGAACACGTCTGCAGTGAGGTTACAATTATTAAATAAAGTAATTGGTGTTGGACTGGGATTCCCGTTTCCCTGAGAACATGTGAGGTCAGATGAGGGCTGTATGCAAGGGTATTTCCCCACTAGAGGCCAGTATAGCATCACAATTACATACTGTGCTGCCCTTTTTTATATAACTGCCTCAAAACCTCATAACGTCCTCCCTTCTAAGTGAAGATGGCTGCGCTTTTTAGTAAAGGGACTGTAAGTAGAGAGCTATGCAGTTTTGCATGCAAAATGAAAGCTGCATATACTAGGGGGTTCAGAGGGTTAGAATCCCAATATTACAGGTGAATTTCACCTCTTCCCCATTAACCAATAATGTAAAGACACTAGATATTAGACAAAGCATATCCAGCAAATATGGCACTGTATAGCCTATGAAACATCAGTCAAGTCACTTTGCAGGGGAAAGAAGTGCAACCTCTGCTTTTCCTATTTTAAATAGTGTTTCTGGTCTAGAACATATAATTCTAGATACCTGTACCCACTCATGTATTTATGTTGTAATTGTAACTATATATACCACCACTTAAATTGATGCCTGTTCAGAATTAAAATTAACTTAAGTTAAAATAAGGCACATAAACAAAGAAGGCACATATAAATAATAACATACAGCAGTAGGCATTAAAAATAATAACATACTGTAGTAGGCAGATCAAAATAATAACATACAGTAGTTAGTCACATAAAAATAACAACACACAGTAGTAGTCTCATAAAAATAACAACACACAGTAGTAGTCTCATAAAAATAATACCATACAGTAGTTAGTCTCATAAAAATAATACCATACAGTAGTTAGTCACATAAAAATAACAACACACAGTAGTGGTCACATAAAAATAATAACATACAGTAGTAGGCAGATAAAAAAAATACCATACAGTAGTAGTCACATAAAAATAACAACATATAGTAGTAGGCGCAGATCTGAGGATGCAGCAACAGTAGCCAGATCTGAGGATGCGATGAACGACACACGTTAGTGTGCAATAATGAATACACACTGGATGATGTGGAAGATCTGTCGTTCCAATTTGGCTCAAAACGACAAATCATCCGATTTATTGTCTAGTGTGTACCCAGCTTTAAGCTGGGTACACACTAGACCAGGGCTGGCCAAATCAGTCCTCGAGATCTACCAACTATACACATTTTCCAGATCACCTAGCTGGTGCACAGGTGTAGTCATTATTAATTAAGATGTGCTGCATTCATTCCTAACTGACAATTCTACAGATCTCCAGGAGGCCTGGAAAACATGAACTGTTGGTAGATCTTGAGGACCGGTTTGGCCAGCCCTGCACTAGACGATGTGTAAGTGATGTAATAGTCTTCCCGATTTCCCTTGCATCCAAGAACAAACTATATAGTGCATATCTCCCCTGGCAATCTTTCAAACGACCTAACAATATATCTTGCGTCGTTCAGTTGTTAGGCATTGATAAGTGGAATCCAAGAACATAGATACAGGGAGCACAGCTGCTATGGGGCCCACCTTCCCTGTCACAGTTACATGTGTTATATACACATTTTTGACCACTGGTAAGTACGGGTGTGGTATTGAAGGTCGACCACTCTTAGGTCGACAGTGTCTAGGTCAACCGCTATTGGTCGTCAGTAACTAGTTCGACAGGGATTCTAGGTCGACAGGTCAAAAGGTCGACATGTTTTTTTTTTTTAAATCTCTTTTGGTGTTATTTTCGCCGTACAGTGACCGGAACCTCAAATAGTGCACCGCTTCGCGCGCCATGCTTCAGGCAAGGTGCCTCACTCCACTACCACTGCACTCGGCACAGGTTACCGTTCCCAGTCGTAGTCCACGTGGATCGTAAAGAATGAAAAAGTTCAATAAAAGAAAATGTGTATGGGTGTGATGCTAACAGCGGTGTCTTAATAAGAACGATGGACTACAGCAGGAGGTCAAGTACTCTGCGTGTGGGACGGGGGAATATAGGGCACATAGGGGGCTTCAAGGTCTAGTAACAATCCATGAGGGCGACTTAATGAACTTCTCAGTTTGTTCAGTTCAGATAGGCATCCGTGCCTGATACAGCTGCTGTGTGTTCTTCTACTGGTTTCATTTATCATCTTGGACAGAATCTTAGGAGTAATTATCATATACATGATTTGGTAAAAAAGTAGAGCCACAGTAGGGAATCCCTGTTGTTAAAATCAATCAGGGCCCATGTCACCTGTAATACATGCTAAAATGGTAAAAGTACTAACCTGAAAAACAAATAAAACTTCTATGTTACAGTGAATAACATGTAAGCAAATGATTACTGTGCCTGGTCTAAGCAGCTTCATGTTTTTGGCAAAACAGACCATAATGGAAATAATGATTTAAGCCTAGCGTATCAGACATATCAGATAATACAACAAATGCTACAGAAGATGGGATTTATACCTTGTACATATGGGCCTTTCTCTGGGTGTTCCCGCACGCGCAAAGTATAAGGCTTCTTCTGGTCAGATGGGTGCAACAAGTCCCGGACTCGCTCATTATAGATTTCTAGAAAACTATAACAAAAAGTATTAAAATTACTAAAACAAATCTAATTTATTTTCTGTCCAAGATCTGTATTTATGATGTTAAGTAAAAATAAATTAGGAAAACCTAAGACCTCCAAGTGCTTAAATAATACTTTTCTATATCAAATTTATATTTCTTACATGACTAAATGAGCAGACAAGAGCAAGTTAAAACATTTGGGCCAATCAAGAGGTTAGTATAGAACTTGGATTTTCATTTAAATATATTTTATTCCTATTTCTCACTACCTTCTGTGGTTTTAAACAGTATTGTTAAAATCGTCTAGAATGGGCTGATTATTGCTCCTTGTATTAGACAAGTAATTGCTCTGCTGACCCAAATGTATTTAATAGGCATAGGACATACATGGATGACAAATTCCATGATGAAAATGTCAAAAAGCAATGCACCCAATAAAGGTGGCTCTAGGGTCCGTACGTTGTCAGTCCTCTTTCACAGGGCTCCATGGAACTTTACATCTGGTCACCAAACGTATCTGTCCAATTTACACGTGCATTAAAACGTAACACCTATCCAGACGTTCAGAAATCTGGCTGAAAGTCCAGATATTAATGTACATAGGCAACTTAAATCTGGTCACACATGATACAATATTGCCTGTGATACTGTAGCAAACTGTATGCCTTAATAGTGACTTCTAGTTATGAATTACTTCTTACCTCACTTCAATCCGGCATGAGGACGGAGAGCCTGCGGAATGATCATTATAGGAAAACAGACCCTGAAAATAACGGACATGACAATCCATCATAATAGTAATTAAGTTGCCTTAAGCTATTCTTTCATGGTCAATGTAAAGTAACTACCAAGTACACTCTTAAACCGATAAGCTAAAAAAAAAAAAAAAAAAGTTCTTGGATGACAACAATTTCCTCTGCTAATTACTAAGGAGGGAATGAAACATGTTTTGGAGCAAAAATCTTATTTTCAGAATTTTTCCAGATAGAAGAATATGTTGATATCTAGCCCTGGCGTGAATCCATCAAAAGTATCCTCAACTCAGTTGATAAGTAATCTTGAGTAAGAACATAGGAATATTTTAAAAAAGCACATACTTTACCTCACAAATACGGGGTGTTAATCCGATAGAGGTCTGTTTAGGAAACAGAAAGACACTTTCATTTAATGAGAATATAGGGAAAAAAACTGTGGCTTAAATTACATTTCTGTACATTAGTAACTCCATGCAGGGGGTGAAGTCGGTATGATGTGTCTGAGCCTAGATGAATGGAGTTCTTCACAATGTGCCCCTAGTTACCATAAAACACAAGTCTACATTACTACAATTCACTGCACAATCATATATGCTCCTAGAATAAAGGTTGCAAATAGCCTAACCAGGCACTTCATAGACAGAAGAGGATTTCTGCCACTCAATTTGCCTCCAACCCTCTTCTATGTACAGAGATATTTGCTCTGTGCGCTACAAGTCATGTTACACATAATACATGAGTGACGTGTGACTCGATAGTGCAGAGTGTCTTTTCTTGCATTTTTTTTTTCTGTGAAAATGCACCTTAGATGAAAATGTATGTAATAGGACGCACAAGCAGCTTCTGCTGATTAAAATGATATGCAACATACATATATTCTGTGTGTGACTGCGCCTATATTTGCATACAAAATGCTATGATACAGTGTTTTCATGGAAACCCAGTAACGTGGCATTTCAGATGCAGATAGAGCCGCAATTACATACAGAATGGCATGCTGCATATCAGTTTAATCAGCAGAAGCTGTTTGTGCGTCCTATTAGATTACTTTGTGTCTAAGATGCATTTTCACAGATGCAAAAATAGAAACTCAGTACCGCCTCGGCATGGCGCGACTTCAAGGGCTGCTTAGCATGACTGCAGCAAGGATGTAAGAGGACACATCTGTATGTTAGAACAGGACAAAGCATTTAGAACAATGCAATATTATTATAGTGGTTATCTGACAACATGGCTGCTTAAAATACAATGGGGCATATGTACAGGTATCAAAATTCGAAGAGAGATAAAGTACCAACCAATCAGCTCCCATCTGTCATTTTTCAAACTCAGCCTGTAATATGGCAGTTAGGAGCTGATTGGTTTGAAGTTTCTGTCTCTCCAAGCTTTGCACATATGCCCCACTAACAGAAGCAATTTCATTGTTATTTATGAACAACCCTGCTATGCTAAATAATTCATCTATTAGCAATACTTTTGAAGTAAAAATGGAATACAATGATATGTGCAAGTAATACGCATATATTATGTACACAGATATGTAGATAACTCACTGGAGTGCCCATCATTGTGTAGGTTTTCCCTGAGCCCGTCTGTCCATAGGCAAACAGACACACATTGTAGCCATTAATGGCCTCCGTAAGAACGGTGGTGCCAAGGTCTTGGAAAACCTGAAGTCAGAGAGAACACAACAGTTATAAGAACAGTTCATTCTAGAGTTCATTGTCAGTGAGTTATACAAATGCAGTACAAAGCGAGTGAGATGACTGGTATGCTAAAATAATATTTTAATAGTAGAAACTGAATGTTATTTCACTTACAGAATTCACAATATCCTCTGCCAAGTGTCTCTGCTCTAGCACTTTCAAGAATATTTAGAAAAATGGTCGTGTTACACTTAGGAACCGATGTTATCAAATCCCCCGCGGTCTACCAGCATCTGACTAGCAGCCAAATTCTAAATGCTAATGTCTCACCTATGTTTAAACATTCTCAATTGTAATAATTTCCACTACAAACTAATAGTTAAAATACTTGTATAAAGTCTTCTCCATTCTACTGCATGTTTCTTTTCTCTGTTACCAACTTTTCATGAAGCTTTACCTAAAACAACATTAGCCACTTAACTGACTTTTTTTCTCCAAAAACGGCTCCAAAATTGCCGGGGTTTTTATATGAGTGAATTAGGTGAAGAACATGAATTTAACCTTATCCAAAATGAATTTAGTTAAAAAAAAAAAAAAAAAAAAAAGGAGATTTAATGGTAGACTTACCATGGTTAAATCTCTATCTGCAAGGTATTCCCTGGTTTCCACAGGGAATACATCGGGGTGTAGAGTTGGATCTTGATCTGAGGCACCAACAGGATAAAGCTTTGACTGTTCCCAGGATGCACTGCACCGCCTCCTCTATAACCCCGCCTCCAGGCACTGGAGCTCAGTTTCGTTAACAAGTCCAATGCAGTAGCAGATAAAAGAGACGGTAGATGTTTGTATGGCTAATGCCATACAAACCCAAAGAAGCTAAGTGCGTCAGGGTGGGCACCCTGTGGAATCCAGTGTACCTCGCAGAAAGAGATTTAACCATGGTAAGTCTACCATCAATCTCCTTTTCTGCAGCGGGGTACACTGGGATTCCACAGGGAATACATCAGGGATGTCCTAAAGCAGTTCCTCATGGGAGGGGACGCACCGTAGCAGGCACAAGAACCCGGCGTCCAAAGGAAGCATCCTAGGAGGTGGAAGTATCAAAAGGCATAGAACCTGATGAACGTGTTCACTGAGTGCCATGTAGCCCGCCTTACACAATTGTTCAGCGGACGCGCCTCGGCGGCTGCCCAAGAAGATCCAACAGGCAGAGTAGAATGGGCTTTAATAGCAGCAGGAGCCGGAAGACCAGCCTGTGCATAGGCTTGTGCAATCACCATTCTAATCCATCTAGCCAAGGTTTGCTTATTCGCAGGCAAGCCACGTTTGTGAAAACCAAAAAGTACAAAAAGGGTATCTGACCTCCTAAGCGAGGCAGTCCCCTCCAGGTAAATATGGAGAGCCTGAAACACATACAAAGACCGCTCTTTACAGGACAAACCAGAAGAGATAAAGGCCGGAACCACAATCTCTTGGTAAAGATGATACCACCTTAGGTAGGTAACCAGAGCGAGTTCGAAAAACTGCCCGGTCATGGTGAAAAATCAGAAATTGTGGACGACAGGACAAAGCGCCTAAGTTTGACACCCTCCTAGCAGAGGCAATAGCCAGTAAAAACACGACCTTGAGTGTAAGACATTTAAGTTCCACAGACTCAAGAGGTTCAAATGGAGACTCTTGTAGGGCATTTAAGACAACAGACAGATCCCATGGAGCCACAGGAGGGACATAGGGAGGCTGAATCCGTAAAACACCCTGAGTGAAAGTATGAACGTCAGGAATAGACGCAATTTTCCTCTGAAACCACACCGCCAAGGCAAATATATGAACCTTGAGGGAGGCCAGACGAAGGCCTAAATCTAGGCCTTGTTGCAGAAAAGCCAAAAGCCAAGAAGTACTGAGGCACCATAATTCTTAGCAGCACACTTTGTGAAGATGGAGTTCCAGACCCTGTAATAAATCCGTGCCGGTTTGCGGGCCTTCAACGTAGTCTGAATAACCGCCTCAGCGAATCCCTTGGCCCTCAGGAGTGAAGCTTCAAGAGCCACGCCATCAAAGCCAGTCTGGCCAGGCCCGGATATACACAAGGGCCATGAACAAGGTGGGTCTGGGCGTTGAGGAAGCAGAAGAGGACGCTCTATCAATACACCCTGCAGGTCTGAAAACCAATGCCATCTGGGCCACGATGTAGCGACTAGAAGTGGCATTTCTCTTTCTTGCTTGAACTTCCGTAGTACCCTGGGCAGGAGTGACACTGGAGGGAACACATATGGCAGCCGAAAGTTTCATGGAATTGCCAGTGCGTCCACGAACACTGCTTGAGGATCCCTTGTCCTTGATCCGAAGAGCAGGACCTTGTGATTCTGTCGAGATGCCATCAGGTCTACATCTGGTAGGCCCCACTTGTCCACTAGAAGTTGAAAGACTTCCGGATGAAGACTCCACTCTCTAGCGTGAAGTTTAGGATTCCCGCAATGAACACTGCCGATATTGCTGCCATATGGCGTTACGCACAACGCAGGATTTTTGATACTTCCAGCATTGCCATGCGGCTTCGAGTGCCGCCTTGATGATTTATGTACGCCACCGTGGTGGCGTTGTCTGATTGTACTTGAACGGGCCTGTTCTGTATCAGAGGCAGGGCTAGTGTCAACGCATTGAACACTGCCCACAATTACAGAATATTTATCGGGAGGAGAGATTCCTCCTGGTCCATCGACCCTGGAGAGAGTGTTGCTCCAACACCGCGCCCCAAACCCACAGACTGGTATCCGTTGTCAGGAGGACCCAGTTGGAGATCCAGAAGGGACGGCCCCTGCTCAACTGTTGGTCCTGTAGCCACCAGCTCAGTGACAGACGAACCTCCGGAGTTAAGGAAATCATTTGAGACCTGATCCGATGAGGCAGGCCATCCCACTTGGGAAGGATTAACCTCTGCAGAGGGCGCGAATGAAATTGAGCATACTCTACCACGTCGAAAGCTGTCACCATGAGGCCTAGTACTTGCATCGCCGAGTGTATCGAAACTCTTGGGCGATAGAGGAAATATCTGATCCTGTCCTGAAGTTTCAGGTCTTTCTCTGGAGACAAAAAGAATCATTGGCTGTGTGTGTCCAGCAGTGCCCCTAGGTGCACCATGCCCTGAGCAGGGACCAGCGAAGACTTTTTCCAGTTGATGAGCCACTTGTAGGCTTGTAGAAATTGGACCGTCAGTTCCAGATGACTGCGTAGAACCTCTAGGGAGTTCGCCAGGATCAGCAAGTCGTCCAGATACGGCAGGATCCTGATTCCCTGACGGCGAAGGGCTGTCATTACGGCCATGACCTTGGTGAATATCCGAAGGGCCGTGGTCAATCCAAAAGGCAAGGCCCAACATTGATAATGTAGGTTGCCGATAGCAAACCGCAGATATTGCTGATGTGACATGGCAATAGGTATGTGCAGGTAAGCATCCTGTATGTCCAGGGATACCATATAGTCGTCAGGTTCCATGGCCAGCACAATAGAGCGCAGAGTTTCCATACGGAGTTTGGATACTCTCACAAATCTATTCAATGATTTGAGGTTGAGTATAGGCTGGAAGGACCCATATAGCATCTGAACTAGAAACAGGGTCGAATAGTATCCTCTGCCTCTCTGAGACAGAGGTACCGGCACTACCACTCCTGTGTTCAGGAGGGATTGTACAACCAAGTGTAGAGCTTGCGCTTTTAACAGATCCAAAGGTATAACCGTCGTGCAGAACTGGAGAGAGTGGGACATCTCTTGAAAGAGATTGCATACCCGTGAGAGACAAATTCCCGCACCCAGGAGTCCGAAGTGGTCATTAACCAGGCCTGGGCGAACTGCAGAAGTCGGCCTCCCACCCTGGGGTCCCCCTGGGGGTGGCCCGCCCTGTCATGCAGCAGGCTTGTCTTGTTTGGAAGCAGGCCGACGGGTGGCCCAGGATTGTTTAGATTTGGGCTTAGTGGTGTTGGAAGCATGAGCCTGTCTCGGGTACGCCTGACCTTTTGCTTTTCCTGGAGGTCGTAAGGAACGAAGCCTTCAGGGCAGAAGGATTAGTACTTAGGAGAAACGCAGTCTTGGCAGTCGCAAAGTCAGTCACAATCTTGTTCAGATCCTCCCCAAATAGGATGTCTCCATTAAAAGGGAGCACCTCCAAGATCTTTTGGAGTCCAGGACCACCTTCCAGGATCACAACCACAGAATTCGGCGAGCCAGAATAGACGTAGTAAACGCCTTGGTCGCCATTACACCTACATCAGAGGCTGCATCCTGAATATAGTGGAAGGCTGTGGTAATATAAGACAGATATTGTCTGGCAGTGTCAGAAAAATCCTGAGGTAGTTCATCTTAAATTGCCTGAACCCGTGCTTCAATTCCTTTTGCAGACCAGGAGGCTGCCATAGTGGGTCTATGTACACCACCAGTAAGAGAGTATCAGGCAACCCTCCACACGTTTATACATCAGTTCCTTCAGTGAGGTGACAGTGGTGACAGGCAGAGCAGATGACACCACAAGACGTGCGACACGAGAGTCCACCGGTGGTGGAGTTTCCCACTTGTTACTCAACTCCGCAGGGATAGGACAACGAGCTAGCATCTTTTTAGACAGGGAAAACTTCTTTCCTGGAGACGACCAGGATTTTTGATGTATGTCAACTAAATGGTCAGAATGTGCTAAGACTACTTTAGCAACCTTCTGACGTTTGAATTTATGAGGTTTCTTAGATGTAGTAGTAGGCTCGATCTCATCATCTATTTGTAGAATCAGCTTAATAGCCTCCACTAGGTCAGGAACATCAACCTGGGTTGTAGATTACTCATCAGAAGCAACTGTATCAGTGTCTGATGGATCAGTATATTCCCCATCCTCATCGAAAGAATTATCCGAAATATTAGTGGATTATGAGGAAGAAATGGCCCGCTTAGATGACCCCTTGGCCCCAGAGGGGCGTGGGGTAGACTTGTGTCTAACCAAAGATTGATTCAATTGTTGTAACTGGGTAGACAGAGCGGATTAACTGCAGGCACAGTATGTGGCTGTAATGGCACAGGAGGTCCTACAGGGGGTGTAAGACGTGTTACAAGTGTATTCAGCATACTTGAGAACGCTGCCCAAGGTGGGTCCTGATTGGCCACAAGTGCTGCGGGTTGACTGGGAAGTGTATGCCACCCAGCGCTAACACTTCCCCCCAGGTAAATCCGTGGTGCCAGCACTGCAGGATGCAGAAGCGTCCGCGGATTTCCCGCCCTGTGTGGCAGACATTATAGAGAATGTAGCCTTAGAGCATTACAGTACAATATAGCCAGACAAACATAATACCTGCAAATAACCCCCTGTGTTATGTGACAGTAAATACAGGACAGAGGATTTAAGCGGTATGAGATGACTGAAACGCACAGTAAAAAATACCAAATCGTATATTCTGTATAGCACTATAAATAAATAAATAAATATATATATATATATATATATATATATATATATATATGGGACCCTGACGCACCTAGCCCCCCCAGGGTACAGAATATAGTGATAGCAATACGTGTGATACAGGAAAATATAATTCACACAGCAGCTACAGGCACACTCAGTCACAGGTACAAGGCAGAAGTTATTACAGATAAACAATAAAACTGCACTGGACTAGTAAAACTACATATAAATATGTATGAGTATAGATACAACAATGCACAGTAGATACTGGATGTATATCACAGAATACTTGTACTAAATATTCAGATAGCAGCACACTTGTTCTTAACGAACACTGTCTAAAATGACACGTAGAATACTTAAGTGCCTGTAAATGCACAGCGCTGATGAGACAGACGGCTTTACAGAGGAGACAGAGCCCTGCAGTCCCGGAGATCAGCCCAGCTAGTAGTGAAGATGGCGCCAAAATCTCTGGAGTGAGGGAGAGTGAAATGTAGCTCCAGGGCGGGAACACCAGCAGTAGATGGCGCCCGGAGCTGGGGGTGGGGCTACAGGTCAGCGCCTTATTCCCTATATTGGTCCTCACCACCAGGTACTGTGGAGCCTATATAAAATGGATTTTAGTTAATCCGACCTGCACTCCCATGCCCTGGTGGATATAGTGGGGTCCCTGTGCAGTACAGTGTCCACGCTAGCGGCACAGTCCGTCTACCGAGACCGCGACTAACCGGCAGGTCCCACCTGGGGGATCCTCTTACCTCCTCCCTGATGTGAGCCACGCGATCCTGGAGTGTATCAGCGGTGGTGTGCCTGATGACCGGTGCGCTTCCGCTGCAAGTACCCGGGAACCCGGCTGCGGGAGTATGCAGCGCTGCTGGGGAGGTGATGGAGCCACAGCACAGAATGTCAGACTGACATAAATAGTGCTGCGACCCTTGAAGTCTTCTTAAAAAGCTCTTTTCAGGGCTGCCTAGCGCAGCCTCACCTGTTAGTGACCTGCTCAGGCACCAACTTACAAACTGAGCTCCAGTGGCTGGAGGCGGGGTTATAGAGGAGGCGGTGCAGTAGACTGTTGGTGCCTCGGATCAAGATCCAACTCTACACCCCGATGTATTCCATGTGGAATCCCAGTGTACCCTGTTGCAGGAAATAAAAAAAAAAGTAAAGTAATTTTTCTGAAATATCGGAACATCAGTCAGGAATATTGGTAACATCAGTAAACAACGTGACCATCGCAATGTTACTTTTTACCCCCAAGACAGCGCCCAGGTACACGGGAGGGGGGGGGGGGGGGGGGGGGAATGGCTTGGGGAGGTTAGTTTACTCTTTCCCAGCGGCTGCCATTAGCGATGTCAGCACGAAATGCTATTTTGTAATGACATTTTGCCTACATCGCTCAGTGTATATGCATGATTGCGCGCTCCAGCGGCCGCTAGCAATGGACGCTTGGTTCTATGTGCTGCACATAAAACCATGCGTTGTCACTAGTGTACTGTATTATGCCAATGTAGGATGGAACATGTTTGTTCCGACTTTCATTAGCATCACCCCAGTGTGTACACACAATCTAGGGCTGATGGGGATTTGTTCCGACGTTGGAACGAATCCCTGTCGCTCTAGTGTGTACCCACCATAACATTCTTTATCTGGCTGGTCGCATACTGGGGGGTCATTCCGAGTTGTTCGCTCTGTATTTTTTTCTCGCAACGGAGCGATTAGTCGCTAATGCGCATGCGCAATGTCCGCAGTGTGACTGCGCCAAGTAAATTTGCTATGCAGTTAGGTATTTTACTCACGGCATTACGAGGTTTTTTCTTCGTTCTGGTGATCGTAATGTGATTGACAGGAAGTGGGCGTTTCTGGGCGGAAACAGGCCGTTTTATGGGTGTGTGCGAAAAAACGCTACCGTTTCTGGGAAAAACGCGGAAGTGGCTGGAGAAACGGAGGAGTGTCTGGGCGAACGCTGGGTGTGTTTGTGACGTCAAACCAGGAACGACAAACACTGAACTGATCGCAGATACCGAGTAAGTGTGGAGCTACTCAGAAACTGCTAAGAAGTGTCTATTCGCTATTTTGCTAATCTTTCGTTCGCAATTTTGATAAGCTAAGATTCACTCCCAGTAGGCGGCGGCTTAGCGTGTGCAAAGCTGCTAAAAGCAGCTTGCGAGCGAACAACTCGGAATGACCCCCACTGTGCGTGGTCACTTACTGGTGTGGTCACATCTGATGCGACTATGCCAGGCAAGTGGTTAACACTCATAAAACCTGTAGTGGACAGCAATATACAATTCTGTCCATATATATTTGGACATGGACACTATTTTTGTTATTTTAGATGTTTACCAAAACATTCAAGCTACAGTTATATCATGAATATGGTTTTCAAGTCCAGATTCTCATCTTTAATCTGAGGGCATTCACATCTGAATTGGACCAAGGGTTTAGGAATTACAGCTGTTTAATATGTCGTCCCATATTCTCCAAGGGACCAAAAGTAATTGGACAATTGATACAAGTGCTGTTTAATGGACAGGTATAGACTATTTCATCGTTATTTCTTTATCAATTAAGCAGGAAAAAAGTATTTAAATTCCAAATGTTTCATTTGCATTTGAAAGCTGTTGCTGTGAACCCACAACACGCGGTCACAGGCAGGGGCTGATTGGGTTGGAAAACCAGCCCGGGAAATGTCCGGAAGCAGCCCTACTGGGGGTGGGGCTGTTGAGGGTGTGGCATCTGGTGATGGGTGGTGTATGTTGAGAGGGGTGGGGCATGCTTACCTCAGATGATAGAGCTTTTACAAAACTGAAACTGCCAATGTTTTTTTGTAGACAGGGCTCTTTTATAGGACTAATGGGTCTATTTACTAAGTCTTGGATGGCGATAAAGGGGACAGAGATAATTGTACCAACCAACCAGCTCCTAACTGTCATTTTTCAAACACAGCCTGTGACATGGCAGTTAGGAGCTGACTGGCTGGTACTTTATCTCCGTCCAAGGCTTAGTATATAGACGCCTAAGAGAAATTCCATAAAATAGGGGATTCAATAGAGATGAAGATTTTGATATCACAAAGGCTAAAAACGACGCAACTGACAAACATACTACATTACATGCATACTGCATTCACGCCACCTCAGATGTCACCCAGGTCCAGCCATTCAAAAAGGGTGTAAAATTATTTAAAAATTTTATTCACCTAGAATTTTTTTTTTTTTTAAAGGATATGAGACATTTATTTCCTGAGGAGAATTTCTTAATGCACAAAAAAAATGTTTTATATAATAGAAAAGAAACAATAAAATATAGCAAATATAAAGATAAATATAGCAGGTGAACAATATTTAAGAGACGATATGGATGTGTATCAAAATGATTCATGCATGCAAACAGATGTGTTTCAATCAACAATGCTGTATTGTATCCGTGGTCACAGATATGCTGGTGCATGCGAACAGGTGTATCTAAAATGTCAGGTTACCTTGTATTTCTTTAAAAATAGTCCAGACTTTTAGGGGACTAATTTCCTCATCTTCTGACTTGAAGGATCTTTGTTTGCAAGGCACAAATTAACGGAAAATAGAATACATGTATTCAGTCCTTAACAGACCTAGTGGCGTCCCGCTTCCCTATCCTCCTTACCGGTAAGGTTGTGTTACACTGTTGCGAGATGGTGTGCTGTATAGTGATGCTTGACCTCTCCCATCCAGATGTGCTGATTACCAGCTCCGTGTTGGCCCGGTGGCTGTAGACGAGGCTTCCTTTTAGTCTAGCCCCTGCTCCCAAATGTGGACACACCGCCGGTTCCTCTCCTATCTGGCTGCTGAGTTTGCCTGTGTAACATTGGTCCGGTAGGGTGCGAAGTGCAGATTTTTTTTGGCGCGTGCTGGCAGCTTGGTAGTGCTTGTGACGGTGGGATTGGAGATAACTCCTGATTGCTCCCAAATGCTTTCTTCTTTAAGTTAGAAGACGGGGAAATAAATCCCATAGAAGATACACCTGTTTGCATGCACCAGCATTTCTGTGGCCATGGATACAATATAGTATCGTTGATTGAAACACACCAGTTTGCATGCATGAATTATTTGGATATACTGTAAATCCATATAGTCTCTTACATATTGTTCACTTGCTATATATATTTTTATATTTGCTATATTTTATTGTGTTATAGTTTTTATTACATAAAACACTTTTTTTGTGCATTAAGATATTCTCCTCAGGAAATAAATGTCTCATATCCTTTAAAGACAAAAAAAACAAAACAAAAAAAATCCACTGGCGACAGTTGTCTATGTTATGCTGAGAGGGGGGAGAGAACGGCTGCTGAGTGGAGCTTGGGGACCAGCCGACCAGGGACTGATCCGGTATCCCGGCGTCCCAATCCGCCCCTGGTCACAGGAGCTGTCAATGCAAGTGAAACAGGCAATCCTGTGGAGGGAAAATCAATCAGCCACTGTAAATTACCACGGCTAATTGTCAATTGTTCCGGATAGCTGCCATTAGCTGAGATTTTTTACACCTGCACGGAGACAGGCAAAACAAAATCTCAGATAACTGACATTTATTCGCGGATACGATCGCGAAAAACACCTGGATCCGGGAAAATAGTGTAATCGAATTACCTGAAGAAAAAAAAAGTGTAAAAAAAATGCGTTATAGTCCCAGTTTTACTACGCAAAAAAAAATTATCAGGTACAATTCCCCCCTTAGGCTGCACATAAAAAAAAAAAAACCATTATAGAGATAGCGGAAACCTTAGAAGCAGCCAAATCAACAGTTTGGTACATTCTGAGAAAAAGAACAGAAAACAAAAACAACGCAATGGTGAGCTTGGCAACATCATAATGCTTGGGACGTCCACGGAAGATAATAGTGGTAGATGACCGTGGCTTCATTTCCATAGTTAAAAAACAAAAACATCTCTACAACATTCATCCAATTGAACACCACTCCTCAGGAGGTAGCAGGGCCAGCGCCACCATTAGGCAGCTGCCTATGGCCGGTGGCCACTGGTGGGCGGCATGCTCCACTTAAATCTATTTTACAAAAAAAATTATATTTTGCTAGCTAAGCCCAGACCAGGGACGGCCGTGGCGAGGGTCTAGCCTGCCACAGCCGTCACTCACCTCACCAATGGCAGTGTATTGATTTTCCTGCTCCATGTCTCTAACAGAAATAGACGGAGCTGTGGGTATGAGAGAGCAAGTCAGGAGACGGGCGCCACACAGACAGCTTAACTGGCATCCTAGGCATCAGCACTAACATGCCGTGCGCTTGTTTACAAGTGAATAACACCCTGTGTGGCGCCCGTTTCCTGACCTGCTCTCTCATACCCCCAGCTCCAGAAATTTTGCCTAGGGTGCCAAGAAACCTTGCACCGGACCTGGGAGGTAGGCACATCATTATTCAAGTCAACTATAAAGAAAGGCCAGATTGGACTTTGCCAAAAATATCTAATAAAGCCAGCCCAGTTCTGAAAGAGTATTCTTTGGACAGATGAAACTAAGATCAATCTGTACCAGAATGATGGGAAGAAAAAAGCATGGAGAGACTTGGAATGTCTCATGGACCGCAGCATACCACCTTATACGTAAAACACGGTGAATACAGTGTGACAGCACAGGCTTGCATGGCAGCCAATGGCACTGGGTCACTAGTGTTTATTGGTGAAATGACAGAAGCGCCGGATGAATTCTGAAGTGTATAGGGATATACGGTCTGCACTTTGAGCAAAGTTGATTGGACAGCGCTTCACAAAACAGATGGCCAATTACCCAAAAACAGCTAAAAAGCAGACCAAGAGTTTGTTAAGGCAAAGAAGTTGAATATTCTGCAGTCACTCAGGAAATCACCCCAAACAAACATGTACTGAAGACAAAGCTAAATGCAGAGGGACCAATGAACAAACAACTATTTCAAATCCACTGTGGTTGTGTACAGAGGACAAATTCTGAAAACGGTGTCATCATATAGGGACCTACAGATGTGTCACTATTCATCTTATAGGTTAATCGTGGCAAACGCAGATCGATTACCGCAATTAGCGTGCATGCAGATGTGTTCACGCACTGCGCACACACCTGCAATCCATAGGATGGCATAGTGCATACTCTCCTGCAAACGGGTCACGGGCAGTAGTCGCAATAGCGACAAATTTGCACCTGCAACCCGTTCGTAAGATGGAAACGGGCTCATCTGTAACTGTATTTATTTAAAAACACAGTTTATTTCAGCTGTAGAAGTCCCTCAGCAATGAATAATACACACTGTGTATAAAATGTTTCTTTGTAGAATAGATCATTGTGACTATGGGAGGTTCCTATAAAAATCAACAAAACTCCAGATCAACAGGGAGTAAGACAAAGCCTGTTCTTTCTCTGTCAAGCTGAGCAACAAAAGGGCGGATTGGTTTATCTTCAGATCTGCGGACACAAGTAATATTTATTTATGTCAGTCCTTCATTCTTGCTGTAGGAACGCACCCATTTAATAAATGTTCTCAGACGTACTTTCCATGACTATCCTCTCTTACTATTGAGGTTATAAAATACGTATCTTAACAACTGAACATACCACTTTCTTATGGATTAACGGACAGATGGATGTGACCAGCTTAGAGATCATCTGATCTGATATTTCTTTTAAACAAACTCAACTCACTTTTCTGCTGCGGAGTACACTGGGCTCCACAAGGATTAACATCGGGGTGTAGAGTAGGATCTTGATCCGAGGCACCAACAGGCTCAAAGCTTTTGACTGTTCCCAAGATGCACAGCGCCGCCTCCTCTATAACACCGCCTTCGTGCACAGGAGCTCATTTTCGTTAACCAGCCCAATGCAGTAGCAGGTACCAGAGACGACAATCGCTCATAGCCAATTACACCACACACTCACCACAGGAGAGGGTGTCAGCGGCTATGCCAATACCAATCCAAAGAAGCTAAGTGCGTCAGGGTGGGCGCCTTGTGGAGCCCAGTGTAACTCGCAGAAAGAGATTTAACAACGGTAAGTTCTTACCATAAATCTCGTTTTCTGCTGCGGGGTACACTGGGCTCCACAAGGATTAACATCAGGGATGTCCTAAAGCAGTTCCTTATGGGAGGGGACGCACTGTAGTGGGCACAAGAACCCGGCGTCCAAAGGAAGCATCCTGGGAAGCGGCGGTATCAAAGGCATAGAACCTAATGAACGTGTTCCCTGAGTACCACGTAGCCGCCTTGCACAATTGTTCAAGGGTCGCACCACGGTGGGCCGCCCAAGAAGGTCCAACCGACAGAGTAGAATGGGCTTTGATGGTAGCAGGAACCGGACGACCAGCCTGTACATAAGCATGTGCAATCACCATTCTAATCCTTCTGGCCAAAGTCTGCTTGGAAGCAGGCCAACCACATTTGTGAAAACCAAACAATACAAAAAGAGAATCGGATTTCCTAATGGAGGAAGTTCTCTTCACATAGATACAGAGAGCCCGTATAACATCCAAAGATCGCTCTTTGTGAAGACAACTCAGGAGAATTAAAGGTCGGAACCACAATCTCCTGGTTAAGGTGGAAGGAAGACAACACCTTGGGTAAATAACCAGAGCGTGTACGAAGCACCACCCGGTCACGGTGAAAAATCAAATAGGGAGACTTATAGGACAAAACACCCAAATCCGAGACCCATCTAGCCGAAGCAATAGCCAGCAAGAATAACACCTTAAGGGAAAGCCACTTAAGGTCAGCAGAGGGAAGAGGCTCAAACGGAGACTCCTGTAAGGCCTCCAACACCACAGACAGATCCCAAGGGGCCACAGGTGGCACATAAGGAGGCTGAATCCTCAACACACCCTGAGTGAATGTATGGACATCAGGTAGGGTAGCAATTTTTATCTGAAACCAAACCGACAAGGCAGAGATGTGAACCTTGAGGGAGACCAGACGCAGGCCTAAGTCCAGGCACTGTTGTAGAAAGGCCAACAGTTTGGCCGTACTAAACTTGAAAACGTCATGATTGTGAGACGCACACCAAGTAAAGTAAGCATTCCAGACCCTATGGTAGATCCGAGCAGAAGCCGGCTTACGGGCCTTCAACATAGTTTGAACGACCACCTCAGAAAAACCCTTGGCCCTCAGGATGGAAGCCTCAAGGGCCATGCTGTCAAAGCCAGATGGGCCAAATCCTGGTAAACACAAGGGCCCTGAACGAGGAGGTCTGGTCGTTGTGGAAGTAGAAGGGGACGATCCCATGAGGGACCCAGTAGATCGGAGAACCAGTGTCGTCTGGGCCACACTGGAGCGACCAGAAGCAGGTTTCCTCCTTCTTGCTTGAACTTCCGTATTACTCTGGGCAGGAGTGACACTGGAGGGAACACGTACGGTAGCTGAAAGTTCCATGGAAACGGCAGAGCGTCCACGAACGCAGCTGGAGGATCCCTTGTCCTTGCTCCGAAGACCGGAACCTTTTGATTGTGTCGAGACGCCATCAGATCCACATCTGGAAGGCCCCACGTGTCCACGAGAAGTTGAAACACCTCAGGATGGAGGCTCCACTCTTCTGCGTGTACGTCCTGACGACTGAGATAGTCCGCTTTCCAGTTCAGGACACCCGGAATGAACACTGCGGATATGGCCGGCAGATGGCGTTCTGCCCACTGAAGAATCCTTGATACTTCCTTCAGTGCTATGCGGCTTCAAGTGCCGCCTTGATGATTGATGTACGCCACCGTGGCGGCGTTGTCCTATTGTACTTGAACAGGTCTGTTCTGTATGAGATGCTGGGCCATTGTCAACGCATTGAACACTGCCCGCAGTTCCAGAATGTTTATCGGGAGTAGAGACTCCTCGATGGTCCACCGATCCTTTAGAGAGTGTTATTCCAACCCCACACCCCAACCTCTCAGACTGGCATCCGTTGTCAGGATGACCCAGTTGGATATCCAGAATGGACGGCCCCTGCTCAATTGATGGTCCTGTCAGTGACAGGCGGACCTCCGGAGACCATGAGATCATGCGAGTTCTTATCCGGTGAGGCAGGCCGTCCCACTTGGTCAGAATTAACTTCTGCAGAGGGCGAGAGTGGAACTGAGCATACTCCACCATGTCGAAAGCAGACACCATGAGACCTAGCACTTGCATTGCCGAATGTATCGACACTTGCGGACGAGATAGGAAGCACCGAATCCTGTCCTGAAGCTTCAGGACTTACTCCTGAGATAGGAACAGTAGTTGGTTGTGAGTGTCCAATAACGCTCCCAGGTGTAACATGCTCCGAGCAGGAACCAGGGAGGATTTCTTCCAGTTGATCAGCCACCCGTGGGCTTTCATGCACTGGACCGTCAGATCGAGATGACACAGGAGAAGTTCTGGGGAATTTGCCAGGATCACTTTAAAAAGCTCTTTTCAGGGCTGCCGGAGCAGCCCTGCCTGTTAGCTGCCTGCACTGCGGGCACCAACTAACAAACTGAACTCCAGTGCCTGGAGGCGGGGATATAGAGGCGGGGCTATGCATCCTGGGAAGAGTCAAAGCTTTTAGCCTGTTGGTGCCTCGGATCAAGATCCAACTCTACACCCCGATGTTATTCCCTGTGGAATACCAGTGTACACCGCTGCAGAAAAAAAGATTTTAAACCTACCGGTAAATCTTTTTCTCCTAGTCCGTAGAGGATGCTGGGGACTCCGTAAGGACCATGGGTGTTATGATTCCTGTACTCCAGACCGGAGGAGATCTTATGGCAGGGATCTGAGTACAGGAAAATAAGCTGGTTGTGGGAGCTGGATAGCCTAGTAACCCCTGGCGCCCTAACTCCGTTGTCTCGCCCGTGTTATCAGAAATCCCCTGCGAGACTATGGTTGCTTGAGCCCATGGCAGCCGCGTTCGAAGGGCGGATTATGTCTGCCCAACCCCGATGCCCCCGCAGGTCTTAATGGGAGACAAGGGGAAGTCTGAGACAGGGTGATAACAAGGGGCCCTCTGACTAAGCAACCAGGCCAGGGGTTACAAGCTAACTAACTAAATCAAAAGGTATGTGCGGACTAGCCGCCAGGAAAAAGGACAACCAAGGATCCACTGATCCGACACTCCTATCCGGCACCGCCGGACACCAGAGTGGATCTGTGGAAGCGGAATCCTCCGCAAAGCTCCAGAACACAATTAAACAAAATAATAAACAGAAGCGGACAAGCCGCAACACACGGCTGCGCCGCGACTCACGAACACCACCAGATGTTAAAGGTGCTCGGTCAGACTCCAGGAACAGATGGTAACTTCCGAGTACAGGATCTCTGAGGACAGGAACAACCGAAAAGACCGGGACTGGGAACTCTCTGCAGCAGACACAGGCAAACAGGAAGCTATCACCGGCGTCTGTAAGAAGTCCTGAGGGTGCCTTTATTCAGGCACCCTCCAATCAGGATCCAGACAGGACAATCAAATAGAAATGCCGTGCAGCTTGCATGCTGCACGGCCAGCACATAATCAGGGTAATGAGAATAGACCCAGCAACGGGAAACGCGGCTGAACGTGGCGTCCCCGTTGCTAAGGTCAGAGCGGCTCCGTGCGCCCGGCGTCTTAGCGTTGCCAGGGAGCCGGCGGCTGAACGCGCACGGCGTCCCTGGTTGCTAGGCGCCGGACCGCACGGCCGAGCGGACCCCGGCGCCTAACAGTACCCCCCCTTGAGGAGGGGTCAAGGAACCCCTAAAGCCAGGTTTCCGAGGAAATTCACGAAAAAATGCCCTTTTGAGCTTTGGGGCATGAAGGTCTTCATCCAGGACCCACGACCTTTCCTCTGGCCCATAACCTCTCCAATGCACCAAAAAATAAAGCCGACCCCGGGACAACTTGGAATCGAGAACCTTCTCAACCAAGAACTCTTGCTGACCCTGTACATTAACTGGTGATCTCCCCTGAGATTTTTTACGAGGAAATCTGCTGGACGAAACATATGGTTTAAGCAATGAGCAATGGAAGGTATTTCCGATCCGTAAAGTTTTTGGTAAACGTAACCGGAAAGCAACTGGATTGACTTTTTTGATAATGAGAAATGGTCCAATATATCTAGGACCCAATCTGGCTGAGGTTTGTCGAAGTTTGATGTTGCGAGTCGACAACCACACCCTGTCTCCTACTTTAAAAGTGCACGGCCGCCGGAGCCTGTCAGAAAAAATTTTTTCCCGGAAAGCTGCTTTTCTGACAGCCAGGTGCACTTTTTTCCAAATAAGTTTAAGATGAGAGGTCAGGGCCAGAGAGGAGACAGAGGAATGTTGAAAAAATGAATTAGCTCTGGGGTGGAAACCAAAAACTGCAAAAAATGGAGACACATTGGTGGAGGAATGACAGGCATTATTATAAGCAAACTCCGCCAATGGAAGAAACTCAGACCAGTCATTTTGGAGTTTGGCCGAGTACAAACGCAAATATTGTTTTAGAGATTGGTTAACTCGCTCAGTCTGTCCATTGGATTGTGGATGATAGCCGGAGGTTAATGATAATTTCATCTTTAATGAAGCACAAAAAGACTTCCAAAATTGCGCAATGAATTGTGGACCCCTGTCAGAAACAATATCAGTGGGTAACCCATGGAGTCTGAAAACATGACGGAGGAACAAGACTGCCAATCCCTGGGCAGATGGCAATCGGGGAAGAGCAATAAAATGGGCCATCTTGCTAAAACGGTCCACTACCACCCATATGACTCGGCATCCGGCTGACAGAGGGAGATCCACCACAAAATCCATGGAGATATGCGACCATGGCCTAAGAGGAACTTTCAAGGGCATAAGTTGACCAATAGGCAAAGAACGGGGAACTTTATGCTGTGCACAGACCTGACACGAAAAAACAAACTCTTTAATGTCTTTGGAAAGACCAGGCCACCATACTGAGCGGGATACTAATTCCAAAGTCTTAGCGATTCCCGGATGCCCTGCAACTTTGCTATCATGAAATTCCGCCAAAACAGTTGCTCTCAAAAACTCAGGAACAAAAAGACGACTAGCAGGAGTATTTCCCGGAGCTTGATGTTGAAGCAGCTTTAATTGGGAAAATACATCCTGTGTGAGACCTGCCTGAATGACTGAAGGCGGAAGTATGGGAGTAACAGGACTGTTGTCTTGAACCGGAAGGAAACTGCGTGACAGGGCATCTGCCTTGGTATTCTTGGAACCTGGTCTGAAGGTGATAATGAATTTGAAACGAGTAAAAAATAAAGCCCAACGAGCCTGTCGGGCATTCAGTCGTTTAGCCGATTCAATGTATTGAAGATTTTTGTGATCAGTCAAAACTGAAATGGTGTGGGTAGCTCCTTCAAGCCAATGTCTCCACTCCTCGAAAGCCCATTTAATAGCCAGCAATTCCCGGTTACCAACATCGTAGTTGGATTCTGCAGATGAGAATTTCCTGGACATAAAGGCACAAGGATGTAACTCAAGGGAATCTGGATCCTTCTGAGAAAGGATAGCCCCTACTCCAACCTCCGAGGCATCCACCTCAATAATGAAAGGTAATTCTGGGTTGGGATGTCTAAGGACAGGGGCTGAGACAAAGGCTTGTTTTAAGGCCTGAAAAGATAACTCCGCTTCACATGACCAATTGGTAGGATCTGCTCCCTTCTTAGTAAGTGCCACAATGGGAGCAACTAGGTCAGAGAAAGAGTGAATAAATCTTCTATAGTAGTTTGCAAACCCTAAAAAGCGCTGAATTGCTTTTAAATTGGTGGGTTGCGCCCAACTAAGGATGGCTTGGAGCTTTTTTGGTTCCATTCGGAATCCCCGAGGGGAAATAATGTACCCTAAAAAGGATACTTCCGTGACATGAAATTCACACTTCTCCAGCTTGGCATATAAGTGATTTTCACGTAATCTCTTTAGCACCTGACGCACCTGGGTAACATGTTGTTCCACGGAGTCAGAATATATCAAAATATCGTCTAAATAGACCACGACGAATCTTCCCAGAAACTCACGGAGCACATCATTAATGAGATCCTGGAAAACTGCCGGAGCGTTAGATAGGCCGAATGGCATGACCAGATACTCATAGTGGCCCGACTGAGTACTAAATGCCGTTTTCCACTCATCCCCTGACCTGATTCTGATGAGGTTATATGCTCCTCTAAGATCAATCTTAGAAAAAATAACAGCCGAACGTAGCTGATCAAAGAGGACAGAGATCAGCGGCAGAGGGTAAGTATTCTTTACTGAGATTTTATTCAAAGCTCTAAAGTCAATGCAGGGTCTGAGTGAACCATCCTTCTTCTCTACGAAGAAGAAACCTGCACTTAAAGGGGATTTAGATGGCCTGATAAACCCTTTCCCAAGGCTTTCTTTCACATACTCATTCATGGCCACAGTTTCAGGACCAGACAATGCATATAACCTTCCTTTAGGCAACGTGGCACCAGGAATTAACTCAATGGCACAATCATAAGGCCTATGGGGAGGCAAAATATCCGCATTGCCCTTGGAAAACACATCAACAAAATCCTGGTATTCCCCAGGAATATGTGCGGAACTGGCGGCAGCTACTCGGATAGGAAGCGTAATACATTCTTTATCACAGATGGTACCCCATTGTAGGATCTCCCCAGACTGCCAATCAATGACGGGATTATGAAAGGCCAGCCAAGGATGACCCAGAACCACAGGAACTGCTGGACAATGGGTAAGGAAAAACTCAATTTTTTCAGAATGCAGAGCTCCCACCGAGAGCAAAACAGGAGGTGTACATAGAGAAATAACCCCATTGGATAAAGGACTCCCATCTAAACCATGCATGGTGATACACCTACCTAAGGTTAGCTGAGGAATACCTAAGGCCTTGGCCCATGTTAAATCCATAAAGTTTCCTGCAGCTCCACTGTCCACAAAAGCAGAGACCGAGGAACAGAGGCTGCCATAGGAAACTTTAGCAGGAACCAACAGTGAATTATTTGAGGAGACGAGCTGCAGACCAAAGTGAACCCCCTCACAATTCACTTGGTCAGGAAGTTTCCCAACTTGTTTGGACAACTACGGGCAAAATGTCCCTTACCTCCGCAGTATAAACACAGACCATAATTTTGCCTCCTGGTTCTTTCTTCCGGAGACAATTTGGAGAGACCAATCTGCATAGGCTCCTCTATGTCTACAGGAATGGAAGGAACCCAGGGAGAGGACCCGACAGATGCCCCTTTTTCAGCCCTCCGCTCTCTGAGCCGACGATCTATTTTAATAGATAGCTCCATGAGGTTATCGAGGGTCTCAGGAGCGGGATACTGGAGGAGACTGTCTTTTATAGATTCCGATAAGCCGAGGCGAAACTGACTGCGCAGGGCTGGGTCATTCCAGCCACAGTCGTTCGACCAACGGCGAAACTCCGTACAATAATTCTCTGCGGGATTCCTACCCTGTCTAAGAGCACGCAACTGACTTTCTGCGGACGCCTCTCTATCAGGGTCGTCATACAATAGCCCTAAAGATTTTAAAAAGGCGTCTACAGACGATAAGGCCGGATCGTCTGTCTTTAAACCAAAAGCCCAGGTCTGAGGATCCCCCTGAAGTAGAGAAATAATAATCCCAACCCGCTGAGCCTCTGTACCTGAGGTAACTGGTCTTAAACGAAAATACAGTTTGCAAGATTCTTTAAAATTAAAAAACTGTTTTCTATCCCCAGAAAAACGGTCAGGCAGATGCATTTTTGGTTCAGGGATGACCCTCGGGGAAGTCCGTAACAGATCTTCCTGTGACCTCACCCGGAGGGACAGATCCTGAACCATTTGAGTAAGTTCCTGAATCTGACTAACAAGAAGCTGGCCAGGGTTTGGCCCAACACCGGTGGGATTCATAAGGCCGACAAAAATCTCCCAACTAAAAAGTGAAAAAATTTACTGTAAGTTAAATCTTTTCTTTTGTAGGCCGGTGATAATGTTATGATTCCTGTACTCCAGACCGGAGGAGATCTTATGGCAGGGATCTGAGTACAGGAAAATAAGCTGGTTGTGGGAGCTGGATAGCCTAGTAACCCCTGGCGCCCTAACTCCGTTGTCTCGCCCGTGTTATCAGAAATCCCCTGCGAGACTATGGTTGCTTGAGCCCATGGCAGCCGCGTTCGAAGGGCGGATTATGTCTGCCCAACCCCGATGCCCCCGCAGGTCTTAATGGGAGACAAGGGGAAGTCTGAGACAGGGTGATAACAAGGGGCCCTCTGACTAAGCAACCAGGCCAGGGGTTACAAACTAACTAACTAAATCAAAAGGTATGTGCGGACTAGCCGCCAGGAAAAAGGACAACCAAGGATCCACTGATCCGACACTCCTATCCGGCACCGCCGGACACCAGAGTGGATCTGTGGAAGCGGAATCCTCCGCAAAGCTCCAGAACACAATTAAACAAAATAATAAACAGAAGCGGACAAGCCGCAACACACGGCTGCGCCGCGACTCACGAACACCACCAGATGTTAAAGGTGCTCGGTCAGACTCCAGGAACAGATGGTAACTTCCGAGTACAGGATCTCTGAGGACAGGAACAACCGAAAAGACCGGGACTGGGAACTCTCTGCAGCAGACACAGGCAAACAGGAAGCTATCACCGGCGTCTGTAAGAAGTCCTGAGGGTGCCTTTATTCAGGCACCCTCCAATCAGGATCCAGACAGGACAATCAAATAGAAATGCCGTGCAGCTTGCATGCTGCACGGCCAGCACATAATCAGGGTAATGAGAATAGACCCAGCAACGGGAAACGCGGCTGAACGTGGCGTCCCCGTTGCTAAGGTCAGAGCGGCTCCGTGCGTCCGGCGTCTTAGCGTTGCCAGGGAGCCGGCGGCTGAACGCGCACGGCGTCCCTGGTTGCTAGGCGCCGGGCCGCACGGCCGAGCGGACCCCGGCGCCTAACAATGGGTATAGACGGGCTCCGCAGGAGACATGGGCACTATAAAGAACTTTAGAATGGGTGTGCACTGGCTCCTCCCTCTATGCCCCTCCTCCAGACCTCAGTTAGAGAAACTGTGCCCAGAGGAGACGGACAGTACAAGGAAAGGATTTTTGTTAATCTAAGGGCAAGATTCATACCAGCCCACACCATCCACACCGTATAACATGGAATATACGAACCAGTTAACAGTATGAAACAAAACAGCATCAGCCCGAGACTGATCAAAACTGTAACATAACCCTTATGTAAGCAAAAACTATATACAAGTCTTGCAGAATTTAGTCCGCACTGGGACGGGCGCCCAGCATCCTCTACGGACTAGGAGAAAAAGATTTACCGGTAGGTTTAAAATCTTATTTTCTCTTACGTCCTAGAGGATGCTGGGGACTCCGTAAGGACCATGGGGATTATACCAAAGCTCCAGACCGGGCGGATGACTCTGCAGCACCGATTGAGCAAAAATAAGGTCCTCATCAGCCAGGGTATCAAACTTGTAGAATTTGGCAAAAGTGTTTGAACCCGACCAAGTCGCCGCTCGGCAAAGTTGTAATGCCGAGACGCCTCGGGCAGCCGCCCAAGAAGAGCCCACCTTCCTAGTGGAATGGGCCTTTACCGAATTTGGTAACGGCAATCCAGCCGTAGAATGAGCCTGCTGAATCGTGTTACAGATCCAGCGAGCAATAGTCTGCTTAGAAGCAGGAGCGACAACCTTGTTGGCTGCATACAGGACAAACAGAGACTCTGTTTTCCTAACCCGAGCCGTCCTGGCTACATAAATTTTTAAGGCCCTGACAACATCAAGGGACTTGGAATCCTCCAAGTCCCCCGTAGCCACAGGTACCACAATAGGTTGGTTCATATGAAACGATGAAACCACCTTAGGCAAAAATTGAGGACGAGTCCTCAATTCTGCTCTATCCACGTGGAAAATCAGATAGGGGCTTTTGTGAGACAAAGCCGCCAATTCGGACACCCACCTTGCAGATGCCAAGGCCAACAACATGACCACCTTCCAAGTGAGAAATTTTAATTCCACCGTTTGAAGAGGTTCAAACCAGTGAGATTTTAAGAACTGTAACACCACGTTAAGGTCCCATGGTGCCACTGGAGGCACAAAAGGAGGCTGTATGTGCAGCACTCCCTTTACAAAAGTCTGGACTTCCGGGAACGAAGACAATTCTTTCTGAAAGAAAATTGATAGGGCCGAAATCTGTACCTTAATGGAGCCTAATTTCAGGCCCATATCCACTCCTATCTGCAGAAAGTGGAGAAAACGGCCCAGATGGAAATCTTCCATAGGAGCATTCTTTGCCTCACACCAAGATACATACTTTTTTCAGATACGGTGATAATGCTTCGCCGTCACCTCCTTCCTAGCCCTTATTAGAGTAGGGATGACTTCTTCCGGAATGCCTTTTCCAGCTAGGATTCGGTGTTCAACCGCCATGCCGTCAAACGTAATCGCGGTAAGTCTTGGAACACGCAGGGCCCCTGTTGCAACAGGTCCTCTCTGAGAGGAAGAGGCCACGGATCTTCTGTGAGCACTTCCTGAAGATCTGAATAGCAGGCCCTTCGAGGCCAATCCGGAACAATGAGTATTGTCCGCACTCTTTTTCGTCTTATGATTCTCAATAACTTTGAGATGAGTGGAAGAGGAGGAAACACATAGACCGACCGAAACACCCATGGTGTCACCAGGGCGTCCACCGCTACTGCCTGAGGGTCCCTTGACCTGGCACAATACCTCCGAAGCTTCTTGTTGAGGCATGACGCCATCATGTCTATTTGAGGAAGTCCCCAATGACTTGTTAACTCTGCAAAAACTTCTTGATGAAGTCCCCACTCTCCTGGATGGAGATCGTGTCTGCTGAGGAAGTCTGCTTCCCAGTTGTCCACTCCCGGAATGAAGACTGCTGACAGAGCGCTTACATGACTTTCCGCCCAGCGAAGAATCCAGGTGGCTTCCGCCATTGCCACTCTGCTCCTTGTTCCGCCTTGTCGGTTTACATGAGCCACGACTGTGACTTTGTCTGACTGAATCAGAACCGGTAGGTCACGAAGAAGATTGTATATGGCCCTCAATTCCAGTACGTTGATGTGTAGACAAGCCTCCTGGCTTGACCATAGTCCCTGAAAATTTCTTCCTTGTGTCACTGCTCCCCATCCTCGGAGGCTCGCGTCCGTGGTCACCAGAACCCAGTCCTGAATGCCGAACCTGCGACCCTCTAGAAGGTGAGCACTCTGAAGCCAACACAGGAGAGACACCCTGGCCCTGGGGGACAGGCTGATTTTCTGATGAATGTGAAGATGGGACCCGGACCACTTGTCCAGAAGATCCCACTGAAAAGTCCTCGCATAAAACCTGCCGAAGGGGATGGCCTCGTAGGACGCCACCATCTTCCCCAGTACTCGAGTGCATTGATGGACTGACACCCTTTTCGGTTTCAACAGGTCTCTGACCATGTTCTGGAGTTCCTAGGCTTTTTCCATCGGGAGAAAAACCCTCTTTCGTTCTGTGTCCAGAATCATGCCCAAGAAAGATAGCCGAGTCGTTGGAACCAACTGTGACTTTGGCAGATTGAGAATCCAGCCATGTTGCTGCAGCACTCTCAGGGAGAGCGACACGCTTTTCAGCAACTGTTCTCTCGATCTCGCTTTTATCAGGAGATCATCCAAGTACGGGATAATTGTGACTCCCTGCCTGCGCAGGAGCACCATCATTTCCGCCATTACCTTGGTGAAAATGCTCGGGGCCGTGGAAAGCCCAAACGGCAACGTCTGAAACTGGTAATGACATTCCTGTACAGCGAATCTCAGGTACGCCTGATGAAGGGGATATACGGGGACATGAAGGTATGCATCCTTTATGTCTAGCGACACCATAAAATCCCCCTTTTTCCAGGCTGGAGATAACTGCCCGGAGCGATTCCATCTTGAATTTGAACTTTTTCAAGTACAGGTTTAGGGATTTTAAATTTAGAATGGGTCTGACGAGCCATCCGGTTTTGGGACCACAAACAGGGTTGAATAGTACCCCTGTTGAAGTAGGGGAACCTTGACAACCACTTGTTGCTGACAGTTTTGGAATTGCAGCTAAAACTATCTCCCTTTCTGGAGAAGAAGCTGGTAAGGCCGATTTGAAAAACCAGCGAGGAGGCACGTCTTCGAATTCCAGTTTGTAACCTTGGGATACAATTTCCATTGCCCAAGGATCCACATCTGACTGAACCCAGACGTGGCTGAAGAGTCGAAGACGTGCCCCCACCAGAGCGGACTCCCTCAGTGGAGCCCCAGCGTCATGCGGTGGATTTAGTAGAAGCCAGGGAGGACTTCTGCTCCTGGGAACTAGCCGTAGCAGGCATTCTCTTCCCTTTACCCTTACCTCTGGCGAGGAAGGAAGATCCCCGACCTCTTTTGGATTTATGCGACCGAAAGGACTGCATCTGATATTGCGGCGTTTTCTTCTGCTGTGGGGAAACATAAGGTAAAAAAGTAGATTTACCCGCGGTAGCTGTGGAAACCAGGTCCGCGGAACCTTCCCCAAATAAATCCTCACCTTTGTAAGGCAAAACTTCCATATGCCTTTTTGAGTCGGCATCACCTGTCCATTGGCGGGTCCAAAGGGCTCGCCTAGCAGAAATCGCCATGGCGTTGGCTTTCGAACCTAGCAGGCCAACGTCTCTCTGAGCATCTCTCATATATAAGACTGCATCTTTAATGTGACCTAAGGTCAATAAAATGGTATCCCTATCCAGGGTATCAATGTCAGCTGACAAGGTATCTGTCCAAGCTGCCACGGCACTACAAACCCAAGCCAACGCTATTGCCGGTCTGAGCAAGGCACCCGTATGTGTATAAATTGATTTCAAGGTAGTCTCCTGTCTGCGATCAGTAGGATCCCTGAGGGCTGCCCTATCTGGAGACGGCAGCGCCACCTTTTTGGATAAGCGCGTTAAAGCCTTGTCCACTCTGGGTGAGGATTCCCACCGTAACCTGTCTTGCGCAGGGAAAGGATACGCCATAAGAATTCTCTTGGGAATCTGCAGCTTCTTGTCTGGCGTTTCCCAAGCTTTTTCAAATAACGTATTCAGTTCATGGGATGGGGGAAAGGTTACCTCAGGCTTCTTTTCCTTAAACATGCATACCCTCTTGTCAGGGACAGAGGGGTCATCTGTGATATGTAAAACATCCTTTATTGCAATAATCATATAATGAATACTTTTGGCCACCCTTGGGTGTAACCTCGCATCATCGTAGTCGACACTGGAGTCAGAATCTGTGTCGGTATCAGTGTCTGCAACTTGGGACAGGGGACGTTTCTGAGACCCTGAAGGGCCCTGTGACACAGCCAAAGCCATGAATTGACTCCCTGTTCTATCCCTGGACTCTGCTTTGTCCAATCTCTTATGTAACAAAGACACATTTGCACTTAAAACATTAAACATATCCATCCAATCATGTGTCGGCGTTGCTGACGGAGACACCACAATCATCTGCTCCACCTCCTCCTTAGATGAGCCTTCCGCTTCAGACATGTCGACACACACGTACCGACACCCCCACACACTCAGGGAAATAATTATATGGAGACAGTTCCCCAATAAGGCCCTTTGGAGAGACAGAGAGAGAGTATGCCAGCACACACCCAGCGCCACCAGACCCTGGAATAAAATCCCAGTTAGGACAGCGCTTTTATATTATATATATATATATATATATATATATATATATATACACACACTCACTGCGCCACTTAAAAGTGCCCCCCTCTTTTTGCCCTCTGTCACCGTGTTCAGCAGGGGAGAGTCCGGGGAGCCAGCTTCTCTGCAGTGTGCTGTGGAGAAAATGGCGCTGGTTAGTACTGGAGGATCAAGCTCCGCCCCCTCAGCGGCGGGCTTCGGTCCCGCTCAATTTTACAATACCGGCGGGGGATTATTTAATATACTGCCTCCGCAGTATATATGTATATCAGCCAGTCCCTTGAGGTTTATTATTGCTGCCCTGCGCCCTGCACCCTTCAGTGCCCGCTGTTAGTGTGTGTGTGTGTGTGTGTGTGTGTGTGTGTGTGTGTGTGTGTGTGTGAGCAATGGCGCGCAGCGTTACCTCAGAGAAGATATGAAGTCTTCAGCCGCCTTTGAAGTCTTCTTTCTTCTAATACTCACCCGGCTTCTATCTTCCGGCTCTGTGAGGAGGACGGCGGCGCGGCTCTGGGACGAACGGCAAGGGTGAGACCTGCGTTCCGACCCTCTGGAGCTAATGGTGTCCAGTAGCCTAAGAAGCAGAGCCTATCATTTAAGTAGGTCTGCTTCTCTCCCCTCAGTCCCACGATGCAGGGAGCCTGTTGCCAGCAGTGCTCCCTGAAAATAAAAAACCTAACAAAATTCTTTTTCAGATAAACTCAGGATAGCTCCCCTGTAGTGCACCCAGTCTCCTCTGGGCACAGGATCTAACTGAGGTCTGGAGGAGGGGCATAGAGGGAGGAGCCAGTGCACACCCATTCTAAAGTTCTTTATAGTGCCCAAGTCTCCTGCAGAGCCCGTCTATACCCATGGTCCTTACGGAGTCCCCAGCATCCTCTAGGACGTAAGAGAAATAAAGGATTCAACAAGTCAATTAAAAAATGAATATAATCTTCTTCTATAGAGAATGTCTCACCCTCTATAAACCACTGTTTACACCAGTCCTCAGGAGCCTCTAACAGTACATGTTTTCCAGATCTCCCAGTTGGTGCACAGGTGTATCCATTACTGCCGGACACATTTTAAAAGATCCATATGTGGTGCTAATTATTTCACTTGTGATACTGAGAAGATCTGTAAAACATGCACTGTTAGAGGTCCATGGGCAAGGGCATAGCTACCATAGATGCTGGGAGTGCAGCTGCTATGGGGCCCAGAGCTGAGAGGGGCACCTTCCCAGTTGCATGTGTTATATACATAATTTCCTATTTGGTGGTACATAGGGATCCTTACACATGTATATCTAGTTATGCCCCTGGATCGGTTTATTGTAATGTGGCATAAAATGAATTGGGGCACTTTAATGTGACACAATATGAAGTGGAGGCATTATAGTGTGACATAATATGAACTGGGGACGCTATGTCATAATGTTACTTGGTGGTACTGTGTTGCATAATGTGTACTGGCAGCCCTACAATGTGACATAACATTACTAGGGCGCTACTATGAGGCAGAAAATTAACATCTGCGGCAGAGAAATGTCTCTCTAGAAGCACTGGGACAGGGGCTCCTTCAAAATGTTGCTAAGGGGCCCTAAAAGTTCTGGCTATGCCCCTGTCCATGAGGACTAGATTTGGGAAACCCTGCTCTATAACATGTTAAGAGCATAAAAAATACATAAACCATCCATGTAAATTACAGTATAGGCACATGAAGAAGTAACCGAGCTTATGTCTCAGGAAGAGAGTCCCACATGAAGCAAACATGTCCATAGACAGCTGTGCTGTGTTTTAGCCATGTATCACTCAGCTCCTATCCAGGGATGGAGCTACACTGCAGTTGCACTGAGCGCCAAAAGACTATAAAATGGTGTCAACAATATTTATAATGTATTTCAATAGTCAGAACGTTGTGGCTGAAAAGCTCATTGAAGCCAGGTTGCGGACAATCCGTTCAGACCCCCATGTTCTTGGGTACTGCTCATGCAGGCAGGGCAGTAGAAAGCCTAACTGAACAGATATACTTTTCTGGGGGTGTGGCCTATTCAGAGAAGGTGTGGCAATGCACCCAGAAAAATTAATATTTCCAGAGTCTCCCTTGCTGTGCTGAAAAGAAAAGCTGCAGCTGCTGCTTTCTGGTATGGTGAAGGGGGAAGAGGGTGAGGGGAATTTTAGTCCCTCTATCAGACCTGGTCGTCGTCGTCGTCCCCCTTTGCTTCTCGGCACCACTGCATGCAGGGTAAATTCTTAAACATTAGTGGACCCCCATATGCACGTGTTATTCACAAGGAGTAACTTGTTTGTCTCCCCACTTTGAACCAAGGGGTGTTTATGACATCTTAGGACAGGCCACCAGGTCAGGGGGCGCATGAAATCGCCTACAGACTTCTTTTTTTCAGGGCTGCTTACAAAAATATTTATTTTCTTTTTTTGACAGGATAAGGACACGGCCCAATATTACTCCTATATTTAAAATTCACTTGCTCTCTTACTTTTTTTTTTTTTTGCATGTTGTTGCAGTGACACAATTTTTTTGTTTTGTTTTGGTTTGCTTGCTGTTTCCTTTGGACACCGCTTAGAACTCAGTTGTATGAAGCTATCTAGAATTTCCTGACAGATTGTGACAAATAGTATGTTTAAGAATAAAACCTCTACAACAATGGTATGACGTAATGCTTTGGAAACCTTCCAAGTTACTATTACAAACATCCATCAAGTAGACAACATTATCAACAAGCGGCATGCTTAAAGATAGGTAAATAACGCATGCGGGCAGCCGATCCTACAGATTCAGTTACGCTTTACTGCGCCTTCACACTTTATTTTTCTAAACTATTTTGCAAACATAACAATTAGACATGCACAAACCTACAGCAAACATTCAGTCTACACAATAAACAGGAAGTCTTCAGTAAATGCTTTTTTGCTGGGTTCTCTTTAATCTTGTGCCTAACTTCCTCAGGGCGACAGTCACTGTAGATGCCAGTTATCCTTTTTATTTAATGCACTTTTAGAGTTCTGGTTCATTTGATTTTCCCAACTTTTAGGCCTCTTAGGCAAGTCATACTATTGTTCTATTTATGGCTGGAAGTCTATAATGTTGAATGCTTAATTTCTTAAAATAGCCACAAATAGGCAGATCCTGCCAAGTGACTGGATTAATGAGTGTTTTGTCCTATACACGTTAGTAGTTAGATCTGGCATCACTGGCACAGGCAAGCGTGGTTGCAAGAGAACCTCATGCACAAGCCAATAGGGACCATCTGAAGTCATCCTTCTACCAAATGTATAAACACGGCAGTAAATGATCCTATAATTTATAGATGAAGAATTTGTATAAGTCAGCTGTAAAAAAATGATTGTTCAGATCATAAGGTAAAACACAGAGCTTTAATGTCATTTAGTAATTTCACTGTGACCACTGTACTCCGAGTTATTGCTGTACTGTCCTTAGAACAGGCAGGAGGTGAGATACTTTAGGACTGGGGGATTACAAGGAGCAGAAAAATCAACAATGCCATATATAATACATGTAATCAGGGGCTGCATTCTCTTCTGGTTTCTTGTCTACTGACATTTGATTTCTATAGAAAGCATAGACTCCACCAATGCTAAAGTCACTCTTCTCTCCTGCCAGGCAAATGGTGGGGCCAGGTATAAGTTTTCCCATAACTGAATGCTGTACGGGTGGACAAGAAATAAAGGGAGGCAAGCTTTAGAACGACAGCTTTATTATGAATAGCAGAAATCCCTCCTATTACGTAATAATACTTACTCTTTTTATTATTATTATTAGTTGTTTTTGTTTTGTTTTTTGGGGGGGGGGGGGGGGAGATAAACCAGAAGAAAAACAGAGAGGAAGGGAGATTGAAAAAGAAAGGCACAGCCAGTCAAGACATAGACAAGGTACAGCATATGGTAGAACAATGAGGGAATATTGGAGGAAAATAAGAGTAGTCGATTACACACAAGAGAACACACGGCAGGTGATAGAACCCCCCCAAGAGAACACTGGACTAGAGGCCCAAAGTCATGGCAGGAGGGGCACTATGGAGAGACAACCAGAGAGACCAGGTGGACAGAAAAGATGTGGCTTTATCATCAACAATAGATACGTTCCATCTGTTAAATACTGTAAACTACTGTATATTGCTCTGTGATAGATCAAAAGAGGATAAATGTGATTTCCAGTGAAAGGCTATACAGCATATGAGCACATTAAGTATATGCCAAAAATGTTTGTTGGTGAATATAGGGACCCCAGGAATAGATCTAGGTAAAAGACTATGGTTGGCGAAGCACAGATGGTGACATTGGAGATTTGCGTAATAAGTTGATGCACCGTAGTCCACATGGGGGTCAGTTTCAGACAGGACTAAAATATGTAGAAGAGAGTGCCCTCCTCGCCACATCCCTGCCAACACAGCCGGGAAGTGCAGGGATCTTGTGTGTTATTACCGTACACGGAACCTAGGTCTGCTTTTTATTTCTCTTACAAGTGGGCAAAACTACAGAGCATTTTTCTATGTGGGGAATTCAATCGGTTTTTTACGCCATCTAAGAATTAATAATCTTAAAGTTCTTTAAAAAAAAAAAAAAAGAAGTAATAATAAATGTCCAAAGCAGTATTCCCTGAATGTACTCACAATAGATAAAAAGTCTTCAGTAAGGAAGCACATACGTGTACACACAACAAACCCTTTGTATGAAGTGGCTGGTACAGTAACATGCCAGGGATGAGCCCTTCATTGTGACCTTTGTTGCGATATTAGCACTCGGAGCATAAAGCTGCCACGCGCTGGTCTGACACCTCCCTCATACTGCGGAAAGCCTGAGCCCAAAACAGGAAATGCAGAAACAATGTCCTGTAAAAATATATTCCCCAAGACGATGTCCCTGTTTTTGTTCCATAGGAATCTAAATAGAAGCTAAAAATGAGAGGGTTGGTCAGGCCCCATATTTGTTTTTTGTGTTTTTTTAAACTGTCTATCATTCTGCCAGTCTCTTTCCTGCCTGATTCCAGCCAAGGGCTTAGGTCAACAGGGAGATACAGCTCTGAGTGGGGATAGAAATGATAGCTCTGTGCCATATAAAGACACTCTGCCCCATGAAATAAAATAAAATAAAAAGCCATAAAAGCAACACATTGTATGTAAAACAATTATCAGAAGACCCTTACAGGCAAAAACACTAATATCATTTAAAGGTGTAGAAGACTTCTAGAGAATGCTGGTATTATTGCAATTCTGTTTCGGCCTCAGAATAATGTTGTAGGTGAATGTATACTAATAAGGGGGTACTTGAGAAATTTGGGACCCGAGTATTATTGGGTAGTATACAGAATCTTTGCACTCCAGCCACCATCTTTTACATACATCTCCAAATTTTGCTATGGGATCTGAAATCAAAATCTGCAATGAGTGGCGGCCCAGCAAAACTGGACCATCCGCCCTCAGATGCCCCCTTTCTGCACTTTTCCACATGCTTAAGGGCAGCTTATGTGCCGTGAAGTTCTAAAACTGAAAGCCCAAAGGGCTACAGTGCAACACTCCACACAGACATCAGGATCTTTCCTCAAGGCAGGTGCACTATTGCTAACCCCCCTCCCACAGCAGTCGCATGAGATACAGCTACGCCACTGCTCATCAAATGCAATCCTAATGTTGCTTCACTATGGACTGTTGCAGAACCTTAAGGGATTTTTAGTTGTAGAAATGACAATAATAGGATTTTAATACCTACCGGTAAATCCTTTTCTCTTAGTCCGTAGAGGATGCTGGGGACACTTCAAGAACCATGGGGTATAGACGGGATCCGCAGGAGACATGGGCACTTTAAGACTTTCAAATGGTGTGACCTGGCTCCTCCCTCTATGCCCCTCCTCCAGACCCCAGTTTAAGGAACTGTGCCCAGGGAGACGGACATTTCGAGGAAAGGATTTATTGTTAAACCACGGTGAGCATTTTACCAGCTCACACCTTAAGCATGCCGCAGAACGTGGCATTCAACAGAACACAAGCCAACGGCATGAAGAATATGCAGCAATATGCTGACAAAAATCGTAACACAACCTGTGTGTAACCACAACCAATAACTGCAGATACAGTACGCACTGGGACGGGCGCCCAGGATCCTCTACGGACTAAGAGAAAAGGATTTACCGGTAGGTATTAAAATCCTATTTTCTCATACGTCCTAGAGGATGCTGGGGACACTTCAAGAACCATGGGGTTACACCAAAGCTCTAAAACGGGCGGGAGAGTGCGGATGACTCTGCAGTACCGAATGACCAACGTGAGGTCAACCTCGGCCAAGGTATTAAAACTGTAAAACTTAGCCCAATTGTTTGCTAAATAGCTGCTCGGCAAAGATGCAATGCCGAAACTCTCCGGTCAACCGCCCCGGACGAGCCCACCTTTCTAGCAGAATGGGCCCTCACCTATTTCGGTAACGGCAAACCTGCCGTGAGATGAGCATGCTGAATTGTATGACAGATCCAGCGTGCAACGGTCTGCTTGGAAACAGGACCCCCACTCTTGCTGGGAGCAAACCGGACAAACGGAGCCTGTGTTCCTAAACGGAGCCGTCCTGGCGACATACATTTTCAAAAACTCTGACCACATGCAGAGACATTGATTCAGTGAAGACATTCATAGCCACAGGCACCCAATAGGTTGGTACATGTGGAAAGAAGGAACCACCTTCGGTAGAAATTGTTGACGAGTTTCCAACTCTGCTCTTTCTTCATGGAAGATCAAATAAGGTCTCTAGTGAGACCAGACCGCTAACTCAGACACTCGCCTTGCGTTTGCCAAGGCCAACCTGACGACCCCTGAACAAGTGAGGAATTTCACTCCGCCTTACGTAAAGGTTCAAACCCATGTGATTGAAGGAACTGCAACACCCCATTAAGATTCCCTGGTGCCAATGGGGCACAAAAAGAGGTTGGATGTGCAACACTCCCTTCACGACAGTCTGAACTTCTGACAAGGAGTCCAATTGATTCTGAAAGAAAACCGATAAGGCCGATTTTAATAGTTGAAAACTCTGCCGTAGGAGTCTTCTTGGATTCACACCAAGAAACTTATTTCCTCCAAAAACGGTAGTAATGTTTAGACATTACCCCTTTTCTAGTCCGAATAAGTGTGGGAACTACTTCCGTGGGAATACCCTTACGGACTAGGATCTGGCGTTCAACCGCCATGTCATCAAACGTAGCCGCGGTAAGTACTAATACACGCATGGCTCCTGTCGCAACAGGTCCTCGCGCAAAGGAAAAGGCCAGGGATCTCCTATGTGTAATTCCTGAGCTCTGGATACCAAGCTCCCCTTGGCCAGTCTGGAACCATGAGGCTCTGCCGAATTTCCTTTGTGTGAACCCAGAACTTTTGGAACGAGAGAAAACGTTGGGAATACATATACTGACTGAAACACCCATGGTGTCACCAGTGTATTCACTGTTCCTGTTTGAGGGTCCCTTGACCTGGAACTCTGAAGCTTCTTGTTGAGACGAGATGCCATCATTCCTACTTGAGGAAATCCCAACGACATGTCACCCCTTTGAAGACTACTTGAAGGAGGTCTACTCCTGGAACGAACATCGCTGACAAAGCACTTGTATGTTTCTCCATCCTGCGGAAAATCTTTGTGGCTTTTGCCATTGCTGTTCTGCTTTTCATTTGTAGAAAATCGTTGTAAACGACCCTCAATTCTAGACCGGTTATGTGGTGACAAGTTTCTTAACTTGACCATCTTCCTTGGAAGTTTTCCCCCTGAGTGACTGCCCCCCAGCCTCGGAGGCTTGCATCCGTGGTCACTAGGATCCAGTCCTGGATCTCGAACCTGCGCCCCTCTAGGAGGTGAGAACTGCGCAGGCACCACAGGAGTGAGATTACGGTCTTGGAAGACAGGATTATCCTCCGGTGTATGTGAAGGTGGGAACCGGACCACTTGTCCAACAGGTCCCTCTGGAACACCCTGGCATGGAAACTGCCAAATCGAGTGGCCTCGTAGGCTGCGACCATCTTTTCCAGCAACCGAATGTATTGATGAAATGACTCTCTTGCTGGACTCAGAATTTGTTTGACCAGACTCTGGATCTCCAGAACCTTTTCCACTGGAAGAAAAAAACTCTTTATAGTTCTGTGTCTAGTATTGTTCCCAAACAGAAAACCGCATCGTTGGGACCAACAGTGATTCTGGCAAGTTCAGGAGCTAACCCTGTCGTTGAAGAAAGACAGGGAGAGTGCAATGTTTTGCACCAAATGGTTCCTTGAACTCGCCGTTAGCAGGGGATCATCCCAATACAGGATAATTATGACTCCGTACTAGCGACAGAGAACCATCACTACCACTATTACCCTGGTGAAAATCCTTGGAGCCGTGGACAGACCAACGGCAACGTCTGAAATTGGTAATGACACCCCTGAATTGCAAACTTCAGGCAAGCTTAATGCGGAGGAAAATGTAATTAGGCCTTCTTTGTGTCTACTGAAACCATGAAAATAACTCCTTTTTTCCAGATTGGAGATCACTGCCCTGAGAGATTCCATCATGGATTTGAATTTCTTTAAGTAGAAAATTAGGGATTTCAGATTTAGGATTGGCCTGACCGAGCCTTCTGGCTTCGGGACCACGAAGAGGCTTGAATAAAAACCTTCTCCCTGTTGTGCCAGGGGAAAAACCAGGTCAATGACCTGATCCTGATACAACTTTGTATTGAGGGGAAACGTCTGGAAACTGCAGTATGCACCCTTGGGACACTATTCGTAAAACCCACGGGTCCAGGTCCCTTCCAGGACTGACTGAAGAGTTTTTAGACGTGGTCCCACCGGTGTGGGCTCCCGCAAGAGAGTCCCAGCGTCATGCGGTGGATGTGACAGAACAGAGGATAATGTCTACTCCTGTGATCTTGAAGAGGCTGCTAACCTCTTCCCTTTCCTCCTTCCTCTACCTGCAAAGAAAAGGGGGATCTGTATCTATTATGCCAAAATTACTGCATCCGACAATGATGCGTCATCATCCGTTGTGAGGGAACATATGGCAAGAAGGTAGACTTACCAGCGGCCTCTGCCGAGATCAAACTAACGAGGCTGTCACCAAACAGGAAAGAAAACTCCATTTCTTCTCGGAGTTAGCACCAGCATTCCATTGGTGAATCCACAACGCCCTCCTAGCCGAGACCGCCATGGAATTGGCCCTCGAACCCAAGAGCCCTATATCCCTTGTAGTCGCACGGCAGTATGCTGCAGTGTCCTAGATATGACCCAACTTAAGGAGTATCCCATCTCTCCCCAGGGTATCTATATCGAATGACCAGGTAACCGACCATTTCTGACTACTACTACTCCCCCATGCACATGCAATAGCAGGTATAATTAACGTACGCATGGACACATAGGCGTGCGCAGGACATTTTATTAGGGGGTGCACCATCGGAGGGGTGTGTCTAGCACCACCTTTTGGGCGTGTCTAGCACCATCTATTGACTGTCATCGCAATATAAAATATCCACCCTTGTACCAATCCTAATAAAGCAGATACATTGTCAGATGTTGTGGTGTGCACCAAACAAACACCCCTGATGGCACACATTGCAATTACAGTGCTCCTCCTCAGCCTGGTCTGGCTCCCCCTCTCTTTCCCCTGCAAGCTGCAGCAGCTTACTTACAAGTCAGTCACTCACTGTCACTGACACAGTCACTGACACTGACTAGTACAGCCGCTGCTGGAAAAACGAGTGACGTGTCAATGCTGCTGCCGACCGCCTGCCAGTATTGAATTTGTCTTCCTAATAGGAACGCTGGCTGCATGCTGATCCTCATCAGTGGCTGGCATTGTCATAGCATAGAAGGAGAGAGGTGGGCATATGGCGGGTGGGCGTGCGAGCAACATGACGTAATCACATGACGCTGTTTTTGTACATGGAGGTGGAGCCGGGAGTTTGAAAGCCGGTGGCAGTGGCACCCTTGATTAACCCAGGCATCCGTTCAGTAATGCAGTCCTGACAGGGTGTAGTGCAGAGGGGACAGTAATCAGCCTGCTTGGCTGCATCAGGCATGTGAGATTGGGGAGCCGGTCATTAGGGGGTGCCTGTGCGCACCAGGCCCCCCCCTGCGCACACCTATGCATGGACACATAACTAGAATATAACGTAGCTTCCTGCATACAATCCTTTGTGACAGGGCCCCGTGCAGAACAGGGGGCAACACCCACTTTATCCTCTCCGTGGCGGGAAAAGAATAAACACTCGGAAATTTCTTGAGGATTTGAAACCATCTTGTCAGGGCTGACCCCGACTTTTTTCAACAGAGCGCTTAGCACCTGAGAAGGAGGAACTTTACCTCAGCATTCATTATAAATTTCTATAAATATATATATATATACTGTCAAAGTCAGAAAAATATCTCTATGCACACTACCATATTTGCACCTCACACAGGTCCGTGCTGCGCATGCGTACGCTCTCCCGTACGTGCGCATACTCACAGTCGCGGGCACCCGCAGGCGAATGGTATGCGTATTTACGGTAGAGTTTATGCGATCGTAGCGTGCGACTCAATCATTACATATTTTCACTAATAATGTAATTTTGTAGATCATGGTCCCTTTGATAGATTCTGAAAGTTTGGTTAATATAGAATGTTCATGAACAGAGAAATCCCTCTTTGTTTGATACGAAGGGTCGGACAGGAGTAATACAGTGGTGTTTAGTATCCATCGGAAGAATATTTAATTAGAAATATTCCGGTGTTGGTTTGAAGCAGATCAATCGCTCGTGCGAATAGTTATGGACATAAGAAGTTTATGAACATTTACTTTATTTGCACTTTATTACCCATGCGGCGGGAAACCCAGTTTCCCTCCCACCTGAGCTGTTGGAAATAGTCACAGCCCACCTGTATGAATCAACCTATGACCTTTTGTTATAATGCGAAGCCGAATTCCTGTGTCCAATGAACAATAAGATTGTAGGGACCATTGAATTATATTGTGTGTAGGGCATAAATAGGCAGGCCGACCGTATCCAGTTCACTCTCTTCAACGGTTCTCATTGCTGATAATCGGGAGCTGGATATCGAGGCGCATGCGATCGTTCCCCTTGTGCGTAAGTTTTCTCCGTAATCATATTGTCTTACTGTGAGCCATCTCTCTCTCTACTCTTTCTCTCGTATTTTCCTTTAATTGTATTGTATTGTATTTCCCGTGTAGTTATCTGGTTAGTTGGTTTATGTTATATTGTAGTGTATCATTTGTACTGTGATTCCTTTTGCAAGTATAATAGTTATAATACATATAATAGGTTTTGGACCCTAAGCCCAGGTATCTGTGTATTCTTTATAGGGTTAAGTATTCTCTGAGCGTCGGTGACGCTCAAGCAGCTTTGTAGTTAATCAGGTTACACCAGGTTGCACTTACACTCTGTCTCTACACTAAGGTATACTGTGTATCTCATTGTTAAAGGTATAGATATAAAGGTTTTAACGTTGTAAGCGTCTGCACCGCTGGTGATCTCCTCGTGGTCCCGAGCGTACGCTACGCTATAGCGAATCATTACGTTAGTCGGCAGCCAATAGCGTGCCTGCCTGTGATCACTGGGCCGTAAGCGAACGTGACGCTTGAGCGTCTCGACTACGGTTGAGCGATCGCTACACAACTTGCGTACCCTTACGGTACTTCTCACGTAGATAGCGTACAGTGTTCTTAGACCTCTTAAAGTGTTTTATATACGATAAATATTTAGCTTTATCAATTGGCGGCTCGCCCGTCCTTCACATATCTGCACTAGGTAGATCAGCAGACATTATCCCTCAGCAAAGGGCGGGAGGTTGTATCCCTCGTAGTGCTGACAGGATAAGCGTCTGCTTCGCTTAGGTAAAGAGTGCTGAAGGAATCCGGGAACCGGAGGTAAGAACAAAACGCTAGTGTCTTTTAAAACTGTTTTATTTTTCTGTCTTGCGTACACACGCACGCACACATATATATATCTGCATTTCTTTTTCTTTTTCATTTTCGTATATCACTCTCCTGTCTGCCAGTTTTATAGTTGATAGAAGTGCTAAAAGAGATTTGCCGTTATTTCATAGTTTAAGAGTAAAGGTAATATAGTTAAAAGATAGACAAACACACAGTTTTGCCTGGGAGATAAGGCGAAGTCAGTGTGTTGTGTGGTAGATGATCAAGGATCATCTACATTGATAAAAGTATAAATTGTGTTACGGTGGATCTTTGCTTTGCGTATACGTGTCTCTAACAAAGACTTGCGTACGCAATCCAAAGGCCGACGCACGCAGCGTATATTACGCAACGGAGCGTCCGGTTACGCCCACGTAGCTCAAGTCACGATAAGTTGAAATAACGCAAAGCGATAAATAACGCGAGGCGAGAAATAACGCAAGTCTATTTTTGGGTGTCCGAAATTTAATTAACAGATCCTGCTCCTAATTGGTAACACACCTGATCTAAAGAAAAATTTCTGCGCAGAAATAGAAATAGAAACAAAAGTGTACATGTGATGAGTGAGTGTTTTTACAATTTTTAAAGGTTGAACCACAAGAAAAGTCGAGTACTCGTGAGGTACATGCGTGTAAGTGACGTGCACGGTGGCTAGGGAGGCATCCCTGGTTAAATATACAATTTTGAGCATTAGAGTATAGCAGACCAGGAGGTCATACTGTAACAAGACCAGGAGGTCATAGCAGACCAGGAGGTCCAGGTACAGCCGACAAGGAAGTCCGCTATACAGTTCACAGGCACAACACCGAAAAGGGTTGGTGCAACACCCATATAGGCCATATAAGCTCTGGCTGAAGGAATTCGCAGTCGTAAGTTTCGATTCCATTGGTCTTTCCGTACATAAGCTTAGTTGTTTGTGTACTGAACGACTGGACCGCACGTAAGTGTGTGCAGTAGTTAGTAATCTGACCTAATACCATTAGAGTAAAGGGGTCACAAACGCTATTTGTACACTCTAACGTGATTTGTGTAATTTTTTTTATTTTAAGGGAAGTTTGCTGCTCACTCAGGAACTATCCAGCAACCAATAGTTACTGGAAAGAGTAAGTGTTCTTCGGATAACCCTCGCAGGTTCCAGTAAATAGAGGTTCAGGTCGCAGGGGCCCTAGGTCGAGTACGCCAGCACCATATCGGTGTGATCAGGTCGTATTGGTCGGCGTGGGCGAGTGAGTGGGGTACTCGGTAAACCGCCACCGTCAGCCTATTGTGGACATTTGGTTTTGCGTAAGGGTTGGCTAAATAAAGCAACACTTTCGAACTATGGGGGCCACTTGTTCAGGTAGGGGGCGATCAACCTCGGTTCGGGTTGATTCAGTGGTCCGACCAATTGGGTCGGCCAGGTATATAATGTGTGAGAAATATGGAAGTCACACAGAAACTTTATGTGATGAATGGGAGAAAATGACTGTACATGACGGGGAGAAATTCCCAAGAGTAGGGAGCTTCAGCTCAGAAGTGTAACAAAATTTAAGGAGGAGGATATGTCTCATAAAATCAACAAAGAGACGAATCCAGCATTATGATTATTTACAGTTGTGGCAACAGGAAGGTGAGATACAGAGAGGTTTGGCTCAGGCGGCGGGATCTGGCTCTAACAGAAAACTGATTGCCACGGCCCCACCGCCACCATATATATCAGGAGAGAAGTTGATTGCGGAGAAAGACGCACTAAGGTGTAACACAAAATCACTTAGTAACTGTGTAAATGTTAATGATAATGTTCACCCATTAACCCATGCAAGTATTAACCCGTGCAAGTTGTACCCTGTTTTGAACTTTCCTCAGGAGTGTGATCAAGAGGACGAATCGGCAACGATTTCAGCGCTCTCTCTAGCAGCCACCATAGCAGAGACCACAGTAGGCACAGCTCCACCCACGAGATTAGTAAAGGCCCCTAGCGGAGGGATAGGTGAGGTCGTATCAACTGGTAAGTACGGCACCATGCATTATGCTGAGACTATTTCACCACAGCCTGTAGAATCTACACAGAATGAGGTTGTTAGAATTACACCTGTTAGAGTAATAGCAGTGCCAAATGGGAAAACAGACGCATCAGGAGCCACTCCCATTAGGAACATTGCCATGTACACCCCATTTTCCCGAATGGAATTAAGGACCATAGTGTCTGAATTTCCTGACTCTAGAAAAGACTTAGTTGCCAGTCAAAAATACATCAGAGACTTAGGTAACACTGTAGAGCCCAACAATAAAGACTGGCAGATATTGCTGAGAGCATGTTTACCCTCAAATGTCGACGCAACTCAATTTTTAGCTGATTGCGGACTAGATCATGATGTACCTCTTACAGATGTGTACAACCAAGATAATGTGAAAAGAATAAACTTGCAGTTAAAAGAGTATTTCCCAGCAGTAGCTAAATGGAATAAGATATTCTCCATTAAACAGAAGGAGTCAGAGACAGCTGCAGAGTATTTTCACAGAGCATTATTAGAAATGGCAAAATACACAGGCATAGAGGACATTAAAACAGACACAAACCATCGGGAAGTAGCAGTATCGGTACTGATGGATGGTTTAAAAGAGTCATTGAAGACTAGGGTACAGACCACACAACCATGTTGGCGAGGTCTGTCTGTGGCTACTTTGAGAGAGGCTGCTATTGATCACGATAGAAACATCACCAGACACAGGGAACAACAAGGTGATAAATTAATGTCAGTAAGTATACAGGCTCTGACCACAAGGCAGCCTTTGTTTGCATCACCAAATCCTGTGGGTAAGTCAAGTATGGTTACTTGTTATTCTTGTCACAAACAGGGACACATGGCACGAGATTGTAGAGTAAAGAATCCACGAAACTCATACCAACCCCCTAGACAACGACACGACACACGACATTGGGATCGGGGTCCACAGAAACGGAGTTATGAGCCACATACAGGGGAAACAAAAAGATATCCCCCGAACAGAGACTGGCATGCCTCTGGTAGTTCCCAGCTAACTCCCTCACAAGTAGTTGCTGCCAGCGGGATTCAGGAAGGTCACCATACCCAATAGGGGTGTGGCCATACCTGTAATCTGCAGCCAGTAAAGTTAATTGCCAACCTTGGAAGTGAACCCGAGATCGCAATTAATGTAGCTGGTAAAACTTTAAACTTTCTTGTAGACACAGGGGCGGCCAAGTCAGTGATAAATTCGACAGTGGGCATGAGAACCACTGGTAGGACAATTCCAGCCATGGGAGTAACAGGAGTAGTCCAGCACTACCCTGTTAGCAAACCAGCCGAGATTACAATATGGTCTTTGCATACCAAGCATTCCTTTTTGCTGGCTGCATCGGCACCAACTAATCTCCTGGGAAGAGACTTACTGTGTAAAATGGGGTGCGTCATTTATTGTACTCCTGAAGGTGTATTCTTGGACATACCTGAGAAACACGCTCAGGAAGTGCGAGACATGTTAGACTCCCCATCAAAATTAATGTCACATACCATTATGACAAATAGGAATCCATCCCAAATAGAAGAGATGACATCTCAGATACCAGAGTCACTTTGGACAAAAGACGGACAAGACACTGGATTAATGGCAAACGTAGCTCCAGTAGTTGTACAAGTAAAAGATGGTAGGATAGCTCCAAAAATCCCACAGTACCCTCTGAAGCCAGAGGTGGAGTTAGGAGTTTACCCAGTAATAGAGCACTTGCTACAACAGGGCATTCTGGTAAGAACGTCCAGCACTGCCAATAGTCCCATCTTCCCTGTTAAAAAGAGAGGGGGGAGGGGTTACAGACTAGTGCAGGATCTAAGGGGGATTAACAAAATAGTTGAGAGTCAGTTCCCCGTAGTGCCAAATCCAGCTGTCATCCTAATGCAAATCCCTCCCACTGCCAAATTTTTCACTGTTATTGACCTCTGCTCCGCTTTCTTTTCGGTACCTCTGCACCCTGACAGCCAATATTTGTTTGCATTTACATACAGAGGAGTCCAATACACGTGGACTTGATTACCCCAAGGTTTCATAGATAGTCCAAGTATATTTTCTCAGGCTTTGCATGATTGTTTACAGTCTTTCCAACCAGACAGTGGATCAGTATTGATACAGTATGTGGACGATTTACTACTGTGTTCAGACTCACTGGAAGCATCTCTGAAGGATACGAAACAGCTCCTGTTTCATCTTTCAGACACAGGACACAAGGTTTCCAAAGACAAGTTGCAATTATGCCAAACTAAGGTAAAATATTTGGGACACTGTCTAACACAAGGACTGAGACACCTGACCGCTGATAGAATCCAAGCAATTAGAGACATGACTCTGCCACAAACCCAGCAACAGATCAGAACGTTTTTAGGAATGTGTGGGTATTGCCGTAATTGGATCCCAGGGTTTTCCATTTTGGCGTTACCTTTGCAGGAAATGGTCTCCTCAAACAAACCTGATAGGATTTCGCATACAGACGAGTCCGAAACAGCATTTGAGAGACTCAAACAGTGCCTAACGCAGGCACCAGCACTAGGTATGCCAGACTATGGGAAACCCTTTGAACTATACGGAACAGAAAGTGCTGGTTGCGCGGCAGGTGTACTAACCCAAAAACACGGTGATGCCAGCAGGCCAGTTGCATACTACAGCGCTCAGCTAGACACGGTAGCGCGATCCCTCCCCACATGCTTGCGAAGCGTTGCTGCGATAGCATTGCTAGTGACAAAAAGCGAAGACGTCGTGCTAGGCCACAACCTCACAATCCATACGCCACATGCAGTATCAGCCTTATTGAATTCTGCCCAAACCAGACACGTCTCATCAGCGAGGATTACAAGATGGGAATTGGCACTAATGGCCCCCGTAAACATCACCATAAGGAGATGCAGTGCATTAAATCCTGCAACGTATCTCCCAGGTGTGCCTGGTCAGGCACAAAGGGTGGAAGGTGAGAGTGATGGGGAAGGAGGATTTAATACAAAGGAAGATACACATGATTGTATGGAATATTTGACCCAAAATTTTACCGCAAGGCCTGACATCAGTGACAACCCACTGGAAGATGCAGAACTTACGTTCTACACGGACGGTAGTTGCCATAGACAGTCAGACTCGGGAGACTTGTGTACTGGATACGCAGTCGTAGATGACCAAGACACCATAGAAGCGGAACCGCTAGGCCCACCTCACTCAGCCCAGGTTGCTGAACTGGTCGCCCTAACCAGAGCATGTGAATTGGCTAAAGGTAAGTCAGCCAATATCTACACCGATTCTAGATACGCATTCGGAGTAGTCCATGATTTCGGAGCCCTATGGCGTCTCAGAAATTTCATGACGGCCGCTGGTACACCGGTAGCGCATGCAGCTCACATAAAAAGGCTTCTAACAGCGATACAGGAACCCGACAGAGTGGCTGTTATCAAATGTAAAGCACACACATATAGCCAAGACCCGGTATCACTTGGTAACAGCCGAGCAGACGAAGCTGCTAAGTTAGCAGCTGCTACCCCCATACAGACAGACACCACACAATTGATGGTATTTAATACCATTAACACACAGAAGTTGTGTGAAATGCAAAATTTGTGTTCCACACAGGAAAAGGCAGTCTGGAAGGCAAAGGGATATGGCCAGGAGTCCTCAGGACTCTGGACGGATGGACATGGTAAACCAGTGGCCCCCAGAGCATATCTTCCATGTCTGGCTGAAGCAGCTCACGGGCTGACTCATCTAGGCAAGGAAGGGATGTGCAAATTGGTGAGAGCATATTGGTGCGCCCCAGGATTCTCCTCTCATGCGAGTAAAAGAGCAATGTCATGCCTTACCTGTTTGAGAAAGAATATTGGAAAGGCAATACCTACAGAACCATCCCATATCCCACCTGCCGGCGGCCCTTTCCAGGTAATACAAATTGACTTTATACAATTACCCCCTTGTCGGAATTTGAAATATGTACTTGTTTGTATAGATGTTTTCTCAAATTGGGTCGAAGCATTTCCTGCGGCTACAAATACCGCTATGTTTACTGCTAAGAAAATTGTGCAGGAATTTGTATGTAGATATGGTATCCCTAGAATAATCGAAAGTGATAGGGGTACCCATTTTACAGGTGATGTCTTTCAAGGAATGTGTAAGTTGATGGGAATTGATAGCAAGCTGCACACTCCGTACCGTCCACAGGCGAGTGCGAAGGTCGAAAGAGTGAACAGCACTATTAAAAATAAATTGAGTAAAGTGATGGCAGAGACAGGATTGACATGGCCAGAAGCTTTACCCATTGTATTGTACAGTATCAGAACCACTCCCAGGTCCCCTCTTAATCTGTCTCCCTTTTAAATCTTGTTTGGTCGACAACCGCATGCCATGATTAACCCTCAGGATGATTTGAAATGTAACAATGAAGTAACTGTAAAGTACTTGATTAACATGAGTAAACAGTTAAGGAATCAAAATGATAATCTGAAGTTGGTGATTCCTGATCTACCTGATAGTAATTGTCATGACATTGAACCTGGGGATTATGTAATGATACGGAATTTTCTACGCTCAGGTTGCCTTATTGATAGATGGGAAGGACCATACCAGGTCTTATTGACTAGCACTGCAGCATTAAAGGTTGCTGAGAGAGAGACTTGGGTCCATTCATCCCACTGCAAGAAGGTTGCTGATCCAGAGAAGTCCCGTGATAAGGAACAGACGGTAGAGGTTGTATCATTGGAGTGTCTGTTCCAGGAGGACTGAGGCGGCACCTGAGCCTTGAAGACCGAGAGCTGTTGTCGACTCCCCACTCCCTTTTATTTTTTTTCTCCACTTCCCATCCCCTCTCCCTCAAATTTCTTTTTCCTCCTTCTCATTCTTCTCCGTTTCCTCCTATAAGATGGACTTGCCCCAAGAGACTGTGATCCGGATTTTCCTGTTGACCATGATGTTGACCAGAGCAGTCTGTTCCGGCGAGAGTACCATGGAGGTCGATAGAGGTTCTGGAATGGGTTCTGATGATAAAGATGGAGGCGTAGTTTTCCAAGATCAACCTAACCAACAAGCAAAGGCGAGTATCAGAAAACGATCCGATAGCATTGACCATAGAAGCAATTGTGACGGATTGTTAGCTGAGGAAAACTGTATCTGTAGGCTCTGTAACAATGTCATTGAAGATGGGTGCATTAAGAAATGCCAATCCAGTTTTAATATCCATATGGACCGGCATCCATTGAGTGACTATCACTCCTTAGTGGGTAATGTGTTAAACAAAACAGATTGTTGGGTATGCTCTCAAGTACCTCAAGGTCATAGCAAATCAGGGCTAGTACCATTTCCTTTAACGATAGGGGAGGTACTTGAGTTAAATGGTGGGAGACCGGTGGACAGGAGGTTTAATATCTCCAGCCCTCCTAGTTTGAAGCTCCACCAATACCATGTGGATAGGTCCCTATTATGTTTCAACATCTCCAATCCCAGAAAACCGGGAAATTGGGAAGTGTCATGGAGTAACCACACCATGACCTTTTCGCATAGAGCAGATAGAATGCCCACAGATACAGAGCTTGTACGCCACATAGCCAGTAGAGGAAAATCTTTCCGGTATAGGTACACCTTAGGAAATAGGATTACGAGAGTTGGAGAAGTATCACCAGGATACTGTGCACATATCGTACAACCTGATACGTGTATTAAGCAGATGGAAGAATTAGGGTTAGGAGATTTCACCTGGAAGGTGTGTAATATGGTTATGTCCTTCTCCGTCCCATATGTTCTCCCCGATGATGCATATTTCATATGCGGGAGAAAGGCGTACAAGTGGCTTGCCCCAAACTCTGAAGGATTGTGTTATATTGGAAAAGTATTGCCTGAAGTGATGACTGTAACACATGATAAAATGAAAGACATACATCGTGGTGCCCAAGCTCCTTATACTCACACCCATTACGAGCACGTTGTTAAAAGGCACCTGATAGAGAAGACAGAGCATCCGGCCTCTGATCTGATAAGTGAATCCACCGGGATTCAATTCTTAATCGCGTTAGATTTCACCCGCACCGCTAGAGGAGTGCTAAATTATAATAAGAATTTACTTACCGATAATTCTATTTCTCGTAGTCCGTAGTGGATGCTGGGGACTCCGTCAGGACCATGGGGAATAGCGGGCTCCGCAGGAGACAGGGCACATCTAAAAAAGCTTTTAGGTCACATGGTGTGTACTGGCTCCTCCCCCTATGACCCTCCTCCAAGCCTCAGTTAGGTACTGTGCCCGGACGAGCGTACACAATAAGGAAGGATCTTGAATCCCGGGTAAGACTCATACCAGCCACACCAATCACACCGTACAACTTGTGATCTGAACCCAGTTAACAGTATGATAACAAAACGAAGTAGCCTCTGAAAAGATGGCTCACAACAATAGTAATAATCCGATTTTTGTAACAATAACTATGTACAAGCATTGCAGACAATCCGCACTTGGGATGGGCGCCCAGCATCCACTACGGACTACGAGAAATAGAATTATCGGTAAGTAAATTCTTATTTTCTCTAACGTCCTAGTGGATGCTGGGGACTCCGTCAGGACCATGGGGATTATACCAAAGCTCCCAAACGGGCGGGAGAGTGCGGATGACTCTGCAGCACCGAATGAGAGAACTCCAGGTCCTCCTTAGCCAGAGTATCAAATTTGTAAAATTTTACAAACGTGTTCTCCCCTGACCACGTAGCTGCTCGGCAAAGTTGTAATGCCAAGACTCCTCGGGCAGCCGCCCAGGATGAGCCCACCTTCCTTGTGGAATGGGCATCTACATATTTCGGCTGTGGCAGGCCTGCCACAGAATGTGCAAGCTGAATTGTACTACAAATCCAGCGTGCAATAGACTGCTTAGAAGCAGGAGCACCCAGCTTGTTGGGTGCATACAATATAAACAGCAAGTCAGACTTTCTGACTCCAGCCGTCCTAACTATATATATATATATATATATATATATATATATATATTTTTAGGGCCCTGACAACGTCTAGTAACTTGGAGTCCTCCAAGTCCCTAGTAGCCGCAGGCACCACAACAGGTTGTTTCAGGTGAAAACGCTGACACCCCTTTAGGAAGAAACTGGATACGAGTCCCAGTTCTGCCCTGTTCAAATGGAAAAATTTAATATGGGCTTTTGTAAGACAAAGCCGCCCATTCTGACAATCGCCTGGCCGAGGCCAGGGCTAACACATGGTCACTTCCCATGTGAGATATTGGTCGACAGCATGGTCACTTTCCATGTGAGATATTTCAAATCCACAGATTTGAGCTGTTCAAACCAATATGATTTTAAGAAATCCCAACACTATGTTGAAACCTCACGGTGCCCCTAGAGGCACAAAAAAGCTGTATATGCAATACACCCTTTACAATCTGGACTTCAGGAACTGAAGTCAATTCTTTCTGGAAGAAAATCTACAGGGCCGAAATTTAAATGTTAATGAACCCCAATTTGAGGCCCAAAACACTCCTGTTTTCAGGAAGTGTAGAAATCGACCTAGTTGAATTTCCGTCGTGGAGCCTTCCTGGCCTCACCCACGCAACATATTTTCACCACATGTGGTGATGACGTTGTGCGGTCACCTCCTTCCTGGCTTTGACCAGGGTAGGTATGACCTCTTATGGAATGCCTTTTCCCTTCAGGATCCGGCATTCAACCGCCATGCCGTCAAACGCAGCCGCGGTAAATCTTGGAATAGACATGGTACTTGCTGAAGCAAGTCCCTTCTTAGCTCCCCAGGCCCTTAGTCCTCTGTGAGCATTTCTTGAAGTTCCGGGTACCAAGTCCCTCTTGGCCAATCCGGAGCCACTAGTATAGTTCATACTCCTCTATGTCTTATAATTCTCAATACCTTGGTTATGAGAAACAGAGGAGGGAACACATACACTGACTGGTACACCCACGGTGTTACCAGAACATCCACAGCTATCGCCTGAAGGTCTCATGACCTGGCGGAATACCTGTCCCGTTTTTTGTTCGGGCGGGACACCATCATGTCCACCTTTGGTCTTTGCCAACGGTCCACAATCATGTTGAAAAACTTCCCTATGAAGTTTCCACTCTCCCGGGTGGAGGTCATGCCTGCTGAGGAAGTCTGCTTCCCAGTCGTCCACTCCCGGAAAGAACACTGCTGACAGTGCTATCACATGATTTTCCGCCTAGCGAAAAATCCTTGCAGTTTTGTCACTGCCCTCCTGCTTCTTGTGCCGCCCTTTCTGTTTACGTGGGCGACTGCCGTGATGTTATCCCACTGGATCAATACCGGCTGACCTTGAAGCAGAGGTCTAGCTAAGTTTAGAACATTATAAATTTGCTCTAAGCTTATTTATGCGGAGAGAATTCTCCAGACTTAATCACACTTCCCTGGAAATTTTTTCCCTGTGTGACTGTTCCCCAGCCTCTCAGGCTGGCCTCCGTGGTCACCGGCATCCAATCCTGAATGCCGAATTTGCGGCCCTCTAGAAGATGAGCACTCTGTAATCACCACAGGAGAGACACCCTTGTCCTTGGATATAGGGTTATCCGCTGATGCATCTGAGGATGCGATCCGGACCATTTGTCCAGCAGATCCCACTGAAGAGTTCTTGCGGGAAATCTGCCGAATGGAATTGCTTCGTAATAAGCCACCATTTTTACCAGGACTCTTGTGCAATGATGCACTGACACTTTTCCTGGTTTTAGGAGGATCCCGATTAGCTCGGATAACTCCCTGGCTTTCTCCACTGGGAGAAACACGTTTTTCTGGACTGTGTCCAGAATCATCCCTAGGAACAGTAGACGTGTCGTCGGAAAAAGCTGCGATTTTGGAATATTTAGAATCCCCTCGTGCTGTCGTAGAACTACTTAAGATAGTGCTACTCCGACCTCCAACTGTTCTCTGGACCTTGCCCTTATCAGGAAAGCGTCCATGTTTCTTTTAAGAAAAATCATCATTCCGGTCATTACCTTGGTAAAGACCCGGGGCGCCGTGGACAATCCAAACGGCCGCGTCTGAACTGATAGTGACAGTTCTGTACCAGGAACCTGAAGTACCCTTGGTGAGAAGGGCAAATTTGGACCTGTAGGTAAGCGTCCCTGATATCCAGTGACACCATATCGTCCCCTTCTTCCTGGTTCGCTATCACTGCTCCGAGTGACTCCATCTTGATTTGAACGCTTGTATGTAAGTGTTCAAATATTTCAGATCTCACCGAGCCGGTTGGCTTCAGTACCACAATATAGTGTGGAATACTACCCCCTTCCTTGTTGTAAGAAGGGTACTTTGATTATCACCCGCTGGGAATACAGCCTGTGAATTGTGTGAGGGGGAGACGTCTCGAATTTCCAATGTACACCTGGGATATTACATGTAGGATCCCGGAGTTCCCTTGCGAGTGTTGCTGAAACTCTTGAGATGACCCCCTACCGCACCTGAGTCCGCTTGTACGGCCCCAGCGTTATGCTGCGGACTTGGCAGATGCCGTGAGGAGCTTCTGTTCCTGGGAATGAGCTGCTTGCTGCAGTCTTCTTCCCTTTCCTCTACCCCTGGGCAGATATGACTGGCCTTTGCCCGCCTGCCCGTATGGGGACGAAAGGACTGAGACTGAAAAGACTGTGTCCTTTTCTGCCAATATGTGACTCGGGGTAACAAAAGGTGGATTTTTCAGCTGTTGCCATGGCCACCAGGTCCAATGGACCGCCCCTTTATACGGCAATACTTCCATATGCCGTCTGGAATCTGCCTCACCTGACCACTGTCGTGTCTTCGTCTGGCAGATATGTACATCACATTTACTCTTGATGCCAGAATGCACATATGCCTCTGCGCATCACGCATATATAGAAATGCATCCTTAAAATGCTCTATAGACAATAAAATCCTGTCCCTGTCAAGGGTATCAAAATTTTCAGTCAGGAAATCCGACCAAGCCCCCTCAGCGCTGCACATCCAGGCTGAGGCGATTGCTGGTCGTAGTATAACACCAGTATGTGTGTATATACTGTTATGATATTTTCCAGCTTCCTATCAGCTGGCTCCTTGAGGGCGGCCGTATCTAGAAACGGTAACGCCATGTTTTTTATAAGCGTGTGAGCGCCTTATCCACCCTAAGGTGTGTTTTCCAACTCGCCCTTACTTCTGGCGGGAAAAGGGTATACCGCCCATAACTTTCTATCGGAGGAACCCCACGTATCATCACACACTTCATTTAATTTATCTGATTCAGGCAAAACTACAAGTAGTTTATTCCCACCCTACAAAATACCCTTATTTGTGGTACTTGTGGTATCAGAAATATGTAACACCTCCTTCATTGCCCTTAACATGTAACTTGTGGCCCTAAAGGAAAAGTACGTTTGTTTCTTCACCGTCGACACTGGGGTCAGTGTCCGTGTCAGTGTCTGTCGACCGACTGAGGTAAATGGGCGTTTTTACAAGCCCCTGACGGTGTCTGAGACGCCTGGACCGATACTAATTTGTCCGCCGGCTGTCTCATGTCGTCAACCGGCTTGCAGCGTGTTGACATTATCACGTAATTCCATAAGTAAGCCATCCATTCCGGTGTCGACTCCCTAGAGAGTGACATCACCATTACAGGCAATTTTCTCCGTCTCCTCACCAACATTTTCCTCATACATGTCGACACACCCGTACCGACCTACAGCACACACACAGGGAATGCTCTGATAGAGGACAGGACCCACTAGCCCTTTGGGGAGACAGAGGGAGAGTTTGCCAGCACACACCAAAAGCGCCATAATGTATATAACAACCCTAGAAGGTGTTGTTTCTATATATGCGCTCTTAATATATAATTATATCGCCAATTTATGCCCCCCTTCTCTTTAACCCTGTTTCTGTAGTGCAGGGGAGAGTGGGAGCCTTCCTCACCAGCGGAGCTGGTCAGGAAAATGGCGCTGAGTGCTGAGGAGAATAAGCTCCGCCCCTTTCTCAGCGGGCTTTTCTCCCGGTTATTAGGAAAACTGGCCTGGGTTAAATACATACATATAGCCTTAATGGCTATATGTGATGTATTTATTTGCCTCTAAGGTAATCTATATTGCTGCCCAGGGCGCCCCCAGCAGCGCCCTGCACCCTCCGTGACCGAGATCAGTGAGCCGTGTAGCAACAATGGCGCACAGCTGCAGTGCTGTGCGCTACCTTCATGAAGACTGAGGAGTCTTCTGCCGCCTGTTTCCGGACCTCCGTTCTGCCGTTCTTCAGCGTCTGTAAGGGGGATCGGCGGCGCGGCTCCGGGACGAACCCCAGGCTGACCTGTGTTCCGACTCCCTCTGGAGCTCAGTGTCCAGTAGCCTAAGACTTCAATCCTCCTGCACGCAGGTGAGTTGCAAGTCTCTCCCCTAAGTCCCTCGTTGCAGTGATCCTGTCGCCAGCAGGAATCACTGATTAGAAACCTAAAAAAAAAAACTTTTCTAAACAGCTCTTTAAGAGAGCCACCTAGATTGCACCCTCTCGGACGGGCACAAAAACCTAACTGAGGCTTGGAGGAGGGTCATAGGGGGAGGAGCCAGTACACACCATGTGACCTAAAAGCTTTTTTAGATGTGCCCTGTCTCCTGCGGAGCCCGCTATTCCCCATGGTCCTGACGGAGTCCCCAGCATCCACTAGGACGTTAGAGAAAAATACATATCGGCGCTCGCAAATTTGTTAGATAATATCACTGAAATGTATGATGACACGTTTAGATATACTGGAAGGGAACTTCAAGCTTATAAAACAGAATTGGTGCAGCATAGAATGGTTCTCAATTACCTCACAGCAGTGACAGGCGGATATTGTGTTACATTGGCAACACAGTACGGCGTGAAGTGTTGCACGTATATCACGAATAGCACCGAGGATCCGGTCGAGGTCATAGACCAAAAGATGGACGATATTCTCCAATTGAAGTGGGAATTTCGCCGAAAACACAATCTCACTCTTGCTGCTGTAGGTAATGAGCTGACTGGTTGGGTGTCATGGTTGAACCCGCGAAATTGGTTCTCCGGTTTGGGAGACTGGGCTCAAGGAGTCATAATGGATGTTGGGAAGTTTCTCCTATGTATCTTAGGTGTTGTCATATCGATTGGATTGATATTTAGATGCGGTCAGGCTTTAATGAAGTGCAAACATCGTACCAGGGTAATGAGTTTGAGGAGTGAGGAAACTGTAATTAACCTGGATTTGATTTATGACCCAATGATAGAAATAATGATGTAATGAAAATGCGATTATACGGTCCGTTTCTTTCACCTGTTTTTCTGGTTTTTCTCCAAGATAAAAAGACCCACTTGGACGAGGAAGTTGACGAGACGCTATACAGACAACGGATAGACCAAAGAAGAAGTTTTGACCACTTGAGATACGGACATTTGATGAACTTTGCCATGGATCCCCAGTTTCCCTAGAATTCTTAAACTTACGCTAGCCCAACATTTTTTGTAAATCTAATGGCATTGACAAAGCTTTTTGCTCACACCTAATGGGCAACACAGCGCAAAGAAGACGACTTTCAACTGATACCGAACAAAACTTAAACCGACAGATGTACATTAACCTGACATAGAATACCACCGCATTTACCGTAATTATGTCTTTTCTTCATTTCTACAACCCTCAGGTAATGACACACATAGTATAGGGAATACAGGCACAGATATCAGCAATCACATATCCCCCCATTCATGTATCATCAACTAAAATGTGCTCCCCATTTTGTTCAAAATCCGAAAAGAGCTCGGTAAAGTTTGACAGCCCATCCACAGACCCGTACCACGGGATAAGAAGGAATTCAAATGTATACTTCGCAATACCTCGAAGCTTGATTTACAACACGTACGGCACGATGATACATGACCCCCCAAACATGGACTCATACACACATGCTTCTGCTATCTCACTAGGTCATACCCTCTTCACACCTACTCCTCTCTCCTCCCTTACCCAACCATGGAAATGAATTAACCCCTAACATATATTTTTCTCCTTTTGAAATGTTTTCAGAAGGTGGCAGTTATTGTTGACTGCCAAAGGGTGGACTGTCAAAGTCAGAAAAATATCTCTATGCACACTACCATATTTGCACCTCACACAGGTCCGTGCTGCGCATGCGTACGCTCTCCCGTACGTGCGCATACTCACAGTCGCGGGCACCCGCAGGCGCATGGTATGCGTATTTACGGTAGAGTTTATGCGATCGTAGCGTGCGACTCAATCATTACATATTTTCACTAATAATGTAATTTTGTAGATCATGGTCCCTTTGATAGATTCTGAAAGTTTGGTTAATATAGAATGTTCATGAACAGAGAAATCCCTCTTTGTTTGATACGAAGGGTCGGACAGGAGTAATACAGTGGTGTTTAGTATCCATCGGAAGAATATTTAATTAGAAATATTCCGGTGTTGGTTTGAAGCAGATCAATCGCTCGTGCGAATAGTTATGGACATAAGAAGTTTATGAACATTTACTTTATTTGCACTTTATTACCCATGCGGCGGGAAACCCAGTTTCCCTCCCACCTGAGCTGTTGGAAATAGTCACAGCCCACCTGTATGAATCAACCTATGACCTTTTGTTATAATACGAAGCCGAATTCCTGTGTCCAATGAACAATAAGATTGTAGGGACCATTGAATTGTATTGTGTGTGGGGCATAAATAGGCAGGCCGACCGTATCCAGTTCACTCTCTTCAACGGTTCTCATTGCTGATAATCGGGAGCTGGATATCGAGGCGCATGCGATCGTTCCCCTTGTGCGTAAGTTTTCTCCGTAATCATATTGTCTTACTGTGAGCCATCTCTCTCTCTACTCTTTCTCTCGTATTTTCCTTTAATTGTATTGTATTGTATTTCCCGTGTAGTTATCTGGTTAGTTGGTTTATGTTATATTGTAGTGTATCATTTGTACTGTGATTCCTTTTGCAAGTATAATAGTTATAATACATATAATAGGTTTTGGACCCTAAGCCCAGGTATCTGTGTATTCTTTATAGGGTTAAGTATTCTCTGAGCGTCGGTGACGCTCAAGCAGCTTTGTAGTTAATCAGGTTACACCAGGTTGCACTTACACTCTGTCTCTACACTAAGGTATACTGTGTATCTCATTGTTAAAGGTATAGATATAAAGGTTTTAACGTTGTAAGCGTCTGCACCGCTGGTGATCTCCTCGTGGTCCCGAGCGTACGCTACGCTATAGCGAATCATTACGTTAGTCGGCAGCCAATAGCGTGCCTGCCTGTGATCACTGGGCCGTAAGCGAACGTGACGCTTGAGCGTCTCGACTACGGTTGAGCGATCGCTACACAACTTGCGTACCCTTACGGTACTTCTCACGTAGATAGCGTACAGTGTTCTTAGACCTCTTAAAGTGTTTTATATACGATAAATATTTAGCTTTATCAATACTCACATATATATACACATACCCATACACACATACACACACATATATATATATATATATATTATTATTATTTTTTTGTCAGGAACAGCAGGGTCCCTAGTGATGTTAATACGTTCTTAATGTGTATGAAACATGTACTGAATGCTGTATATTATTTTGTGGATCTAATCAGGAAACATTACGGTCAACAGAAGAACAGTATTTGTGTCGATATCCGGGAGTAGTAACTGGGCAAAATAACCATTTTTGCTACCCCAAGGGGTCTGAGGGAAATATATTCTATGAATATGACACCCTCCATAAATATTACTACGTCTGTGTCTGGGCCACAGCTTTATGCAACCTTACTATACATATATACATATAGGTATAGCCCTTTCTTTCTTTTTTCAGTCAGATATTGGTGGTGCCGACAGGGTCACCCACACCTCTGTGTCCCCATATAGTTTGCTCTTGGGAAAAACATCTACCGACATGTTGACACTTTTTTTCATGTACCATGTACCCTCAGGAGTCGGCGGTGCCAACAGGGTCACTCCCACAGCCGTTTGTGGCAGAGCACTCAGCCTCAGACATGCCGACACACGTGTAGGAAACACCCACCGACATTACACTGGCTATAAGGGAAGGACCCCAGTAAATTCTGTCAGGGAACACAGAAGGAGTTTACCAGCTCCCCACCCAGCGCTCAATCCCTTATATATTGTGCTTTATTATTAACTTATCTTGCACCAATCAACTGTGCCCCCCCCCCCCCCCTTCGTTTTTCACCCTGTTATGTACAGTAGTGTTTTGGAAGGACCAGCGTCACTGTGGAGAGAAAATGGCGCTGATGTGAGCTGTGAGGGCTAAGCCCCGCCCAGCTATTTCTCTAATATATTTATACTGGCAGGGGTTGGATATAGTGCCTAGGCACTCATATTAGTGTTTGCCAGTCTTTATTTGAGGATTTATATGCTGCCCAGGGCCCCCCCCCCACGCGCCCTGCACCCTACAGTGCCGCTGTGTGTGAGAGCTTGGCGTGCAGCGCAGCTGCTGTGCGGCACCTCAAAAGCCGTCACTGAAGTCTTCTGATCTTCTTCTACTCACCTGTCTTCTGACTTCTGGCTCTGTGCGGGGGGGGTGACGGCGAGCTCTGGGAGTGAACCCCTAGGCGTACCTAATGTTCCAAACCCTCAGGAGCTAATGGTGTCCTGTAGCCAAGAAGCAGAGCCTTTAAACTCATCAGAAGTAGGTCTGACTTCTCTCCCCTAAGTCCCACGATGCAGGGAGACTGTTGCCAGCAGTTCTCCCTGAAAATAACAAACCTAACATAAGTCTTTTCCGAGAAACTCAGTAGAGCTCCTCAGTGTGCATCCAGTCTGCCTGGGCACAGATCTAAACTGAGGAGGGGCATAGAGGGAAGAGCCAGGTCACACCATTTAAAAGTCTTAAAGTGCCCATGTCTCCTGCGGATCCCGTCTATACCCCATGGTTCTTGAAGTGTCCCCAGCAGCCTCTAGGACGTATGAGAAAATTGTATATAAAATATACAGGACATAAAAGCTGGCAACATATGCAAACTGTTGTCAGTCACCTCCAGAGATGGGCAAGAGTCACTAATATTGGCTGGAGAACATTGTTCCTGGATGAAAAAGCAGATGATGATCAGGGACTGATTACTGGGTGCAGTAATCAGAAAACCAGCCAGATACATAGGATTCACCCGTATGGCGTAATGATGGGCCAGCAAACTGCAGTTTTCCTAAATGAAGAACAACTACAGCACCGGAGGTGAGTCCATTAAAGCAACACGTTATATTTAGCAGATATAGCTTGGCAGCTGTAGTTTGGTCTCTGAGCTGTGTGTTAACATATGTACACAATCTGCCACATACTGTATAATAACAGAAAATGCACCGGAAAAGGCAATTTTTCATCTGTGCAGCTATGCATTATAATCCCAGTATTAATATTTATTGAATGAGTTCATCAGTTATAAAGGATGCATTTCCTGTGTAATGGTATTATATAAATTCATTCTTCCTGTAAATTTAATTATACAGTCATTACACAAATTAAAGGAACAGATAAACATTAATAATATTAAATAGCTCTTTGTTTTCAGTAAACCAGGCTGTCTTATACCCTAAACTTAGATGTACCTTCTAACAAAGCCATAGAGAGAATTACAATGAAAAGAGTGGTTACAAAATACGTAGTTATGGTAGACTTTCTGTCGATAAATGTATTTCTCCTAAGTCCGCAGTATCCACAGGATATACATTGGGACATGAGGTAGCGTCAGCAGATTGGCACCAACGATCAAATGCTTTCGGCCTCCAAGAATGCAACGGGCCAGTCTCCTTATTCCCACCTCCTAACTCAGGCAATTCAATTGTTTTCCAATGCTCAAGGCAGGAGCATCATAGAGAGACCTAATCAGGCGAGAGGAACACACATGCACACACTTCCGTACAAGAAGGAAGAGGATAGTAGGTGTAAGGATCCTCAAATCAGGTGCGTCAAGGTGGGATCCTTGTGGATATTGTGGACTTACGAGAAAAAGAGTTATTGACGGTTAAGTCTACCATAACTAAGTATTTCTCCTGCAGGGTCCACAGTAGTATCCACAGGATATTGCTTTGGGATGTCCCAAAGCAATTTTAGTGGAGGAGATGCTCCTGATTGGACAGGAGAATCCTTCGCCCTAGTGCAGCGTCCTGAGAGGCAAGGGTATCCAAAGGCATAATGTCTAATGAATGTGTTAATGGAAGACCATGTGGCTGCCTTACATATGTGCTGCCCATGAAGGACCTACCTTACGAATAGAGTGAGCGGAGACATTAGCTGGAACAGCGAGATCAGCTCAAGAATATGCTTCTGAAATAGTCATCCGAAGCCACCTCGCCAGTCTGCTTATCAGCAGGCCATCCTCTCTTGTGAAATCCATAGAGAACGAAGACAGTTTCTGTCTTTCTGATGGCATTGGTATGATCCACGTAGATCCTTAAAGCGTGGACTACGTCTAAAGAGACATCTTCCTCAGAAAGATCCGGCCCTTGAAAGGCCGGTACTACAATTTCTTTGTTAAGGTGAAATTTAGACACCACCTTAGGAAGATAAGCAGATTCGGTTCAGAGAACTGTTCTTTCTGGATGAAATATCAGAAAAGGAGGGCGACTTAACAATGCCCCTAAATCTGAAACTCTTCTAGTTGAGGCAATAACTAGTAAAAAGAGAGCTTTACGTCAGTGGTTCAAATGGAGCAACCTGAAGCGCCTTTAGGACTATACCTAGATCCCAAGGAGCTGTCGGAGGAACAAACGGAGGTTGGATGTGAAGCATTCCTTGGAAAAAAAAGTGCGAACATCCTGGAGGTTAGCAGTTTTCTTTTGAAACCATACAGTCAATGCTGACACCTGCACGCTCAAGGAAGCCACCCGTAGACCTTTATCCATTCCTGCCTGAAGGAATGTTAGGACTCTGGAAACTCTGAAAGACCTAAGGTCAATTTCCTGGCACTGCACCACTGAATATAAGCATGCCATATTCGGTAATAAATGCGAGCTGAGGATGGTTTCCTTGCTCTAAGCATTGTTTGAATTACCTGTTGTGAAAATCCTTTTGCTTTCAGGATGGAAGTCTCAGGAGCAATGCCGTGAAAGACAACCGATCCAGGTGCTTGTAATAACAAGGACCCTGAGACAGCAGACCTGGACATTAAGGGAGTAGAAAAGGAGTATTTACTGACAGCCTCTGCAGATGTGTGTACCAGTGTCCTCTTGGCCAAGCCGGAGCTATTAGTATCATGGCGCCCTTTCCCTGTTTTACTTTTCGCATGACCTTGGTCAACAGGGCGATCGGTGAAAACATAGGCCAGACGAAAGTCCCATCTTACTGACAGGGCTTCCACGAAGGTCGCTTTGGGACCCTCTGTCCTTGACCTGCATGCAGGAACTTTGTTATTCTGACGGGAAGCCATGAGATCTATCTCCGGCAACCCCGACTTATCTACCAGAGCCTGGAAGACCTCGGGTGTAAAGCCTATTCGTTTGCATGAATGGCGTGACGACTGAGAAATTCCGCTTCCTAGTTTAGGACTCCGGGAACGAACACTGCGGACAAGGCTGGATGATGTAGTTCTGCCAACCTTAACGTACGGGTCTCCCCAGGGCCGGATTAACAATGGGGCGGATGGAGCTGTAGCTCTAGGCCCTTCATTGAAAATAGGCCCACAGCTTGCAGCAGTGAAACCCCATTACCACTCACATTACAATGAGTCACAGTGACTCGCTGTATGCAGCCGCAGCCAGCACTTCTTAGACCACCGCCAGAGACAGTCAGTGACCCGTATATACATATACATTGAAATTCCGGCCAAAGTGAGAGGAGGGACCGCTCTCCTCTCGAGCACCTCCTCCCTCTAGACTAGTATTGGTGCTGCTGCTGTGCTTAGTGACGCACCTGTACGCAGCCATGGTGGAGGAGGAGCAGCTCTCCCCTCTACTTACCGCTCCTCCCCCTCAAACTTACTGCAGCTGATGAGGTAGTCGAGGTCGGACAGCCGGCCGGACGGGGAGGAGGGGCCTCTCTCAGCTCCTCTCCTTTCCTGCTAGGGCTCAAGCTGGAACCGCATGGGCATCACAACCAGGCCAGCTGCCCCTGGGCCAGTACAAAAGAAGCAGTTTAGGGCCACAGCGCAGGCGCTCTGCACATGCGTATAGTTTGCAGCCGGGAAACATACAGAGTGTGCTCCCGACCTCTCTGAAGAGACACACAGCACCGTGGCCACAGGGATATTTTGTTCAGAGGTAAAAACATTTTCTGAAGACCGGAATCCAATACAGCCCCCAAGTGTGTCATACATTATAACGGAACCGGGGACGACTTTGCCCAATTTATGAGCCAACTGTGTCTCTGTAAACAAGCTATTGTCTGTTGCGGATGACCCTGAAGCAATTGCTAAGACTGCGCCAGGATTAATAGGTCGTCGAGGTATGGAAAAATCCTTATCCCCTGTTGACAGATATAAGCCGCCATTACCACCATAATTTTGGTGAACACTCTTGGAGCTGTGGCCATTTCAAATGGTAGTGCCTGAAACTGAAAGTGTTGCTGGAGGATAGCAAACCTGAGATAGCACTGATAGGACAGTGCTATAGGAACATACAGGTAAGCATCCTGGCTATCCAGGGATACCATAAAATCCTCCGGCTACATAGCCAAAATAATGGAACATAAAGTCACAGTATGAGACACCCAAATGTACTTGTTCAGCACCTTGAGATTGAGTATGGGCCGGAACGACCCATTTGGCTCCTGAACTAGAAACAGGTTGGAATAGAAACCTTGTCCTTGTTGCACAGGAGGAATTGGAATTATCACTCCTGATTGAAGCAACTTCTGAACTGCCTCATGTAAGGCCCTGGCCTTCGTTTCTACTGAATACGGGCTGGTACAAAAGAACCTTTGTGGAGGATGTTTCTTGAAGGCAAACGCATAACCGTGAGATACCGCTTCTTGCACCCAGGCATCTGTAGTGGACTGCTGCCAGATCTGTGCAAAATGAAGAAGTCGGCCTTCCACCCTGGGGTCCCCCAGGTGGAGGCCAGCGCCATCAGGCTGATGGATTATCTTCTGGCTTGGAAGCCAGCCCTCTGGTAGCCCAATGCTTTTTAGTCTTACCAGACTTGTCAGATTGGGACTGTTTGCCATACCCCTTTAACTTTGCTTTTCCCTGGGTCCAAAAGGGCCGAAAAGCTGGAAACCTAGGTTTGGATTTGAGGGTTGAAGGAAACTTCACTTTCTTGGAGTCTGCCTCTGACTCCAAAATACTGTTTAATTCTTTACCAAAAAGAATATCTCCAGTAAAAGGCAAAGACTCTAGAACCCTCTTGGACTCTGAGTCACCCTTCCATGTACGAAGCCAGACCACTCTGTGAGCTGCTACTGCTGAGGCTGATGCTTGAGAGGCAATAGTACCCATATCCAAGGCTGATTCTTCCATAAAAATAGCTATGTGCAATATGGGATTTTTGCTCTCTAGATGCCAATGAGAGATCATCCTCCAATGCATCAGCCCAGGCCGCCACTGCTTTTGCCATCCAAGCTGAAGCCATGGCTGGTCTTACAATTGCCCCAGACAGACAGAGAGAAAACATTTTTTTTTAAAAACATCTATTTTTCTATCCTTAACATCATTTAATGATGTTGAAGGCAGAGGCAATGTAGATTTTCGCACCAATGACGTGCACATCTACTTTGGGAGCCACTACCCTTTTTAAACAGTCCCCAGCTGGTAGAGAATAGTGGGAATTCCACCAAGCCTCTTGCATAATCTCCGTCAGCTGTTCTGACCCAGGAAATTCAGTCCTGACTGTTTTGGGACGTTTAAACACAAGTGTCTTAGATTTTAACAAAGGCTCTGCTGCCTCCACTAAGGATAGAATGGCTTTCATAGCACTAATTAGCTCAGGTATATCCACTGAGCTAGGACCTTCATCCTTATCTCTGTATGCAGACCTGGAATGTGATGAATCCTCATCCTCCGACAAGTCCCCATCTGAAACATGTGTAGACTGTGAAGATGTAGTTTCATGTCTGTGTGATTTACTTTCCACAGGCCTTTCAGCCTGTTTTTGTTGAAAGGCTGCAGATTCCTGGACTGGTTGTGATTTAACCCAGGGACAGTGTTGCATGTAAGGGTTAACAGGGAAACCTATCCCTGGTATAGGAGTTGGCACTATCTACTCAGCTATATTGGATAATGTCTGGGTAATAGGACATTTAATGTATTCAGTGGCACAGCGAAAGAAACGTCAGCAATAGTTTACAGGCTCATAAGCATCAGGCATTTATCCAACTACTCGTAACCAAAGGTAGGTAGAGACTTAAGGGGTCATTCAGACCCGATCGCACACTGCAGTTTTTTGTAACCGTGTGATCGGGTTTGAACAGCAAATGCGTGAGGTCCGCAAAGCGCAAGTGCGTCGCTGGCCGGTGACGGCTGTCGCCGGGCAGCGACGAAAACAACAAAGAAAGCGTTCGCAGCAGCGAACGCAATAAGGTCGACAGGAAGAGGCCGTCCGGGGGTGTCAACTCACCGTTTTCTGGGAGTGTCGAGGAAAACGCAGGCGTGTCCGGCTGTTTCCAGAGAGGGATCCTGACGTCAGCTCCAGCAAGGATTATCGCAGTGGGTGAGTAAGTCCTGAGCTGTGCAGAGACTGCACAAACTTTTCTTTTGTGCAGCTCTTTGCACAAGCGTTTGCAGGCCTGCACAGCGAATCACCCCTCCCCTGTGGGCGGCAAATTACCTGGTTCCAGAAGTGCAAAAAATAGTCTGCGTGTGACCAGGTCTGAATTAGGCCCATAGTGCTGTATCACCTGGCTCAGGAGAATGGGATACAGGGAGACTGCACCCCGCTTCAAGGATCGATCAATACGTTAGTGAACGCTGAGTGGATCCAGATGCAAATAGTGTACACAAACACCCAGTGAACAAAACAGTGAACACAGACGCCCAAGTGAACACCGACGGACCAGTCACACAACCGCCTATGCTGCGACTGGGTCTTTTAGATACACAGCATCTCAGACGGAAGCCGGAACTCAGTTCATGGCAGGAAACTGGTCATGGACCAGGAGGAGGGGCGACCAGGAAAACGTCTTGCTCCCCACTGCTGACATCAACCCCAGGGATCCCGGCCTCACACTAATCCCTGGAGCCTATGATCCCTGGGGCCTAGCGCTGGTGCACCCGAGGTGGCAGCCGCATCAGCGACTGTTCGGTAGTCTCCTCCCAGAAACAGTGCGGCTGTGTCTTGCGTCTCCCCCAAAAGGAGGAACGGATGCCTTTCCTTCTCCCCGTGCTCCGGCCACAGCCTGATAATGTCAGATGGGCTTGCTAGTACATCCTACACAGACGCCCGCCTAAACAGCACAGTACACGTGCTGTTTTTACAACCCGGCGGAGAGTTGTTAGAGCGACTCTTTCTAAGGTGCGTGTAAGACGCTTTTTTAGAAAACTTGCTCAAAAAACGTAAGACTATAAAAATAAATTAAAAAACAAGCTTATGGATGCCAAAATCAGCAGTCCAAAGATCGTGATCCGGCTCGTGCGGCACCAACAAAAAACAAACACTGAATTGCCTGTGCCAGGAGGCGGGGATATAGGAGAATGGCTCGATGCATTCTGGGAAGCCGAAAGCTTTTGATTGTTGGAGCCAATCCACTGACGCTACCACATATCCCAATGTATATCCAGTGGATACTACTGTGGACCCTGCAGGAGAAAGTTCAAATTTAAATGCTCTAAGTCTAAACTATTTTTGTTAACTGAATAAAGTGTTGGAAATGTGTGTGTACAGGTTTGTTGATGTGTCAGAGGAACTTTACTAATCAGTAGATGCCTTAAAAATAGTATTTTAATTACCTACCGGTAAACCCTTTTCTCGTAGTCCATAAAGGATACTGGGGATCCATTAAGTGCCATGGGTATAGACGGGTCCACTAGGAGCCTTGGGCACTTTAATAATTTAATAGTGTGCGCTGGCTCCTCCCTCTATGCCCCTCCTACAAGACTCAGTCTGGGAAACTGTGCCTGAGGAGACGGACATACTTTGAGAGAAGGATAGTTAAGAAAAGTGGTGAGATTACGAACCAGCACACAGAACAATAGGAAAGCCAAGCTAACCAAACTTGAAACATGAACAGAAACAGCTAAACAAACCAGAATACTTAACCAAGTAACAGTGCAGGAAGAGCGAAGCATCAGGCGGGCGCCCAGTATCCTTTACGGACTACGAGGAAAGGATTTACCGGTAGATAATTAAAATCCTATTTTCTCTTGGGTCCTAGAGGTTACTGGGGATCCATTTAATACCATGGGGAAGTAACAAAGTTCCCAAACTGGGTGGGAAAGTGCTGAGGATCCTGCAGAACTGATTGACCAAACTGAAGGTCCTCAGAGGCCGAAGTATTGAACTTTTTAAACTTTGCGAACGTGTTCCAACCTGACCAAGTAGCTGCTCGGCAGAGCTGTAAGCCGAGACACCCCGGGCAGCCGCCCAAGAATAACCCACCGACCTAGTAGAGTGGGCCTGTACAGATTTTGGAAACGGCAGTCCTGCCGTGAAATAAGCATGCTGGATCATGAGCTTGATCCAGCATGCAATAGACTGCTTTGACGCAGGACACCCAATTTTATTGGGATCATAGAGAACGAACAGCGAGTCGGATTTTCTGTGACGAGCTGTTCTCTTCATATACACATTCAAAGCACTCACAACATCCAAATACTTTGAAGTAGCAGAGGTATCTGTCACAGCCGGAACCACAATAGGTTGGTTGATGTGAATTGCTTACACCACCTTAGGAAGAAATTGCTGACAAGTTCTGAGTTCAGCTCTTTCCTCATGGAAAATTAAGTAGGGGCTCGTGAGACAATGCTCCCAGCTCCGACACACGTCTTGCTGAAGCCAAGGCCAGCAGTGTGACAGTCTTCCATGTAAGGTACTTTACATCCAACTCCTGTAACGGTTCAAACCAGTCTGATTGGAGGAACCGCAGCACCAAAATGAGATCCCAAAGTGCCGTGGGAGGCACAAAGAGAGGCTGAATGTGCAGAACACATTTCAGTAACATCTGGACCTCAGGGAGAGAAGCCAATTGTTTCTGAAAGAAAACAGACAAAGCCAAAATCTGGACTTTAATAGAACCTAGGCGTAGGCCCACATACACTCCAGACTGCAGAAAAAGCAGGAGACGTCCCAGATGGAATTCCACCGCAGAATATTGTCTGGTCTCACACCAAGAGACATACTTCTTCCATATACAGTGGTACTGTTTAGACGTTACCCCTTTCCTGGCTTGGATCATAGTCGGGATGACCTTGTCAGGAATCCCTCTTCTGGAAAGGATCAGCCGTTCAACCTCTATGCCGTTAAACGCAGACGTGGTAAGTCCTGATAGACGAACGGGCCCTGTTGCAGAAGATCCTCGCGAAGAGGCAGAGGCCACAGATCTTCGAGGAGCATCTCCAGAAGGTCCATGTACCAGGCTCTTCGTGGCCAGTCCGGAGCAATGAGTACTGCTTGAACCTTTTCCCTTCTTATTCTTTTTACAATTCTTAGGATCAGAAGTAGTGGAGGAAACACGTACACAAGCTGGTAGACCCATGGAGTTGTCAGAGCGGCTACAGCCACTGCTTGTGGGTCTCTCGACTTGGAACAATACCGCTTGAGACGAGAGGCCATCATGTCAATTTGTGGATATCCCCACCGACTTGTCAAGCACCTGAACACCTCTGGGTGAAGGCCCACTCCCCTGGGTGCAGGTTGTGTCTGCTGAGGAAGTCTGCTTCCCAGTTGTCTACTCCCAAAATGAAGATAGCCGACAACGCCACAGCGTGTTTTTCAGCCCAGAGAAGAAATCTTCACACCTCTGACATTGCTGCTCTGCTTTTTGTTCCACCCTGTCGGTCTATGTATGTTACCGCCATTACATTGTCCAAATGGACCTGAATGGCCTGATTCCGATGTAGAGATGAGGCCTGCAGAAGAGCGTTGTAGATAGCCCTGAGTTCCAGGATGTTTATTGGAAGGACGACTTCCTGACTTGAAACTACACCTCGTGGGTGACTGCTCCCCAACCTCTGAGGCTTGCATCCGTGATTAGCAGAATCAAATTCTGAATCCCGAATCTCCGACTCTCGTGAGAAGTCTGTAGCCACCACAGGAGGGAGATCCTGGCTCTTGGCGACAGACGGATCCTCTGGTGCATGTGAAGATGCGATCCGGACCATATGTCCAATAGATCTAGCTGGAAGGGCCTCGCATGAAACCTACCTACCGAAGCACCTCGTAAGAGGCCACCATTTTCCCCAGAAGGCAAATGCACTGATGCACCAAGATCCGGGTTGGCTTCAGGACAGCCCGAACCATCGACTGGATTTCCATAGCCTTCACCACGGGAAGGAACACTAAGAGATTCCGTATCCAATATCATTCCCAGAAAGGAAAGCCTCTGCGTCGGTTCCAGGTGAAATTTTGGTAAGTTCAGAAACCACCCGTGATCCAGGAGTAGTCTGATCGAGAGGCGAATACTGTCCATCAACCGCTCCCTGGACGGTGCCTTTATCAGAAGATCATCCAGGTATGGAATTATGTTCACTCCCTGTTTGCAGAGTAGAAACATCAACTCTGCCATCACTATGGTGAACACTCTCAGTGCCGTGGAGAGACCAAATGGCAGGGCCTGGAACTGGTAGTGGCAGTCCTTCAGTGCAAACTGTAGATAAGTCTGATGAGGCGGCCAGATCGGAATGTGAAGAGATGCATACTTGATATCCAGAGACACAAGGAATTCCCCTTCCTCCAGACCTAAGATCACCGCTCTCAGAGACTCCATTTTGAATCTGAACACTCGTAAGCACGGGTTCAATGACTTGAGGTTCAAAATCAGCCTTACCGAACCATCCGGTTTCGGTAATACAAACAGGTTGGAATGATATCCCTTGTTTTGCAGATGAGGTGGAACTGGAACAATGACCTAAGTCTGTACCAGTTTTTGAATGGCGTCCAGTAAGGTTATACTTGCTTCCTGTGAAACTGGTAAGCATGATTTGAAGAATGTGTGTGGTGGGAGCTCCTGAAACTCCAGTCTGTAGCCCTGGGAAACAAGATCTGTGACCCAGGGATCCTGGTATGATGTCCAGATGTGACTGAACAATTTTAGTCGGGCCCCAACCTGCGGTCCACAGTCATGCTGAAGGCTTTGAGGAAGCAGAAATTGAGCTCTGTTCCTGTGAACCTGCAGTTTCTGTTTTTTCGTGGCTTACCTATAGCGCCTCTGGTGGCTGTAGAACCAACTCTGGTTTTGCCCTTAAACTTGGCAGTCCGAAAGGACTGTAGATTAGGTCCTGAGTAGACCTTCCTGGCTGGGGGAGCTGCAGAAGGAAGATACGTGGACTTACCCGCAGTAGCTTTGAAGATCTATTTGTCTATTTCATCTCCAAATAAGGCCTCTCCTGTGAAGGGTAGACCTTCCATGCCTTTCCTGGATTTCGCATCGGCAGTCCACTGGCGTAGCCATAAGCATCTGCGTGCTGACACTGCCATAGCAGTGGTGCATGCATTAAGTAAGCCTAGTTCTTTTATGGCTTCCACCATAAAATTTGCAGAGTCCTGTATATGTTGCAGAAGTAAAAAAATCTCCCCCTTAGGCAAGGTACCTAACCCCTCAATTAGGTTACCCGACCATTTTGCGATGGCCTTAATAATCCACCCACATGCTATAGTGGGTCTCTGTGCCACCCCAGCAGCTGTATACAAAGATTTGAGTGTATTCTCAATTCTATGATCAGCCGTGTCTTTTAGGGAGGCTGCACCAGGGACAGGCAATAGAATTTTCCGTGACAGCCTGGACACTGATGCATCCACTATTGGTGGATTTTACCATTTTTTTTCTATCCTCAGGAGGAAAGGGAATAGATGATATCAACCTTTAAGGGTTCTGAAATTTCCTATCAGGATTAACCCACGGTTCTTCAAATAGAGTATTTAGTTACTTTGACACTTGGAAAAGTGGCTCAGGATTTCTTTTTTATATTAAAATAAGACTCCTCAGTCTCCTCTGTTACCTTATCAGGGATATGCAGAACGTCTCTGATAGCTTTTATGAGAGCCTCTATTCCCTGTGACAGAGTAGCCTCCCCCACCTGAGTCCACCTCCCCCTCCTCCATGTCTGACTCATCATCATCAGAGTCAGACTGCAGGATATGAGCCAAAGGACGTTTTTGCAGACAAATGGCAGGGGACTGAGACGCTGGTTTGGGTACTGAGTCTCTATTCATAAACTCAGTCATCGAATGTCATAAGTATTGCGTCTCTTTCTCATTGCGGGACAATTTAGAAGAGATATTGGAAATCATTCCCCTAATGTTATCCAGCCAAGCTGGCTCTGCCGCACTAGCCTGGGAGGGTACACTGCAGTGAACCCCCTGGAGAAGAGGAACACTGTGCCTCACATGAAATACACTTTGTCTGACATACTATGACAGTGACAGCACACACACACAGGAAAAGGTTAAATGCACAATTAACCCACAAAGAGCCCTTCAAGAGAGACACAGAGATAGCCTGGACCCAGGACACAGAGCCTTTATTGCCAATGTCAAACTTAGCCGAATCGCAGACTAAGTACCCAGATTGGGGACTTAGTACACTAGTAAGCGCTCCCCCCTGCTATGACCCCCTGGTACCGCTGAGGTAATCAGGAGTCTCTCCGGAGGAGATGCGCATCCCTGTCAGTCAGCTTCTGTGTCCACTGCAGAGGGAAAATGGTGCTTGTGAGCTGGTGGATCCGCTCATAGTGAAGCTCCGCCCCATCAATGAAACGCGGTCTTTCTTTTTTATATTGGCTGAGGTAGTTTTTAGTGTTTAAAATGGAGTCAGTCGTCTTTTAAGTCTGTAATTCCAGTCTCGGTACTGTGTACACTCGTAGTGTACTTAGACTCCGTTCGCTCCCTCAGAAGCGGGGCATTCGCATTCTGTACTAAGTCTAGAGACTCCGCTGCCACCGTAGAAGACGTAGAAGCTCTGTACCCTCATGCCGCCATAATGGCCGGCGACCTGCTAACCGGGACGCCGGTTTAGTACTCACCACTCTTCTATCTTCTGGCTCTGTTAGGGGTGGCGCTGTGCTGCGGGAATGTACGCTTGCCTTGGTGGGGCGTGCCAATAGTTCCTTCAGGAGCTAGTGTCCTGTCAGCGGGGAACGGGACCACTAACCCTTCAAGAGGTTGGAAAACGTCCCCCCCCCCCCCCCCAAAGTCACACGAAGCAGGCACTGGTGCCATCCAGTCCTGCCTGAAAATAAATGCAGAAAACTCTTCTGGAGCTTCCATGCGATGTGACCTGCTCCTCCGGGCACATTTTCTAAACTGAGTCTGGTAGGAGGGGCATAGAGGGAGGTGCCAGCGCACACTATCAAATTCTTAAAGTGCCCAAGGCTCCTAGTGGACCATTCTATACCCATGGTACTAAATGGATCCCCAGTATCCTCTAGGAGGTAAGAGAAACTATGCCTAGCTGCATAACCAGTCGAGTGGGTTATTGAAAGCTAGATTAGGTACCGCCATACTCACTATGTTACACGCTGGGTTGGATGGAGCGGAACTTGAGATAAGCAGATCCGGCGAGTGCATGCAGAATGCGGGTACCAGTTCAGGAAAGTGACATCACGGACTGGAGCAGGTAATTGCAGGTCTCTTCTAGAGCTAAGTGGTACATGGATGTGTACCACCGTATACCTCATACACAGTGACAAGGTGACGCAGCGCATGCGCAGTACTTCTATCAATAAAGACTATATTCCATATCTTTAAGAAACGACTAACAGATGAGAACTGTGAATGCAACAATTTTCTTTCTGCACATTCAATATTAAAACTACATGTGATATACCATATTACATTAGATTAAATTAAGTAAATGTATTCTACTATTAATTCAAATTACAGATTACCCGGGCTTGTCTGGGGGACCAAGCCAGAAAGGTAAGGGGGACAGAACAATGTTCTCCCCTCAGTGAGTGCACACTCTTCAAAGGGCCTTGTATTCTGAGCGGGCTGTGGCTACATCTCCATGCTTGACCATACCACCTCTAGCGCTGATACCTGTGCGATGTCTTAGCGGCCCCGCATGAACCCCAACTTTAGAGAAAATATATTTTACTGATGGGGCGACTTAGAGTCTAACGTTGCTGAGAGAGAACAATGGCCATTTCTCAGTTTATGACAAACACCAGAAACTGTATTTTCAGAACTGCAAATGTTACAAGGTCCTTTTTTTCCTCCACCATAGAGTCATTTTCAAATGGGATTAAAAGCCATTTATAAAAACAGAAAAGTGCCATCATTTCTTGATTGGCTAACTCACATGTAGTCTGATATATATTTCTGGTGACTTTTGTGTTAAATGCTTTACCTAATAAATTACAAAAAAAAATAGTGATATTTGATGAGTTATTTGGTCTCCAAGAAAGATTTTTTGCTAAACGTGTAAAATACAAATTCAATCTCATCCAGAAATCATGACGACAATCAATATTCATAAGGCAGCACAGTTCTTTATACTATTGTCCTCTAGAACGGATCCATAGTCAGAGGGGCCCGGCGGGCAACAGATTTCATTGGTGACACATGCGTCATTTGTTATGTGAAATACAGAAAGTCATTGTGTCCTGCACATTGATGGTTTAATACAGACAGGACGTAGGAGTGCAGAGTACAATCACATCATTATGTACTACAGCTAAGAGAAATGGAAGCTGTACATTATGAAAGGACAGAACTGGGCTTTTGAGGTCCATTAACACCTCAAAAATGGTATTAAATACTTATAAATATCATGTAATATTGGGCAGTAAGGGTAGAAAAAGCTATTTGTTACTAACCTGTAAAACAGTACATACATTTTACTATAGTATGTACCCAAAGGAGCACATATGGAGGTTAAATACCACAATATTTACATTTTAACATGTGATTCTGATCTTCTATGAAGATTTCCGTTTTCATAATCTATGTATGTAACACTGATTCAGGGGCTGATTGGGATGCAAACAAAAACTAGTAAGTAGCCTTGCACCTGGACAAACCATGTTGCAATGGGATCCAGTCTTTAGGTTGACAGCACTTAGGTTGACACTCATTAGGTCAACCACTATTGGTCGACATGCATTACTCCTACCCAACCACTAGTGTTGGTCTCGGCTGCTGTACAGTTTAAAGTTGGCACTGGCCGCCAGCCAATCCCAGATCGCGTATCGGCTGGCAATTAAAAGGGGCAGCTTTTTTTTTTTTTTAATCTGGTATTCATTAGAAAAGCATGGCTTGCGAACAGTCAGCCAATGAAAAGCTGCCAAGTAGCAGCTTCCATTTGGGCTGGCAGTCCACGATTGGCGCGCAATCGGTGCCAGATGCAAAGAGGGGCACCTTCTATTGACTGGCTGGCATCCGCGGCGCTGACAACTTTAAACTACTACAGTCAGGATCTGATGCACCCGCTCCGCCTCCGTTGTGGCCGGGATCATGGAGCACTGTCTCATGTACCCTGTGAACTGGACGCCTAATGGAGGCCAATGAGGGGACTGAATGTTACAGTAGACAGAAGTGTGGACGGTGAGATAGGGGAATAGAGCAGGGGGTGAGATGGGGGAGTTAGAGGATCAGAGGGTGAGAAGTGCAAAGGGTGAACACAGGGGGGTGAGATCAGGAAGTTAGAGGAGCAGGGGGTGAAAAGTGCACAGGCGAGATTGGGAGAGAGAGGAGCAAGGGGTGAGATGGGGGAGTTAGAGCAGGGGGTGAGATGTGGTAGAGGGTTGAGATAGAAGCAGGGTCTGAAAGGGTAGCAGGGAGTGAGTAAAGAAGGGAAAGATACAGGTGATCAGACACAAAGGAGAGTATATAGACAGTAAGAGGGTTACCTAGGATTGAGATATGGACACATGAGGAGTGACAAAGGAAACATAAAGAAGCAGGAAGAACACATGGAAGACATAGGAGAGGTGAGCAAAGGTTGTGCAACATATTCTGCTACATTGTGCATCACATCTAAAATTAAACACATCAAAACTCCTAAAGGTTTATAGTGTGGGGCACTGCTGTGGGCATTGTGTGTGTAAGGGGCACTACGACTATGGGCATTGTGTGTGTAAAGAGCACATAATGTGGGGCAATGTGAAGAAGACTGAATGTGCTACTGTGAGGTGGGGTCCTATTGTGTGGCCACGTCCCTTACTTGTGAGGCCACACCCCTTTATTTTGCATGCACCGATCCTTTATACTGTATGGGACCATAGGGCATACATTTATAGTTTGCAGGGGGGTCACCGAACACCCTAGAACCATCGCTGGCTCCACCTAATGGGAATGGGGAGGGGGGGGGGAGAGGTAGAGATGAGTCCCATCACCTCTGCAGGACCAATCTAAACCCTGAGTATAGCTTTTGAGTCATGTTTTTATAATTATCATCCTTTATTTAAAAAGCACCAAACTTCCCTGATGTACTGTACTAGAGAGTACACCACAAATCTAAGTTTCATGCACAAACAAACCCTGTTAAAACAGACAAAATCTTATATGTTGGCTTCTCTTTTAGCAGAGCAATAGAAGCATGGTCTCAAAGCGTCCCTGCAGCATAATGTATTATGGGGGTCATTCTGAGCTGATCGCACGCTGCCGATTTTCACTGCGCTGCGATTAGGTCTCTACTGCGCATGCATATACACCGCAATGCGCACGCACGTCGTACGGGTACAATGCGGATCGTTGCTGAGCTATGGATTTAACGAAGAATCCATAAGCACAGCCGATCGCAAGAAGAGTGACAGAAAGAGGGCGTTCATGGGTGTCAACTGACAGTTTTCTGGCAGTGGTAGGGAAAACGCAGGCGTGTCCGGACGTTTAGAAGGAGGGTGTGTGACGTCAATTCCGGCACCAAAAAGACTGAAGTGATCGTAAGGGCTGAGTAAGTTCAGACCTACTCTGAAACTGCACAAAATGTTTTTGCAGAGCTCGGCTGCACAGGCGTTCACACACTTGCAAAGTGAAAATACACTCCCCCGTGGGCGGCGACTATTCGTTTGCACGGCTGCTAAAAACAGATAGCGAGCGATCAACTCGGAATGAGGGCCTATGTACCTAATGCTTACTTGTAAACATTTAAAAAATGCCCTCCGGTATAGCCACATAGAGCAAGTGAAGGTGGTGAGGTACAGGGGACACTGGGCCTGATTCAGGTTTGTTAGCAAAGCAAAAAAACACACTGGGCAAAATCATGTTGCACTGCAGGTGGGGCAGATGTAACACTTGCAGAGAAATTTAGATTTGGGTGGGTTATACTGTTTCTGTACATACTGGTTGCTTTTGTATGTAGTCCACAAATGTTAGAAATATTTATTTTTATATTGCAATTTAGATTTCAGTATGAACACACTTCACCCAAATATAAATCTCTCTGCAGGTGTTACATCTGCCCCACCAGCAGTGCAACATGGTTTTGCACAGTTGAATGCTAACAATTGTGAACATTTGCAAATGCTCCTATGAAAGTGAGAGTTTGCAGGACCATACATTTTTTTTTATGAGTCACATTGTTTAAAGCATTTGATATGCTTTACGAACATTCAAATATGAATATATGGCAATAAGACTGAACAAATTCCACTCAATGGTACAGCCTTATTACTATTATTAAGGTAAGCTACGTGATGGGAATACTGTGGAACACTATTTAGGTACACCATGAAGGCTACTTACTCGCAGATTTTTTTCGCTTTAGCTCCATGTTCAACTTCTGTGGTTGTCTAAGAGTATCCTTTCATACCTAAGCAGCATTAGTACTGTGGCATTATGTGTATAAGGGACACTACTACTATGGGCATTATGTGTAAGGGACAATACTGCTGTGGGCATTATGTGTAAGCGGTACTACTACTATGCGCATTATGTGTAAGGGGCACTGCTACTGTGGGCATTATGTCTATAAGAGGCACTAGTACTGTGGGCATCATAAGTGTAAGGGGCAACACTTCTGGAGGCATTATGTGTATAGGCGGCACTACTACTGTAGACATTTTGTGTGTAAGGGGCACTACTACTGTGGGGCATTGTGTGTGTAAGGGGCACTACTACTGAGGGCTTTATGTGTACTACTACTGTGGGCATTATATGTGTAAGTGGCATTACTGTGGCATTATGAGTGATAAGGAGAGTTATGGTAGACTTACCATGGTTAACTCTCTTTCTGGGAGGTACACTGTGTTCCACAGGGAATACATTGGGGTGTAGAGCGGGATCTTGGATCCAGAGGCACCATTAGGCAAAGCTTTGGGGCCTCCTCTATAAGCCGCCTCCAAGCACTGAGAGCTCAGTTTCGTTAACCAGTCCAATGCAGGAGCAGGTAAAAGAGAAGGCAGACGTTGGTCACATAGAACCACAATCTCATGACAGGAGAGGGTACCAGTGGCTAATGCCATACAAACCCAAAGAAGCTAGGTGCGTCAGGGTGGGCGCCCTGTGGAACCCAGTGTACCTCGCAGAAAGAGTTAACCATGGTAAGTCTACCATAACTCTCCTTTTCAGCATCGGGGTACACCGTGTTCCACAAGGAATACATCGGGGATGTCCTAAAGCAGTTCCTCGAGGCAGGGGACGCACCTTAGTGGGTAAGAGAACCCGGCGTCCAAAGGAAGCATCCTGGGAGGCGGAAGTATCAACGGCATAGAACCTAATGAACATGTTCACTGAGGACGCGCCACGGCGGACCGCCCAAGAAGGTCCAACAGACCAAATAGAATGGGCTTTAACTGCAGCAGGAGCTGGGAGTTCAGCCTGTCCATAGGCTTGTGCAATCACCATTCTAATCCATATGGCAAAAGTCTTCTTAATCACAGGCACGCCACGTTCATGAAAACCCCAAAAAATAAAAAGGGAATCTGACCTCCTGATAGAGACAGTCCTCTCTATATAGATACAGAGAGCTTTTACCACATCCAAAGAACGTTTTTTGGGAAACAAATCCGAAGAGACAAAGGCCGGAACCACAATCTCTCGGTTAAGGTGAAAAGATGACACCACCTTACGCAGATAACCTGGGCGAGTTAGTAGAACTGTCTGGTCCCGGTGGACTATGAGAAAGGGTAAATGATAGAATAAAGCGCCTAAGTCCGACACCCATCTTGCAGAGGCAACGGCCAGCAAGAACAGGACCTTGGCTGTGAGCAATTTAAGGTCCACTGATTCAGGAGGTTCAAACAGAGACTCTGGCAGAGCATTCAGCACTGAAAAAAGTATATTGAACAAATGCGCTACCTAGACCAATGCAGCCTACTTGAAAAAACACAGGAATCCTCACAAAATTCCAAAAGAAACAATGTTGTAAAAAGAGGTTATCAAGTGGACGCAAAGGACCTACATAAAAACGTCCTTGGGATAGTGAATGTTCCAATAGTGCCACGATCTGTGTTCTTAGGTCCCCAGTCCACCGTATATGTATACATTACCAGGAAAGTCCAGGAACAGAGCATTTTCTCCCTCTTGGAGAGGGTCAGATAATGAAAATTACCACTTGACTGAATATACGGTGGACTGGGGGCCTAAGAACACAGATCGTGGCACTATTGGACCATTCACTATCCCAAGGACGTTTTTATGTAGGTCCTTTGCGCCCACTTGATAACCTCTTTTTACAACAGAGCATTCAGCACAACAGACAAATCCTATGGAGCCACAGAAGGGACATAGGGAGGCTGAATCCGAATAACGCCCTGAATGAACGTCTGAACATCAGCTATAGAGGCAATTTTTCCCTAAAACCAAACCGACAAGGCAGCTATATGAACCTTGAGAGAGGCCAGACGAAGACCTAAGTCCAGGCCTCTTTGCAGAAAAGCCAGTATCCTGGAAGTTCTGAATCTATGAACATCGTAATTCTTCTCAGAACACCAGGTGAAGTAAGAATTCCAAACCCTGTAATAAATCCGGGCAGATACCGGTTTGCGGGCTTTCAACACTGTTTGAATAAACGCCTCTGAAACTCCTTTGGCTAGTGATGGTTCAAGAACACTGGGCAGGAGTGACACTGGAGGGAACACGCAAGGTAGTCGAAAGTTCCATGGAATTGCCAGTGCACCCAGAAGGCTGCTTGAGGATCCCTTGTCCTTGATCCGAAGACCGGAACCTTGTGATTGTATCGAGACACCGTTAGGTCTACGTCCGGTAGACCCCACCTGTCCACTAGGAGTTGAAAGACTTTGGTATTAAGACTCCACTCTCCGGCGTGTACATCCTGGTGACTGAGGGTAGTCTGCTTCCCAGTTGAGGACTCCCGGAACGAACACTGCCGATATACTTGGCAGATGGCGTTCTGCCCAACAAAGAATTTTTTACACTTCCTTCACAGCCATGCAGCTTTGAGTGCCGCCTTGATGGTTAATGTATGCCACTGTCGTGGCGCTGTCTGACCGTACTTGAACCGGTCTGTTCCGTACCAGAGGTAGGACAAGTGATAATGCATTGAACACCGCCATCAACTCTAGGATATTTATTGGGAGGAGTGATTCTTCCTCGGTCCACCAACCCTGATAAAAGTGTTGCTCCAACGCCGCTCCCCATCCCCTCAGACTGGCATCCATCGTCAGGAGGACTAAGTCGGGGATACAGAAGGGACAGCCCCTGCTCAACTGCTGATCCTGGAGCCACCAGGTCAGCGACAAACAAACCTCCGGAGTCAACAAGATCCTTTGGGATCTGATCTGATGAGGAAGGCCGTCCCACTTGGCAAGAATTAATCATTGCAGAGGGCGGGAATGAAATTGAGTGTACTCCTCCACGTCGAACGTGGACACCATCAGGCCAAGTACTTGCATCGCCGAGTGAATGTCTTATCCTGTCCTGGATTTTCAGGACCTTGTCTGGAGACAGGAACAGTCTCTGACTGTGTGTGTCCAGGAGCGCCCGTAGGTGCACCATGCTCTGACCTGGGACCACCGAGGACTTCTTCCAATTGATCAGCCATCCATGGGCTTGTAAGCAACTCACCGTCAATTGTAGATGACTGAGGAGGACATCGTGGGAACTTGACAGAATCAGCAGGTCGTCCAAATACGGCAGGATTCTGACTCCCTGGCAACAGAGGTGCGCCGTCATCACGGCCATAACCTGGGTGGAGATCCGAGGAGCTGTAGCCAGTCCGAACGGCAGAGCCTGGAATTGGTAGTGACTGTCGCCAATAGCAAACCGCAGGAACTGCTGATGTGATATGGCAATAGGAATATGCAGATAAGCATCCTGTATATCCAGGGATACCATGTAATCTCCGAGTTCTATCGCCAGCACAATAGAGCGCAATGTTTCCTTACGAAACTTGGTGACCCTCACAAATTTGTTTAGTGACATGAGGTTGAGAATAGGCCGAAAAGACCCATTGTGTTTCTGCTCAGGAAACAGGGTCAAATAATAGCCTCTGCCACGCTGGGACTGAGGTACTGGCACAACCACTCCTGTACTCAGGAGAGAACCTACCACCGTTTGCAGAGCCTGCGCCTTCAACGGATCCGTAGGGAGTACCAAAGTGCAGAACTAGTGAGGGGGACGTCTCTTGAAGGAGACAGCATACCCATGAGAGACAACTTCCAGTACCCAAGCTTCTGAAGTGGTCTTTAAACAGAGCTGGGCAAACTGTAGAAGTCTGCCTCCCACCCTGGGGTCCCCCAGGGGGAGGTGCGCCCCATCATGCGGCAGGCTTGTCTTGTTTTGAAGCAGGCTGATGGGCTGCCCAGGACTGCTTTACCTTGGGCTTGGTGGTCTTGGGTAAGACTGACCCTTGGCTTTTCCTTGAGGTTGAAAGGAATGAAAAGTGGTAGTCTTCACCTACTAAGCAGAAGGTTTTGTCGGAGGAAGAAATGCAGTCTTAGCAGCTGCTAATTCAGACACTATTTTATTCAGGTCCTCTCCAAATAAAATGTCCCCAGTAAAGGGGGGAACCTCCAAGATCTCCTTGGAGTCCAAATTCACTTTCCACGACCTTAACCACAGCCAGGACAGTCGTGGATGACGCTTTGGCTGCCAGTACCCCCGCCTCAGAGAACGCCTCCTGAATGTAGTAGGCGGCAGTGCATATGTGAGACAGGTATTGTCTGGCCTTGTCAGAAATATCCTCAGGCAGCTCATCCTCTAACGCCTGAACCCACGCCTCAATACCAATTGCGGACCAAGAGGCAGCTATGGTGGGCCTATGGGTGGCCCCTGCAAGGGAATATATAGACTTCAGGCATCCCTCCACATGCTTATCTGTCGGTTCCTTCAGGGAGGTGACAGTGGTGACAGGCAGAGTATACGACACCACGAGACGGGTGACGTGAGAATCCACCGGCGGTGGGTTTTCCCATTTACTACACAACTCTGCAGGGAGAGGATAGTGAGCCAAAGCCCGCTTAGGGAGCGGGAATTTCTTAGATGGGGTACAGCAAGGTTCCTTCCCGATGTCCACAAGATGATCAGAATTGGGTAATACAGTTTTAACCACCTTCTGTTGTTTAAACATATAAGTTTTCTTGGCCACTGTAGTGGAATCCTCATGCTCAGTGATTTGAAGGATCTGCTTAATAGCATCCACCAGGCCAGGTACATCAACCTGTAACATAAAATCCTCTAATGTAACACATGATGAGTCTGGCAGGACCGTATGCTCCCCCTCCTCATCAGATGAAACATCAGAGAGGTTAGTGGATTGTGAGGAGGAAGCAGCCCGCTTAGAGGACCCAGGGACACGGAGGGACACGGGAGATTTCTGTCTAACCAAAGCCTGATTCAACTGCTGCAGCTGGGCAGACAAATTTTCCGCCCAAGGCGGATTTACTATAGGGACAACTTGTGGTGGCAGTAACACCGGAGGTCCCATAGGGGGGGGGGGCTAAACAATCCAGCAGAGTCCCCAGGAGGGAGGTGAACATAACCCAGGGTGGCTCCATTGTAGTTAAAGGAGCTGCAGCCTGACTGGGGGGTGTATGATATTTAGTACACAGACCATCACACAAAACTTCCCCCTCAGGTAAACCTCTGGGGCATACCTTGCAAATTAAAGGAGCTTCCAGAGTTTTATTGCCCTTATTGTTAGACATTGCAATAAAGCAACAATCAGGCTATTAGTACCATGAAGCCAGACAAAGTACACAACTTGCAGACAAAGGGCCTAATTCAGAGTTGATCGCAGCAGCAAATTTGAAGGCAGTTGGGCAAAACCATGTGCACTGCAGGGGGTGGGGGGGGGGGGGGCAGATAACATAATATGTGCAGAGAGAGTTAGATTTGGGTGGGGTGTGTTAAAACTGAAATCTAAATTGCAGTGTAAAAGTAAAGCAGCCAGTATTTACCCTGCACAGAAACCAAATAACCCATCCAAATCTAACT